>NC_134574.1:10732045-11371363 GCF_050947875.1 Dermacentor variabilis
TATTTGATTCTACTCGCAGATATTAAAGTATTCGCAAGCCTCTACTAAAAAGTGTTATACAGCGGTGAGCAAATATTGGATTTCGAAATGAATGTAGTGAATGTTCGCATAATTCGATGCGCAAATCGAATATCGAATATTCGATTTCTTGACTTGTTGACTTTTTGAATATCGATACCTTCGGTAAATAACCCAGCCGTGGTTAGTGCCTTGACGCGTGCGGTGTCTCCCCGATGCGCGATCTCTATCGGTACAAGGTTCATCCAGGTCAACGATACCGATTGAAACAATTAATACGCCGTGGACAGAAGCAAGCTACAACAGCAGCGCACATATATATGGAAAAGAACGAGAGCATGTGCGAAGAACGAGCGACTGGAAAGCACACCGATCACTTCCAATATGCGAGTTCAGTGTTCACGCACACAGATTTGCGCAGCTGCAATCGCTCTACTCGCATGTGAGCGCTCAGAAGAACTTGGCACATGTGCTTACGGCAGTTGCTGGCTGGTCGACTGTGGATCCGAATGCAGCTTCAAAGGACGTGTCATTCTAATCCTGTATGCATGATTTCGCGACCCCTCACTGATGAGCCACCCATAGGAACATATTAGCGACAAGCTTTTCGTGATAGTTTGTGGCCTGTTATTACATCGGCTGGCGCCACACTATTCATTAGCCACTGTCTAGCTCATTAGGCCTAACTCGAGTGGCGGCGGCAACTGCTGGCAACAATATTTAAGGTCCATTCAATTCACCTTCACCACTGTGAACCAGACCATGGCAGTTCTAGAGAAGTTCAGAAATTGTGCAGCTTGATTTCTGCAGTGCATGTACTGCGCGACACTCGAAACGAATGCCAAGGTGCAGACGTACGTTCAGATGTTATGTTATGTCCGACTAACATGCACCAAATGCGTATGTTTGAGAGGTCCTGCACTGCAGGTATGATCAGCTACTGGGGCGTAAATATACACACCACACTTGCGTAGACAAATCAGACATGCGTAAGTGGGGCTTGAAAGATGCTCGTGCCCGTCTGCTGCTGCTTTGCACCTGTACACCTGCACCATATCGACACCGACAGTGGAGTGGGTACAGCAAAAGCATCAACCAGCCCTACACCTTTCCAGCACTTTTGCAACAAACAGCGTGGTTCAGCGGGTGCCATTGCTGCACTGCTGAAACGAACAGCAGGGTGCAGCCCCTCGTGAACTGGTTCTGGTAGTGCAGGCAAATCGAACGTACCTTTAGTCACGATTACTGAATCAACTAATTGAACATTGGACGAATTAAGTGAATAAAATATATAATTATTATTTAAAAAATGCAAATCTATTTACAGCGGTCACACAAGCCTCAGAAAGCCGACAAACAGCCTCGCCAACGAAAGTGAGTGCATGGGATGATGGTAGCATGTAGTGCATGTGATGCTACATGCTACAGCATGTAGCATCACATCCATGTTTACGTGCAAGCATCACCTTTGTGAAATACCATATGGTGACCATTTGTTCAAAACGCCATTCTTAGGTGGTTTGTAAGCACATGGTCCCTATTTGTAGCTTCAAGCGACCCGTCAAAAGACTAGCTTTGGTTTTACATGGAATGTTCAAAAATATGTGGCAGTGCACTGACCCTGGCTGGATGAAAAAAACAAAAGGAGGGTGAAGGTGAGCAGAATGACGGCACATTCCGCAATCTTGCCGTGGGCCTCCTGATGTGAGAGCTCTTCACCGGCGGTGCCAATCGACCGCACCGGAGCAATGCCGAGTGAAGTTATGCGCATTCTACGTTTTTGTCTGTCGTGCAGATTGTTGGCCTTAATGAACTGACGATAATCCACAAAAAACAGCTACCATAAAGATGGAAAAACCCTCCTGTTTTCTGAAAGAAAATGTGAAAGCAGTACTTTTCAGCAATATAAGATTGCCATTAAAGGGACATTAAAGGCAAATATTAAGTCACGCTAAAATGATAGATTAGTGCTCAAGAATCTCTAAGACGTCAATATTATCGTGAACAGAGCCTTAATAATAGAGACATTGAAGTAGATGCAGGATTTGGTTAGAGACTGCCCTAGGACATTCAAGTACTTGCCCGATGATGAAAGCACTCCTCAGTTAAATCTTATCGCTAGTACTCAACCATTAGATGCAAAAAATATACTTGTATCGTATTACAAGATGAAATAAAATGCTACTTGTCCAGTTCTATTTCATTTTCTAGAAAAATGAACTACTGTATTTATTCGATTCTAACAACACTCGATTGTAACGCGCACCCGTTTTCTGTGACAAAAAAACAACAACAACAGTACAATGCCGCGCACCTCATGCTTTCATAGAAATACTGTTTTCTCTCATTTGAAAAAAACAAACAGATTTATTCCCAATACACTAAAGCTGCAATGAATAAAAACACAAATGGAAGCAGCGTACCTTGCTGCCAACATTTTCACTGCACCAGTACGAGTCACGTGGGGCGATAGATATCACTTGTCGTCGCTATCAGACAACTCCTTATTGCTATCAACAGATCAAAGCATTTCATTCTCTGTTCCATCCATGGCATTCGAAATCCCGCACGTTTTAAAAGCCTTGTTGAACATAGCAAATGAGATCGTGCACCATGCATCTTTCACCCATCCAGCAAAGTCCTGCAACGAGGCACGCTTCATTTTATTGGCGGGCACAAATTTGTGCCAGCCACTGACAAGCCATTCGGTGTAGAGCGCCCGAATTCTATCTCTTACTGGCTTGTTCAAACAAACATCGAGCAGCTGGAGTTGCCATGTCATGCCGCCATGTATCATGACAAGGTCGGTGTTGTGAAGAAATGTTGCAAAAGCCAGGGGAACTCGTACTTCAACGTGTTGTTTTCGCTGGCTTTACTCAACAATAAATTATAACAAAAACATACATGTTTCGCCACCTATGCGGGTGGCATCGTCAGTACGCAAATGGCAACAAATGAGAAAATACATCTTATTTATGTATGATATTATTATTATTATTATTATTATTATTTATGATACCACATAGGTGGCGAAATGTCTATGTTTTTGTTATATTTCATTGTTGAGTAAAGCCAGTGAAAACAACATAAGGTCAGTGTTGCATGCAGCCAGCTTGTCCTTGATGCACTGGTCAAGGTGGCACCTGAACGCGTCGAACACAAGCATCCCATGCAGACCCAAATTGTTGCCAGGTCTCTTCCGCCAAATGTTATCAATCCAGTCAGCGCCCAAGTCCGTGGTCATCCAACCTTTTCCATTTGTGCGCACAATCACGCCACTCGGAAACACGATTCCTTTTGAGAGCCTCTTCGTCTGAAGATAAGATACGGGGGCAGCTTGTGCCCATCCGCAGTGCAACAAAGCATTGCGGTGACTCTAGCTTTTTCGTGGCCACAAGACAAAACGAGCACTTGCTTCGCCCCCTTCTTTTCAATGGTTGTGGTGGCAGGCATGTCAAAGTAGAACGGCGTCTGATCGGAATTTCCAATCTGTCCAAAGTGGTAGCCATTTCTACAGCGCAACTTCAAAACGTACCGCTAAAAACTGTGCAATTTCTCTTCATATTCTTCGGGCAATTTTTGGCATATCCCTGTCCGCCTTCGAAGAGAAAAGCCTTTTGTTTTCATAAAATTTGATAGCCAGCACTTGCTCACTTTGAAGTCACTCCGCATTAGCCCTTTCTGTAGGGCTAACTGCAGTGCCCGTGCTTTGAGCAGATCAGTCGTCACAGGCCGCTGTGCCGCTCGCTGCTCTTGCACGTATTCCACGAGCAGCTCTTTTATTTCGGCGAAACGGCCGTGCTTTGGTCCACTGAAACGCTTTCTTGTTGCTTTGCTGGCGAAAATGCTGTTAATGCCAGTCCTGCACGCAAGTTTCGGGAACTCCGAACGCCCATGATGTGGCCTGATTTCCGTCCGTCTCCGCACACATGATAACTTTCCTTTTAAATGCGGCATCATGGTGGACTTGGCGTGTCTTCGCAGTCAGCATTTCCATGCTGATTGAATAAATGCAGAAAACGGGAAGACAGGTGGTAGACTAGGTTACTCCAGCGCCTGGTTATGTGTACAATATGGAGGTATGCACATGGAGGAAGCTACAGCAGCTATATGGTGGCTAGAAGGAGAGGTGTCAGCATCGGTGCGCCGGAGAGGGAGCGAGAATTCATCCAGATGTGGCGGCGCTGCTGTCAGCTCCAAGATGCCCCCCCGCACATGCATGCGTGCACGTAGCACCCGCTTTTTATTGCAGCTATTTCACGATACCGTGTGGATTGCAACAAATGCTAGTTGGCACACTCTTCTGACGGCTCACTGTGAAGCATGTGTTGGCACTGAAAACTATGTTTGAACTTGCTTCCCTGTATAATAGCTGCGTGCGCCGCTAGCACCCCGAAGCGCTGTAAGATAGCGAATCAAATGACTTGCCATGAGCTTGCCGCCAAAACAACATCCGTGCAGTTTTCGCTTTGATGCCGCAGTGTTCTCCATGATGTATCAATTCAGGTAGAAGCATCACCAACCATACTTGAACGCTTTATTTTGATGACTTGCACATCGAAAAGCAAGGTCTACCGTATTTATTCGCGTATAACCCGCACCAAAATGTGAAAAAACGCGTTTAAAAAGTGGGGGTGCGGGTTATCTGCGAATTTTTTCCTTGGGAGGGGGGGGGGGTCGGCTTCACCGCAATGTGCGGCAGCCTCCCCGTGTAGTCCGCCATCCCCATCGTCATCGACGCTTGTCAAGCCGATGAAGGGCCAACGAAAGGCCAGCATTGTTGAGCCTCGCGTTAGGCGCTGTTTAGTGTACTTACCCCAGTTTGCACTGTTTGCCTGCTTTGTTTTGGCATCATGAGTGCGACTCGACGGCAGTGTTTCACAGCGAAAGAGAAGCTAAAGATTATAGCCGCTGCCGAAGAAATCGGCAACAGAGCTGCTGCAAGACAGCATGACGTCGACGAGTCGTGCATTCGCGACTGGAGGAAGAAAAAAGAGAGTCTCGAAGCAACGAACCGGAACAGGCGAGCGTTTCGGGGTCCGAAGACTGGCGCGTACCCCCACCTCGAGACGCAGCTTGCGAAGTTCATTGAGGAGCAGAGAAGTCGTGGCCACGCTGTTTCGACTGAGATGACGCAAATGGAAGCCCTGAAGTTGGCCCGGGAATTGAACATTCCACGTGAGTTTCGTGCAAGCCGTGGATGGCTTCAGCGCTTCATGCGAAGACATGGATTTTCTATGCGGCGGCGAACAACCATGTGCCAGCGGCTTCCTGAAGCCTACGAGGAAAAGTTGTTGAACTTTCAACGATATGTGATCGCACTTCGGAAGGAGCACAGCTATTTGCTGTCTCAGGTGGGAAATGCTGATCAAACACCTGTGTACTTTGAGATGCCGATGGACACGACCATGGAAAAAAAGGGCTCCAAATCAGTCAGCGTGCTGACCGGCGGAAATGCCAAGCTGCGCTGCACAGTCATGCTATGCGCTTTGGCTGACGGCACGAAACTGCGCCCGTATGTGATTTTCAAACGCAAGACGCTACCTAGCATTCCACTGCCCCCAGGAATCGTTGTGCGTGCGGAAGAAAATTCGTGGATGAACAGTGGCCTAGTCGGTGACTGGCTTCGAGTAATCTGGGAGCGAAGACCAGGTGCCTTGCTGGCACGCCGGTCGATGCTCGTACTAGATTCCTTCAGAGGCCACTGCACTGATGCGGTGAAGGCTCGCCTTGCCGAGACCAGCACCGACCTCGTCATAATACCTGGCGGCATGACGTCCATGCTACAGCCACTCGACGTGTGCCTGAACAAGCCGTTCAAGGCACACGTGAAGCGGCTGTATGCCCAGTGGATGGCCGACGGCATGTACGCCCTCACACCGACGGGACGCGTGCGAAGGCCTGATATTCCATTGCTGTGCCAGTGGATCGTGGATGCGTGGAAAGCGATACCGGCCGATTTGGTGCGCAAAAGCTTTAAAAAATGTGCGATCAGTAATAGTCTGGATGGTTCCGAGGACGACTACGTCTTTGAGAGTGGCGATGAAGCCTCGGATGGCAGTAGTGAGAGCGGCGACGATTAAGAATCGGATAACCAGTGACGTGGTGGCGGTCGTTTGAATAAATGTTCTGAAAACGAAATGATCACTGAGTGTGAGTTGCATCTTTCTAGCGCTCATTTTTTTTTTTCAGGTAAACGTGCGGGTTATACGCGAGTTTTTTTTTTTTTTTTCCCGCCGAGTTCAAAGTTAGGGGTGCGGGTTATACGCAGGGGCGGGTTATACGCGGGTAAATACGGTATTTCGTAAAAGCTTCAATAAGCAAGACATTTATTTTTACACACTCTTACAATTGAACGTCAAAAACACCATCAAAAGAAAATAAACAGAAAATATGCATCAATGTAGGGGAGAACTGCAAGTTACACAAAACTCAGATAAAGGAAGTAAATAAGGCAAGTAAAAAGAACAGTCAATATGCATTGCCAAAATGGGCATACACAAATGGCATTGAGATATGATTGGCAAACACAGATGCAGTCATAAACCAGTTTACAAAAGTTGATTTCTACCTATGTCAAACACAGCCAGATTGTGAGACCAAATTTGCTAATGGGACCTTTGTAACAATATCAATAAGACATTAGTACTAAAGAGTCACAACAGACAACACAATGTGGGTAATGTACAATAACATAAAAAACAAAACCTTGTTGGCTATGTTAATATTATGAAAGTTAAGTAGTACATCTCAACTTCAAGAACTTCATCTTTTCTCTCTTTATTTATTTAGTTAGACGCATTTTCTCCAGCTACAAGAAAATGCATCCTTGTCAGTGTGAAGAAGCGAATGATTTGATTCGTTACTTCCACTTTGTGCTGCTCACAGCTGACCATATTTAACCTCTTCACAGACAGGCAAGAAATGAGGCCCATGATGCAATAGGTAAATGCATCCTCCATAGCTTTGACCAAGTCTGCTAGGAACTCAGACGGGTACAGGAGGCCACTTCTATCTATGTAATGTGTGAGGCATGACTCTGCCGGAAGCAAGCTCGAGTCCTCTGTGTGAAGCAACAGCCTGCTACATTCATTGCACTTTGTCTTTTTCAACATCTTCCAGGCCACATGGCCAATGACGTAGTAAATGATCTGGGAGTCACTTTTGTGTCCAACAATTTTAGCGTGGTCAGGGCTCTTAACACCAGATGGCCGAGTTAGCAACGAATATGTAAAGGAGGCCTGCAAATGCGACACTTCAAGTTCAGAGACATTCAGGGCAATGCCGCATGTTACCGTGGCTGTTTGCCAGCCTAATGGCTTCGAAAAAATGCGGGTCAACTTGGCGTTTACCTTCTTCAGTGATGAAGTTTTAAGGGGCCTGTATGTCTACAACAGCCATGCACCTCCAAAGGGCTCTTAACACCACATGGTCGAGTTAGCAACGAATATGTAAAGGGGGCCTGCAAATCTGACACTTAAAGTTCAGTGACACTCAGGGCAATGCCGCATGTTACCATGGCTGTTTGCCAGCCTAATGGCTTCGAAAAAATGCGGGCTTGTTTTGGCAAGAGGCCGGACGACAACTCGAGCAGTGTAGAGGAGTAAATCGTTCTCCAGAGTGAGCTGGTGTCGATGCTAGTAGAAGGGTTTTAGGTCCACTGATAAATCTCGCCTGGAGGGCCACTCTTTTTTCTTGCTCCACCGGCAAAGCTGTACACAAACAGGGTCTGTTTGTTGGTATGCCTTTAACCCTTGAAGGCAGTGGTCCTTTATTAGAAAAGAGGTTTTCAAAGAGCATACGAAAACTTCCACGTTTTCTTCGAGATCTGAGCCCTGCGGAACTACTGATGGATGGTCGGCTATGAAATAAGCTTCCTCTTAATTCCACCAAGCTGACACCCCAACTGCCGGATCAAGAGAGCCTTCAGAAGTTCGAGGAACAGTACCGAAAACATCAAAGGAAAGACTTCGACAGACGTCACGAAGTGCAAGAAGTGGGATCGCGGGGGATTTCCACAGACTCGCTGCTGATGACATGCTTGTTGCTATGGACGACGAATCTCTTGTCGAAATGAGCTTCACACACAACGCAGTTCTTCTGCAATGGCTTGTCAGCACGAGGAATCGCGCACTCCCAAGCCCTGTGTTGTTCATCGTCGACGGGAACAGCGAAGAGAGACTCCTTCTCACTTTGTTTGCGGGTCGAAACATGCCCCACTTTGCATCCAGGTGCAAAACGGTATTTTTGCTGTTTAGACATCACTATGGCATGGCCATGTTGGTACGTAGCGATGCCAAAAAAATTCAAACCAGCACACGGCAGACATTGTGAGAACACATGCCCGTACCTGTCTGTAGGCGACGAAACGTGCGGTGACGGCGGTCGGCGGGTGCTTTCGACGGATCTCGTTAGCGACGTGCGCGCCGCCCCGCGGCGGCATGAAACACCAGCACGCCTCCAATCACGGCGCGACTGCGACGATGCTGACACTTCTCCTTCTAGCCTCCATAGCAGCTGCGCTAGAAGCGCGTACGAGGCGGCCACTTTTTGAATGCCGATGGCGATATGGTAACACAGATTTAGGATTGTACTCGATTCTAATGCGCATGCAATTTTTGGACCCGCATTATCGGAAAAAAGTGCACGTTAGATTCAAGTAAATATGGTAATTGAAATTACCCATGACAATGACACGGGCGGTCAGAAGGTTTCATTTTCACTTGACTCTGTGTCGTCCATGCTTTCCTGTTTCAGTAGCTATCGCATAGTGCTGCATGGTTTTGTTCGCTCATGAAAGTTGCACAAACTACAAGCAGCAGAGAATTCAACTTCCATGTGATGTCACGGGATGCCTGAATGGTCTACGCCACTTGAACAAAAAGCAGCTGCAGTGGCGAATCCACCGCTCTGTTTTGGCTCAGTACCGCCACCTGTCGGGTGCATGGAGTTTCATATTAGTATAACTACAGGGAAATCTGGCGCTGCGATCGTTCAACCATCATGGGAATGATGGGTAGTACAGGCTACGGACTGGCATTCTGTTGACTGGTGAACTAGTCTGCAAGTATTTTTTGGCAGTTTTGGTTTCGCTCCAAGAGCAGTTGCTGTAACCTGCAGAGTGACAGTGCAACGCAAAGTTCTCTGCCTTTGTTCTGTTGCTCGAAGTGGCGATGGCGCACTGGGCCAGCGGCTGGGACTATGTTTGTGTCACGATGCGGTGTTGAAACCCTGAAGAGAAAGTGACAGCATCGTAAACGTTGAAAGAACATGTTTTGACCGTTTGGACCTTGGTTTGTTAAGCTTGTTAGGTTGGCGCTGTAGCGTTACGTGCTTTATGAAACTTAAGAATAGGAAAAAGAAAGCACTACTGATACAAGACATGCTTCCGAGAGTTATCGGAAGAATTTTTCATTCAGTCATTGGGGTCACAGTGCATTAGTGTGCCTTCCTTAACCTTGTACAGCGCTGAATTTAGTTTTTTGGATTCTGTCGCATGAGTGCGCTCTTGGAATCGGATGTTGGTGGCTCCACCCCATGGTACTCACTGCGCATGTTCCTCTAGTTTGAGCTGTCTATAAAGGAGTGACGCGATAAAATGATGTCAGTTGGGAGTAGCGCCTTGTCCTGGTCGTCTTTCTTGTGTGTGTTGTTTTGCGCTAAACAAAGTATTTATGTAATGTGTTGTACATTATATATGATACTTAAGAAATAAAATTAGATTTTACGCAATAATATTTTAGTATAGCTTCGTTTACTGCACCACAAGCAAATGCCATTAGTCTAAAGATCGAAGTCCATCCGAAGCCCGTACTTCCCATCATTCCCATGTAGGTTGAGGCAATGCTCATGAAAGCCCCCGTAGACACTAGTGTCACAGTTCCCTCTAGGGTATTTATTTAGGAACTCTATTGTCGGGCGCCATTTCACTCACCGACTGCAAAGGGCGGTAATGGCGAATGCGATGTCATCACTTCCCTGGTTGGGTGGCGGAAGATTTGAATTTGAAAAAAGGCATTCAGACACTTGATATACAATCTTCTCGTAAACTAAGTCTTTTCTTGGTACGAAACAAGCATTGTGAGGTTTCTGAATAGGATATTTAAACAGTCCATGTCGACTTGGTGTCTGCCCTTGGTGTCCCTTTAAGCACAGTATGGCACACCGTTAAACTGAAATTGGTATTATGGACAGCTTAGCTATTTCTTCAGAATCAGAGTAAAAAAGCATGTAATTCTATTTGACAGATATTCCAGTGGTAAGGAATATTCTCCAGACCTTCGTATACAAGCTGAGTGGTTATCAATGGCATACTAATTTGGAATTCCCTTTTACTAAGCATCTCAATTCATATTCATGAGAATTACTCATGGCTAGTGAGATTCTCATTGTAAAGTAATGTGATTAGCCTCCTGAGCATGTGCAGTATTTTTTGTGAATATTTTGAGGCATAAATGTTCATGTTAAATTTTCTTATATTTGATTCAATATTCAGCTTCTTTCTTTCTTGATTCAATTCAATTTTCAATTTGAAATCTGCTATTCGGTATTTGCACACCCCTAGTTAGAGTGTTTAAATTGCATTTCTGAGCTTGTTCACCCAGATAATACCGTCTGGGAGATCATTCCAGCAACAAATTGCACATGGCAGCGCAGTCATTCCGAATGCTTGAGTTCGGCCAAAAGGACACACAAAGCTGCGTTGGTTATTCAGTCAGCATGACGCACAGAGAGGCTCTGCTAGTGGGAATGTATTTCCACGAGTATTGTAAACTATGTCATCAAACAAGAGCCGTCTTTCGTTGTGATTCCAAGGATGGAAGTGCAAGATGGAAGAGGTGGTGTATCTGTGTATCACAGTTAAACAGCACTGCCGATTATAGATGAAGAGCAGACCAAGCGCTTGGGCACAGAGCCCCCCTCGCCGAGGCTCAGAGGTGCGCTTCCACAATGCGGCGGACGAAGTGGCCCATCAAAGTCAATGGTGTAGGTGTCACAGCAGTGATACAGAAGCTTTCATGAAAATTCCTGTGAGCACATATACATAGTTGCCTTTTGCATGTGCAATCGGCTTGCAAAAGGCAGGCTGAGTCATGTGTGTTTTCCTTTGTAATCCATGCCTCATGCATGCATAATCAATGCCTCATCATACAAATCGTGGTGAATTGCAGAATCATGAAGAATTGCACCTTACCATATGCTCTTAATAATGCGGCTTCTAGCATTGCAGTCTGCTCCTTGAATTAAAGAAAAGAGTTTGTGCATTGTTTCTTGCAAATGCCTAGGGCTAGTCACACAGACATTGCAAGACTATGTCAAACTTACTCAGGCTAGGGGAAGTGTGGAGGCTATCGCTGGCCAAACAGCCATGGGTATCAAGTCTGTCTGCTGCTGTAGGCTGTGCAAGCTTAAAACCCAAGCGAGTGCTTGGCCAGTTTGCTATTTTGACATGTCTTGTCGCGGCTGCCATGGTGGCTGGGAAGGTGTTGTGCTAACTGTGCAGGACACTCACTTCATTCTGATCTTCAGCCGACCGGTCCGGGGCCTCTTCTTCTTCCGTGCCAGAGTCGGATTCCCATTCCTCAGCCTCCGAGCCAATGCCCTTGGCTTCGCCATTCACCTGCGTCATAAGTTGAACAGAAAAAATGTAAAAATGGCACAGACTTAAAGGGGCCCTGAACCACCTCTCGGGATTGGTGAAATAACATAATCCGTGGATACCATATGCTGCTGTGAACATCTCAGCCAAGTTTTGCTATCGTACGCTGTGTGTGGAGTTCGCAAGCAGATCACGAAGTCCCCTTTCTCTCAAACGCTCCCTTTTAACAGAAGGCGCTGTCCTCACTCTCTTTTGGACACTTTATTTTGTCATCCCCTTAGACGGCTACTATTGGCCGATAGATGACATCAAGCTGCAGCCGGCTACATGGCACAGATACCGCGGGGGCTGCGAGTCCACTGGCTAAGCGCACTGCGGCTCACTAAGGACAATCACATTCGGCTTATGTTTAGCGCATCGTAGGCACCAAAGGCGGAAGTCGTGGTGTCTACGTTAACACCCAAAATGAAATTTGAACTGCGCACCATGGTGACGTTAGAAGGCGGAGCCCCACTGAACCGTCATAGCCTTCACAGTCCAAGGCATTGAGGAAGGAACAGGAGCACAGTGGAGGCTGTGTTTGATTGCCAGTAGCTCAGCTTCTGCTGAATGTATTGAAGTACTTTTTTGTGACAAAGTATTCTAAAATATGCTCTTTGCACTTCAAATGCCTTTCTCGACTTTGCTATAAGTGAGAATACCGGAAGAAGGGGCACCTCTCCAGTGTCAACTTGTGGAACAGCAGCCAGGTCCAGCGGGGACGAGACATCATCATCCTCCTCTTCGACGGGTGCTGCAGCAGCAGCAGTGGCCGCAGCCATAGCCGTAGCCGCAGCTGAAGAGGCAGCCGGAGGTGGCTTGGCTCCGCCTGCATGAGGGTGATGTCGTGCATGGTGGTGCTTCTTTTTGTTCTTGATGATGATCTTGCGCAGCAGCTGCTTGGGTGAAGGCAGGGGTTGCCCCGGACGCAGAGGGTGCGATGGCAGCGACTCGGTGACCAGCATGTCACCAAACAGCTTGCGGCAGTAGGTGGCCATCTTGGCCTGCTGCTTGGGTGAGCAGTGGTTTTCAAAGGACAGGACGACGGGGAAGTCAGAGGTCTTGAAGGCACTCTCGGCAATGGCCTCGATCACCTCTCGCAGGAGGATCTCGGTGACCACTGTGTAGCCATGTGTCACAATGGGCTCCTCATCTGAGTTGCGGCCCGTCCAGCAGTCGAGCTCCACACAGCGGCAGCCTGCCAGCAGACACTGGCGATACATCTCGACCGACGACTTGCCTGCATTGCCCGCAAACAATCAGCTCAAGAGATCCCTGCCATAACTGAACTAACATGCAGAATGAGGTAAGACTAGTGCGGTTCATTTGTGTTATTTCTTTCAGGAATTTCATACACTTTGTGCAGTTTGCTTCTCTTTTGTAATGAGTCAACTATTCTGGAACACAGTCATAATGCTCTTCTACAAGAATGATGAAAAAAGAAAATAGGTATAAAATTCTAGTACTAACCAATTGACCCTTGCACATGTAGATGTGAAGAAGGGCAGCAGACACAATGCAGAAGCAAAATGAACTAGCACACTAACGAGGCCTATGCAACTAACACTCTGACAAAGTAGGGCTACGTAGTGGAGTAGAGAAAAAAATAAGAATGCTGAGACATGAAGGTCATGCTATGCAGCCGCCAATACGGTGCGCACACGAATGACAGCGACCAGACAGCGTGCCATGTTGGTGCACTCCATAGCAATAAGAACACGCATACTGTTGCAAGTGCACGTCGAATAAATGCTGTCGTGTGCTTTCATGCATTGCAGCAACTGCTCCAAAGTAAAAGAATATAAGCTAAAAACGAAGCAACGAAAATGTGAATTTTTTTCTGCATTTTCAAAGTGTGCATGTGCGCATGCGATAAAGCCAGGGAACTTTCCAAACTGCGACGATGCAACGGACCTGCTGTATCAACATGTACAGATCAACTCTCCATGGACCCTTACAAATTGAAGGTCTGTTCTTGGCGTTTTTTAGCAGGTGTGGGAACCATCGGTTATTTGACAATGCCTACAGGTCTTGTGCAAGTGTGTGGGATAGTGCCCATGCAAATTTTTCACCGTGGTTTTCCGAGTGGGGCCGTATGCACATAACTAGCACATTGTTTATATAAAATTGGCTCTAATATCACTTATAGCTCGAGTGTGTCACTGCATAGCCTTTAATTTGGTAATGCCGCATGTAACTAAAGCTCCACTTTACTATGTTTTTTTATTGTAGGCCACCCTTCAGAACTCTTCGATGGCTGCAACCCCGACTGGTCTCCGTCGCAACATTTGGGCTATGTGCCGAATGCACCTGCCGTGGAGCACTCGAGGAGAAATGTTTGGGAGCGCGTAGTCAGAACAATCTGCAGTCACCAACCATCAAATCTGCTGGCCACATGTGTTGCTGCAGAGCCGAGTATGGAGCCATTGAAGAGTTCTCACAGGTGGCCTACAACACAAAAGTGCAGTAAAGTGGAGCGTAGTTTACATGCCGCGTTTCCAAATTAAAGATTACACAGTGACATATGCAAGCTAGAAGTGATACTAATGCTTATTTTATGTAAACAATGTGCTACATTTGTGCAAATGGCCCCACTTGGATAACCACGGTGAAAAATGTGCATTCACACAATCTTACATGCTTGCACGAGACAAATAGGCATAGTCAAATAACTGACGGTTGACATGCTTGCTAAAATGTTCCGAGAACAACCTTTGAATTTGTAAAGATCCACAGCAAGTTGATCCACACACGTTGACATGAGAGATTCATCATTTTGTCGCTGTTCATAAAGTTCCTTGGTTTTATTGTGCATGCATGTGCACACATCGGAAAATGCTGAAAAAATGCACAATTCCTCTACTTTAGCTTATTTTCTCTTACATTGGAATGGTTGCTGCAACACATGACAGTGCCTGACACCATTTATTTGACACACACTTGTGACAATACGAGCATTTCACCTCGCTACAGAATGCCCCAACATGGTGCCCTGACCACTCGCTGCTGTTGGTGCATACACCCTTTAAGCCTGTTGCTATAAAGTATTTACTTAGTATGTCTTCTTTATGTGAGGCATGTCAAAAGTTGCTTTCTGGACACTCCTCAACAGGTTTCCTTTTAATAATCACTTTTTATGTGTGGACTTCCTTTCAGCTTGCGCTCAGCACAGCAACTTTCCAGCAAATGATAGACACTGTCCTTTGCTGGACTGAAGTGGCAGGCTTGCCTTGTGTATCTCGATGACATAGTAGTCTTTTCCGAGACATTTGAACAGCATCTTGATTGCCTGCGGAAAGTGCTTGAAGCAATCCGATCGGCTAATCTCGTGCTTAAACCAGAAAAGTGCCATCTTGGTTATGAAGAGCTAAAGTTTCTAGGACCCGTAAGCAATAGAGGCGTCTGACCTGATCCCAACAAGCTTACGGCTGTAGTAGCATTTCCTCCTCCTGCCTATAAGAAGGCCGTGCGGTGCTTCCTGGGCTTGTGTGTGTATTATTGCCATTTCATTGAAAACTTCTCGAAGATAGCAGAACCCCCGACTCGTCTTACAGGAGATGACATGCTATTTTCCTGGACGAATAAACAACGGGTGGCCTTCACTGAACTACAAAGCATGTAGTGAGCACCCATCCTGGCACATTTTGATGACGAGGCTGACACCGAGGTGCATACTGACGGCAGTAACATTGGTCTTGGCACAGCACTCGCCCAATGCCAAGATGTCACTAAAAGAATAATAGTGTATGCCAGCCTCACACCATACCATGCCAAGGCAAACTACTCTACCAGAGAAATAGAGTCTCTCACGGTCGTGTGGGTGATCACAAAGTGCTGCCATTATCTCTACAGCCATCCCTTCAAAGTGATGACAGACCACCATGCTCTGTGTTGTTCGGCAAACGTACGGGATCCTTTGGGATGATTGGCACTGTGGAGTTTACGGCTACAGAAATCTGACATCACTAGTTCGTAAGTGTGGCTGCAAACACGAAGACGCCAACACACTGTTGTGTGCAGTCCAACAAACTTACGGAGCAATTATACAACACCATCACAGACACGACCTCCATGTACATCCACATCCTGCACAGAACATGGGATCGCATCTTGCTTTACATGACCTTCAAACATAATACTGCTGTACAAGAAACAATGAACGTGCATCACACCATTTCGCCTCCTTTGGGGCCGCGAAGTTCAGACTGTACTGGACTCTATGCTTCTGTGTTAAGATGCCGACCGTCTAATTGCTCATGCTGAAGAATTTGCCAAGCGTGCTGAGGAAGTTCTCCAGCTTGCGTGGCTGCACATGGGTCGATCAGCATGCAGATGAGCAGCATTATAACATCTGCCACTGACAGGTGTCCTAAAATCCCTGAGATTAACTGTGGAAGTACGCCCCTGTTTGCTGCCGTGGCTTTCATGAAAAGTTGCTGAACTGGTATTTTGGTCCATACAAAGTGCTGTGCCGCATTAGTGACGTCAACTATGAAGTCGTTCCAGACCGGGCAGCCCAAACACGGCACAGATAACAAACTAGCTCTGACATAGTTTGTGTTGCATGCATGAAATCGTACACCGCATGTTCATGACTTCATTTTTATGTTTATGCTCCTATGCACGCTCATTCTCTCTGTTTATTCAGACTGTGTATGTCACGCTTCACCACTGCTGCACTTTAGCCTTTACTGTGTTCTATGAATGAGCATCTATACTGAGCATGTATGTTTTTTTCGAGTGCAGCTCTTAGATCACCATTCCTAGGTTGAGCATCGGCGTCCCTCGGCTCAACTGCATGAACACACCCGTGCCACTGCCGATAGTTCGTCGTTGTCCGCAGTTGGCTCGACTGTCGCTCATCGTGCCGGCATTTCCGTGCTGCCCCTCCCTCTGTGAGGAGGCTGATGGCGCTCGCAGACTGCCAGTCAATGCGGTGATTTCACTCTCTAATTCTTTGCCTCAATATATAGCGAAATGAAAGCACTCGTACGGCTGCGCTCAAATTTTGCATTAGGGAGTAGCGTAATCTCCTGACATTTTTTTCGCTTCTTACGCCAGCAATATGAGACTGCTGGAGTATATGCAGCTGCTTTTTTTTACAGCCTCTCTTCTCTTAACAAAATACCGCTTATAATAAATACATTTTCTGTTCTGATAATTTTGTTATAATCAGGGCTTACCGTATGTGCAAGCGTATGCTTGGAATTAAGATTCAGACTAAAGTTAGCCCGACAACCTGCAACAATCTAGAGTGTTGACCCAAATAACGTTGGTTTGCTCAGTCAAGCGCTTGTACTTAAATCAAGTGGCCACCAAGAAATTGACCATTATGAAGTCCCAGCATCAAAGCTCAAACATCTTTAGCCACATGACTGCAAGGTGCTACCAGGGGGGCAGTGCAGCTATTCCAACAAGCGAGAATGAATTTAGTTAATTTTATGGAATATCGTGTGGTCAGACACCGCAATGTTGAAAGTTAAGATTTGGTCACTGATCATGAAACGCAGATTTTTGCACAAGAAAGGACAATGAATATCAGAAGCGTAGACTGTTGGGCCAGTTGGTGCACCATGTAGTGTCGTTGAGTGGAAATACGGGCGGGAAGAAATGGAGCGGACAGGATGAGCGTCTGTTCTGTCCACTGCGTCTCTTCCTGCCCGCAATTCCACTCAACAACACTACAGGAAGATGAAAAGTTACTCTCAACTACCTATTCTATGACAGAATCATAAAATATGCATTCCAGTTGAGCAACGCACCTTTCTATTGTCTTTTTCCTTTTTTTTTTTAAGGCATATGCTTTTGTGCGTCTTACAGTGTCAAACATGCAACAGTGAGGTCCCCTTCTGAAAGTCCTTTCAAGACACCTCCATTTTAAAGCGAGGGTTAGCAGGGGACCCTCCATCCATGCGCAGTCTGAGAATAGTGCAGACCGGTTGCTGCCCTCACCAGTGAGTTGATGTCCAGTGAGGTACGTGTTGTGCGAGGAGTTGATGAAGTAGTGATTCAGGGGCTGGTCCATGTCCATGCTCAGGTCAAACTTTTCTGGTGACACGATCGGGTTGTCAGCGCCCATAAGGTAACGCAAAAAGCCGTCCACGGAGAACAGACCCTTGGCCACGTAGCTTTTGTTTGGCTCGTACTGGGCTGCAAGTGGGCGTTCACGAGATCACTTGCCACAAGACACCATGCAAGCATGCGCAGCCTCACCCTAACGTTTGGCCTGCCTACACTGAACGAAGCAGCCTCTGAAGCCGGGCAAATTTGAATGCTCACACTGACACATGCAAGAATTTGTTGATGCCAGAGGAATGTGGGGCACAAAAGATGCACATATGCACAAGCACATTGTGCAATGTAAAAAATCCCGACGACATACAAATACAGCAAATGGCTGCAGGAGTAATTATTTTGCATCTTGACAGTGTTTGCAATACCATCATCACAATAACTGCACCCAAGTCGCACAACGCTTAGGCATAGGATCTCAAGGAACTGGATATGTGCAATCGGCTAGTACTTTTATTTGAGTTTATTGATATTTATTTTTGAGTTATACCATGTATTTCTTTTGCACTAGCCGTGTTTCTGTTCACCATTCTTATAATTTTTCATGCCATATTTGCCGTGTTGTTTGCCATGTATAAGCTACTTATCTAACACTACCGGTCCAATATTTTTTCTTTCTTTCCTTTCATTTCTTTCTTTCTCATCTCTCTCCACTTCTCTTTTTTTCCTTTTATTAATTACTGACTTCCACATGTTTCATTCTGACCTTTTTCTTTTAAAGTTATTTTTCTCTTATTTGTATTTTGTATCTGTAATCGGGTATGCGTGTTTTGCCTCTGTATCTACATTTGCCCCCTCCCCTATACAATGTACAACTGTACCTTAAGGGTAAAATAAATAAACAAATAAATTTAAAAAAAACCCCATGCCTGACGTGAGACCGCCAACACCATTCCTTAAACGCTATATATTTTACAACCCCCACTTTTATTCACTACTGTAATGTGGCTCATTACAATATTTTTTTTATTATTATTGCTTATTTGTGCTCTTTATGCTCATGTCATCCCCTTCCCTACTTAGGCTACTAAGTGCGCAGGCAAAAAACCACTATCAGCAGAATCAAGACGGAGTGCCAAGGTCTGTCGTTTTCCTGAATGCTTGCCATTACTCATGGTAGTTTTCTTGTTTCACCTTGTAGCTCAGTCATGACAGTTTACTTGTGACAACGAGAGTATTGCTGCAGCTCTACTTCCACGTCCTTTGAGTGACGCATTTATTTGCGTGATTTGTGCGCGTTATGCACATTGTGCTTTCTTGTGTTTGACAGCACGTGAGTGTTTGGACATGCGTCTTGATTGGTACCATTTCTGTAGCGGCAAACTCTAAGCAGTTGAATGGTTTAGCACAGGTGTATGATTAGGTACAGACCATTTGTGAAAAGAATACGGACCATAACGTATGACATTTTCACTCTGCGAGTTGTGTTGCAAGAGGAGGGCAGTGGCAGTTTGAATCGCTTTGGCTCTCAGTTGTGCTTTAATACCGGTGCAACACGGCCCCTGTGGATAGCGATCAAGCCCGATCCGGATGAAATTTTCCCACTATGATCAAGAATGGTCACTGCTGCATGGTCTAACAATCTGTATCGAGTTGGCTGAGCTCAGTCAGCATGACGGTGCTGAAAACAGCCTACATTCACAATCAACTCGATTTTAATCGTGCAAAATCGGGGTCGAAAGTGCCTTTGTAGAAGCACCCAATCCGAATCGGACTTGATCATGATGCAAACTGCCTGTGTGACTGGGATAAAAATGCGCCATTTTTTTTATGCTACGATAAAAAACAATTCATGACTGTGCTCCTTGACAGGATAGGTCTAAAACCCTCGTCTCAATGAAGAAAAACAGTGCGGCTGAAATGCCTGCACGAGCTTTATAATAAAAACTTGAAAATATATCTAGACCTATATCTACGATGTCCGGTACAAGTATCAGCTCGTACAAATCACCACCATGCCATTCAGCCCAATGTACCAATGGCTGACACATTCAAATTTTCACGTTTCATAAGAACCATTGTTGAGTGGAACAGACTCGATGCCAATGTGTTTGCAGGATGCCACTGAGCTGAAATGTTTCTTGGGTAAATGTGCTTGAAATGTTCTCCCGCTTTATAACAGCCTGTAAGGGCTTAACAGTATTGGAAATAAATAAAAATAAAATCAATAAACCCCAATTACATTTCAGAACCCCCGCAACTAACTATGTGAGATGGATGAACGAATGAATAGCTCATTTAGTATTGACAGGATGGCTCATTAGCCTAAGTAAGGAAGCGGATGACATTTATTTATTTATTTAATATACCTTACAGGCCCATTTAAGGGCATTGGATAAGGGGGGACACAAAGTAAGTGTTTCAACAGGAGTAAACACTATAAATATCAATACAGGCATTCACAAGATAAGTAAAGCGAAGTTCAATAAATGTTTGTCTAGGCTAAGCTTTAGACAGCGTAAACACAGTAATATGCTCATACACACAAAAAATACAAAAATACAAGTGTGAAAAACAGGGAAGGAAAGCAGGTCAATAACATCCTTATACAATGTTTCTACAGGAAGCCTTGCAATTCTTCATGAAAGGCATCGTGATTTGTTAAGCACGCAATGTTATCAGGAAGACTGTTCCATATGGTTATCGCACGTGGCAGTTCTGATGTATTAAATGACAGTGTATTGCCGAATATGCGCTTCAAACCATGGCTTTTGTTAAGGCGATGTGACGTGCGCACTGGTACTTCAAGCGGCAACACATGAGGTCGATTACCATGGACGTATCTATGGAAAAGGCAAAGAAGACTTATCGTGCGACGAGTTTCTAGTGGCTGGAGCGAAATATCTGCTTTAATCTTAGTTACGCTGCAAGTTCTGTCATAGTTACTTGTCATGAAGTGCGATGGCTTGTTCTGAATTATTTCTAGCATATCGACTAAATAAGTTTGATGTGGTGACCATACTGAAGACGCAAATTCTAACTGCGGGTGAACAAAAGTCTCATATGCTAAGTTACGAACTGTAGCGGGGGATTTACACAAGTTCCGGCGAAGATAACCCAGAGTTTTCAAAGCTCTTGCGCAGATAGCTGTTATGTGTGTACTCCAGGAAAGATGAGTTGTAAATTCAATGCCAAGGTACTTGTAGGACGATGTCGGAGGTACGGCAGTGTTATTTAGGATGTAAGAAAAGTGAGAGTTTGAATGTTTTTGCGAGAAGGACATAACTTTACATTTATCTGAATTCAGGGTCATCTGCCACATACTGCACCAGAAACTGACAAGGTTAAGGTCGTTCTGCAATACTAAATGGTCATCAGATGTTTTTATCGTACGGTACTAAATGCAATCGTCAACGAAAAATCTTATCTGTGATGATATGTTTTGTGAAAGGTCATTAATGAAAATTAAGAAAAGAAGAGGACCAAGGACACTGCCTTGCGGTATGCCAGAAATAACATCAGAAGTAAGCGATGAGTGGTTATTAACAACAGTGAACTGTTGCCGCAAGGAGAGAAAGTTTCGGAGCCAAAATAAAGTTAATAAATCCAGCCGGAGCGCGGATATTTTTGAGATGAGGCGACAATGAGCGACACGATCAAATGCTTTTTTTTTTTGGAAAAATCTATAAGAATACACAGTCAGTCTGTTGTTTGTTATTCATGCTGGAATGTAATTATGTTGTAAATTCGAGCAACTGAGTTTCACAAGATAAGCCTTTTCTGAATTCATGCTGGTTGAACATAAACATAAAGCATGAACATAAACATGAACATAAAGAGCATAGATAACCAATAATAATAAAAAATGAATAATAGTGAATAAAGGTGGGAGGTTACAAAATAGAAAATAGCAGGATTGTAAAGAGAACTGGCCATGCGGTATCCAATCATGCGTATTATTCCAGCCTCTTTTGTGGGTTTGGCAGTCCTGTGACTTCAACAGAGGCCCTAACCCATGCTACCGTGCACTGCCTCATTGTTGCTTGTACCATGGGCTCCCACAGCCGACTGGCCCACCAATCTTCTGGTTAACTTCCAACCCCAACAAGATATCCGACGCACAGAATGGCATTTGCGAACGTTAGGGCTGGTACCATTGCTCCTTTCCAGATACCACGCACGACCTCAAATTTTCCGTGACCCCAAAGTGGCTTATGTTTCATTATTACAGCATTCCACTTCCCCTTTATTTTCAGATTCTCTTGGTGGGTGCTTGAGTACGTCTTTCCCTCGTTTATGTATACAACGAGGTATTTATATTGCTTGACTATGGATATTACTTGCTGTTGAATTGACACCACTCGTATCTTCATTAAAGATAAAGAATTCCCGATTTGCCTGTGCTAAACATAGGCCTAGATTTGCCACTGCAATGCTACAGATACTGGCGAGTGCCTCTAAAAAATCTCTGTTATTGTCCGCTAGCAGCACTATGTCGTCCACATACATCAGTACGGAGACCTGTTGCATCCTTTGCCAATTACGCATGTAAGATAAATCAAACCCTAATTCACAGTTTTCCAGTTGCCTTTCTACGCCCTTAACAAAAAAGCCTGAACAACAATCAAGATAGAGGCATATTGTTTGGGCTGTCTGTGAATTTCCGCAACTTCATTGCATTTCTGGCCTTCCTGTACAATCTGTAGGGGGTACTCTCCGCATATCTCTTTCGACACCTCCAAAAAATTATTGTCTATGCCTTCGTGCTTAAGTCCCTGTCCACACTGTTATAAGCTCCTTTACAACCTAGAACGTCCACAAATGTCTGTTTTGAGCTACTGAAATCTCTGTGCACTGAGTTAAGTGTAAAAATATTATCCACTAAGTGCCTACCTGGTCTCTGCTTGCTGTAGTTTCCCCAATATATGTTTTCTCCACCCACTTTGACAGCTCTAATTTTATGGCTTGCACTGCCATTATATTTATTACCAACATTACTGTAATTAGCCTGTATGAGCTCATCTTATCCTTATTGTCCTTGCCTTTGTAGATGAGGTTCCTCTTGCTTTCATGCCATTCAAGCGGAATTTTCTCTGTTTTAATCACTTCCTCTATGGCATTAGTCAACAGTGCCTTTCTAGATCTGCGCAACATTACAACATGTCCAAATTACAATGTACAGTCAAACCCCGTGATAATGAAAGTCCTCAACAATGAAATTCTCACAACAAAGTATTTCAGAGTTCCTGGCGGAGGCACATAAGAGTACAAATATTTCATATCGCTCAACAAAAACACATCTTCAACCGGCAGCCCCACAACAACGAAAATTTCTGCCATAGTGGGTCGCCAGTTTCCTTTGCATGGTCTCAACATAACATAAAAAAGGGACATCCTATTAGAAAATGTGCTAAAACATGTTTTTTAATCACTTTAGAAACTTGCTTGCTGTCACCTGTTGTTGCTCACTTAGGGGCTAGTTGTAGCGCATAACTCGTTTTTGCTGGCAACCATACGATGCTGCTTGACCTCCGGCTGCGACTTTGGCAAAAGCTGCCAGGCGACTTGTTTCGCAACCCTCGTTGTCCTCGTCGTGCTTGGCCATTATGTGCGCCAGTAAGCGTTGCAAAATGACTCCTCCAGTTAAGAAACGCAAGTTTCTCAAGCTCTTAGAGAAATCTCAAATCATCACAGAAGCAACAACTGGAAAAAAGAAGATGGATATCACTGTCAAGTTCGGAGATACCGTGCAGTTCCCTGTAAAATTAAACCATTTTAAAATCTAAAGACAGCATCTTGGTGGCGCTGGAGAATGGAGCATGTGGGGAGCACAAGACTGTAGCCGCTGCGGCTTTTGAAAACGTAGACCAGGTCGTGTACAAGTGGTTCCTGGACAAGCGTGCAAACCGCTGTCTGGCAGATTGTTGCAGCAGAAAGCCGTAGACTTCGCATGCCCTCTGGGGCACAATGAATTCAAAGCGGGTGCCGGCTGGTTGAGCCGCTTTAAAGCATGACACAACAGTGCCTCCAAAGTGAGTTCTGGAGAATGCACAAGAGTTAACAAGGAGGATGCAGTGAACTGGATGTGAGAGACACGGGAAGCTATCACGGATGAGTAAAAACTCTGCACAACGGTGACGAGATGGGATTGTTTTATAAAATGCTTCCGTCATGGACGATAGATTTGAAGGGCCAAAAATGTCACGGCGGCAAGCAAAGCAAGAAGCGCATAACAATTCTTCTCTGCATGAACGTGGACGGTTCCAATAAGCATCCGCTCATCGTCATTGGCAGGAGCAAAAAGCCATGGTGTTTAAAGGTGCATTGAAGGCTGCCCGTTGAATGCATGGCCAACCAAAAATCATGAATGGCACGCACTATCCTCGTAACCTGACTGGAAGCCTTCAACGGGAGCATGCGATGAGCAGGCAGGGCTGTGTGCGTTCTCGTGGACAACTGCACTGAACCTTGTGTTGATGCCATTTTTTCGAACGTCCGACTGGTATTGTTTCCAGCAAACTGCACCTCGGTCCTTCAGCCTTGCAACCAAGGAGTCATCAGAAGCTTGAAGTGTGCCTACCGTCAAAGGTTTATTCAGAGGATGCTGCTCAACATCGAGTACAAATGCACAATGGAAGTGGACCTTTTCATGGCCCTAGAGATGGTTGCTGCATGATAACGAAAGCGAGCGTGATCAAAAACTGCTCCAAACACGCGGTATTTAATAAACAGCAGGCGTCAGCTGCATCGTCAGAGTCTGAGTGGCCAGCAGAAGAAAATGGAAGTGTGGCTGCTGATGTACTTTCCACACTGAGCAAGGCATGGGATGCACTTCGGGGTGTGGACGAAACTGTGTCGACGGCTTGGGTCTTCCTGTCTGTCCACAATGACTTGGTCGTCCACGAAAAACTAACGGATGACGCCACAGCCAGTAGCGTGCGCAGCAATGACCACAGCGACGACGGCGACAAAGCCGCAGCCAAGTAAGCAAGCCCGCGAGGTGTGCTCAACGACACTGCGCGGTCATTTCTCGCGATGCATGATGACAACGTGGCCATGCAACATATTCTGAGTTGTGAGGATTGAGCATCAAAACTCTTCCGAGGCCGTGGACGGCAGACTGAGGTTACGAATTCTTTCAAGAAAACGCGATTCCTCTGTTATGAACCATTTTTGTCTGCCTCCTCTCATTTTCGCAATAAAAAAATTATCGCGAGAATGATAAAAATTTCTGTCCCTGACGATTTTGTTATTGTGAGGTTCAACTGTATGTGTACAATGTTAAGAACTTCATAATTAGTGAAATTTAGCTGCATAAAAATGTTGTTGGTGACAATTGCAGAATTGCACATGCATAACTGTATGCAGCTGTGCTACAAATAAAAAAAGGCAAAGTTATTTAATTTCTTTTGAATCTCCTATTTTTTTATTAACTGGTAATGGTCATTTTGAAGCATCCACCATTTTGAGTACAGTTCTCAATATAGCACAAGGCACTTTATCAGGCTAGCTGATAGTTCAAGGGCTCACCTTACATTGTGCAAACATGGCATTCTTCTAGGTATACAGATTTGGGGACGCCTGGTGCATTACATCCAGTGAAGCAAGCGTCCAAACTACGCAGTAGTCACATGCTTTAGACTCTCGAGTCACTTTAGCCTGGTGTGTAGTCAAAGGACACGTATATGAACTTTGCTCTCTGCATCTACCAATGCCCATGACACATGGCATCATCCAAAAGGCACCTTGGAGGCCGGACGCTGTTCGTTGTCTTGGGCCTGTTAACACTGAAGCACAGCGATACATGACTCCCGAGTCCCACTTCATCAGAATGCCCTCTACAAACTAATGACTAGTGCACCTATTTTTAACAAATATTTAAATTCTTTTCATAATCTATAAAAGGTCAATATCCAGAATAAATTATTTTTTTATTGTAATTATGGCAACCAGCCTAAACTGGCTTAAATATTTCTACTACAGCTGCAACGTTAGTGCTGTGTTTGAGAAATCCATTTGGAGGTCTTATGAACACTCAATCATAATTCATGACTGAAGAGGACATAAACACAAAAGTGACGTGGGCAGTTCACATACCTATGAGGTCTCTGGCACGCGCTGGGTTAGCATAAGGGTAGAGTATCTCATTAAGCCTTGGGTCTCGCTGTTCCTTGTTGAGGAAGTCCACTAGCTGGTCGACCGTCATTGCCTTTTTCTTGGAACCACCGCAGAGGCGCTCAAAGATGGCATCCACCTGTAAAGGACACAAATAAGTGAATGAATTCTTTTTTATTGAAAAAAGGGAGGACCAAAGGACACAAAAATATCACGCAGTGGTATATCTTCATGCAAGACCACCCCTGTAGTACACGACGAAACCGAAGGGATTATGTCGCTCACGAAAAGATTTATGTTCCTTCCCTAGGTTTTGCTGCTTGTCAGCACCATTTCATTGACTACAGCAAGTACGTTGACAGTGCTCCCAGTGTGCGACGTGGAGGACAACTGCTCCCCTTCTCCTCACTTCCTATCACCTGCCAACCTACATGTGCGCATCTTCCATATTGTGCACGCCAAATCGCCCCCTGTGACCACATCGGAATGGGATATAAAAGACCGTCCACACCTGCTCTTCATCAGCGGGCACGGCGAAACCGAAGGTATCATGTCGCTCACGAAAATATTTATGTTCCTTCCCCAGGTTAGTTTGTCTGTTTCTACATTCCGCAGTAACGGTATTACATTGGTGGTTCTCATGCTTGGCAACTGCTGACGACTCTTTCTGTATGTGTAGATTGCTTGTCTGTGGAGACATTAAAGAAAACCCAGACCCTACAGTTGAAAAAATGTTTGAGAGCCTTCAGTCAGGGCAAGCAAGCATATTAACTGAGCTAACTGATATTCGGGAGTGTCTCACACTGAATGAACAAGCCATTGTCACTCTTAATACACGATTGAATGGAATCGATAAGCTACTGCTTGAAATTAGCAAAAAACCTCCCAAATTCAAACACTAGAAGACAAAATTCGGGCTTTAGATCAAGTGGTTATGAAGCAAAACGAAAAACTAACTGACCTTGAAGACCACAGTCGCCGATCAAATTTAGTTGTTTTCGGTGTCAAAGAGCAAGACGATGAAGATGATTAAACGTTATGAAAAGCAGTCATTGATGACATTTTTTCAAAAGAACTGCTACAATCATGCAAATCTATCGCGTGTATTCATCGTCTTGGAAGGCAGCCAGAAAAAAGACCTGTTATCATATATTTCCTAGACTTTTCGGAAAAAAAGGCCGTTTTTCGCAACGTGTGTAAGGTTAAGGGTAGTGGTATATCTATCCAGAATTATTACAGCAAAGAAACTCTGAGAAAATGAAAACTTCTTTGGGAAACTGTCAAACGGTATGTCAACGATGGAAAACATGCTTTTCTTATCAATGACAAACTGAAATTAGATGGCTGCGTTTATGCTTGGAATGACAGTATATCTCAACGAGTTGTCGTGAGCCGCGAAGACAAAACTTTTAGTAATGCATGGCAGAACACGTGCGCCATTTCTAAAACCCTGCGAGTATTAAATTTAAATGCCAGAAGTGTAATAAATAATGTAGAACAGCTTGAATGCCTCCTCTTCAGATATGACCCCCATATTGTAATTGTCACGGAAACCTGGTTGCACGATGGTGTTGGCAATGAACTACTGGTATCACCATCACATAAGATTTTCCATCGGGACCGTAGATCGAGGTGAGGAGGCATTGCGATTATTCTAAAAAGCATGCTTTCTGCAGAAATACTTCCTCAGATCGAAAACCATGGGAGTCTGTTTTTGAAAGTTAATTGTTGGGGACATGTAGTGGTATGCACGGTTTATAGGCCACCATCATCCCCTCCTGAGTTCTTGTCCTCACTGCATGACTACATGACTGTGCTGAAACACCGGAAAATTATCATGGCGGGTGATTTCAACCTACCCGCAGTTAACTGGCTGCACAGGCCCGAGATGCAGCTGGCCGATAGCCCTCTTTTTGACATAATGTTTGCATGTGACATGGAGCAAGTTGTGCTTGAAAACACGCGTGATAATGCTCATACTGGTTCAATTTTGGATCTTGTACCTCTTAGCAAAAATATGATAGAGCTGGATGTCCAAGTGGAGGAGGGCCTATCTGACCACAAGCTTGTGCTGGTCAGTAGTAGGCTTGATAGTTGTGAAAGGAAGCATGTTAAGGCCTGCTAAACTGTTAAAAGGCTTTATTAATGCCAATGATCAATCTATCCTTGATGAACTTTGGAAGCTAGGAGGCAACTTACCAAAAACTGATGTCACTTCACTGTGGCATGCATTTGTGACCTGCGTTACCTGCTGCACTGATGCCTTCATGCCGACTAAACGCATTAAACCACAACAAGGAATCCCATGGATTGAGAGAGAAATTATACTTATAAAGCCCAGGTTAAAATGGGCCAAAAAGTGCCGGAACAAAACCCTCAAGTTATTCGCCACCTGCAAGTCCAGCTTTCAGACGCATTGTCTATTGCCCGACAAAAATATTTTTCTAATACTTTGCCGAATTACATAAAAACCAGTCCCGATAAATTTTGGTGATATCTTGGCAGTGGAAACACACATTTGCAAGAAATAAGACAATGCGACATTGTGATCACCGATCCTCAGGAAATATCTAACATAATGAATGAATATTTCCATTCTGTGTTCACCCGGGCTGACAGTCATGGAGGCTTCGTCTTCTTTGTGCCAAGTGTCAGACTTCATATCTTTTGAAGGCGTGTTTTCCTTATTGCTAAATGTTAAAGAAAAATCTTCTGGGGGCCGGATGGCATACCAAATTCTTTTCTTCGCCGTTATGCCGAGCCTGCTGCACACATCTTAACAGCTGTCTTTTCTTTATCTATGAGTACAGCAACTTTACCTGATGACTGGCTTGTGGCTCATGCCATTGCAGTCCACAAGAAGGGTGATCGCCTAAGCATTGAAAACTATCGGCCCATTCGTTAACATCCACGTGCTGTAAAATACTAGAACACATCATTGCTCATTACATAACTAATTTTCTTGAAAGTAGCAACTTTCTCTCCCCATTTCAGCATGGCTTTCGAAAGAAACTGTTGACATGTACGCAACTTTAGCAACTGTTCAGGAAATCGCTCTAACGCTTGATTCTTCTGGGCAAGTTGATCTTATCTTGATTTTAGTAAACCGTTTGATCACGTCCCTCGTGGTAAACTTCTTGGAAAATTTACTAAGCTTGGCCTTCCTACATTTATCATAAAGTGGATAAGAGCCTACCTTTCAAAGCATAGTCAGTTCGTAGACATTAAGGGCCATGCTTCTACTGCATTACCAGTTCCATCCAGAGTACCTCAAGGAAGCGTACTTGGCCGGATTCTTTTCCTATTCTATGTTAATGATATAATTAGCACCATTCATTCACATGTTAGCATCAGATTGTTTGCAGATGATTGTCTTGTCTTAAAAGAGATTACTTGCTGCGATGATCAAGTTCAGTTGAACACTAGCTTGGCCAGACCTCATGAATGGTGCACCACCTGGCCAGTGACCCTAAATACTGACAAAGCTGTCTTACTTCGTGTCATGAAAACCTATGACATTTATATATTGCATGAATAGTACACAAATAAAGGAAGTCTCTGAATATAAATACCTAGGCATAACGATTACAAACACTCTATCGTGGTCAAAACACATTGCGAATGCTTCTGGAATGCTTCTGGAATCCGCCTCTGGAAAGGTTGGCTTTCTGCGTCATAAACTGAATACAGCACCTTCGAGTTCAAAACTTCTAGCATACAGAACCTATATATTGCCAAAACTAGAATACGCCTCAATAGTGTTGGACCCCTATTACGTAAAGGATAAACATAAGCTTGGAATGGTTCAGAGTCGAGCAGTACGGTTCATTTTCAACAAGTTTAGGTACACTGATTCGCCGTCACAACTAATGACTGAATGCCATATCCCTACCTTAGAAGCACGAAGAACTGTGACACTACTAAAATTTCTTTTCACGACATACGGCAAGTTGCTTGAATTTAATGGACGAACATACATTCAACCTTACCTGTCACGCGCGTCTCGACACCGTCACGCTCACAATTTGCTCCCTTTTCGCACACACACTAACCTGTTTAAAAATTCATTCTTTGCTCATACTGTTGTTCACTCAAATGATCTACCCTCAGAAATTTTCTCCGCTGATAATTTTGAGCAGGCTCATGTATCTCGCACAGTAAAATGGAATGTCTTTTTCCCTCTTTTTTTCATGTTATTTTTCTATCACCTATGCAAGTGCATTTTGTTCTGGTGTGAAGGTCAGCAGAAACCCCAACTTCTTATTTTGATATGATATTGACTATCCAAGTACATTTTTCTGATGGTGTGAATATCATCCTCTACAGTACAAAAAGGCCAACTTGTTCTTTCTTTTTCGCTCTTTTCCATTTTCTGTTCCATATGTCTAGCACAAGAGCACATATTAATCTTGTCTTAAATGAGTATTTGCATTAATGTGCCCATCTGCTTAGTCTGTATAGACTGCAGTATGTAAAAATAAATAAAATAAATAAGCAAGCAGATCCCCATTACAGAGACGCCGGCTCAAGTGACACAGTTTTGTACAGTAAACAAATGCAGGAGTAGCCTGGTTACTATACGAAATTCTATTCATCCTTTAAAGAATCAGCACACTTCAATGCCTTCTGTAGTTCTCATTTACTATGAGAGCAGTTGCTCCGCCAACTGCACCTATATTGACTATGTGACGTTGAGCAAAAATACTTCAATTCTATACAAGCTCTGTGAACTAATGATAAAGACGATGACTGCTGGAAGTCAATGTTGATGATGATAATGGTGGCACAATGACGTCAATGGCACAGCAACAACATTTGTCCTCAAGGACTTTCGGTACATTCGGAGAAAGACACCCAGCTGTGGTCATGTGCTGCAATTGTTATGTATGCAACATTTTCATGGCGCACAGTTTCTTCAAATACAAGGTACATCACATAAGTGTCAACTACATTTCTCAACCAAACTTCTCCAGGCCTCAAGACCTCTAAGAAAATTTCTGTCCTGCCACTTCCGCTCTCCCCCCTCTCCCCCACCGCATTCGAAAAGACCAAACATATGCGCTGCCATCAACATCAGTCAGCATCTCCTTCGTCTAGGGTTGCCAACTCTCTCTCGAGTAGACGAAGTCAGTGCCAGGAGCCACCAGTCGGTACATGGAACAAAGCTGGAAAAAATATTTTTTTTGTCCTACCGAGCAGCGATTTACGTCAAGAAAGGTGCAGTATGCTTGCCTGATGAGCACAGCTTCTGATACAGATAGCGATAGTGTAAACAGTTATGGTCTACAACAGAGCTAAAACCAAGACAAAAACAAAATCGCCTTTTGTTCATGATACTGCAACAGCTAGAACACACACAAAAGAAGAATGTGCAAACAAGCTGTCAGGCATCATAGAAAGGAAATCTTGTTTATATTGCTATCATGTAGAAAAAAGGACGCAAGAGTCGGGCCATTTAGCCATCTCGACTGGGCCATGTCGGGACAGGGTACATTTACTCAAAAGCCAGGACTGTCCCACTAAATTTAGGACAGTTGATAAACCTACCTTCGTCGACTCGCATCTCATTGAGGAAGGAATGGATATCATATTTACTTGTGTAAGGCCTGCGCTTCCTTTACTAGGTGTGGCCGCATTACATGAAGATGGCTCTCAGACTGCAACGACATTGTTGTCTCTGGTCTTCGTTCTTTAGTTTGTGTGTAAAAGCCTGCCATCTGCTATGCTAAATACCATAGCCACTGGTGGCTGACTGTATATGAACACATTTACCCTCATCGCACAATTTTTGGACAAGAAAAATGCAGCGAAAGATGTTGGGCAGTTCAGAAAAGCACATTACAGTAGTAAAGTCAACTCTGTTATTTTTCGAGAGCAGAAAATTTGTTTACAGACATTGGCTTGGTGTCGTGCTCCATTAAAATAATGTTTACATTAAATTTTGTGATGGCCAAGGCTGCTGGCACGTTTCAGATTCCCCCACCGTGCTGCCCACTGTGGGTAGTGGGTCATCGCGAAGTGAAGATGCTGCACCCGCGACCTTCATTCCCACAACTGTCAGTTTAGGCTGCGCAAAATCAGTTTCGAGCTGTACTGGCTTTGTGCCCACACGTGAGGTGTTACACCGCTCCATCCAGCACGTCCACCGGCAGTCCACGAATGGCTACTTGCTGTACTGCCAGGATTAAGTGCACACACAAACTTGGCACATCTTCATGGTAGTTGCTGGTTGATCGCTCGTGGACCCAAACTTCCTTTCACGCGCGTGGTTAACGACTTCATGTTGCAGCTTGCTGCCCGCTACACCCTCTGGCATGCTGCTTCTTTGAAGTTGGCCACCAAAGTTGCAGTTCAGTACCAAGCACATGATACTGTAATAATAATAGCATTGTCAGTAGGTCAACTAGTGCCATCTAATAGTGGCTTGTTGAAAATAGCCAGTATGCGCTATGTTAGGGAAACTTTATTCATTTTGGCACTTCAAAGTGAGAACGTGGGCCTAAAAGGGACTGAAAACCAATTTTTATGGTACTCATTTATCTAATGCAATGTAAAGCTTACCTACCGGTCAGTGTGCTGAATCATGCAGTAGCAACGCAAAAGACGCCTTGTAAAATTTTTATGAGAATTTATATCTGCAGCAAGAAATTGTTGACGGAAGCATGATGGAAACCGTGATAGCTGAGTGCAATACCAATTATATGCCAGCTTTGGTGGGAGGCATAAAAGTGTGGTCGTAGCTGAGCGAAAGTACTATTTTGTTGATCAAGTCAATGTTCCTGCGATTCATGTTTTCATAAGTGTTAAATTATTTCTACAATATTGATATGTGCTTTCGTGGTTTCCTGTTAAAGAATTTTGATCTATCACAAGCGTGTTTTTTAGCCATGCCAAGTTCTCTGAAGTGGAATGGTGCTTTTACACGTGACACACAATTCAGCAAGTTGCCGTAACTATGCATGTGCTTTTGATTTCCAAAGCACGTCGTCTCTCGAAGACCTAAGCGAGCTGGAGCAAAAGATTTTAGCTCGCATGTGTGCTCAGAATTTTGCACGCGTACAAAAGCAATCATGTGTGCCGCCATGCATGACGGCCGCAGCGTGGACTTCTTTACTTTGTAATATGCATAGAATAAAGTGCAAAAGCCTTACAATATATGAACTGCAGATTTAAGAATAATTATGTGGTAATTATTAACAGCCGACTTACGTAGAGTAATCTTATACACTACACCTGGAGTACCAAGTCCATACTACCAGTTCAGGCCTTTACTGGTTTTTGATAGTGTCTTTGCCAATTTAAAATCACAATTCTTACTTAAATCACAGCTACTGGATTCTATAACTATACATCATGGTCCTTTCATTCCCATCAACATCTCACAACACATTCTGGCCAGCTGTCGGTCCCTTTAAGCCCAGACCAAACCAACACTTGCCGTTTGCTGTGCCTCATGAGAAATGGTGGTTTGCTTCTACAAGAGACCCGCATGCTAATGCTCACCCACTTGGCTCACTCATCAACGTTTTGACAGACATCATTTTGTGCTTTGTTATTCACCGTGGTTCAAAATGCTGAAGTAATGAGAAACACAATTCGTTTAATGCGAATAGCATTCTTAGCCTATGTGAGCCGTTTTGAGCCTGCCCGCCCGTCCGTCCGTCCATCCATCCATCTAGTAATTCAAGTTGTCTACTTGCTTCGGCCACTAGGTATGTGTTCCTGGTCGTGATACCGTCGTGGTCATTCCATTATCGTCATTCAAGCTTTGCGATCTCACTCTCATCCAGCCGTCCTCGTCACACCTTCTACCCTGTACCCAGTGGCCCAAATTGTCTAATAGCTTGGGTCACTAGGTATGGACTCATGGTTCTGATGCCGTCGTGGTCATTGCGTCCTTGTCAGTCCAGCTTTGTCATCCAGCTCTCATCATCTCAACGTCGCCATACAGTCATCACGCATTCCTTGTCACACCACCATCATGATGCGGTCGCAGTGATTCAGTCGTTATCAGTCCAGCTTCGTGATCTGACTCATCATGTGGTCATCGTCATTCCTTCTACTTCGACCCAGTGGTCCAAGTTGCCTACTTGCTTGGAACACAGGTATGTGCTCCTGGTTGATCCCATCCATCGTTGTCAGGCCAGTGTCATCACATACCCATGTCATGCTGTCGTCGTCCCGTCTTCTACCGCGAACCCAGTGACCTAAGTTGTCTAGTAGCTTGCCAGCAGGGTTCGTACACAATATTTGGCTGAAAATTCAAGGACATTTCGAGGATTTCAAGGATGCAAAAAGGCAGAATTCAAGGAGTGTTAGCGTAATTTTATTTCCTCACATGACTTCGAAAAGGAGCCCTATTTTCGCATTAATTTCTCTTTCAAGAGCTGTTATCTCCGCTTCTTTTTCTTCGGCTGTTCGACGGAAACTATTGGCCTTGACAAAACAAGTCAGGTCATTTTTTGCTTCGGCGTCTTCCGAAAAGCGATCCGCTGACTCCTGCAAGCACTTAAGAGTTTTTTGGAGCTTTGTCTTCTTCTCTTGCATGCTCTGTAGCTCTAGCTCGAGTTTTTTTCTCTTCAAGGTTACCTGCTGTGCTACAGATTGCTTTTTCTGCTCGTCCATGTATAATGCATACCTATGTCTGGCTTGGCACACTGATGACTTCAGTTCTTTCGACAGCGGAACGTTAAGCAGCCCACCGTGGGTTTTCACGGCCTCGCAGATGACTCGTTGTGAGATATACGAGAGCTCTGCCATATTTTCGACCGCGATCTGCTTGTTTACACTGAAACCTCTTTCTACTGAAGCCTGCCCATGACTAAGCAAGAGAAGGACCTTCAGTACTTCCCATAACATCGAGAATGCTGGGTCATGCTTCAAAAGGCGCACGAAGAGAACATCAAGGTGTTCCTGATCTCTTTCATAGTTTTGCAGTTCATGCCGTTTTTCTTGGCAGAACTTAATGTACTGTGCACACACAATATCGCTCTTGTGCTCAGAAAGAAGCTTGCGGTCAATTAAACAGTTAAGAACAACTTTCAGCTTCCCAAGGCACATTTCTGTCTTTGACATCTCTCTGGGGTCGAAACATGACAACCCTCGAACCAGAGGGTACCTAATAGGACTTCTCTCCATAATTTTCAGGATCATGTTCACAATGAACTTCCGACGCTCACCCACAAAATTCAAAAACACACTTGGTACTCGCTTTTCCGCTTTTTAAGATCTTCTCAGCCACCCCTCCAACGTCCACCTTCTCGAGTGACGTGTAATTGGCAGTATCATGAACATCAATTCGCAACAGTTTCATGATGCTCGTGGCTTCTGTCAACACCGAGCGCTTCATGAACCTTGCAAGGAGGCTCCTGAAGACAGTTTCAAGCTCTTTCGCTAAAAAAAATGTCTTCGGAGAATCACTCTGAAAAACAGTCAAGAAAGGCTGCACAACCATTGCAAGTTTAGGGCAAAGTTGAGTTTCGCAAGTGCAAGCTGGTCCTTTAGAAAAGCACTGACGTTCTCATACGCTCTACATTTCGGCAAGGGTTGCCTATGGTCGCTCACTGCTTCGGTGTAGTGCCTCAAATGCTCCCGCATAGCCAGGGCTCTCTCCAGTACTGGCACGTTCTCGACCCAACAGTGGGGTACGAAAGGAAGTGGAAACAGCTTGCTCCTTGTTTCTTCAACAATATCTTCACGGCAGGCCGGTGCATCATGGAAGAGTGAGAATACGCTCGACAGAAAGGTGTCAACTGGCCAGCTCGTCGCATGCATTCCTGCTTTGTAAGCATTATGCACTGTGTGCAACCCACATGAACCAATATCCAAGCACTGAACTTGGAAGTCATTCTTCATGTGCTGCTGCAACTTGTTGAAAAGACTCCAGTTGACATTCGGGCCATCCATCGAGAGCTGCACAATCCTGCTCAGAGGAAAGGACGCGAGTGTTTCCGTCAACTTCTGCATAAGGTCGTCCGCTGTGCTGTGATCCATGAATGTCGAAGTCAGGGATCTGGTTGTCACCTCACAGTTGTTCCACAATCTGATGTGAACATCAAGTTGTTTTCTTTGCAGGTATTCATTCAAGGTTCCGTCAAAAAGCACAACAAAATTGTCAGACTTCTCCATTATTTGTCGTACCTGCGAAGTGAAAAATGGGCGCAGACCATGGCAAGCGACCTACGCGCACTTTTTCTCAGAGCAAGTGAAGCTTCTCGCGACCTCGCTATCCGGAAACATCTTTTGGAATAGCTGGGAAATGGATCCACTGGAGCTGTAGGAGTAGTGTGACGACACAACTTTCATCGTCCACAATATCTCAGCTTCGATCATGGAATCATGCTTTCTGCAGTCTTCGTCAAGTGTTGCAGCCCGAGAGGAAGTTGCCGTGGTTTCACGCTTAGAAGCAGCCGCGGACGTCAGATTTCCCGCTTGCATGAAACTTGCAACGGTTGAGCAGCCCTCACCTGCTGCAGTTTTGGATCGGTGCTTCGCGCCTTTCTGGTGGCTCTTCAAGGAAGATTCCCCCATCATTGCAATGTCGACCGTCTTCTGACATATTGCGCACTTTGCTCGATAAGGATCGCTTGGTTCCGGTCTCACCCAGTGACGATAGTCCGTATGTTGCAGCCATGCAGGCTGAAACTTGCACTTCACGCCTGGCATCTTGTCAAAGCAAACACACAACGCAAACGCGAACTTCCCTTAAATGGCGCGCACGAGGCCAACAGACGGTCCAACTATAGTGCCTAAAAGAGCACTTACTAGTGCACCGAGCGCGGGTGTCGCGGTAGCACCGAGAGTGATGCCTGCCGCCGCCGTCCGATTGGTGCGCTGCTCTACGAGACTGTGCCGGACCATGCCGAGGCACGGGCGGATTTCAGGCGAGACACGATGCGAGTTGCAGCCATGCAGGCTGAAACTTGCACTTCCCGCCTGGCATCTTGTCAAAGCAAATGCACGAGGCCAACAGACGGTCCAACTATAGTGCCTAAAAGAGCAATTACTAGTGCACCGAGCGCGGGTGTCGCGGCAGTGTTGCCAGGTCAGACAACGTGGAGTAGCCCAAAGCTAGAGAAACTGTAGCCCAAACGTAGCCAAACACAAGAAAGAGCAAAACAAATTTGTAGCCAAATATAGCCATTGTTATTTTCAGTTTCATCTGTATATACATTTTCGCATTCGACTACGGTAATCGCTTTTTGTACAACCCATCATAAAGAAATGTCCGTGATGCCGGGACGGTCGACCCTTGACATCTACAACAGCTAAACATCTTGAAGGGGCGGTGCAATATGACGAAGACAGATGGCAGGAACACACAGGACAGCGCTGATCTCACAACTAACTTCATTCGAAGGCATACACAAACTCATATACACAACCCATAGCCACGTGCTCTCCCATCAATGGCGTCATTAACAGTGCACAGGCAATAAATGCAAAACCCTGTAATCTAATGTTACACTATGAGAGGCAGCTTAAAAATTCAAATTCTCTGTCATGCAAATTTAATGATGGCGTGCTTATGCAACGCGACCCTTTTTTCCTGATATAGTAGACCTCCATAATCTCCCTCGTGGTCTCCCTCGATGTTGAATGGAAGCACGAACAAAAAACTTGGAGGACGCTTGGAGGACAACTGGTCAGAAAGTGTTGTGGGACGTTGATGGAAATGAACTGATCATGATTTATGGCGATAGAAACAGACACGCTGTTTGGGATTGAAGCAGGGATTATAATTTAAAATTGGCAAAGAATATCTCAAAGGCCAGTAAGTGGCGAGGCCTGGCAATGAAATCTTGGTACTTCGAATGTAGTCTATGCGATTACTGTAAGTAAGTCGGATGTTATTTAATACAACAAATATTGCTTAAAATTGCAGTTGCTATAGTATTAGACACTTGTGCTTTATTCTATGCTTTGGAAATCAAAAGCGCACGCATGGCTACGGCAAAACGCTGAACTGCGTATCGCGCGTAAAATCGTCATTTCACTTTCAATCCGATTGGTTTCACTTTGACTGTTTAAATACCAAAGCAGTTGGGCAGGAAACAATGGAAACACGTAGCTATTACCGCAAGAGTACTTAAGACTTCGGAAAACATGAATCGCAGGAACGTCGAATTGTTAGAAAAACTACTTTGTCACACTTACGGCCGCACTTGTCGTCTGCCTCCCACTAATGCCGGCGTATAATCACTATCGCGCTCACCTACCACCGCTGCCAACAAGCTGCCAGTGAAGGACTACATCCTCACTGCAGATAAAAAAATTCTGATAAAAAAATGTTCCACGGCGTTTTCCGCGTTACCACTTCATGATTACACACTCTGACTAGCAGACTTTCCTTTGCATTAAAAAATAGGTACCATGAAAATTGGCTCTCAGCTCTTTATTATTCACATTTAAGAGTAGAATGTGTAGAATTCAAAGATCCCTGACTGCTTCTCACCCTTCGCAGCAAATGCAGTGTATGCAACCATAATGTTTACCTGCAAACGCTGGAGGCGAACAATATGCATGAAGGCGAGCTTTCTGGTTCTTTTTTTTTATTTTTCATTCCACTCGCATGGCAGGCGCCGCCGATGCTGCGGAGGCGAGTGCCATATGTATGGTGTTGCATGGAACCGAGCGGGGCGCGCCGATCCTACTTGGCAGTAACCGCTTGTCCTGTATCCCATGTCCTGATTCGCGCTGCACCACTCAGTCTCATGGAAAACCAACTAGCCCAAACCATCGCCCACCTACTAAGATGTCGAACAGCAGCTAGAAAAGGGGTTTGTGTTCGAGGTTCCGTGTAACAAACATAGTTTTCTCGTATAATCAAATTACAATTCGACGCTATCATGTCTATAGAGTGAGTGTAAGTCGTACTCACAAGAAGAAAATACTGCAACAAAAGCGGCAGCAAAGGCGCGAACTGTACTACGCATTGCAATCAACGCATCGCAAGCGAACGCGAGTCGAGCGCGCCACGGTTTAGCATGGTGGCACCATGCTAAACCTGGTGGCTTGGTTTCTGGTGGCCCGCGGCGGCAGGCATCACTGCCCGTGCCACCATCGCGCGTTGCAGGCGCTCGGTGGACGGTACACTAGAGTATATTCTAGGCACTATAACTGACTGAGCGATATGCCTCGCATTAGATTGGATTCGATTTCCGATGCATATTAGTTACCAGACGAGGTAGGGGCTGCGGGATTTAAAACCGAAACTTCCTGATGTTGCCCTTTAGTCAACACAGCTTGTTTTCATGGGCATTCGTAAGCGAAAGGGCCTTTAAAATCAGCGTGACTTGCGGAGGTACGTCGTTAATTTTCTCTAGTGGAACAAATCCCACGGGATTTTCAAGGATTACAAGGAGCTCACGGGTATTCAAGTAGTTTCAAGAGCCCTTGAACTTATACTGTCAATATAAAGGATATTCACGGATTTTAAGGGGCTGTGTGAACCCTGGCTTGGGCCACTAGGTCTGAGCTCTTGGTCATGATGCCGTTGTGGTTGTTGTTCGTCGTCATTCCAGCTTTGTAATCTGACTTACGTCATGTCGTCGTCATCGCGCCATTGCCGTCATACAGTTCTTATGCATTTCTCGTCACACCTCCACTGTGATGCTATCATGGTCATTCAAGTGCCGTCATTCCAGCCTCGGGATCTGACACTTGTCATGCTGTCATCGTCATACTTTCTCAGTCCCAGTGATCCAAGTTATCTAATTGCTTGAACCACTAGGCATGTGTTCGTGGTCATGATGCTGTCGTGTTCTTTGCATTGTCATCATTCCAGCTTTGTAATCCAACTCTCTTCATGCCGTCCTCACCCCGCCATCACCGCCATGCTGTTGTCACGATGTCGTTTTATCATAGTCATCCCATTGTTGTCATGCCATCGTCATCATACAGCCTTTGTCGTTCCAATGATGTCAATTTTCTTCATCATTCTATCGCAATGATACCATCACCATTCAATTGTGATTATGCTGTCTTTGTCATGTTGTCATCAGATAGTGGGCTTCTTCGATTTTCCGCTTCTGGCTACCCGGGGGCTTCCAGAGCCAGGCAGAGCGTCTTCGTTTTTCTCGGGTTGCTCCGCCCACCGCGCTACGCACTTCCGCCGGGCGTTCGTTTTGCTCGCGCTGCCAGAACTTGCCAGGACGATTTTGGTCTGGCTGCTCTCTGGAAGTTCTCTGGCTAGCAGATGACTAAAAGAGGCGATGGGCGCTCGCCGCCACCTTTACGGGTACTTCACGGATTGCAACGCGGGTGCTTGAGGACTTAAATTTACCTCGCTCAGCCAACTGTCTACGGTCATCTTCGGATTTCCTTACTTCTAGAGTTATCTTTTTAGGTGCTAACGCACCGTTCCACATCGCGAAGCGGTGTGATACGAGCCGTGGTGAACTGTTTGAAGCTTTTGTGTGCGTGTCCCCAGCTGATTGCTTCTTCGCGGCGATGAACAGCGCGCCGCGCTCTTATGCGTGCATGTTATCTGCATCGTGTTCCACGCAAGTTGTATACGCTCATTCACACATTGCGGTACATTTTGGGTTCGTCTTTCTCTGGTGGCGTTCCTTTTCACATATCTCGCGCATGTATATCTCCTGTATATCTCCGTGTATGTATATCTCCTGTATATAGTGCCAAACGAGCGGTCTGGCTGACACCAGATACAAGTATGCATCGAGCAGTTGGGCGAGTCTGCATGAAACAAGTTTCCAGCGCACATGTCACTGAAGCAGCTGCTCTCATTGGTCTCTGCCATTCGCTTCTCCTGTCTTTCATGTCCCACTCCATGTTCACTCTTTCATCTTTCGTTGTGCTCATTCGCTTGGTCACACTGCTGCCGCTCGCCGCAGGAATGGGTATTTAAGACCTGTGTTCTAACAAACATGTGCAGGTGCCGCGCACTGTGGGAATTGATGTTGACCTCATCAGACCCGAAGCCCACACATGGGCATAACTTTAAGGCAGTTCTTACTACCAGCTGGCACATTATGAACGTGAAAACAGAATTTTTCATTTAAATAATCTGGACAAATGCTGAAGGCAGCATCTCCATGAAAATGGGGAAAATAACTGTCTCCTTATGACTCCTGTCATAAAAAATTTGCAGTTTTGCCCAAAAGGCAAAACGTCAATTCCGATAGCAAATTAGTGGACAGCTAAACGAAATAAGGATAGTAGTTTTATTGGCCATATAAACTTGTAAACATAGGCACACTAGCTAAATTAACAAGCATGGTGCCATGCGTGCACAAGCAAACGTGAACACATCTCCCTTGATAACCATGAAAACTGTGTCAAAATGCTGGAGTGAGGAAGTGCGACAGCAGCAGTGCGCGAAGGCACCTTTGTGCTGCATCTTGCATCAATGTGAAGTAAGCTGCGATAACGCAGGCAGACTCCGACTTCATACTTGCAAACACAGCATCTTTATTGGCGCTGTATACAGGCCACCAAATTCAGATCTAGGTATGCTCGAGACGCTGTAAGACTTTTTGAATGAGCACAAAAAGCGATATTCACATGTCATTTTGTGTGGCGATTTTAACTTGCCAAAAATCAACTGGGAATCCTTGAGCATCTCATCTTTATGCCGGGATTCTGATTTGCTACTCGATATTGCCTTTTCTTTTAATTTGAAGCACGTTGTGGCTGAACCATCGCGAGTTACTGCTACCACGGGCTCACTTCTAGACCTTGTATTTGTGTCTGATGCTATTGAAAGGTTGGGTTTCACGGTTAATATTATGCCCGGTAGATCCGACCACGATTTAGTGCTTTTCAAAACCAATATGGCACAACCAATCACACGCCAATCAACAAAACAATTTTACGATTTCAATAACGCTGAAGACAAGAGTATTTTAGACCTTCTTGAACAAGAATACGACAATTTTTTTGCAAGGTACAGTGAAGGCCACACAAGTCCAAATGAATTGTGGTTGAACTTTAAAAGTACGGTACTTATGTGTATTCATCGGTACGTCCCGCTGAAGAAAAAGAAAATTCATAGCCACAGTCCATGGATTACACGAGAAATAATTCACCTAAAACGTCGCGTAAGCAGACTTTCCCGTAACATTTCGAGGGCTGCACACAGTACTGTGGCGTCACTTCGTAGAGAGCTAAGAAATCAAATAAGACAATCAAAATTCCAATTCATTAATGTAAAACTGCACAACTTCCTCATTAATGACCCGCGAAAATTCTGGACTTATCTAGCTCAAAAAAAGGATCCCATACACAAATTGACAATAAATGACGTGGACGTTAGTGACGGACAACAAATAGCGGCAACATTCAACGACTATTTTTCTTCTGTGTTCCTGGGTGGTGGTGGTCCGTCTACCAATTTCAGATCAACCAGCTTCCAGGTACCCGATCTTAGCATAGGCGAAGAAGGCATTTTTTCCGCCCTTCTACACCTGAATACAAAGAAATCATCTGGACCAGATGATATTCCGAACATGTTTCTTTCCAAATACGCGGAATGGTGTTCAAAATTCCTCTTTATTATATTCCGTACTAGTCTACGAGAGGGTGACGTCCCCAGGGATTGGAAGCTGGCTAAGGTTATTCCTGTGCACAAATCTGGTACCAAGCTCTATGTCGCTAATTACAGGCCAATTAGCTTGTTGTGCACCGCAGGTAAAGTGATGGAACACTTTGTTTTCAAACACATCGCCTCATTCTTGGAAGACAATAATTTTTTTTCTGATGCTCAACATGGATTTCGTCGCGGGTTATCTACTGTGACACAGCTAATTCACACTACCAATGATTTTTGTAAAACTCTTGACAAAGCAGAACAAATAGATGCCATTTTTCTGGACTTTGAAAAAGCCTTCGACCGCGTACTGCATAGTAAACTTCTGCTAAAACTTAGACACATCTTACAGAATCAAAAAATTTTACAGTGGCTTGATTCATACCTATCTCACTGGCAACAGTACGTCCAGATATACAGTTCAAGCTCACCCATCGCTCCAGTATTTTCAGGAGTGCCACAGGTCCTTGGGCCGTTTCTTTTTCTTATATATTTAAATGACCTAAAACTTGACTCTCCTGTGCGGGCCCGTTTTTTCGCAGATGACTGCGTAATTTATCACACAATTCTCACCGAACGTGACCAGCTCGTTCTAAATAACTACTTGTGTGCTGTTAGTAATTGGTGCCAAAACTGGTCGATGACATTAAATGTCATGAAATGCAAACAAATGACTTTAACCCGAAAGAAAGATCCACTGAAGTATTCGTACAAAATTAATAGCGCTCCTCTAGAACCAGTAGAACAAATTAAGTATCTTGGCGTAACGATCAGCTTGAACCTCAGTTGGAGCCCCCACATTAAAAACATGGTTTCAGTGGCATCCAAAAGACTATGGCTAATAAGACACCGGTTAAAACATGCAACTACTAAAACAAAACTTGTAGCTTATACTTCGCTCGTGCGTCCCCTACTGGAATATGTTGACGTGATCTGGGATCCGCACACTAAAACGAATGTGAAAAGTATTGAGGGGGTTCAGAGAAAGGCACTGCGATTTATACACCATGCCTACGGAAGACAGGTATCGATATCTGATCTTCTTAGCCGCTCCGGTCTTCCCACCTTGGAATCTAGTCAAAAAATGCACCGTCTGAAGATGCTATTTGCAATCATTAATAATCATACCAAATTAGAATTCCACACTTACATGCAGTACAACAGAACCCGACAGACTCGACACAAACACGACAAAACAATTATAATGCCTCAATGCAGAACCAACACATACAAGCTGTCGTTCTTTCCAAGAATGATAGCAGACTGGAACAAGTTGCCCTACGATGTGGCCACCTTATCATCACCCGATGCATTTTTTTTCAGCAGTCAGTTCTAGCCAATAACCTTTGCGAGCTCGTTTTTTTTCTTCTCTCTTTTTTTTGAATTTGAATGTAACGCGTTTGCATCTTGTTTTGTTTGCTTTGCTTCGCAGTAACCTTACTGTGTGCCTATGTAGTTCTCTGTCGTAACTGTTACTGTTGTTGTTTTCTTGATGGACCATTAATATGAAAAGCGTCATGTACTCACTCCTGCCCTGGCTACCAAAAGGCAGCCGGAAGTATTGAATAAATAAAAAAATAAAATAAATAAATAAAATAACACAGGCAGACACCATTGCAGATGGCTTTCAGCGGCCTGGGTGCAGGCACGCAGCCAGAATGCCCTGCTCCCTATCTATCTTCCCTTCAGTGCCTTGCACATAATGGAAGACAGCCCGCTTCCTTCCCACTTTCTTCCCTTTCGTGCATAAAATTGCGCCGCAATCGACGGCTCATGATCGCACATACAGCTGTCACGATCTACCTGGGTTCGTGAACAAAGGAGGGCTCGAGGCACCCTCCGCTAGACGGACGCTCCGCAGCATGGTGGTGCTGAACGATGACTGACCATCGAGCAGCTGTGCTCGCCGGTGTTTATCGGTGCGGTCACCAATGTTGCCTACCAAGCCTGGTGGGCCAACAAGATTATGCCCGAGGGGGCGTCACATGCTTGCTACACCCCCTTACCCCCAGTTTGTTAACTAAAATAAACAAACGTCGAAGTTCAGAGCATAAGGCTCTGCCTCCGTCCTAGCCGGGTTGATCGTGCCTGCTACCCAGGCGAGTAACGGTCCGGTGGCCTCCGCCGTCGAGTACTCCACCTGGGCACCGGTATTGAAGGGTTGGGTGTGGCAAAGCCGCATGCTGCCTGAGCCAGCCTCGCTCCATCCGGAGGGTTCATAGTGGTTGGCCTTGTGAGTGGTGCCGGGCTCGACACCGGTCCCAACGGGTGCCACACCACTGGCAACGGTTGCCGCCTCCAAGGTGGGTGGTGCTCCGCTGGAAGCGACTGGTGCTGCCGCTAGTCCTCCTGCAGGCTCGAACTCGGAAGTGGCAGTAGAGGGTGCTGGCCAGGTCCCTAGGCTAGGCCTAACACGGTTGGTGTGTGTGCCATGTGGCCTCGTATGGAATGCAGAAGAGCAGTGATGAGGGACTGGCAGGAGACACCACCTGTCCAGCGAACCAGGGTGGGCCAGGACGGAAGTTCCAGGCGAAAACTGGAGCTCCCGACTGTGGAAAAGGCCCGGGACGGCACCCTTCGTCAGCAGCCAGCTTGTGCTTCAGCTGCTTCAGGAGCACTGTGGATTGGAGGTCCGGATGCAAGACGTCCAAGGGTGTCTTGACCATCCAACCCAGCAGGAGCTCACAGGGAGCACGGCCAGTGACATCCTAGGGTGTGGTCTGGTACTGAAACAGTATCTGGGCAATCAGCGTCCGGAAACCTCCAGTCTGGCTCTTCTTGAGCTTGTCCTTGATGGTTTGCACCACCCGCTCGGCTGCACCATTCGAAGCAGCATGGTACGGCGGAACCATCATCCGGCGGATTCCGTTCTTGGTCAGGCAAGCCAGGTACTCTGTGCTGGCGAAAGCAGGACCATCGTCAGACACGATGATGCCCGGCAACCCCTGGGCAGCGAAGCCCTGTCGTAATGCTGTGATGGTCGTGCCTGCTGACGGAGTGATGACAGGTAGAACCTCCAACCACTTCAAAAAGGCATCCACCACCACCAGAAAGTAATGGCCCTTGAAAGGACCCCCAAAATCCACATGTAGGCGGGACCAGGTTCTCTGTGGGGAATGGCCAGGGGGTGATTTCCACATGACATGGGGCCCGCTGATGCTTCTGGTAGATTTGGCAGCTCTGCAACATGTGAGTGATGTCCTGGTACAGGCCAGGCCACCATCTTGGTCTTTTTCATGCCAGGATGACCAATGTGCAGCAACTGCAGGACCCTGGACGGGAGAGACTGTGGGGTCACCACCCTGGAACCCGACAGTAGGAAGCCCTGCTACAAGCTCAGCTCAGCAGCCTTGTAGCTATAGGCCTGCTGAACCAATTCCTCCCCACGGGACACCGCCTTGACCACCTGAGACAGGACTGGGTCCCGGCTGGTCGCTTGCGATACCGCAGATCTGGAGAGCACCTCCGGGTATGCGTGCTCCAGCATGAACACTTCAGCAGGTTCCAGAACAGCATCAGGCACCTCTGGCAGGTGCAGGTGGCTCAGGGCGTCAGCAGGTCCCAAGTCCTCTCCCGGATGGTAACTGTAAGCTTCCAGCCTCAAGGCCCAGCATACCACTCGAGGTGATGCTTGCACAGGAACTGCCTTGTCAGGCCCTAGCAACCCCAACAGCAGCTTGTGGTCCGTGACCGCCTCGAACTGCAGCCCCATAGATACTGGTGGAAGCGCTCGACACTGAACATGGGGGCCAGGCCTTCCTTTTCAAGCTAGCTGCAGTGTTGCTCTACACCACGAAGCCGACAAGAAGCAAATGACACAGGGCGTTCCTGGCGATCCTTGTCCCGGTGTGCCAGGACGGCTCCCACACCGTACGACGACGCATCTACGGTCAGGACGACAGGCTTAGCAGGAACAAAATGTACCAGCACTGGAGCCTTGGTGATTAGCTCCTTGCTGCACTGGAAGGCCCGGTCCTGCTCCTTTTTCAAAACCCATTGCTGACCATCTCGAAGCAGAAGATGGAGCAGCTGTAGATGCTCCGACAGGTTCGGCAGGAAACTCCTGTAAAGTTGATGAGGCCCAGGTAGCTCTGAAGCTCCTTGTACTGGGGCTTAGGCGCCTTAAGCACAGCATCAACTTTGTGGGGAGCCGGGGCTAGGCCAGCCTGAGAAATGACATGTCCCAAGTACTCAACACTGGGGGTCAGGAAAACATACTTTTCCAGCTTGAGTTTGAGACAGGTGTCCTGCAGTCATACCAGAACATTGTGCAGGTTTTACAGGAGGTCCCTGTCATCGCTGCCAGTAACTAGGATGTCATCCAAGTACACCGCCACGTGCCTCAGGCCCCTGAAGAGGTTGTCCGTCTCCCTCTAAAATATGGCTGGGGCTGAGGTCACGTAATGGTAAGCGTGTGCACTGGAAAAGCCCTAACATTGTCGATATTGTGACATACTTCTTAGAGGCATCCTGGAGCACCAGCTGCTGGTAAGCATCTCTGACGTCGAGCTCGGTAAACTTCTTTCCACCGGACAATGCTGACCAGAGACCTTCAATCTGGGGCAATGGGTACTTCTCGACGGTAGCGACGGGGTTGATGGTAACCTTGAAATCTCCGCAGATCCTGACACTGCCATCTTGCTTGAGGACTGGTACGATGGGAGTGGCCCTGCAGACGTCTTGACGGGCACCAGGGTGACCTCTCGCTGTAACCGTTGCAGCTCCTGGGTGACCCCATCCTTCAGCCTCGATGGACACGCCGAGGAAAGTGCGCCTGAAGAGTTTCCCGGCCATGATCGACACGGTGGCCCCTGTGTTCAGCTCCATGGAAATGGGGTGCCCGCAGATTTCGACAGTCAGCATGTACGGCAGCACAGATGACGGTACAGGGCCTATGTGCCACAGGTCGAAAATCGACGGGTGCTCGGCCACGACGTGGAGCCTGGCTGTGGAAGAACTTGAGCCTGCTGCCGCACGCCCCCGCTGTGTACCCTCACGACTGCTACCCTGGCCGCGGGCTTGTGTGGTACCTGGGCTTGAACCAGGCTGCTGCTGATGTCCGTTGTTCGTCCTTCCGCTTCGGCATACCCGTGCCAGGTGCCCAGTTTTCCCGCACGTGAAGCATTGTGCTTGAGAGAACTGGCACGGGGGGGGGGGGGAGGGGCAGGAATGAGCACCACCATAGCGACCGCAGGTACTGCCCTTTGTTGCCAACTTGTTGACCGCCGCTTCTGCTGATGGTGAGTCAGTCGCACAGGCAATCTCGCCGGTGTCCTTGGCGGCAGCTATCACTGCCAGCGCTGCCTTCACGGCGTCGTCCAGCGAAGGGTCGGGAAGCTCCAGGAGTCGCGTCTGCATGGCGGTGTTGTTGATGCTGCAGACGAAACGGTCCCGGAGCAGCAAGTCCAGTTGGTCCCCGAAGGCGCAGGCACTAACCCTCATAGCGCAGCAACGAACTGCCCGAGGATCTCTTTTCCGGCAGCTCCAGTTGTTGAAGCGGGAACGCTCCATTAGTCTGGACGGTGCTGGGTTGAAATGCGAGTGCAGTATGGCGAGCAGCTCACCCAGCGTCTTAACATGCAGCATGGCTGGCTTGAGAAGGTAGAGCAGGAGACTGAAGACGCGGGTCCTCCAGCTGGCCAGGAAAATGTCCCACTGTTTGGCCTCGGCTGTGTCGTTTGCCCGGAAGAACACATCAACTTGTTCCTCGTAAACTGGCAAGGCGGACCCATCTCCCTCGAACGGCTCGAGCCTTCCACACAGCGGAATGGCGGCAGCAACGAGGGGCGGTGTTTCGCCGCTTGCGGCAGCGTGGGACAATCCGTGGGTACACCCCGCCAGTGTCACAATACGCCTATGTTCGTGAACAAGGGAGGGCTCGATGGACGCTCCGCAGCACGGTGGTGCTGAACGAAGACTGACCGCCGAGCAGCACTGCTCGCCCGTGTTTATTGGTGCGGTGACCAATGTTGCCTACCAAGCCTGGCGGGTCAACAAGATTATGCTCGAGGGGCGTCACATGCTTTCTGTATGTAAAGCCCCTTGATAATTTGAAAGTAGCGACACTCTCCTCCTCACGGCGCTTTCCTCCTCGATTCTCCTCACCCGCCGGCTGCGCACGGCACACTGTTCCTCCTGGGCTCCCGCGGACGGGCCGCAGGATTCTATGGAGGCGTGTTCTTTTGGGCCAGTTGCGCGCCCCACTGGGGTTCAAAATTTTGAGAAATGCTAATAACAGCATCGATAATGATGAAGGCAACGTTTATGAGCAGGTTGGTTTTTTCTTAAAGCCGTATGAACGGGGTATACCAATGTAAAGGGAGCTTTCGGGCGAGTTCTATACTCCAGACAATTTTTCTGCCACATGATCAGATGCTTTACTTCGTGCGTCTGATTTAGTATTGCTTGTGACACATCCCTTTGTGCATGGTTTATTAAGCGAAAGCCTTAGACCTCTGTTTCAAGGTCCCGTTGTGAGCTACAGAAAATATCACGTGACCGAAGGAAGGCGGGAAGCGAACCAAAGCATGTGCAGCCGTGCATAGATGATTAATGATTAGCAAAGTAATGATTGATTAGTGATTGGATTAAGATGAATTCGGGTGTATTAAGGAGCGTTAAGGTGGATTAAAGTTGATGAAAGCGGATTAAGGTGCATCAAGGAGGACGAGGTGGGATTAAGGTCAATGAAGGTGGATTAGGGTGGATGAAGGTGCGTTGAGGTGCATTAAGGACGATTAGGGTGGATTAAAGTGAATGAGGAAGCAGTAGGGTTGATTAAGGAGGATTAAAGTGCATTAAAGAGGGTTAGAGTAGATTAAGGTCGATGAAGGTGGACTCTCGTGGATTATGGTGGATTAAAGTGAATGAAGGAGGATTAAGGTCGATGAATGTGGATTCGGTGGATTAATGTGCATTAGGAGGATTACGGTAGTCTAATCGGTCTTAATACTCAATGAACCCTAATTCACCTAAGTCCACCTTAATCCACCTTAATGCTCCTTCATCCACCTTAATCCAGCTTAGTACTCCCAATCCACCTTAATACAACTAAATCAACGTACATCGCCCCTAATGCACCTTAGCCTACCATATACCGTCTTAATTCTCCTTTATCAATCCGCATCTATCATAATTCCACCTTAATCCTCCATCCACCTTAATCCTTATTCATACACCTTAATCCAACGTTATCCTGCCTAATAGTCCCAATCTACCTTAATACACCCTAATCCACCTCTATCAAGCCTAATCCAGCTCCATGGTCCTTAATCCACCTTAATCTATACTAATCCGTCCTAATCGGTCTTAATCCTCCTTTATCAACTCTAATTCACCTTAATCCACATTAATGGACCTTAATCTTACTTTATCTGCCTTAATCCTCCCTAATCCACCTTATGTCAATCACTAATGACTCATTAATTAACTTGGTAATCATTCTCTTATACAGGGGTGGACATGATTTGGGTCACCTCTGACCTTCCTTGGGCCACGTGATACTTCCATTTTACAACGCAACCTTGAAACAGAGATCTAAACGCTTTCGGCTTAAAACTAAAAAAAAACTCCATGTTGACTAGCTAACGCTTATCACCTGCGATATACGGGTATATTTGCCACTAATTTTTTCAGGGCGCAAAGCAGAATCTATAATGTTGCACTTCCGACTGAATAACAACAGTTAGCGACGTGCGAGGGGAATATTAAGCATACTGAGGACAACCGCAACAAAAGCGCTGGTGAGCAGGCCGGATGAATGAAAAAATAATGCAGCATTACGGGATGCTTTGCTACGAGTAATAAGAAAGACGCCTCAGTTCGCAAACAACGCTGTTCTTTGTCGGAACAAAGTTCTTTCAACCAATGTCACGCAGCCACTGCTTCCTGCGCAAGCCGTCACGCTTTCCTTGTGGTATCATAAAAACGGCATAACCATCTTGAGGCTTCTGGCTGCAGTTACACGTGCAACAGCTCGGCATAGCGCTAGCACAGAGAGCAGGAAACACGGCGTACAACGTTCGCTACGCCGAGCTAAAGCGCCGAGCCAGCCGTGCTGAGGAGGAAAATGGCGCGAACGAAAAAGAAAAACACAAGCAAAACTCAAGCAAAACTCAAGATCCGCGCGTTTCCAAGGGCAACGGCAGGGAGACCAATCGGTGTGCAGAAAAACGGGGGCAAAATTGGTTACCACGGGGGGAACGCACAAGGGGCAAGGAGGAGGCAAGGAGGTCGCACGGCGGCGGCAGAGTTCAAAGAGTGTCGTTACTTTCAAATTATGAAGGGACTTTATCTGTATGTGGCTCGCGGACGCTCCTGTGCACGAGGCTTCAGCGACTTCGTTCGCAGCTAAGTACTCTTTTATCTTCATTAGCTGGTGTTTTGAAGTGTTTTCTTTTGCTTGGAGTAGGGGAGCAAATTTCGAATTCTTCGGCAGTGTTGCCAGGTTTGGCTATATATAGCCAAATTGGGCTACAGAAAAAAATTTTTGCCGTCGACTTGGGTGAGTTGGCTACGTGGCTATATTTGGGCTACTGAAAATCTGTGACTTGGCTTTGTTTAGGCTATGAGTGGATCCTTAATCCACGCTCCAGAGGTGACTCTCATAGAGTAGAAACAAAACTTGAAGGCTATGTTTTAGCTGGCTGAGCCAGCAGCGTGGCTGTGCGTGTGTGCGCGAAATGCCCCCCCCCCCTTCCCCTCAGTGCATCATTCTCTGAGCCGATGATTTTATCCTTGACGAACGTAAATTTACACCGCGCTTCACCGTGCTAACATTTACTCCAGCAATGTTGTCTCATCTTCGTTTTATCCCGACACCCAATCACCGGGCATCGGGATGAGCCTGGGAGTGGAGGGCGTTTCACAGTGCACTGTACTAACATGACTATGCTGAGAAACAGAGAGCAATACGGTTGTGCCATCGTGGCGTCGACATGAAAGAAGGGAAGCCTGGGTAAATGACACGCTCCAGTGTGTCCAAGGCAAAGGTGTCTAGTTGAAGTATGGCGCTAGGCACAGTTTCTGACCTAGTCCGCGTTTAGCACGGTAAGCTTTTTACTGCCATTTTACTTCGCGTGTGAAATGAACTTTAATGCGACAGGGGTTAAGAGCCCCATATTTGAAGGTAAGGGCCCCGTGTCGCAGAAAATTTGGCGTCGACGCCGTTGCTGCGTGAAAAAATTATCTCGAACCACGTAGGCCCTTCGGCTGGCGCATATGCATTACTGAAGTAACTGATTTTCTCAAAGTAAAACACGGCAGAAAATTAATAAAATACGACTTACACTCACTCTATAAACATGACAGCGTCGAATTGTAATTTGATTATACGAGAAAACTATGTTTGTTACACGGAACCTCGAACACAAACCCCTTTTCTAGCTGCTGTTCGACATCTTAGTAGGTGGGCGATGGTTTGGGCTAGTTGGTTTTCCATGAGACTGAGTGGTGCAGCGCGAATCAGGACATGGGATACAGGACAAGCGGTTACTGCCAAGTAGGATCGGCGCGCCCCGCTCGGTTCCATGCAACACCATACAGACGGCACTCACCTCCGCAGCATCGGCGGCGCCTGCCATGCGAGTGGAATGAAAAAAAAAAAAAAGGAACCAGAAAGCTCGCCTTCATGCATATTGTTCGTCTCCAGCATTTGCAGGTAAACATTATGGTTGCATACACTGCAGTTGCTGGGAAGGGTGAGAAGCAGTCAGGGATCTTTGAATTCTATCACATTCCACTCTTAAATGTGAATATTAAAGAGCTGAGAGCCAATTTTCATGGTACCTATTTTTTAATGAAATGGAAAGTTTGCTAGTCAGAGTGTGTAATCATGAAGTGGTAACGTAGAAAACGCCGTGGAAAATTTTTTATCAGAATTTTTTTTATCTGCAGTGAGGATGTAGTCCTTCACTGGCAGCTTGTTGGCAGCGGTGGTAGGTGAGCGCGATAGTGATTATACGCCGGCATTAGTGGGAGGCAGACGACAAGTGCGGCCGTAAGTGTGACAAAGTAGTTTGTCTAACAATTCGATGTTCCTGCGATTCATGTTTTCCGAAGTCTTAAGTACTTTTGCGGTAATAGCTACGTGTTTCCATTATTTCCTGCCCAACTGCTTTGGTATTTAAACAGTCAAAGTGAAACCAATCGGATTGAAAGTGAAATGACGATTTTACGCGCGATACGCAGTTCAGCGTGTTGCCGTAGCCATGCGTGCGCTTTTGATTTCCGAAGCATAGAATAAAGCGCAAGTGTCTAATACTATAGCAACTGCAATTTTAAGCAATATTTGTTGTATTAAATAACATCCGACTTACTTACAGTAATCGCATAGACTACATTCGAAGTACCAAGATTTCATTGCCAGGCCTCGCCACTTACTGGCCTTTGAGATATTCTTTGCCAATTTTAAATTATAATCCCTGCTTCAATCCCAAACAGCGTGTCTGTTTCTATCGCCATAAATCATGATCAGTTCATTTCCATCAACAACCCACAACACTTTCTGACCAGTTGTCCTCCAAGCGTCCTCCAAGTTTTTTGTTCGTGGTTCCGTTCAACATCGAGGGAGACCACGAGGGAGATTATGGAGGTCTACTATATCAGCAAAAAAGGGTCGCGTTGCATAAGCAGGCCATCATTAAATTTGCATGACAGAGAATTTGAATTTTTAAGCCACCTCTTATAGTGTAACATTAGATTATAGGGTTTTGCATTTATTGCCTGTGCACTGTTAATGACGCCATTGATGGGAGAGAGAGTGGCTATGGGTTGTGTATATGAGTTTGTGTATGCCTTCGAATGAAGTTAGTTGTGAGATCAGCGCTGTCCTGTGTGTTCCTGCCGTCTGTCTTCGTCATATTGCACCGCCCCTTCAAGATGTTTAGCTGTTGTAGATGTCAAGGGTCGACCGTCAGGGCATCACGGACATTTTTTTATGATGGGTTGTACAAAAAACGATTACCGTAGTCGAATGCGAAAATGTGTATACAGATAAAACTGAAAATAACAATGGCTATATTTGGCTACAAATTTGTTTTGCTCTTTCTTGTGTTTGGCTACATTTGGGCTACAGTTTCTCTAGCATTGGGCTACTCCACGTTGTCCGACCTGGCAACACTGGGTAGGAGTAGTAAACGTACCAGCTTTGTCTAGGTCTGGCGGCTCCCCCGTTAGGCCTAGGTGGTAGGAGGGACCTATTTGGTAGGCTTATTTAATTCTTTCAGCTAGCTCTTCGGATTCTTACATGGAGTAGGGAGTGATAATTCTTTACTTTTGTTTGGGATAGCGGTCGAGGTCGGCATTGCGTGAGTGATTTGGCGAACTTGCTCGTTGGGCCTAGGGACGTAGGCCTAGCGATGAAATCGAAGAACGTGAAGGCCGCGGGGGACGGGGAGCAAGTGCAGTGTGACGAGTGCCTGCGATGGTGCTTCCTCGACGAGACTAAATTCCAAAATTTAGCAGACGCGGAGGGGTCTAGCTTCACGTGCAGGTCGTGCGAGGGCGTCAAGGAAGCCGTCCAAAAACTGGAAGGGAATTGGGCGGCTAAGTTCGAAGAGCTTAAGGCAAACCTGAGGGAGGAGTAGGAGAAGCGGGTAGCACTGCAGGCGAAAGCTGAAAATTTCATCAAGGTGGAGGCGGCCCAGGCCGCACAGTTAGTAAGGACTATGGCCGAGCTTGAGGAAGAGAAAGAAAGGAGTGCCGAACTGAAAAAGTGGCTCGACGCGCTTGAGACGCGGGCAGCGGAGAATGTCGGGTTAGGACACCAAAGCGGTGGCAAAGACTCAGAAAGTAGGGTAGACCCTACAGGCGAAGTGGGAGGCAGGGAGCCAAAGCAAGCGGTCACCAGCTCGCCGCCTGTGAATCGGCGTAGCTATAGTGAAGCAGCGCAACACGCCCTGAGTGAGGCGACGCTGCAGCCACAGGAAGCTGGAAAGAGCGGCACCTACCTTGAGGCCACGCGGAAAAAGCAGGAGCCCAGGGGACAATGCCCTTTGTCGAGCCAGAATCACGCGGAAAAGGACACCGGGAAGCAGAGAGAGTGAAAGGGTGATTATCGCTGGCGACTCAAACATGGCTGGGTGCTCAAAAGCAATTGTGGAGAGGGTGAAAGGCGACAAAAGAGTGGCGGTAGGGACATTTTCAGGGCGGACACTGAGTTCTGTCATGGAGCGAGCAAAAGAAAAGCTCACGGAAAATGCCCACGTGCGCAACCTTGTCGTAGTAGCAGGTGGGCTAAATGACGAAGGGCCAGGACTAGCTCAGCGCTTGGCGAAGGGGGTGAACGACTTGCGCGAGCTATCCCCTCAGGTTCAGATCGTGGTGTGCACGGTGCCGGAGGTGCCTGTGCGTGACAGTCACGTACAAACAGCCGTAATGGCTGCCAATGAGGCAATATGGAAAATGAGCCGAGAGAAGGGCTTCGAGGTTGTCGAAGTAAACAGGGAAGTGAGAAGTTATGGTGGTTTTAAACGAGATGGGATCCACTTCAATCACAGGCTAGCACGAGAAGTGGGCTGGCGACTTGGGGGTCGCGCTGTTGCTTTTTTTAGGGGGCCCGCGGGCGCTCAGGAGGTCAGAGTAGGTATTAATGAAGAAGGTCCCCTAAGGGAACATCAGAGGAGCATCGCCGTCCATAACAGAAAAAGGAGGAAAGCAAGAACAAGAGCTCGCCATGCAATAGGCTACATAAACATGCAGGGCGGCAGAAGAAAGGAAAAGTGGGCAGAGATTGCGGAGCAGTTACACAGAAAACAAATAGGGGTGTATGCGATTACAGAAACGCACCTTAGAGACTCAGAAGAGCCGCCAGTTATTGAAAATTATGTGTGGGAAGGGTGCAACAGAACTAAGTCGGAAAGAAAGGGAGGGGGAGTCGGAATGCTCATCCATCAGGGAGCCAAATGGAAAAGAGTAAATTCACAATGTCAAGAGCATCTTTGGTTATCAGGTACAATGAGTGGGAAAGAAACTTGGCTGGGAGTTACGTATTTGTGGACCGGAAAAAATTGCACAGAGAAGAATAAACAGTTAGTGGAATGCATAAGCGCTGATATTAAGGGTTTTGGAAATGGTGCTGAGATTGTCCTTTTAGGTGACATGAATGCCCACATACAGGATTTAGATGGCTATACCGACAATAACGGGAAGTCAATGCTATACCTTTGCGAGCAACATAACCTCGTGATCGTGAATACAGGGCCTAAGTGTGAAGGATAGATCACGTGGCAAGTGAGACACCGGCAATCGACCATTGATTACTGCCTGATGACAGAAGGAATTCATGATAAGTTGAGAGAAACGGTCACCGATGGGGAAGGGTTTAGCAGCATAGGGAGTGACCATAAACGCATCATTTTGAACATGGTATATGTATTTGGGAAAGAAAGCAAGGAAAGCACAATGGCCAGTCCAAATTTGAACGCTGAACAAACAGCAAATATAGTCACTAGAGTTGAGGAAGAACTTGGCAAGTGGCCAGGTAAGGAGTGGGAATATGGTGAGCTTATAAGTGTAATAACGACAGAAATACGGAAAGAGAAACAACATGTTCGTTGGAAAGGAAAAAAGAAACCGAAAAGCTGGTGGAACAAGGAGATACGAGAAGCGATCGCCGAACGACAGAAAGCATATTGAGAGCACAGGCAGGCAAAGAAGGCGCAGGTGCCACACGATGAAGTAACCAGTAAATGGGAAATATCATCATCATCATCATCATCATCATCATCATCATCATCATCATCAGCCTGGTTACTCCCACTGCAGGGCAAAGGCCTCTCCCATACTTCTCCAACAACCCCGGTCATGTACTAATTGTGGCCATGCCATGCCTGCAAACTTCTTAATCTCATCCGCCCACCTAGCTTTCTGCCGCCCCCTGCTACGCTTCCCTTCCCTTGGCATCCAGTCCATAACCCTTAATGACCATCGGATATCTTCCCTCCTCATTACATGTCCTGCCCATGCCCATTTCTTTTTCTTGATTTCAACTAAGATGTCATTAACTCGCGTTTGTTCCCTCACCCAATCTGCTCTTTTCTTATCCCTTAACGTCCCACCTATCATTCTTCTTTCCATAGCTCGTTGCGTCGTCCTCAATTTGAGTAGAACCCTGTTCGTAAGCCTCCACGTTTCTGCCCCATAGGTGAGTACTGGTAAGACACAGCTATTATATACTTTTCTCTTGAGGGATAATGGCAACCTGCTGTTCATGATCTGAGAATGCCTGCCAAACGCACCCCAGACCATTCTTATTCTTCTGATTATTTCCATCTCGTGGTCCGGATCCGCGGTCACTACCTGCCCTAAGTAGATGTATTCCCTTACCACTTCCAGTGCCTCGCTACCTATTGCAAATTGCTGTTCTCTTCCGAGACTGTGAAGCATTACTTTAGTTTTCTGCAGATTAATTTTTAGACCCACTCTTCTGCTTTGCCTCTCCAGTTCAGTGAGCATGCATTGCAATTGGTCCCCTGAGTTACTAAGCAAGGCAATATCATCAGCGAATCGCAAGTTACTAAGGTATTCTCCATAACTTTTATCCCCAATTCTTCCCAATCCAGGTCTCTGAATACCTCCTGTAAACACGCTGTGAATAGGATTGGAGATATCGTATCTCCCTGCCTGACGCCTTTCTTTATTGGGATCTTGTTGCTTGCTTTATGGAGGACTACGGTGGCTGTGGAGCCGCTATAGATATCTTTCAGTATTTTTACATACGGCTCGTCTACACCCTGATTCCGTAATGCCTCTCTGACTGCTGAGGTTTCGACAGAATCAAACGCTTTTTCGTAATCAATGAAAGCTATATATAAGGGTTGGTTATATTCTGCACATTTCTCTATCACCTGATTGATAGTGTGAATATGATCTATTGTTGAGTAGCCTTTACGGAATCCTGCCTGGTCCTTTGCTTGACAGAAGCCTAAGGTGTTCCTGATTCTATTTGCGATTACCTTAGTAAATAGTTTGTAAGCAACGGACAGTAAGCTGATTCGTCTATAATTTTTCAAGTCTTTGGCGTCCCCTTTGTTATGGATTAGGATTATGTTAGCGTTCTTCCAAGATTCCGGTACGCTCGAGGTCATGAGGCATTGCGTATACAGGGTGGCCAGTTTCTCTAGAACAATCTGTCCACCATCCTTCAACAAATCTGCTGTTATCTGATCCTCCCCAGCTGCCTTCCCCCTTTGCATTGCTCCCAAGGCTTTCTTTACTTCTTCCGGCGTTACCTTTGGGATTTCGAATTCCTCTAGACTATTTTCTCTTCCATCATCGTCGTGGGTGCCACTGGTACTGTATAAATCTCTATAGAACTCCTCAGCCACTTGAACTATCTCATCCATATTAGTAATGATATTGCCGGCTTTGTCTCTTAACGCATACATCTGATTCTTGCCAGTTTCTAGCTTCTTCTTCACTGCTTTTAGGCTTCCTCCGTTCCTGAGAGCACATTCAATTCTATCCATATTACACTTCCTTATGTCAGCTGTCTTACGCTTGTTGATTAACTTCGAAAGTTCTGCCAGTTCTATTCTAGCTGTAGGGTTAGAGGCTTTCATACATTGGCGTTTCTTGACCAGATCTTTCATCTCCTGCGATAGTTTGCTGGTATCCTGCCTAACGGAGTTACCACCGACTTCCATTGCACACTCCTTAATGATGCCCACACGATTGTCGTTCACTGCTTCAACACTAAGGTCCTCTTCCGGAGTTAAAGCCGAATACCTGTTCTGTAGCTTGATCTGGAATTCCTCTATTTTCCCTCTTACCGCTAACTCATTAATCGGCTTCTTATGTACCAGTTTCTTCCGTTCCCTCCTCAGGTCTAGGCTAATTCGAGTTCTTACCATCCTGTGGTCACTGCAGCGCACCTTGCCGAGCACGTCCACATCTTGTATGATGCCAGGGTTAGCGCAGAGTATGAAGTCTATTTCATTTCTAGTCTCGCCGTTCGGGCTCCTCCAGGTCCACTTTCGGCTGTCCCGCTTGCGGAAGAAGGTATTCATTATCCTCATATTATTCTGTTCCGCAAACTCTACTAATAACTCTCCCCTGCTATTCCTAGTGCCTATGCCATATTCCCCCACTGCCTTGTCTCCAGCCTGCTTCTTGCCTACCTTGGCATTAAAGTCGCCCATTAGTATAGTGTATTTAGTTTTCACTCTACCCATCGCCGATTCCACGTCTTCATAGAAGCTTTCGACTTCCTGGTCATCATGACTGGATGTAGGGCCGTAGACCTGTACAATCTTTATTTTGTACCTCTTATTAAGTTATTAAGTATTAAGTATTAAGTTATTATTAAGTATTAAGTGTATAATGGGAAATATACTGGGAGAAAAAGTCTATGGTTCAAATACCGGTGCAAGCAAAATTAAAAGGTGAAAGTGAACGTTGGTTGTCAGAAATACGTGAGAAAAAGAAGGCCGCACCTAGAATATTTTGGACTCACATAAAATCATAAAATTATTAGGCAGGAAGTCAACAACAATACAACAACATATCCTAGACGAAGATGAAAACAGACTGGAAGGAGAAGCGGCAATAAATTACATCCAAAAAGTAACAGCTGAATCTTTCCAAGGCAAGGACGAGGTTGTATTTGAAAAATAAAAGAGCATGAAAGAGACCCAACTGGAAAAGGAGCTGGTGCTGACAAATTTAGACTGGAAGAAAGCGGAAGAGAAAATTCCTAAGCGCACAGCCACAGGGCTCTAGACGAGGTTCCCGTTAGGCTGATAAATGAACTGGGACTAAAAAGTAAGGAAGCTCTGGTGAAAGCAGTGGAAAAACTTTAAAAGATAGACGAATACCAGACAGTTGGCAACAAAGTAGAATGAATGTAATTTATAAAGGTAAGGGGGAGAAAGACAGAATTCACTCGTATAGACCATTGACCATTACATCGGTAATATACAGGCTAGCAATGCAGGCAATCAAATTAAAGCTTCAAGCATGGGCAGAGAATAATGACATTTTGGGAGAGCTTCAGAATGGCTTTAGAATAGGTAGGCGTTTGGATGATAACTTGTTCGTTCTTACTCAGTGTATTGAAATGTCAAAAGCAGAAAGCAGACCGTTGTATGTGGCCTTTTTGGACATTACAGGAGCCTACGACAACGTAGGCTGCAACATTTTGTGGGATATTCTGGAAGGGGAAGGCTTACATAATGATTGTCTACAGCTTTTGAGAGATTTACCTAGAAAATACCGTTTGCGTTGAATGGGAAGGGATGAGGAGCGCGGAGCAAGTTCATATCAACAAGGGACTGAGGCAGGGGTGCCCTTTATCCCCGCTGCTGTTTATGATGTACATGGCGAGGATGGAGAGGGCGCTAGAAGGAAGTAATATCGGGTTTAATCTCTCATACAAGCAGGCAGGTACAGTAATAGAGCAGCAACTCCCAGGTTTATTTTACGCGGACGACATTGTGTTGCTCGCTAACAAGCAAAGTGATTTGCAACGTCTGGCAAATATCTGTGGACAGGAAGGCAACAATTTAGGTTTGAAATTTAGTGTTAGAAAGTCAGGTGTTATGGTATTCAATGAAAACAGTGAACAGACAGTGGAGATACAGGGCCAAGAAATACCTTGGGTAACAGAATATAAATACCTTGGTATATGAATAAATGAAGGCAATGGATATATGGAAACACAGGAAAAAACCATAACAGTCAAGGGGAAGAGAAACGCAGCCATAATGAAGCACAGAGCGCTATGGGGATACAATAGGTACGAGGTCCTCCGAGGTATGTGGAAAGGGGTAATGGTTCCAGGACTTACTTTTGGAAATGCGGTTGTTTGCTTTAAATCAGAGGTACAATCAGGACTCGACGGGAACCAAAGGTCAGTGAGTCGCCTCGCATTGGGCGCTCACGGGAAGACTACAAAGGAAGCTGTGCAGGAGGATATGGGCTGGACTGGTTTTGAAGTGAGGGAAGCTCGCAGTAAAATTGAGTATGAAGAACGGCTGAGGAATATGGAAGAAAGTAAATGGGCTGGGAGAGTGTTCAGGTATCTGTACAGGCAAAACATTGATTCACAGTAGAGGAAAAGAACTAGGAAGCTTACCAGCAAGTATGCAGCCTGTGGGGTGGGCAACACAGCAACAAAGAAGGTCAAGCAGAAAGTCAGAGAGGCTGAATTAATCTCATGGGTGGCGGCAATGGAAAAGAAATTTGTCATGAGCAACTACTTAGAGGAAAAAACGAAATGAGGAAAGAAGCAATTTATGATAATTTAAATGGAAGCTCATATGCAGCATTGGCATGCGTCCTGCGTTAACTTACGCACTGTGTGCTATGCACCATTTTACTTTTCTTAATGTTTCTAGCCTTGAATGCTTGTAGAGCAGAGTGGCTTCTTTCTTGAATGCAAGCTTTCTCATTTTCCATATTCCTAGTCTCATTGAAGATTACTCTTCTTCCTCGATAGCGTGGGTCATTGCGCAAGCTACACTGAAGTGATTGATTGCACAATCTGGTTTTGCTGCCCCACTTGGCTGTGGTCGCCATGTTATGCTTCTCGGATGTGGCGGCCTGGTCAGTTGCGTTGGTAAGCAGTCTCTCAAAGTAACCATTTGCTCCTGCAGTCTGCACAGCGACATAGACTCCCAATTTACACACGCCATGATTCATGCTTCCTGTTTACCCTTTCCTGCTGCAGCCATGGGCAAATTGTGCCTGTGGCCTTTCTCAGCAGCGATTAATCATGAACGGAGACCAGCATATGTGCTTACATGGTCCGATGTGTATGAAGTTGATAGCCACATGGGTGACAAGGCCCGCGATAGTGGCTGATGAAGATGATGCCCACAAAACAGACTTGTCCATATTCAGACAAAGTGGAACCCCAAGTGTGAGCCACACGCTAGCGGCCCCCGAAAGAAAAGAAACGTGCAGGTTAGAAAGGAGTCAACACTAAAATGCTGGGTAGTTGGTGTCACTGCGTAGGCTGCGGCAGCAGATGCCTGCATCACCCAATTGCTTCACAATGCAACTTGCTTATCGTTAATGGCGACTGTCGCTGCAAACAGGTAGGACACTCTGTCCAATCTGTTTCCGCTGTTGGTTGTCGCTCGTTACCAGACCACCAAGTGCGACGAAGGCAAGCACTATGCCTGTAGGCAGGCAGATGAATGTACTGTAAGAGACCCGTGTACGTGAATGCTCACTGTTGCCATGTGGTTCATAGCCAATGTATAATGTATTGTCTGAACCCTATGTGGTGATTGCTTGCTGTTTGCTTGCGCTGTTATTTCGTTTGGTTACGTTCGTCGTGTTATGCTTCTCGGATGTGGCGGCCTGGTCAGCTGTATTGGGAAACAGTCTCTCGAAGTAAGCATTTGCTCCTGCAGTCTGCACAGTGACATAGACTCCCAATTTACACACACCGTGATTCGTGCTCCCCGTTTGCATTTTCCTGCTGTAGCCATGGGCAAATTGTGCCTGTGGCCTTTCTCGGCCATGATTAGGCATGAACAGAGACAAGCATGCGTGCTTACATGGTTCGAAGTGTATGAAGTTGATATCCGTATCTGTGGAAAGGCCCGCTAAAGTGGCTGCCAAGGGTTATGCCCAAGAAAGCGACTTGTCCATATTGAGACAAAGTGGGACACCAAGTGTGAGCCACGCATTAGCGACTTCCAAAAGAAAAAAAACATGCAGGTTGGAAAGGAGTTAATGCTAAAATGCCCGGTGGTCCATGTCACTCTGTTGGCTGCGGCAGCAGATGCCAGCATCACCCGATTGCTTCACAATGCAAGTTGCTCATCTTTAACGGCGACTGTCGCAACAAACAGGTAGGATACTCTGTCCAATCTGCTTGCGCCGATGGTTGTCGCTCGTTACCAGACCACCACGCACAAAGACGACGGTGAGCTGTTCACAAGCTCGTGTCAATGATTCCAGCATATCTCGACATGTAAATTTTATTTCTGCTCTTGCACGAGAATATACACTGCTTGTCTTCTGCCAGTGAAGGCCCACATTCTGTTCACTCACTTGTGGCTTGTTTGTATGGGCATCAGTGAAGGCTCTTTGGTCTCCTCACAATTAGAACACACCAGCTACGTGGCAGCCAAGGCATTGAGGCATGCCGCATAGCCGGCAGGGCAAGCATGGCCAGTACCAGCGTACGCTATTGGTGAAAAGTGGCCATATTAGATTTTGCTCTAAAAAAAAAGAAAAACTCACTTATGCTTCCTGGTTGAGCGGCGCCATCTGGCATCCACCTATGTAAGTTTCATGTGTTGCCGCTGCTTATTTTCGTACCACAGAGGAAGGTACAGTTTCCCTTCTCTAAAGTTGGTTCTTTACTTTATGGTGCAAACAAGGGCTCCCATCATGCCGAAGCTCGGATAAAAAAGACGCCGGGTGCTCAGCATAGAAGAAAAATTAGACATCGTTCGCGCTATCGTACGTGACACGAAGTCGGCGCAGGCACACGACAGAGATCTACTATTGACTGTGGTGTGTGGCATTTGGAATGCGAAGAAGTTGCTCGGCAGCACTGCTGCAACCGTGTAGAGATTAGTAAGATCTTGATGAGGGCTAGTTGGTTCATACTTAGAACTGAGGTGAAACAGTGCGAAAAAGTTGGCACACAATCTGAAGAAAGTTTCCAATAGACATAATATTAATTTGGTTTTCAGTGCCCCGTGTAAGTTGTCCTCAATATGTAATCGCATGAACAAGCGCGAAAGGCACCTGTGCACCACAAATCATAAAACTCGTTTCACTGAGTGCAGGCGCAACATCATCTATCAAATACTACTCAGCTGTGGAAAATCTTATATAGGTCAAACGGGACAGTGCTTCAATGAAAGAGCTCGTCAGCACAGCACTAACCTAAGAATGGCTATGGGAGTCATTTAGCTGGACACTGTAACAAGTGTCAATGCAACCCAATATTTGAAAAGACAAAATTCATAGGGAAAGGAAAGGGTAAGAAGAAAAGGGAAATAGTAGAGGCCTTTCATATAAGAAAGGAAGGAGATAAATGTGTAAGCACTCCCTCTCTTGCCTTGTTGGGAAAAGAAATCACATTTTTGGAAGAAAGATTAAAATGTTGTTGATTTGCAGATGTTTTTGTGACTGATGTGCGCATGCATATGCTGAAAAAGGTATAAATGTCCGGTGAATTTCAAGTAAACTTCCAGTTGGCAGTCAGCGCTTGTCTGTGGTATTTGTTTCCTTTTGTCCTCGTCTTTTTCGCGCTGTTGCACCTCAGTTCTACGTGTAGAGATGTTGGCTATGAGGTTCGACTCTTCGCCATCGGTGCCTCTGTTGTTGCCAAAGTGTTGACTAGCGACAGTAATGAGGACGACATGGAAAGCGACAGCATGTGTGATTCAGTCCCTAGAGTGGCAGAAGCTGCACATTACGTCAGCCTCATGAACGCAATCGTTGTGACGAAAACAGTACCTTGCAATAAAAAAGGCGCCCCACGACTTCTGCAGTGCTGCCGCCTGCATGCACGGAGAACATGCAATGCCAACGAGGAATCTGCCATGCGAGTGTTTGCTGAGAAGACGGGGCTTGCTGAAAAGCTGGCTCGCAGCTTCAGCAAGTTTGAGGCTGCTGTCGTCGCTGCTAGGCCGCGGCGGCATCAAACGAAAATAACACTCTTGTCGCGTGAAGTGAATAAATACTGCATGTCTTCTTTCCCTTTCATCGCAACTTCTCCGAGTTCCATTTTTGACAGGTAAGTGGGCGATCTCATGCTATTTCGGTTAAGCAGTACTACTATTTAGCACATACTTTTTCCGAGCTCTGGCCAACTATGGTTTAACGAGGTTTCACTGTACTGGGAATCCTGGAACTTTTGTTGCTTCGACTATATGCGACATACTCCTGTATATCATAAGAAGCCAACAAACATTGACACCAAGGAAAACATAGGGGAAATTACTTGTGCTTAATAAATGAAATAAAGACACGATAAGTAAATGGAAATAAAAGTGGGTGAAAAAACAACTTGCCGCAGGTGGGGAATGATCCCACAACCTTTACATTTCGCGTGCGAGGCTCTACCAATTGAGCTACCGCGGTGCTGTTTCCCCATTAACTTTCTTGGGTATTTATGTTTTCTAGTAGAACCCTGGGAATGTTAGCCAGCACCACCACTCACAGACTTGGGCGGTGAATGTGGAACATACTTGCTGTCGCAGGCGTCACAAGTAGGTGATCTTTTTGGGTGAAGGCAGCCGGTCAATAAACCCACACATGCTACCTGAAGGCATCAATGTTGCCGGATTTGAGACCCTCGTTACGTAATAAACTAGAAAAAGGGGGGTTAACTGAGGGGCCCGATTTTTATTAGTGTCCTTAGCGTTATTAGTCCTTGGTGTCAGTGTTTGTTTGCTTTTATGATATGACTAATAAAAATCGGGCCACTCGGTTAACCTACTTTCTTAAAGTTTTATACAGTCGACTCCCGTTAATACGAAGTTCACGGGGACCGCAAAAATTTCGAATTAAGCGAACTTCCAATTAAGCACAAAACACAAAAAACAGCACTTTATTTGTGGCGAAATCGAGTATTTTCTCTAAGAAAAATAGTCGGTCATCTTGCTTTGCTTCTTCTTGCCAATCACGCTGCTGAAAGCAAGTTCTGCAGGCTGTAGATGTGGCGGAACGCTTCTTCCGCGTTACCTTCAGCGGCAAAGAAGCGCTCCGCAAGAGCAAGGCCCGCAGCTACATCGGCAGCCTTAGGTTGCGGCTCGCCTTCAACGTCATCGTCGCTTTCCTGGGTCTCTTCCTGGGGCCGAATAATCTCTACAATTTCGCTATCCGTCAGCGCACCGCACATTTCGACCGCCTTGTCTACGGCGACGTAATCTTCAAAATTGACGTCCCCGAGAGCATCACCAAAATCAGTGCCGTCAAGCTCGCTTGTTGACGCTTCCTCCACTGAAATTTCAGAGGCATCCTCCGAAGAAGCTGCCACAAAACCGCAAGCCCTGAAGCAGTTTGCGATTGTTTCTCACTTCACACGATCCCATGCTCGCGCCAACATGTGGATGGCACTAAGCAGGCTCACCTCGTACTTTGTGGAGCTATCCATACACAAAATCATGCACTCGAGGAGGTGCCGCCTGTACAGGACTTTAACATTCTTGATGATGCCTTGGTCCATTGGCTGCAAAACAGCCGTTGTGTTTGCAGGCAAAAATGCGAGGCGTATTGCACTCAAGGCTGGCACATTCACGTGAGCACTGCAGTGATCGACAAGGAACAACACCTTGCGGTTCGAAGCAGCAAACTTGAGGTCCAATTTGCTTATCCAGCTCTTGAAGATTTCGGCCGTCATCCACGCTTTTTTGTTCGCCTCATAGTCCACAGGCAGCGTCTTCACGCCTTTAAAACATCTCGGCTTCGCGGCTTTCCCGATCACAAGTAACCTACATCGTTCCGTGCCAGTCATGTTTGCCGCGATCAGCACCGACACTCTCTTCTTGCTGCATTTGCCCCCAGCACAGTCGTCGTCCTTGAATGTCAGGGTCTTCTCTGGTAGAAGCCGATAGAAGAGTGCAGTCTCATCTGCATTGAAGATGTCTTCCGGTCTGTATTCGGCCAGATATTCACACAGCTTTCCGTCCTTCCACGTGGCGCATGTTTCCTGGTTAACGGACGCCTTTTCACCACACACGCTCTTGAAAACCAGGTCATGGCGATCTTTAAAGCGCGTCAGCCATCCATCTGACGAAACGAAGTCATCGATCCCCAACATTGCTGCAAGCATTCGGGCTTTCATCGCAACGATGTCTCCGCTGAGAGGAAGTTTGTTGCTCCTGGCCTCCCTAATCCAAACCAGCAGAGCCTTCTCCAACTCTGGGTAAGCGCCGGTGTGCATTCACTTCCGAGAAGTCTTGAACTTGTCATTCTCAAATGCATCCATTATTGTGCGCTTGTTCTTGATGTAGTTAGAGAGCGTGTTCGGCTTGATCCCGTACTTCCGCGCTATGTCTTGTTTGGCGGCACCTCCCTTCTCAACTTCCTTCAAAACCTCGACTTTCGTTGCCAGGTCGAGCGTGCGATAAGAGCCACAGTTTGCCATGGCTATAAACTGCGCGACTAGGTACAGTCAATTCCAAATCACTCGTGGAACAACCTAGCCTACGAGCTTCCCGCACAAAGGCGCTCGACCAACACGCCTCGGCATATGCTGCGCACGCTGCAAGACTAATCTCGCACAATCTCGCCACTGCCAGTATGCAGCGCTGCGTGCACCTATGGCACCTGCGTGGCCTCCGCAATCAGCTCCGGCCATGCGCGGCAGCCGCGCGTGGCCTCCGGCGGGAGCCGCTTCGCCTCCCACCGGAGTTGATCGCGGAGGCCACGGCAGCCGTAGCAATGAATAATCGCGCCGCTCCAAGAAGGATGGCGTTGCGGGCGGCTGCGGTGGCGATGACACCAACGCGGAGCACGGAACTGTTGTAACACTTGAAAAATTGCACAAGAATGACGGTCACCTCGAGGATCCTGGCTGAAAATTAACTTCCAATTAAACAATATTACTGGATGAGGACTTCGAATTATCGAGCGATTTCTTCTATAGGATTACATGCAAAACTGACGGGACCAGCACTTCACTTTTAATTAACCGAAAATTCCAATTAAGCGGCTTCGAATTATCGGGAGTCGACTGTACTCCTATACAGTCCCACTACGCCTATGGCACTTGCTTGCCAATGTTGCACATGAGCATGGCAGCATATGATGATGACGGCATGATGCCGATGCAGCAATGGTGATAGAATGATGTTGATGGAACAACAAAGGCAGTATAATGTTGACGATAATATAATGATGACAGCGTGGCGATGACATGAGCACAATGAGATCACGACGAGTGCATAATGACAGTATGTTGACAACTGGATGACGATGATGGCACGACGATGATTGCATGACAATGGATTCATGACAGCGGCCGTCTGACAATGACAGTATAATCATGACTGAATGTCGAACGCATGTTTACACCAGAATGACGAACAAGGAATAATATCATTGGATTGATGAAAGCAGTATGATGACGAAGGTGTGATGACAGTGTGATGACGTTTGTAAAACAATAGTGACATTGACGGGATGATGACAATGGTATGACAATTAATGTTTGACAATGGCTGACGACGACACCATGATGGGAGTTGGATGCTGAAGTTAAAATTATGACAATGGAATGACTGTGACGTTATTATGACAACAAGTGGCTATATGACAACGGTATGAGGGCAAAGAATGACATGCTTATGATGACAATGGTATGAAGACTGTATTATGAAGCCTGTGTGACAACGGTAGGGTGACGACAATGAAATGAGAAGACTGACACGACAAAGCTGGAGTGACGACGATTGCATGACCACCACGGCATGAGGATGACTGTCTGACAGCAGATTCATGATAGCGAATATTTCATGATGACGGCCTGACGACATTACTACGATTGAATGACGATAGTATGGTTACAAAAGAATGACGAAGAAACATTAACGTTGATGGAATGATGCAAGTCGTATGACAACTGCATGAAAATGGGATGACGTTGCAGAAGTGCTGCCAAGGATTAAACAACAGCAAGACGACAATGGTATGGTGATGACTGCGTGACAATAATGGCATGATGATAGTTGGATACCGAAGTTAGAATGGCGACAATGGAACGAACATAACGGCACCACGACGGTAATGTGACAATGAATGCACGACGAATGTTGACAATGACGATGGCGTGATGATGGCGGCATGAGGAGATTCGACTGACAGACGGAATGACGACGATGCAACAACCTCAACCACATCCCGACCACAAGCACCTCTAGTGGCTCATGCTATTAGACAACTTTGACCATGGGTTCGGAGTAGAAGGCGTGACTCTGACGGCCCGACCAAGACGACATCACAATGGCAGTGTGATAAAAAATGGATGATGACGGCATGACAAAAGTCAGATGACAAAGCTGGAATGATGACGATGTAATGACCACTACAGCGTGATCACCATGAGCCCATACCTAGCAGCTGAGAAGCACTGATGGAAATAAAGTATGGGAAACACTGATACTTTTGGCATAAATTATAATAGTGAGACTTTTTCTGTGGTGCCTGGCACAGGAACAGACACACCATAAGGCCAATCACAGGCTAGCTTTTGTGTAATGAAGCTCCAAGATAAGTTATGTCGATGCCTGAAAAACAAATAGCTCGTGCTCACCGCTGTCTTTGCACTCATCGATAGTGCCACAGGGAGTACCTAGGCAAGATAATGGCGGCGACTCGTCTTGCGTAGCTGGTGCGCTGACACCACCTCTTAAAAAAAATTATTTCTGGGGTGTTACGTGCCAAAACCATGATTTGATTAAGAGGCATGCTGTAGCGAGGGATTCTAGATCAATTTTGACCACTGGGGGTTATTTTAACTAGCACCCAATTAACAGTACACAGGCATTCTTGCATCTCTCTCCCATCCGCACCCTTTGAATGAATCCGCACCCTTTGGACTGCTTTTAAAGAGTGGCACCACCCTAACAGGGGTGCACGCACTGAGGCACCCTTAGAGTTAGTGTACATGCTCTAGGAACCCTATTTATTGTGTAACCGAAATTTGTGATGGGGCCTGGTACGTGAAATCTTGAACCGTACACATACATCAAAGGAGCCCATTGTCCCACGTACCTCCTGGCGGCCCACCAGATGCCGGTAGAATCGCAGGAAGACATCGAGGCAGAGTCGCTCAGGTGCCAGAGTGTCATTCTTGCCAGCGGCCAGTCCAACAGCTTCAAGTGCACGCTCAACTCGCTTGCGGTCGTCCCGGTGTTGGGCGAACATGCGCAGCACGCTCTTGACAGGCAGCCGACCCTCGCGGTCGGTGCACAGCAGCAGCTTAGTGTGTGCCTTCTCTAGAAAGGTGGCGGCCGGTGCGTTCAGGGAAAGCAGGTTGTATGCCATGCTCAGCAGCTCGTCACTCCACAAGTGCGCCACCTCGCGGCTCGTGCCACAGAAGCTGATGGCACTCACGTTCACCAGGTCGGGCCCATACAGCACCGTCACCGTCTTCTCCTCCAGTGGCACGTCCGGTGCACCCATGGACACCGAGTCGCGCAGCTTGCCCTCCTGTGTACCCATAAGAGGTAAGAAAAATTAAACTCTGGGGTATTATGCGCCAAAACTGCAATCTGATTATGAGCCACTGAAAGACAATGGCCAAGCCCCGATATGACAAGCACAGATATAAAGATTTATTGCATATAATGGTGTAAATAAAACAATTGTCTCAGTGCATACATGTTAGCACATATACATACAGCGCTATTATAGATAACTGTTTGTAAAGAATATTGGATATAATGAAGCTGTCTGTAAGAAGCAACTTGGTTATAACGGGGTTCAACTTAGACACTGATTACAAACACTCCGTCAATCATATCGGTCATCTCTCGTCCACATATTGAACAAACTTTCCAGATGCTGAACAACACGGGCACTGGTCATCTCCCCATAGTCTGCGCTGTTTGTGCAGTACATACCGAGTGTTTCAGCAAACTTTCAAAAATTTTAAAGGTTGCCTGTGGCAGATAGCACAATTCTAGTTCATGAGCTAGTCTACTTGAAAGGGCGGACATGCACAAAAATTGAGATGCATAATCAACTAATTAACAGTAGTTAACTAATTAAGTTTCTATCTAGTTACTTTATAGCTCATATTGCAATTTACAAATTCTAGCAGTGGAGTTTGTAGGGTGGATTCACTTGGAATAAATTCTCAGGATGACACCAGTTTCGAGATATAAATTCCCAAACTTTGCAGAGAAATTCATTGGTGTTGCAGTTACTTTTGTGAGTCAATGCACAAAATGATGTTTTGCACATCCATGAGGGACATGGGGGCGTGAAGTGTACGCTTTATGGATCTAAGCCAATGCTTTTTGTACATAGTTTGCTATATATTTTGGTCTTGGCACACACTGGTTACAGATATGCAATGGGCAGAATGCCCACGTGCCAAGAACAGTTACATTCTATGCAGATGTTCCACACGCACACATGTGTGTGGAAGTGTGGCACAGTCCTCATTCCTCTAGGCTTTCCGCCAAGCACAAGTGCCTTATTGAACTAATAGAGGTTTCCAAGATAAATTGCCTAAGAAAATTTGTAAAGTAGGATGTACAAATGAGCTGCAGACTTGACAGCTTTGGATTGTTATTAGAACAAAACATACTTATGTTGCAAGGAAACTCCAAGAGGAAATCTCAATTGGTGGACAAATATTCGTGTTTATGTCGAAAAAGGTCAATGTGGGATAATCTTGGGACATCTGTGGTAGAATACCCTAAACAAGCTCAGTGCGATGTCCTTGGGAGACCAATAGTAGAATATTCAACACTGGCTGTCCGGCGGATGTCCTATTTGTCTCCGAAATAGTGCATGGACATTGGGACCTGCTTCGGAAGTCCTATGGACAAAGTGCTTTCACTGGACTGACACAGAAATTATTTCTCGTATATGAAAAGCCTAAGCTATTTCCTTTGGCTTCTGATCCCCATTAGGCGAAATTACTCGAGTCTCTCGAATGTCAAGGTATATTGGCACTTCTTGTAGAGGAATCAAGGCAAGATTTCAGCATGTAAAAAATTTCGAGCTGCTCTTCGTGAGACAGGCCAGTGGTGCAAGTCAGTTGACAAATGGTTCCTAAAAACTTAAATTTGCTGATATGGCTCGTAATAATGGATGCCCGACGAACACATTAGCTCTTACTCTCATTTTTATACTTTATTGTTACCCTAAGACCATAGCTATTACATAGGTGAAGAAATATATACAGGCAAAAGTGGGTAGCAGAAACAGAAACAGAAGAGAGAAAGTGTTCATGCTCATCTTGGGCTATATGCTATGGTGTTACCAAATTTGGTGTTGTGTTCAATAGTGAAACCGCAGCCGGAAAGGTGTTTCATTTTAGCAATGTCCTAAGAATAAAAACTGATACGAAGCTCTCGGTAATAAATTTGATGGAAAAGCAAAAAAAAACGGACGCACTTAAGGCATGAGAGAAGAGATATGACTCTATCTGTGCAATTGTTATTGTTAAGGATGAAATGTGTAGCATTATTCTGAAGTTCAAAAAACTGAATACCTAAGTGCGAAAGAGTAGGGGTCCCAAAAGAATGCCCCATATTTCATTTTACTGTGAAACAAGGATTTATACAATTTCGCGGCAGGAACTGCAGCGAAAAAATTTGTTAAAGGGCAACTTCGGCAATTATTCCGTGTTTGCTGACCTTGATAAAATTTTGAATTTATGTTGTCTTCTGCACTGATTATCAGTGCCAAACTATATCAGTGCAAGTCATTTAGTTTGCCTGAAAATAAGTGTTAAAAATGAGTTGTGTGTTCCCGACTCATGCCCACGGATGTGTCACTTTTTACTGGCTACCCTGTGCTTGTAATGCCAAAGGCTACACTGCCAGCTCAGCAGGAAACGACGAAACTGGCTCCTTTTTCTACAAGGCGACCACCAACAATCATCGTTTTGACAGAAGTGATAAGTGGTGCTTTTCTTGATCTTGCGGCCGCACAAAGTGTTGAACTTGGGGCATGACAGCTACCTCGCACAGCAGCTGCAGGTCTAAAGCAAACGGCGATCCTTCAGCACTCATACCGTCTGTGGTGATGATAGTATGATATCATCGGCAGTGGCGATGTATTTGTCCCAGTCCTTATGAGTTGGACTCACATATGAAAAGATGTCCTTTATGGTGTAGTTTGTATGCTCTCCCAATCTGTGTGTGATTGCTGATTGGTGGCTGCAGCATGACGAATTCCATGTTCATTTAATAGGTTTTCAAATATGCGCGACATGAAAGCTGTGCCGCAGTTGGTGATGAGCTAGCGTGGCGTGCCGTAGCGAAAAACGACGCACTCATTAAGGAAAGTTAGGAGGTGCTGTGCCAAAGAGTCGGGGACAAATTTGACTTCAGTCCATTTTGTGAGGTAGTCCGTGGCCACGATTAGGAACTTGTTGGCGCGAGACGTATGTGGAAACAATGATGTTGTGGAAACTCCCACAACATCAAAGGGAGTTTCAGGATAACGGATTGGTTGAAACATACACAGGGACGAAAGCAGCAGAGACAAAGCTGTTTTCGTCCTTGTATATGTTTCAACTTTGCAACACTGCATCAGTATAAGTATGATATTCTAACTAGCCCCAACGCAAACCTGAATCAATTGTTCAGCTAGTAACTTCAATTGTAGAAATATATACAGTAAAACCTTATTATAATGAAATGGGATATAACGAACTAATATTTATAACAATATATACAGAACTATTCATATATATATATATATATATATATATATATATATATATATATATATATAGAACTATTTATATATAGAACTAATATTTATAACAAAGCACTCGTGATTCCACTTGAAGTTCCGATAGATGTCTCGTATTGAAAACATTGTTTTAATGAAGCAAAAATTTCCTCGCAATGCATATAATGAACCTTTTTTTTTTAGAGTGCAGCTCTCTGGCGCCTGTTCGTGCGTTTCACGGTGCCGTCGTGCCTCGCCATAACCAGCCATAACCAGCTCCATAGCCGAGGCCAGTGCACTGCTCTAGCTGCGCTAAAGCCCCTCAATTTTCCAAAAGTAGCGCCATTCTTAGATCATCCTGCCACTCCGCTCTCCCCGACATTTCCTCTTCCACGCCTCCTGTTGCCCCAGCCTCCTCCGCTCCCCCATTGGCCAATCTGTGTCACATGGAAGCAAGCGCCGTGATTTTGTATATTTTTTCTTTCCAGCATGCACCGACTGCCATTGTTGGCTCTGCGCAATGAAAGTACGTGCAAATGGACTGATCGAGTGCGTTAGTGGAACAAATCGATTGTGTTAGGGACGAGAACTTAACTGTGGGGCCATGCTGCTGCGCCTTCGGTTGCCGCAACTGACTAGGCGACGGCAAAAGGCTTCTTTCTTTACCATCCGGCGAGCGCAACGCACAAAGAAGAAAAGTGTGGATACATAGGATTGGGCGGGCTGACTTCGAGGAAGTGGCAAAAAACACACGGTTTTGTGAAGTGCCATGGTTCCTCACAAACTCTTCTTTTGAGCCTAGTTCATGCCTGCCGCTTCGAAAAAGTGTATGTGTTCATCCTGTGCATGCTTTTAGCATGTTCAAGTTGACTTTTTTTCGAATGTGCTCTCTTTGTTTCATGTAGTTTCGTCTTGCGGCGAAAGTGTAAGTATCTGCAGCTGACCTTTGATGTAAAAGCGACTTTATTCATGCTATGTTTTGAGCTCCACAAGAAGTTAGCACATTTTTTACGCTTTTGCAAGGCTCACTATGACTTACGGATGCAGTCGTTTGGCTTCGAATGTACGCCCGCATGCACTGATTTAGTTTGTGGTGGTTAACGTTTTTAATGTCCCGAAGCGACTAAAGCTATGAGGGAGGTCGTAGTGGATGGCTCCGGATAACGTTAGTCGCCTGGGAATGTTTAACATGCACTTTCATCGTAGTTGTATGTGGGCCGATAAATTCCTCGTTGGCGTTCCGTAATTCTCGTGCGGGCGCAGTAGCGCTGTGCCGGAACTTGCCGCCTCTGCATGATTCTATTTCTTTATTAGATTTTATTCACTAGTAATAACGTGTCATTATTTCATATTATTGACGGCACCTCTAGGGCACCAAAGCAGCAACGGGAACAATTGTAATGTCACATGCTCTCCAGAGGCCTTTGTTAGCCGTTATATGTGCCTTCCTGGAACAATACTTGTAAAAAAAAACAAAATCTATCATCACGATTACCCAAGCACCCCGAAACGAAAAAAGTGTCCCGCGACTGCTGCAACATACCGTGCCCGTACGAGAATTATGGAACACCAATGAGGAATCTCTCCATGGGCCTCTTGCATTTTGCCTCCATCCTGGCTGCTGCTGGACACATCCTCAATATTGGAAGCATGAGCAGCGGCTACTCGCACGTTTTGTGTGCAGGAGTATAATGGCTGAGAAAGGCCACAAAGGACCCCAGGCTTGCTGATAAGGATTAACATTTTTACTGCTTAATGTTAACATTTTTATACGTCCGATTAAGTACGTGGGTATCGCATGCATCATATGCATTGTACATGAACCCACGAAACCATGTAAACATACTTTGACGCTGACAAAACCTGAAACTCTGGCAATTACGCACGTATTTGAGCACACTGTGTGCATGTGTGGTGCTTCACGCCTTAAATAATGGTCCTTTTCTCAATTTTTTCCGCAATTTTCGAAAACCGACTTCATGCGTGAAAGGTTGGAAATTGCTGGGCGCAAACTATGTGAAATATGTTTTTCAGTGGGGGGTCTGTATAACCAAATGGCGCAAAACAGAATGAAGCCTCAATGCATGCAGCGATCGCACAGGTTCGCGGTGACCGACTGCGCGTCTGCATGCATGTCCACGCACAATGTTTCGCTTTTACTGAGAGCATTTTTGCACCATGCTGTGAGCTTTAGGCCGCAGCATATGAGCATTTGACAGTCCACAAGCAACCATTGTTACGTGGACGTTATCAGAGCTGTTCAAAGACAATTTCGTTTTAACAAAAGACTTCGATGCCTATGGCGACTGTGATGTGCCGTCGCAACGATTCAATATCTTTTTCTTCTAAATTGTTCAACATTTGAATACTATTTCTAAAGTTGTGCCGCACTGTATGCAGTCAGCGGACGATTTCGCGCTGCTTCTTTTTTGTAATCCAGTGCGTTAATTCAGAACACAAACATGATCACATGCCATGCCTTTATTTAATGTGCTTCTTACAACTCCCTTTTCATTCCAGTGAACTTGCCAGTGTCTAGCATCAACAAGTTCATAGACCAAACTGTCGTGACATTAGCCGGGCAGGGAGCGTGGGCAAACGTCTCGGTGCGCATTTTCTGCTACTCACCAAACATCGCAGTCCTGGCACCATAGCAGAAATATTCCTTGTGTCTGTGCTTGCTACATACCTGAGTTGTAGCCGATGGCTCTTTGCCGGTTCGAAGTTTTACGAGCCAAGCTTCACGCACCGTCTTGTCTTGTGGCTACATGTGAATAAGGCTGACACCAGGCTCCATTGTGTATGTCTGGCACTGTGTCACCGAGCAGTAGCCTACCTTGTTGCACGCATCCAAAGGCAGTCACTGCCTATTAGTGATTTCAAATGTTGTCAAGTAGACACCCAAGGCGAAAATGCTTCACCACTTAATCAGAACCGCAGCGCAGGTGGGACTTTCAACATTTGTTTTCAGCTCACTTCAGCACTTCCGAAGCAGCCGACGCAGCCAGTCTCCATGTGATCCCTCATGCCACGCCGACGGTGGCGCCAGCTTTTCCAGTGGTGGGGCTCGCCCCCAATACCGGTACGGTGGCCGAAGGAAGGAAGGATGGATGTATGGATGGATGGAAGGATGGATGGATAGACGGACGGACGGACGGACAAATGGACGCACGGACGGACGGACGGAGGCTGGAGGCGCCGTCATGCCACCATGTTATGCCACCAAGCTCTTGCTTTATTAAAACTTCTTTCTGGGCGAGTTGGTGCATACTTGACTTAAAAATTGTAACAGTGCAAACACATGCATCCACAAAGTAAATGCATGCATGCATCCACAGAGCGCTTGTCCCATCCTTGTTACTTTGTGGATCCATGTGCTTGCACTGTTACAATTTTTAAGTCAAGCTCTTGCTATGTGGTGCAACTGATGGATGGATGGAAGGTAAGAGCATCCCCTTTGAAACAGGATGATGGCAGTTGCCACCATGCTCAGCCTTTTATTTTTGTTTAACTGTGTTGTAAGGTCTTAAAATTAGCCATTTTCTTTAAATACTTCTTCCTAGACTTTTAACCTTATGTCACCTCTCTGCTTTTGAGCCCCCAATCTTCCAATCGCTTTTTGCTAATTTCCACTGCATATTTATTTACATGATTATTGTTATCTCTAAACCCTAGGGCCTCGGGAAACATGACTGTGCCCGCATCGACATCGAGATGGATACCATCACATTTTAGTATGATGTGTTCTATTGTTTCTACAAATTTACACCACACTGTACATGCGTCTTCTTCTTCGTTAAATTTCTTTTTATAGCTGCGCGCTCCGAGACATCCTGACCTAGCTTCAAAGAGTAGGGCACTGCCTCTTGAGTTATCGTTAAAATGTTTCCTTCCTGATCTGCTGTTTCCAGTATCGATATAGTTCAACACTATGCTTCTTTTCCATTGAAATTATCAAATTTTTACCTTCCGCGTTTTTAAACTGTCGTTTAATGCTCTGTCCTTCTCCATCCTCGTGTCTGGCATACTTACTGGTTAGCTTCTTAGTTCTTTTCCGCCATTGTGAGTCAATGCTCTTTCTGTATAAGTATTTAAATACCTTAGCTGCCCACCTGTTATCGTCCAATTTCCTCAGGCATGTTTCGTATAGGATTTTGCTCTCAGCTTCCCGTGCTTCGAACGATGCCCAGCCCATATCCCACTGTACTGCCTCATTTGTGGTTTTCTCGTGGGTTCCTAGTGCTGATCTTCCAACAGCTCTCTGATTTACTTCTACTCTCGACTGAACTTCTGCCCTTAAGCACAGGACTGCATTCCCGAAAGTAAGCCCCGTCACCATTACAGTATTCCTTTCAAAATACCTCTCATTACCTCATACCTGTTGTACCCCCACAATGCCCTATGTTTCATTATCCCAGAATCTCTTCGCCCTTTTGCTATGAGAGACTGTTCGTACTTTTCTGTGTACATCTTCCCTTTGTTTGTCCATACTACAAGATATTTGTATTTGGCCACTCGGGGTATTTCATGGCCTTGTATTGTAAGTTCCTGATCAGGTGTATCGTTGAAAAACATCCTATCAGACTTAGCTGTGCTAAAACTGAAACCTAGACTGTCTCCTTCATCTCCACAATAATTAACCAGAGTTTGCAAATCTTCCTGGCTATTTGCTAACAGTACAATATCATCCGCATACATTAAACCCGGTAGTCGTTGCTCAACAACCTTTCTGCCTAATCTGTACGACAGATTATACCCTAGATTGCTTCCTTGTTGCCTTCTTTCCATACTTATCATATAAAGCATGAACAGCAGCTGTGATAGAGGACAACCTTGCCTTAATCCTTTGTGTACCTCAACAGTTGTACTCTTAACTTCTTCCTATGTTATTTCAACATTATTTTCTGAATATACTCCCTGTAGGAAATCATTTACCTCATGACTGATACCTTCATCATTTAATATGTTCCACAGGAGTTCCCTGTTCACGTTGCCGTATGCACTGCTTATGTCCAGGAAGGCTAAATACAGAGGTCTATTTTCCGCCTTAGCTATTTCTATGCACTGGGTAAGCACGGTATCATCTAAGCGCCTACTACTTCTGAACATGTTCTGAAGTTCTCCGAGTACTCTTATTACTTTCTGCCCATCACTGCATTTTAATTTTCACCGCCTACATCGCCAGCATCGTTACGTCAGCACCCCCTGAGGGCAGCTCAGATAAGGCCAGATACGGTTTCGGTTTCAAAACTGACGATACAACACCATCCCTCCCTTTTTTAAGATTATTTTGAGAAATTGTGACATTAACAATCTCAACACAAGAAACAAGGCGGCATCATTATACATTTCTAAATTACATTACGCATTTCCGAATGACATTACACAAGAAGCATTATATAAACATTTCAGAATGACACAACACTGCCTCTGCTCTATCCACCCTGGCGAACAAAAGCAGAAAATGAAAGCACTCGGCTTACACATGAAAACACATAAGAAAATGAACATTTTTTAAATGCAAATATAAGACAACATTTAAACATGTGCACCAGATACATGTAACTCCATGGAGTGCCCAGCAGTCAACTATCTGAACACCTGTCCAGGTTTAGCATGAAATACTGACATGGCATGAGGACATGAAATACTGACACATCATGTGAAATAAGATCTTGTAAATGACGCAGTTTCTGGCACCACCTGTTTGATCGCCGCAGTGCCAATAATGGCTCTGTTGGTTTTGAGCTTTGCCACTCAGTTTAGCACCCACCAGATGAAACTGGGGGCGGGGATGCAGACTTGATATGCGAGCTTTGCTGCTCAGTTAAGCACCCACCAAACGAAACTGGGGGGGTGGAGTTGAGGACTTTGTATGTGAGCTTTCTAGCTCTCTGAAGTGCCCATAAGATGACTCTGAAGGCGAAGAACAGGAATCAAAAGAATCTGAAGATTCACTGACGTGCTCCTCAGACACAACTGGGAGCGAAGACTTACGAAGAACTGTATGTAAGCAAGAAGGCTCGGAGACATGAGCGTTAAATGTTTCAAAGAAAGCATGAGCACTGGGCACATCAGTCATGTGGTGTGAAGGTGCCTGCATTGAACCAATTGGTTCAGTTACATGCCTATCAGGCGAAAAAATATGTTGACTGGGTACTACAGCTGAACTTAGAACTGGTGCCTGAATAGAATCATCAGATCCTGTGAAATGCTAAGGATGCTGCTAGTGGAGCGTTTTGACTGGGCATATCAGTCAGCATAGGTAATCGTGCCTGACTCTCGTGCTTTGCAGCTGAACATGAAACACTCCTTCGATCTATGTACTGTTATGATCAGCCTGCAGGGGTACCAACCTGCAAAATTTTTTCCAGCCTGCCACAGCTGTGGGGGTGGCGATGTTTGGAGAAGCGACCTTGGAACCCTCCCCAGCCCGCTGCGATGACTCGCTTTGTAAAAACGACAATGCGCCGTGTCAACAGCCGTACGGCGCCAGCATGTCTAGACGAGGTCGGTGGACCAAATATTGTTAGTGGATTCGCCGTTAACTTCATGGTTGGCTTGGAGCAAGCGAACTCCTGGAACAGGATGTTTTGCGGTGCGGTCTCATGGGCCCCGGAAATCGTCACAGTCAATGGACAGACAGGACGGCCACTTGCTACGGGGTCAACACTGGAATGAAGAGGCGCCTGCTTGGGGCAATACTCCTGTCTGCGAGAACCCTCTCACCTCAGTGTGTTCAGTGAAACTTGTGTGGAAGTGAGTGTGTAAACCCTCCCCCTCAAAGGCAGGTCGGCAACGATGACTTTGGACGCTCTCATTGGTCGAAGGTTGAACGGCCGTTTTCCCTCGCCTAGGGATCTAGGGAGGACAGAGTGTTTTTAAGCAGCCATTGCGCGGCTGCTGAGTGTGCATTCTCTTTGAGTCATGTTAGACTGATGAACTGTAACGTTCTCCATCCTTCATGTTGATATTGTAAATAAATCCCATATTCCTCGTTCTCGATGAGAACAATTCTCTTCCTTCAACAACGTCCTCAGTGTGGATGAGTTGGACGACGGCATGGGCCAGCTACGATTTATTTCATGCCCAACCCCAATCCTTACAACTCGCCGACAACGGTGAGATGGACTTCGCAACGTGGTGCTGTGTCTGCACTCAGAGCTTATTTCTTACTTGTGCTGTATGTGTATGTGTGTGTGTTTATATATATACATATATATATACACACACACATTAATAAGCGAAACAACTGCAGATTCAGTGCACATGTTGGAACCTATGTGAAGTGAAGTTTTTGCCAAGTGGTCAATTAAATGCTGTTAAAGTAACTGCGATATATACAAATGGTCTTATTTTTCACAATCCAACATGTCATCTTTTGCAAGGTTTGTTTATGCACCACATAGGTAACGATCTTAATATCATGTAATGTTCATGCGCTACACTGTTCACAAAAAATACCAAAATGCAAACAGCAGTTGATGCAGATGCACACTATGAGACAACACAGTCACTTTCGCTGAGGGAGGGATGGTGCGAGGTGCATGCAGATGAATGAATGACGTGCTTATGTACTTATTTACTTATGTACCTTACAGGCTGCAAGGTTGGAGTATTAGATGAGGGGGAATAAAAAAGTCGCTACGAATGGAAGAAAGGCACAACATTATAAAACACTGAACAAGCAATATCAGAAAAAATTGCTGCCCATGCACCCCGTACAGATGATAAACCGGCGAAGCTGAAATGTGCGGCTCCACTGTTTATGACTGGGTTAATTCCGACGTCTTTTTCAATTATTGGTTACGTCTGTTTCTTAATGAAGTTACAAACACGTTTGGCTTGGGTTTATCACATTGTTTATTTGTAATGCCACACATCGCGCTTCGCATAGTCGCCACCATGGAGGGTGCAATGAGTGGTTCATAGTAGTTAGTACTAATTCAGTGGGTTCATCAAAGTGGAGAAGAAGAAGCATGTGCTTGCTGCGGACGTGTCTGTGCCGGCTCCCGCTGTCTCGCTAATTTAAGTGTGCATTTTGCCCAGTTTTGTGCCTTTTCTACTCGGAATCGAATTCTTGAAGTTCTTTTTTACCTAGGAAGACCACATTTCAGCAAGTGCGTGACCTCTGGACTTTTTTTACGAGTGATTTCATCTATCGCCGCCCGCCACGGGCTCTAAGCCTAACGACGAGTACGGCTGCCGCCACTAACGCCCGTCTCGACTTCGACCAAGCCGCCGCCAACCTCAGACCTCCCCGCGCCCAAGCTGTGATCACAACAAACGAGCCTTCTACCCAAGAACGACCCTACAGCGATGGCATACGAAGTCAAAGACCAAGACATGAGCCCAGCCGACTTCACCGCAGACAGCGGCTGGACTATCGTGGCGCCGCGCCCGTCAGTAATCAAGACTGCATTGAGCTAGCCCAACCTCGCCAACCTCCAGCGAAAGGGAGGAAATACGAACGCAACCGTCTCAACAGCGAGAAACTTCGTGATCAAAGCAAGCAGGATGCCCACGCTGCCTGAAGACGACATCAAGATCGTGATTCACACACGTGGCGGAATCAACATAACCAAGGTAGGCCAACTTACGCTCACCAAAGCAATTTGCATGGCTGCTTGCATCGAACCTAACGAGTGAAGAGAGGACACGATTTGCCCCAATTTGAAGCAAAACATCATGGTGGTCAGCACACCGTCCGAAGCGAACGCAGCGAAATACCTCAGGATCAGCAACATTTCCATAAGAAAACAAAGGTTTGAAACCACTGCATATAGGACGGCGCTGCACGAAATGTGCAAGGGCGTTATTATAGGGGTTCCGCTCGATGAGACGCAGGACTCCATAAACCCCAACATTGTCAACCCACGCAACCGGCTCGCACTGGCTGCAAAGAGAATCAAGGAAACTGGCACGGTCATTATCGCCTTCGACGGCTTTCGAGTCCCGAACTATGTCAGATGCGACAGCACCCTGATCAAGTGTTCTCTTTACCGCAAGCAGATCGCCATGTGTGCGGCAGACTCGGCCATCCTGCCGACGTATGCCCCTTGCCAGACGACGTCATTTGCAAAGGATGTGGACAAGCTAACCCTAAAGCAGACCATGTGTGCACCTCGATCAAGTGTGCGCTCTGCGAGAGAAATCACGTCACGGCCAGCAAGGAATGCACGAACCGCTTACAACTCCCCTACGTCGTCCGAAGAAGCCTAGTTGAAAGAAGAATCGCAGCTAACGCAAGCAAAAGCACCGCGAGATCAGGACCAATCGCCCTGAGTCAGCAAGATTTCCCGCCGCTCAAGAACGGCGAGAGTAGCGCCATCAACGACAACGTGGTCGCCAAGGCAGATGCTCGCTTGTCCGGCGAGCGGGGGCACTCGAGATCGAGGAACCGCGGTCGCCCGTCGTCACGGTACGGAGGGCGCTCCAAGAACCCGAGCCAGAGATCCACGTCAAGAATACAATTCGCCCACAGCCCACAAGTTTGCGGTGATGACCGGTTGACGTGGGCCCAACGAGCTCAGCAGCAGCAACAACAGGAGTGACAAGAACAGCAGCACCAACAGCACGCCGCCAGCCGGTGAGTCCGACGGCACGGCCCAGAGCAAGCAGAAATAGCAAATACGATTAAAAGACTGGAACACGAAAACAAAGAGTTAAGGCAAACATACACACAACTTGTCGGGGAAATCAGACAACTCAAAACGCCACCAACCTCCGACTCTAATCAAACCGAAACCACATCAGAACCCATGGTAGTGGAGGTACCGGTAGCGAAATCCACGCGCAGTCCGCATAAGAGAAAAGGCATGACAAACACACATCTCTAGAGTACAGACAGCGACATTAGGGAAATCAAAGAACTGCTCGGCGAGATTGCAACTACCGTCGCGTTATTGAAGGAAGAGCAAGACAAACTTGCGACGACTGTAGGGACCCTCAAGGAAGGTTACGACAGGATAACGCTACAAATCAACCACATGATGGAGACGATCAACAGCCACGCGGCAATGCTCAACGCGCTAGAAATGGCAGACCACCCTTCTGTGATCTCACAGTCTACTATCACCAAGCTACCTCGGGCGCTGTCCCTTGATGGACAAAGCAACAACGTTGCCTCACAGAGGCCACTAAATGCGAACAACAAAGATGGCTGTGCAAACTGAACCGTTTCATCTTTGGCAATGGAATTGTAAGGGCTACGTCCGCAAAAAGGCCTCGCTGCAAAAATACATTCGAGCCAAAAAAAGACAAACCCCAAATCATTCTCCTACAAGAAACAAATACCGCTACACCCTCGCTATCCAGCTATGACGTGACCGCTACAACACCACAACACAAATGCAACACAAATGGTAGTTGCTGGTTGATCGCTCGTGGACCCAAACTTCCTTTCACGCGCGTGGTTAACGACTTCATGTTGCAGCTTGCTGCCCGCTACACCCTCTGGCATGCTGCTTCTTTGAAGTTGGCCACCAAAGTTGCAGTTCAGTACCAAGCACATGATACTGTAATAATAATAGCATTGTCAGTAGGTCAACTAGTGCCATCTAATAGTGGCTTGTTGAAAATAGCCAGTATGCGGTATGTTAGGGAAACTTTATTCATTTTGGCACTTCAAAGTGAGAACGTGGGCCTAAAAGGGACTGAAAACCAATTTTTATGGTACTCATTTATCTAATGCAATGTAAAGCTTACCTACCGGTCAGTGTGCTGAATCATGCAGTAGCAACGCAAAAGACGCCTTGTAAAATTTTTATGAGAATTTATATCTGCAGCAAGAAATTGTTGACGGAAGCATGATGGAAACCGTGATAGCTGAGTGCAATACCAATTATATGCCAGCTTTGGTGGGAGGCATAAAAGTGTGGTCGTAGCTGAGCGAAAGTACTATTTTGTTGATCAAGTCAATGTTCCTGCGATTCATGTTTTCATAAGTGTTAAATTATTTCTACAATATTGATATGTGCTTTCGTGGTTTCCTGTTAAAGAATTTTGATCTATCACAAGCGTGTTTTTTAGCCATGCCAAGTTCTGTGAAGTGGAATGGTGCTTTTACACGTGACACACAATTCAGCAAGTTGCCGTAACTATGCGTGTGCTTTTGATTTCCAAAGCACGTCGTCTCTCGAAGACCTAAGCGAGCTGGAGCAAAAGATTTTAGCTCGCATGTGTGCTCAGAATTTTGCACGCGTACAAAAGCAATCATGTGTGCCGCCATGCATGACGGCCGCAGCGTGGACTTCTTTACTTTGTAATATGCATAGAATAAAGTGCAAAAGCCTTACAATATATGAACTGCAGATTTAAGAATAATTATGTGGTAATTATTAACAGCCGACTTACGTAGAGTAATCTTATACACTACACCTGGAGTACCAAGTCCATACTACCAGTTCAGGCCTTTACTGGTTTTTGATAGTGTCTTTGCCAATTTAAAATCACAATTCTTACTTAAATCACAGCTACTGGATTCTATAACTATACATCATGGTCCTTTCATTCCCATCAACATCTCACAACACATTCTGGCCAGCTGTCGGTCCCTTTAAGCCCAGACCAAACCAACACTTGCCGTTTGCTGTGCCTCATGAGAAATGGTGGTTTGCTTCTACAAGAGACCCGCATGCTAATGCTCACCCACTTGGCTCACTCATCGACGTTTTGACAGACATCATTTTGTGCTTTGTTATTCACCGTGGTTCAAAATGCTGAAGTAATGAGAAACACAATTCGTTTAATGCGAATAGCATTCTTAGCCTATGTGAGCCGTTTTGAGCCTGCCCGCCCGTCCGTCCGTCCATCCATCCATCTAGTAATTCAAGTTGTCTACTTGCTTCGGCCACTAGGTATGTGTTCCTGGTCGTGATACCGTCGTGGTCATTCCATTATCGTCATTCAAGCTTTGCGATCTCACTCTCATCCAGCCGTCCTCGTCACACCTTCTACCCTGTACCCAGTGGCCCAAATTGTCTAATAGCTTGGGTCACTAGGTATGGACTCATGGTTCTGATGCCGTCGTGGTCATTGCGTCCTTGTCAGTCCAGCTTTGTCATCCAGCTCTCATCATCTCAACGTCGCCATACAGTCATCACGCATTCCTTGTCACACCACCATCATGATGCGGTCGCAGTGATTCAGTCGTTATCAGTCCAGCTTCGTGATCTGACTCATCATGTGGTCATCGTCATTCCTTCTACTTCGACCCAGTGGTCCAAGTTGCCTACTTGCTTGGAACACAGGTATGTGCTCCTGGTTGATCCCATCCATCGTTGTCAGGCCAGTGTCATCACATACCCATGTCATGCTGTCGTCGTCCCGTCTTCTACCGCGAACCCAGTGACCTAAGTTGTCTAGTAGCTTGCCAGCAGGGTTCGTACACAATATTTGGCTGAAAATTCAAGGACATTTCGAGGATTTCAAGGATGCAAAAAGGCAGAATTCAAGGAGTGTTAGCGTAATTTTATTTCCTCACATGACTTCGAAAAGGAGCCCTATTTTCGCATTAATTTCTCTTTCAAGAGCTGTTATCTCCGCTTCTTTTTCTTCGGCTGTTCGACGGAAACTATTGGCCTTGACAAGACAAGTCAGGTCATTTTTTGCTTCGGCGTCTTCCGAAAAGCGATCCGCTGACTCCTGCAAGCACTTAAGAGTTTTTTGGAGCTTTGTCTTCTTCTCTTGCATGCTCTGTAGCTCTAGCTCGAGTTTTTTTCTCTTCAAGGTTACCTGCTGTGCTACAGATTGCTTTTTCTGCTCGTCCATGTATAATGCATACCTATGTCTGGCTTGGCACACTGATGACTTCAGTTCTTTCGACAGCGGAACGTTAAGCAGCCCACCGTGGGTTTTCACGGCCTCGCAGATGACTCGTTGTGAGATATACGAGAGCTCTGCCATATTTTCGACCGCGATCTGCTTGTTTACACTGAAACCTCTTTCTACTGAAGCCTGCCCATGACTAAGCAAGAGAAGGACCTTCAGTACTTCCCATAACATCGAGAATGCTGGGTCATGCTTCAAAAGGCGCACGAAGAGAACGTCAAGGCGTTCCTGATCTCTTTCATAGTTTTGCAGTTCATGCCGTTTTTCTTGGCAGAACTTAATGTACTGTGCACACACAATATCGCTCTTGTGCTCAGAAAGAAGCTTGCGGTCAATTAAACAGTTAAGAACAACTTTCAGCTTCCCAAGGCACATTTCTGTCTTTGACATATCTCTGGGGTCGAAACATGACAACCCTCGAACCAGAGGGTACCTAATAGGACTTCTCTCCATAATTTTCAGGATCATGTTCACAATGAACTTCCGACGCTCACCCACAAAATTCAAAAACACACTTGGTACTCGCTTTTCCGCTTTTTAAGATCTTCTCAGCCACCCCTCCAACGTCCACCTTCTCGAGTGACGTGTATTGGCAGTATCATGAACATCAATTCGCAACAGTTTCGTGATGCTCGTGGCTTCTGTCGACACCGAGCGCTTCATGAACCTTGCAAGGAGGCTCCTGAAGACAGTTTCAAGCTCTTTCGCGAAAAAAAATGTCTTCGGAGAATCACTCTGAAAAACAGTCAAGAAAGGCTGCACAACCATTGCAAGTTTAGGGAAAAGTTGAGTTTCGCAAGTGCAAGCTGGTCCTTTAGAAAAGCACTGACGTTCTCATACGCTCTACATTTCGGCAAGGGTAGCCTATGGTCGCTCACTGCTTCGGTGTAGTGCCTCAAATGCTCCCGCATAGCCAGGGCTCTCTCCAGTACTGGCACGTTCTCGACCCAACAGTGGGGTACGAAAGGAAGTGGAAACAGCTTGCTCCTTGTTTCTTCAACAATATCTTCACGGCAGGCCGGTGCATCATGGAAGAGTGAGAATACGCTCGACAGAAAGGCGTCAACTGGCCAGCTCGTCGCATGCATTCCTGCTTTGTAAGCATTATGCACTGTGTGCAACCCACATGAACCAATATCCAAGCACTGGACTTGGAAGTCATTCTTCATGTGCTGCTGCAACTTGTTGAAAAGACTCCAGTTGACATTCGGGCCATCCATCGAGAGCTGCACAATCCTGCTCAGGGGAAAGGACGCGAGTGTTTCCGTCAACTTCTGCATAAGGTCGTCCGCTGTGCTGTGATCCATGAATGTCGAAGTCAGGGATCTGGTTGTCACCTCACAGTTGTTCCACAATCTGACGTGAACATCAAGTTGTTTTCTTTGCAGGTATTCATTCAAGGTTCCGTCAAAAAGCAGAACAAAATTGTCAGACTTCTCCATCATTTGTTGTACCTGCGAAGTGAAAAATGGGCGCAGACCATGGCACGCGACCTACGCGCACTTTTTCTCAGAGCAAGTGAAGCTTCTCACGACCTCGCTATCCGGAAACATCTTTTGGAATAGCTGGGAAATGGATCCACTGGAGCTGTAGGAGTAGTGTGACGACACAACTTTCATCGTCCACAATATCTCGGCTTCGATCACGGAATCATGCTTTCTGCAGTCTTCGTCAAGTGTCGCAGCCCGAGAGGAAGTTGCCGTGGTTTCACGCTTAGAAGCAGTCGCGGACGTCAGATTTCCCGCTTGCACGAAACTTGCGGCGGTTGAGCAGCCCTCACCTGCTGCAGTTTTGGATCGGTGCTTCGCGCCTTTCTGGTGGCTCTTCAAGGAAGATTCCCCCATCGTTGCAATGTCGACCGTCTCCTGACATATTGCGCACTTTGCTCGATAGGGATCGCTTGGTTCCGGTCTCACCCAGTGACGATAGTCCGTATGTTGCAGCCATGCAGGCTGAAATTCACGCCTGGCATCTTGTCAAAGCAAACACACAGCGCAAACGCGAACTTCCCTTAAATGGCACGCACGAGGCCAACAGACGGTCCAACTATAATGCCTAAAAGAGCACTTACTAGTGCACCGAGCGCGGGTGTCGCGGTAGCACCGAGAGTGATGCCTGCCGCCGCCGTCCGATTGGTGCGCTGCTCTACGAGACTGTGCCGGATCATGCCGAGGCACGGGCTCCACCACTGGAAAAGCTGGCGCCACCGTCGGCGTGACGTGCTAGGAGGGATCACGAGGACATAGCGGCCGCGTCGGCTGCTTCGGACGCGCCGAAGCGAGCTGAAAACGAGTTTAAATTCCCTCGTACGCCGCGGTCCTCATTTAGTGACGAAATTTTCCCGCTTTGAGCGTCTCCTTTACAACGCTTGAAAGCACTACAATAGGTAGTGGCTGCCTTTGAAGGCGCGCAACATGGTAGGCTACTGCTCGGTGCTGCAGGGCCGGACGCACGTAACGGAGGCTGGTGTCAGTGACACGTAGCCGCAGGACAAGAAGCTGCGTGAAGCTTGGCTCACGAAACATAAAACCGGCAAACAGTCATCGGCTACAACTCGGGTATGCAGCAAGCAGAGATGCGAGAAAGATTTCTGCTACGGCGCCAGGTCTGCGATGTTCTGAAAACGGGCACTGAGACGCCGGTTTGGTCTATGAACTTATCGATGCTATATAGATACTGCCAAGTTCAGTGGAGTGGAAAGGCAGCAGTAAGAAGCACATTTAAAGAAAGCATGGCATATGGTGATCTTTGTGTTATGAATTAATGCACTGGAATACTAAATAGGAGCAGCGGGAAAGTGCACGCTCAGAACACCGATAAACATACAGTGCGACGCAACTCGAGAAATAATATTGAAAGGTCAAAGAATTTAGAAGAAAAAAAGATTGAATCGTCGCGGCGGCACATCACAGTCCCCGTAGGCATCGAAGTCTCTACAATGAAATTATTTTTGAACAGCTCTGATAGCGCCCACGCAACAATGGTTGCTTGTATACTGTCAAATTCTCATATTCTGCGGCCTAAAGCTCATGGCACGGTGCGTAAACGTGCGTGCGGAGAAAGCGAAACAGTGCGCGGACAAGCATGATGACGCGCAGTCGGTCACTGCGAATCTGCGCGATCGCTGCATTGAGGCTTCGTTCTCTTACGCTCCATTTAGTTATACAAACACTGTAAGAACATATTTCACATAGTTTGCTCTCAGCGTTTACCTGTACCTTTCACACAAGAAGGCGGTTCGGGAGACTCCATCGCGGCGACCGCGCGCAGTGGCGTTCACTGTACGTATTCGGTAAAGAGATAGCGTCTGTAAACGATTGTGTGCTTTCAGTTTGCCCAAGATTATTATTCTCTTCTCTCGTTTCGAAAGTACTTACACAAATGTCCGGGAGAGCTGGCGCGTGGTGTTTTCAGTGAGCGCTGACAACAAAACCTATGAGGAGCGCGCCGCATGATCCCTTATACTACGCTAGCGAGGCGCTTCCAATAGATGGCGACTCCGTAACTCCTTGCCGCCAATATTCTAGGCACTATAACCGACCGACCGATATGCCTCGCATTGGATTGGATTCAATTTCCGATGCATATTAGTTGCCAGACGACGTAGGGGCTGCGGGATTTAAAACTGAAACTTGCTGATGTTGCCCTTCAGTCAACACAGCTTGTTTTCATGGGCATTTGTAAGCGAAAGGGCCTTTAAAATCAGCGTGACTTGCGGAGTTACGTCGTTAATTTTCTCTAGTAGAACAAATCCCACAGGATTTTCAAGGATTACAAGGAGCTCACGGGTATTCAAATAGTTTCAAGGGCCCTTGAACTTATACTGTCAATATCAAGGATATTCACGGATTTCAAGGGGCTGTGCGAACCCTGCAGGAGATGAAAAGAACAAAGACATAATCGACGGCTGAGGAAAATAATTTCTTCCCTCAATCCGCTGATTGCAGAATATTGCACGCAACTATTTAACCAGCAATGGAACGAAGTGTGCGACGCCGCGGATGGTCACATGAACAGCGGGACAACTTGGCACCTGCTCAAACACCTTTTAGACAGAACCAGAACCAAAGCGGACCAGGGTCGCACGCTGAACAGGATCATGCACGAGGAACTCAAGATTACGACAGAAAATGAGCTCATTGACCGTCTCGCCGACAAGTACCTCCCGCTGGCTAAAAATGCTAGAGGCACGACCACTGAAGCATATCGCGGCAAGACCAACCCAGAGCTAGATCGGGACTTCTCAACCGAAGAGATACGCACGGCGCTTCAGAACCTAAACAGCAAGTCAGCGCCGGGGCCGGACGGCGTAACTAACAAGGCACTTAGAAACCTAGACAACGCCTTCATCGAAACCCTCACAGAGGAAATTAACAAAATCTGGACGAACGGAGCTTTACACGAAGACTGGAAAACGGCCCTCCTCGTGCTCATCCAGAGTTCCAAATATAACCCAATGCCACACCTAATTGTCTTATTTGCTTTGCTGTGACGTTCTATTTATTGGTGCTTTTTGCTTTCGCAATAGAACGTGTAATATCATGCAGTATTCATGTACTCATGTGACCCTGTCGTGTGTTCAAGCGTATTTCTTTCTTATTTTATTATTTATTTTTACGCAATGATTTGTTGTTATGCTTCTTTTACTAGTATTTATGACAACAGCAGCTGATTTAAGAAGGCGATATATATATATATATATATACGCCTGACTTCTGTACACTGCTCAGTTTATTTATGTTGGCGTGCTGTATTTGTTATGCGCCTTGTCTGCCAGTATTCGGGGGTGCAGACCTCGTCAAGCCTGATGAATGGCTTTTTGTCTGTACCCACCAAGTGTCTTTGATACTGAAATAAATGATTTATTTATTGAAAGCCTGGCAAGGCACCCAAAATCAATAACCTCAGACCGATCTCGCCGACGTCTTGCGTCGGCAAGGTAGCCGAACACGCGGTCCTAAACAGGCTCTCGAAACATCTCTCCATCCATCCATCCAACCATCCATCCATCCATCCATCAAAGTCTTCGTGAATTATGTTACGCATTTGTGTTTCGTAATGCGTTAATCATAGTATTTATGACTCGGTTATGCACTGTAGTTACGAAGTGACACACCGGGGTCGAACATTTCATTTAATTAAATACGCGGACACATTTTTGAACCTATTGCGAAGTCGGAGAGAGACTGCTGCACGCACGCTCTGCTGCGAGAGAGAAACGACGTCACTATCAGTGTAGCCAATGGCCCACACCACCTTTGCTGCGACATAATTACCTTGTCTTAACCATGTCCCCCTCTGTGTCCTTTCCCTGCAATAATACATAGATAAATACATATGTATTAAATTCGTAATTAGTTCTATGTCTACCCAACAAGAAATTTGTCTATCCGTCACGTAAGACGAATGCAATAGCTCATACCCCCGCAGTAGGGTTTCTGTGGTCGGACCGCGAGTGTTTCGCCTAGACATATACAGTTTCACTGCAAAAAGAATGTACAACCTTCTGCGAGAGACCAAGACGATCATAAGGCGAACTAACAAATGAAAGTTTATTGAACATGCGGAGTAAATGCTGGTTGACAAGCAATAAATCCAAGTGACACAAAAAGGAGAAGCAAGAACTGATGCGTGTCCAAACAGATCCCAGCAGGAAACGCATCCATCTCTGAGAGTGCAACAGAGGCCATGCTCACACAAGCCCAGTGTCTTTACATCTACAGCTTCCATGATTTCTCTAGGCAGCCGATCTGCACAGATTGCTAGCTTTTTCCTCTGCAATGCATCCTCGACATCTGAGCTTGCATTGTAAAGGAAGAAGCTAGCATTCCGACGTAATGATTCTACGGAAACCTGCAAGGTGGAGAGAATTAATAAAGGGAAAATGAGACATGCACCCAAACGTAGCTAAGTGCTACAAAGGAAACCCATACGGGTTCTTTGAAAGCAAAGCTTCACAGTTGAAGAAAAATTCGTCCTGGTCCGGGTCTCGAACCCGAGACCACCGCCTTTCCGGGGCAGCCACACTACCATCTGAGTTAACCAGGCGGATAGCAGATGGCAGGCAAAGCCGAATTTATCAACAACTCAGAAGCAAAGGCAAGAGTTTGCCATAATAATTCTGCAGAAACCCGCAAGGTGAAGAGAAGTAATTAATAAAGGGAAAATACTAAAACGTAGCTAAGTGTTACAAAGGAAACCCATACGGGTTCCTCGAACGAAAAGCTTCGCAGTTGAAGAAAAGCTTCGCAGGACGAATTTTTCTTCAACTGCGAAGCTTTTCTTTCGAGGAACCCGTATGGGTTTCCTTCGTAGCAATCAGCTACGTTTGGGTGGATGTGTCATTTTCCCTTTATTAAAGTAGTATTCTGCGCAGATCGGCTGCCTAGAGAAATTATGAAGCTGTAGATCTGAAAACGCTGGGAGAACCTTGTCAGCATGGCCTCCGTTAGACATGGATGCATTTCCTGTCTGGAAACACACATTAATTTTTGCTTCTCCTTTTTGTGTATCTTCAGTTTATTGATTGTCACCCAGCATTTATTCGGCATGTACATTAAACTTTAGGTTGTTAGATCATCTCGGTTTTCTTGTTCATCCTATGTGTTCTCTGGTGCTGTTTGCAGCCAGGCTATTCTTTACTTTTTTAGACGGCAACACGTCACTTTAATGGCCTTTATGATGTTTCTGTGTACCTTATATTATTTCTTATTTCGGCAATATTGCAAGAGTGTACAGTGTGAAGCAGTAAGAACAGGGCATGCTAACTTCTAATTAAAACGTTTATTGTGAGAATGCAGTAATCTATCTAAATCTAAACACCAGTGCCTAAAGGTTACCAGAAAGTAGTACAGCAAGAAAGCCTGAGAAACACCAGTGCCTGATGAAACCAAACAATCAGAAACAGAAAAGAGAGAAAATGCAAATAAATATACAAGTCCAGGGGAAAAACGCCGTCTGATCACCAACTGTGCATGCGACTACCTTACAATAAACAAGCTTTTTTTTTTTCCAATGCCATGGAACTGGAAGATTGTGCTTGCATAAGCAAGCTGTCAGTCTGTCTCTTGGAAAAAGAACTGTGTTTCTTTAAAGGTGCTGGCATGCATGATTGGCGATTGTAATGATTGTAATTGTATGCTTTTCCCTACACTTGGAATTTTTATCTGTGCTTTCTTTCTGTAACACTTTTACTGATGTTTGGTTGTATTAAACATCAATTTTTGCCTTACTTTCTTGCTGTCTTTTTTTCTGGTAAACAGTACACATTGCCTCATTTTCGCTATACTCAGTACACTATAGATTTGTATGTGAAATCAGGGCCTTGGGTTGAGGGGAGGTCATTGTTCTCCTGTGCAGCCTCATGGATTCATTAATCACAGCGCAACAGAAAGACAATGGACAAGAACGAAGTGAATGAACAAAGTGCATTGATCCTGCCCATTGTATATTTTTTTTTCGCAGTAGTTAATAATGAATCCATGCCAACTCATCGAGTTTTCATTTCTTTGGCTCGTGAGCCCACTTGTGTCCGGGAATATCTGCATGGCTATGTATCATGTAACTTAATTTCTTGGCCACGTGCTTGCAAGTCATATGCCAATCTCCCAATCTTCCTGACAACCTTGTGTGATGTGTAGGCCCCGACAGCTTATGGTGAATGCACCCAGGCATGCAGGATGTTGTAGTCTGCAAATTTGCACTGTAAGTGCTGCATTGATTGCTCTCAGTTCAGCTTTCCAGCTTGTATGGTAATTAATTTTATGTAGTATTACACTACTGTTACACTGTTATTGCCACATCAGTGTACTACATGTGCCTGATGTTTGTTTGTGTCATGATTAGCAACCTCTTCTGTTGTTTGGCAGTTGCATATAGTCTCCTGGCCTAATTGTTTACCCCCATATTGCACGATATGGGCCTGTTATTTTTCAAGTTCAGGTGAACCTGAGGTTGTGTTTCTGAAGGAAGTGGTAGTCATCTTTGCATCTCACATGCTAGCTTGCATAGTATCTTTCAACCAGGTTCCGAGGTTTTGAGGCAAAGAATTTGGGCCGCAGACTCCAATTCTACTCTGTCTCGGTGCTTGTTCGTTTGCTCTTTCTCATACAGGTCTTCAAACATGGTAAAATTAGAAAGACCTATCGGTACCCGGCGCCTGTATTCGATGAGTTGTCTTTTTTGTGCGCTGCTGGTAATTCATACCGTACAATGCCTTAGACACAAGTACAGCATCTGCAATTTTCCTCAATATGTGCTCGTCCACCCTTGATGATTTTGAGATTATTCTTTTCACTGAGTGTAAAATTTGGGTCATGCAGGCATGGCATAATTGTTTCGCCCATGTGCTGGCTCTGCCATCTTGGTCTTACACTAGCCAAGGATTTGGGGCTGTTGATCTGTCCAGCTATGTGAAGCACAATGTGCAATCTCGAGTACTTCTTTATTCTGGGCTTATTACTGATGCCGATGTAAGCTGTCTTATGAGAAGATGAGAGGCCAGACTGGCTAAGAAAGTCTACCGCGTTGTCAAGAGCTTGTTGCATCATTCTTGATTTCTGTATAAGATAGCTTTCCCATAAACTGTAGTACTTCTTGTAGGTGCCTGTGTTGTTGGTGTGGGTGGGCGAAATTTACCTCCAACCCTCACCTGAAATTTTCTGCCTTTCAAAAAGTTACGGTTTCACTTACGTGCTGTACCACCAGTATTTTTGCTCATGGTTCCTCCTATTAGAGTGGCATGAGGTACTGCATTAAAAGCCTCTCGATTCTTTCTTAAGTGGTATTATACCATGCCTTCTAATAACGTTACTGCTGCTTATGGCCCACTTCTATCTTGTGTGAGCATTCATGTCTTTTGATACTTATACATCTGTAGAACCAGCTACCTGACAGTGTTTTGTATACCTGACCATGCTTATTTGTGCAGTGCTGTTGAACAATAGAAATTGATGCAATGAATGTTTACACATACAAAACATCAGGAAAGATGCTTGTTATACAATTGTATCCTTTGCTTTCGATTGGTGTTAGTATTGCTTGTTAGATTTTGCATATTCCTACACGCGTGTGGTATTTGATTTTGAACAAGGCACGTGGGCGCCATCACTCGAGAAAAGAGGAGGAAGAACGAACTGGGCTCGCGCTGTGAATCTAACCGGTGAGCGCTGCAACGCTGTTGTAAATATAACTTGTAAACAGTTGCTCGTCTTACTGACTCGTCCTTCGCGTAACATTGTGGTGGATGTGGAATGTTCCCTGTCCTCGCCACTGAGCTCCGAAGCAGCCGCACCGTCGTCTTCCCAGCCATGGCTTCCAAGGGAACCACCCCGTCATCACCTATACCTGCAGCGCCAACCACTACGTACGTTACGGTTCCCAGTTTCCGTGATCCTGGGACATTCTCCGCCCAAAATGACGTTGACATCGACGACTGGCTCTGCACGTATGAGCGTGTTAGTCAAAGCCACCACTGGGACCTTACCATCATGCTTGTCTATGCAATCTTTTATCTGGACGGGACACAGCGTGTCTGGTTTCGCACCCGTGAGATCGAGCTCTCCAGCTGGGACATTTTCAAATAGCGGCTTTGCGACCTATTTCGCAACCCGTCAGGTCGCCAACAGGCTGCGCGAAAAGAGCTTACTACCCGTGTCCAGTCGCCGACTGAATCGTATGTCTTCTACATACAGGAAGTGCCCGCGCTTTGCCGGAAAGTCGACGTGCACATGACCGGGGTTGACAAGGTGGGCCATATCCTAAAAGGCATCGCGGACGACACTTTAAATTTGCTCCTCCATAACGACGTTTCTACCATCGACACCATCGTCAAAGAATGCCGCCGTGTCGTCTCACAGTTTTCCCGGCTCCCAAACACCCCTGCCACACCCTCTTGCTCCGCTCTTACCACCACACGACAATTTCAAGAGAACGTCACACGTATCGTTCGCCGTGAGACTGAAGCGGCGAGTTTGGCCCCTCTTCATCTACGACCCCCTGACGGAACCTTTGACCAGGCGGCGCCCACTATTTGCGTTATTCAAGCAGTTGTGCGGCAAGAAAATGCAAACCATGGCATCCCTACCGCCTGCTCTGTCTCCCGACCTGATTCGGCACCAATTCCCATGTTCACAACCTGTAATGACCAGTATTTTGCTCCAAGGCCACGCAATCCTGCTGAATGGTGAACCCCAGACGACAAACCGATCTGCTTCCGCTGCCACCGCATTGGTCATGTATCCTGCCACTACCGCACCACCTGGATGCCGCCGTACTGGAACTCATTCCCTGCTCCTCGCCCATACGCGGATGCTCGCCGTTACTCACCTCGCCGTCTGTACCCTACTTCTGATGCTCCTGACAGCCGCTCCTCCGTGCGATCGCCGCCGCCTCAACGGTGTCGCTCCCCGTCTCCCCACCCTTGCCACTTTTCCTCGCCAAACCGACGGACAGAAAACTAGGCCATCCAGCTCTTGGTGGTAGTGCTGCATCTAGTTCGTCCTGTCCAAATCCTCTGTTGATGCTCCTCACCAACACGAACCTAATTGAAGTAGACGTAGATGGTGTTCCGTTGACGGCATTAATTGATACTGAAGCCCAAGTGTCCATAATGAGCGCTAACCTATGTTGTCACCTCAAAAAATTTCTTACGCCTGCCATCACTCGAGCCGTACGCGTCGCCAATGGCACCACTGTTGCCGTCAGCACTGCTCGCATAGGAATTGCTGGCCGCCAAGTTCCAGTCCTGTTCACCGTGCTGACCAGTTGCCATCATGACCTAACCTTCGGGCTCGACTTTCTGACGACGCATTCTGCCCTCATCAACTGTGCCATCGGTACGCTGTGCCTTGAGCTTCGTCGTCTTTTGGACGTTCGCCCCGAACAACCGAACACCCTCTGCACTACAGCGTTTGCTCGCTTACCTCCAAAAGCCCTAACCTTCGTCGAATTGGCCTCCACAGGAACCGTGCCTGATGGCGACTATGTCGTCGCACCTATTCGTGATGCCTTCCTGGCGTGCGACATCTCTGCGCCACACTCTGTCGTAGCCCTCGCCGCTAATCAGATGTGTCTCCCCGTTATCAATTTTGGCTTGACGAAGTAAGTGTTACCTGAAGGCATAGCGGTGGCCACGCTTCGGTCGGTGACAGATGACCACGTCACTGCTTTTGCAGCCGACGCGTCTCCAGATCCGCCCGACTACCCTCAGCATGCCTTGAACCTCGACGGCCCATTACGTCCTATGGTCGCTCCGGACCTCGCACCTGACCAAGCAGCCGCCCTATATCGCATTTTGCTATCCTACCGCGACATGACAATGACAATCGACCACTTGGTCAGACGTCCCTTGTTAAACATTGGATAAACACTGGTGATGCTGTTCCCATTTGCTGCCGACCGTATCGCGTGTCCACAGCAGAGCGGCAAGTTATTCAGCAGGAAGTAAACAAGATGCTCGACAGAGGCATTGTTGAGCCCTCGTCGAGTTCTTGGGCGTCGCCGGTCGTGCTCGCCAAAAAGAAAGATGGCACGTGGCGTTTCTGCGATGCTTACCGCCACATAAACCGAATTACTAATAAGAACGTTTACCCTTTACCACGAATCGACGACTCTCTTGATTATCTTCACGGTGTCAAATACCTTTCGTCTATCGACCTTCGACCTGGTTATTGGCAGATTTACGCCGATGCATGCCCCCTTATGCAATAGTCTTGCATATGGTTTAAGGTTTCAATAAATGATTATGAACTAAATCAAAGTGCAAGAGCTCTTTTTTTACCGATGACTCCCATAGAAATGCGACTGCCATGGCTGGCAATTCAACCCCTCACCTTGTGTTAGCAGCACAATGCTATAGCCACAGTGGAAGGCGAATAAATTGAACAATTTCTTTGTCTACAGCTAGATGTTCTTTTTCTTGCCTGCATGTAGGTAAAACTTGCACTAAGTGTGTCATTGCAAAAAAAAACAGTTTGTGGTCCTTTATTGAATAAACTGCACATTGTGTATAGTTCAAATGCAAAAATTTCTTTTAAAATCCGAGGATTATATGTTCTTCAAGTAGCATGGTACTTCATTATTTATACAGGTAGTAATCCCAGATGATATCGTTATATGGTTTTACACACTAATAAATGTGATCACAAACTTATTATAAACATGTAAAGCATGGATGTTTCTGCACACTTGATAAGCTGTGGACGTGCAAGAACCGTATATACTTAAAAGATTCACAAAAAGGGATGCAACTGGCTGACTTCACAGCACAGTCTTGATTTACTTTGCCTGTTTTTCGCATTGTCGCACGATTTTTACATGACGGTGCAGGAGGCTGCGTTGTCACTGTGTAATTATAGGAAGCCAATAATTTACTAACTGTAGAGTTAACAACCGTTCAAAGCAAATGTTAATACAGGTGCAGTAAGCATACAAATTCCGCAACATATTCAAGGTTTATTGGTTTCTGTGCAGAAAAGAAAATTCTCCAGAGAAGAGATGCAACTTAACGTGCATGAAATATTCGAAAACAAATTGACGACGGTGTTTATTCAAGCCACGGAGTTAACGCTATCGGAGAAAATTTGTTACGATAGCCTGCACATTTGCTACGTCCAATTTAATAAGTGAGATAAGATAACCTTTTAAGATGCATCGGAAAGTCACGCTTGGAAACTGACAAGAAAATGCAACTGAACAGTACTGCGCTCAGCACAACGTTGAAACTTGACGTACTTTGGTGTCTTGTCATTTGCTCTAGCTGAGGTTGAAATTATTTAAGGTGCTCCGTACACGCGATTTTTGTATGCTACTCAACAAAGTAAAATTGTAATGACCCCGAAAGGCCATGTTCCATCGTGGGGATCGAACACCCAACTTGCAAAAGCGTGCACAACAAACGTAAAAATGCGCCCCATGTACTGCGTAGCACGTCAACGCAACAAAATGGGAGAATAGAATCTGCGGTACAAGTCTTTTATTCTGCCTTCGCGTACGTACCGAATTCGGCAACCCACGTCTCCGCACATTGCACTTGAGTGAGACGCCATTTTCCAAACCAAATGGGCGCAATAGCTCTCCGCGCAATTTCGACGGAACATCGCAGCGACGGCTGCGACGGTGCGACTCTGCGGCCAACCAGTTGGTCGCAGCCGAAAATCTGGGGTCGGCACTGTGACTGCAATTTTCGTCGCAAACAACGGAAATCACACTTCTGGTGCGACGAAAATCGCATCATGCGAAACAGGCTTAAGGCGCGCTTGGTTGAATGTATAGGAGGGGGTCCAAATTCCACGTGCTGGGGTCCATGGTGTCGCAACACACGAAGCTCCTGCTGACGCAGATGCGTGACATTTTTGCTTTCCGATGGCCCTATCAGATTGCTTAAATATGTTCCACGTTTTCGGCGGCCCCCTCCAGGTCTAAAGTGGAAAACACCATTAGTGGCTATGGCATTGCTCGAGGTCACGGCTTCAATCCCGACCATGGCGGCCGCATTTCGATGGGGGCGAAATGCAAGAACGACCGTGTAGTTAAATTTAGGTGCTCGTTAAATCATTTCCGGTGATCAAAATTACTTCGGCCGGCATGCCTGATAGTCGTATTGTGGTTCTGGCCCGTAAAGCACCCCTACTTAATGAAAGTTTAACAATTCTACCACACTGCGGTGCACCTTGTGAGGCAATGCAAGTGCTAACCTTCCCGCATCATCACCATCATCATCAGCCTGGTTACGCCCACTGCAGGGCAAAGGCCCTTCCCATACTTCTTCAACAACCCCGGTCATGTGCTAATTGTGGCCATGTCGTCCCTGCAAACTTCTTAATTTCATCTGCCCACCTAACTTTCTGCGGCCCCCTGCTACGCTTCCCTTCCCTTGGAATACAGTCCGTAACCCTTAATGACCACCGGTTATCTTTCCTCCTCTGTACATGCCCTACCCATGCCCCCCCCCCATTTCCTTTTCTTGATTTCAACTAAGATGTCATTAACTCGCGTTTGTTCCCTCACCCAATCTGCTCTGTTCTTATCCCTCAATGTTACACCTATCGTTCTTTCCATAGCTCGTTGCGTCGTCCTCAATTTAAGTACAACACTTTTCGTAAGCCTCCAGGTTTCTTCCCCGTACGTGAGTACTGATAAGACAAAGCTGTTATACACTTTTCTCTTGAGGGATAATGGCAACCTGCTGTTCACGATCTCAGAATGCCTGCCAAATGCACCGCAGGCCATTCTTATTCTTCTGATTATTTCAGTCTCATGATCCGGATCCGCAGTCACTACCTGTCCTAAGTACATGCATTCTCTTACCACTTCCCGTGCCTCACTACCTAACGTAAACTGCTGTTCTCTTCCGAGACTGTTAAATATTACTTTAGTTTTCTGCAGATTAACTTTTACCCACCCTCCTACTTTGCCTGTCCAGGTCAGTGAGCATGCATTGCAATTGCTCCACTAAGCAAGGCAAAAGTATTCTCCATTAACTTTTATCCCCAATTCTTCCCAATCCAGGTCTCTGAATATCTCCTGTAAACACGCTGTGAATAGCATTGGAGAGATCGTATCTCCCTGCCTGACGCCTTTCTTTATTGGGATTTTGTTGCTTTCTTTATGGAGGACTATGGCGGCTGTGGAGCCGCTATAGATATCTTTCAGTATTTTCACATACGGCTCGTCTACACCCTGATTCTGTAATGCCTCCAACAGCATAATGCCTTCCCGCAGCAATGCCCCACGATAACGCCTCAAGCCTACACGTCTCGCTGTGTGTTCTACGGGAAGAAACACAAGTGGTGCACGCAAGGAGAATATCACCACTCTCGTATTGCACCGAGCAGCTTAGTAGCTTTTATCAACGTCACCGCAATTGCCATCAATTCACGCAAACACACAGAAAGCTTCGCTTACACTGATTTTCGCAGTGCGCGTGATCAGCATTTTTTGTTTTTACGAGCTCGGTGGCACGACAGCCATGACAACAGCCGCTTACCTGCAACGCCTTCTCGTTCTGCAGGTTCTGCTCTGGTGTAGCCCTCCCTCATGCGACAACGGACGCGCTGGCGACATCCCGGAGCTCTCTTGGCTCCCGGCTTGTCCAGATGCAGAAAATAACCTTGATTTGCCACACTGAACGAAGCGTAACTCACCGACATCGCGAGAGACTAAAAGTCGCCGGCTCATGATCCCCTTCACGAGGCACCGCCTTGGCCCTCTCAAGTGCGCCCCCTGGTTCTACCGATACCAAGCCACCAGATACTGTCGCATTCATCACAGGACTATATAAGTGTGACACCGCGCTGCGCGGCACTCTATGGGCTCGGTGGCAGGACAGCCATGACAACAGCCGCTTACCTGCGACGCCTTTTCGTTCTGCAGGTTCTGCTCTGGTGTAGCCCTCCCCCATGCGACAACGGACGCGCTGGCGACATTCCGGAGCTCTCTTGGCTCCCGGCTTGTCCAGACGCAGAAAATAACCTTGATTTGCCACACCGAACGAAGCGTAACTCACCGACATCGCGAGAGACTACTAAGTCGCCGGCTCATGATCCCCTTCACGAGGCACCGCCTTGGCCCTCTCAAGTGCGCCCCCTGGTTCTACCGATACCAAGCCACCAGATAACGTCACATTCATCACAGGACTATATAAGTGTGACACCGCGCTGCGCGGCACTCTATCGGCTCGGTGGCAGGACAGCCATAACAACAACCGCTTACCTGCGACGCCTTTTCATTTTGCAAGTAAATTATCAGTATTCATTGTATGCACGACGTACTCGTTATATGGCCCTTGTTGTGCTGCCGAGCCCACAGTGTTGTATTCATATTGCTTTCGATTGTGCACATGTCCTTCATCAACTACTATTACTGTCAGGAGACGTCGACTTAAACCCAGGCCCTGGCACCGCTGCAAGCGAAACGCAAATGTCCAGTGACATAATGACAGCACTGACTGAAATTCAATCTGGCCAAACTTCACAGCTAAAGAAAAATGAAATCCATGCAACGTAAGCTGTCCCAGAGCAACAGCGCTATAAAGGAGACGGAAGACCGTCTTGCCAAAATTGAAGAAAACTGCACATACCTGGTAGTAATAAAAAAAACAAGCTGACGACATCCGGACGCTTGCCGATCAAAATGCGAAAGATATCGCACTGATTAAGACCAGGCTGGACGACTCGGAAGACGATGCACGACGCTCAAACCTGGTCTGCTTTGGATTAACAGATCGCGAACGCAAAACGTTGGCCGAGTCAGAATGGTTAATAATAGAACTATGCCGTAAAGAATTAAATATAACTGTTCAGTCAGTGGACATCAAACGTACCCACTGTTTGGGCAAATTCGAAGTAAACAACAACAGGCCAATCATTGTAAAACTTTTTGATTTCAAAGTAAAGGAACAAATTCTTTCACAAGGTAGGAAACTCAAGGGCACTGAATATAGAATTTCAGAAGATTACTCTCCTAACACTCTAACAGCTAAAAGGCGTTTAGTCGAATTCATCAAGACACAACAGAAGCCATTCAAGCTCCGACACGACAAGCTAACAATTGGAAACAAAGCTTAGACGTTTGATCGTAACGCCGGAAAGGTTGTCCCTCGTACTTTAAATGCCTAGGCCCCAGCAATGCTAACTCTAAAAAGAATTTCTTTTCGTTTGTTTTCACTAACATTACAAGCATTTTACCGAAGCTTGACGCTCTCGGTAATCTTGCCGACACAAGAGTCTTATCTAATCGTAATTACTGAAACATGGCTTAACTCTATAATAGAAGACAGAAATACTGCCATTTCTCCCTAATTTCAATATGTTGAGGCACGATCGAACTACCACCGTGGTGGCGGCGTATTCATTGGCACACATAAGGACCTTCAATGTACTGAAATTAAGACATCGTCTTCCTTAGAAATTCTGTTCGTCCTGTGTAGCGCCTGTTACCCGCCCATAATAATCGCAGTCTGCTATCGCCCCCCTGGTATCGCCCATGATCCTAACCTTGTTGCAGAATTCCACGAAACATTGCGTTCGGCAACTGAATTACACCACACCTCTCCGATGTTACTGTTCGGTGTTTTTAACTTTCCAGCAATAAATTGGACTAACCTAACATCATCAACTTCGCAACACAGTACCGAAAGAGATTTTGTTAACTCATGCCTAACCTTTGGATTAACGCAACTTGTCACTGAACCTACACGCCAAAGTTTTAATTCTAACATATCAACCTAATTTTTGCTTCTGATCCTGACAAAGTATATGCAATGACGCATCTGCCTGGTCTTAGTGATCATTCCATAATCCATGCATCGTACTCCTGTCAGCTTACGCAACCTACAAAGATTACCAAAGTGATCAGACTGTATGACAAAGGGAATTACTCAGCAATTAACTCGTAACTCGCAAATTTTGCTGCTTCATTCCACGCCAGTTTCTTTATGCGTTCTGTCGACACTAACTGGCTGCTTTTTAAAAACAAAATGCTCAATGTGTTCGCAAGATACGTACCCGTTATCATCCTAACCGAAAAGCAGTCATCTCCGTGGTTTGAAATCGCACTAAAGCGTCTTAACATTAAAAAGAAAGGATTTTCGCTTAGCTAAATGATTCAGCAACGCAAGTGCATGGAATAAATATTACATTGCAAAAGATAATTACAAGCTCTAGCCAATAAAGAAAAACGCACTTTCTTTTCACAAACGCTGCCGTCTATGTTAAGAAATAACCCCCAAAAATTCTGGAAGGTTATTAACCCTAATAACTCCCATGCATTAGCTCTGTTTGATGAACAGAACCATCGTATCCTCGATTGCGAAACTGCTGAACAACTTAACCGTACTTTTCTTCCTTCTTTACAATTGGACCTGCTAACATATTACCTCGCTTCCCTCTTTTTGATCATGCAGTCATGCCTGATATTACCTTTTGTCCTTACGTCATTGAGAAACTAATTGATTCATTAAAACTTACATCATCGTCTGGTGTAATAAATGCTAAAATACTGAAAAACACCACAACAAATGTGAGCGCGATTTTATGTGTTATTTTTCAGCAGTCATTGTCATCAGAAGTGGTGCCGGAAGGCTGGAGAGTAGGCAAGATCGTTCTAGTCCTCAGAAAGGTCCTCCATCGTGGTGCTCTAGTTATCGTCCCATTTTACTCAGCAGTGTTTGTTGTAAACTAATGGAACATGTTATTTACTCCCAAATCGTAAACTTTTTAGTATCCAATGACCTATTTCATCCTGCTCAACATGGCTTCCGTAAAGGTCTTTGTGCATATGATACCCAACTAGCTTTATTTCTTCATGATCTAATTTCTAACCTCGACTTGAACGTATCTGTAGATGTGATTTTCTTAGAATTTGATTTTCTAATATTCGATTGTTTGCAGACGATTGTGTAGTTTATCGACACATAACTAACACTTCAGACATGGATTTGCTTCAATATGACCTAAAATGCATTGAATTATGGTCTAACGAATGGTCGATGTCTTTAAATACTAAAAAAACCTCACTAGTTTCTTTCCATCGCAAAGGGCACCCCCAATCAGGAAAATACATTATATATGTCTCCGAAATCTCATCCGTTGACTCATACAAACATCTCGGCATAACCTTTTCAACTACAATAACTTGGTCACATCATGTCATAAACTTAGCCAATGCCGCGAATCGAACCGTCAGGTTCCGAAGGAGAAAACCAAGACTTGCTCTGCTCCATCAGTAAAATTATTAGCTTATGTTACATACGTCGGCCCTAAGTTAGAATATGGATGCTCTGTCTGGGATCCTCATCAACATAACCAATGTAATACACTGGAATCAGTTCAAAACCGTGCAGCCCGGTTTATTTACTCTGAATATTCTCATCATGCACGCGTGTATGAACTAAAAACTCGTGCCGGTCTTACTAATCTAGAATCACGACATCATATTTCTAGACAATGTCTTTTTAACAAATTATATCATTCCCCACTCCAGATTTCAGCTGTATTACCTCATCATCATCCCAGTCACATTAACCACAGAAAAGTTGTGTGTCCTCCCCCGGCGCAGACTACCTCCCATGTACCATCATTTTTTTTTTGTGTGTGTGAAAACCGCAAGGGACTGGAACGATCTGTCTGCCGACGTCACGCACCACTCCGACGCTCATCACTTCAAGGCTGCTCTCGAATCACTGTTTTGTTAAACTAAGCCCATCCCTCATGCAATACCCCATCCCTGGGGCCATTGAGGCATAATAAATAAACAAATAAATAAATAAATAAACAGGCTTGAAACGAGGCAAGAACCCCCCCAACGTACCTGAGATAAGCCAAAGCATGCATCGCATTGAAATGCCCATGCACTGCGCTTTGGGTACACGTTACATGTGCCCCAGGTGGTGAGAATTAGTTCGGAGGCCCCCATTGCCTCATAGCCTTTTGCGACGTTTTCGGACGTTAGACATGGATCCAATCCGTGGAGACGTGCGTTCGTGAATTCACTGATGTTCCACAGGTTCTGTGTAAGCTAGCGGGCGACTAGAACGAAGACTTGTGGCTGCATTTGTTCTTGACAGTGGTATAAGTATAATATGTGCACCATCGTGGGCCGATCAGGCAGTGTCATCCGCACTGTGATTTCCCGAAATTCTGCATTGACCCGGTATCCACTGGTAGATGATGTGCCCTTTGTCGATTGCATGATGGTGGCGTAATCGATCGTCTGCGAATAACTGCACATTAGGTCCGTGGTTGAAAAGGGACATCAGACACTGGAGAGCTGCTTTCGAGTCACATAAGATGGACCATGAATGTGATGATTTGTGACCAATAAACTCCAGAGCAGCACGGATAGCTGCGAGTTCTACCGCCATCGATGAGACGCCGTAATGTGAGACGACTTGAGCTTGATGGTGGCAGACTCTGTGGGAATTACCACTGCTCCAGCTGAACTTTTAGAGGGTTACCAGGGTTACCACAAGCGGAAGCAACACTTCTGTGCCGCCTGTGGCTCAGCGTGGCATTCACGAACTCCCATTCCTTCCGCATTGGAATGGCCGACAGCCCTACTTGCGACACCTGCGGCTGCGAGGAGACCATCGAGCACCTCCTTTGCGACTGTCTCCGTTACAATGTGCCAAGAAAAGTGCTCGTAACCGTGCTAGAAAAACTGTGCAATCGCCCCTTCACAGAGGAAAAAGTTCTAGGACACTGGTCAAGATGGGCTTCGGCACTCAAGGCCTTAAGGGCCTTGCTGAAGTTTTTAAGGACATGCGAATTGTGCGACCATCTTTGAATGTTCTAGTGCGTAGTAACGCGATACTGTTTGAACTTTCCTGCTTCCTTTTTTTTCTTCTTTCTCCTCTTATTCCCTTTACCCATTTCCCCAGCACAGGGTAGCCATCTGGTACTTTCAATGGCTAACCTGCCTGTTTTTTCTCCTCTTTTGTCTCTCTCTCTCGCTCTCTTGGGACGTTAGAACTGCCATTATTTTCACAGCTGTTTTAGTTAGAGAGATAAATGTATTTTCTCGTGTACTCCGACATTAGTTGAAGTTGTGTTTTTCGGGATACTGCGCGTATTCCATCATCGGCTTCATAAACGGCTTCTTTCCACAAATTCCTCAACCAACTGCTCGCTAACGCTGTCGTGTCAAAGAATGGTGGCTTAGTCATTGCCAGGCCACTCCAAATGCATTGTATTGCGGTGAAGTAAATGCATACATCAACGAGAGTCAGCTCACCTTGGGCGTCCTGGCGTACTTGCCGGTACGCGTGTCCCGAATGCTGGAGATGTCCAGGAACTCTGTCTCCTGCACGGGAACCACACAGTTAGTCGTACCACTTTTTCGAGGCGGTGGGGGCGAGATGACGTTAGCAGGCGCGTCATTACAGCACATCACTCGCGCACGGAAGTTTTAAAGGGGGGGAAATGAGAATGGCACATATGGGTCATCGTGAGAGACGAGCGCTGGCTGAATTCAGCAGTTCGGCAGCAGTGCACTACGGAGCCATACCTAAATATTGCCTCTGCTTTTGCAGCCCGCAGCCGGACTTGACCAACGTGCTACGCCCCTTCTGACGTCTGCAGTGCCGCGTGTGTCTACACCACAACAGTGATCGGAATCACGTGGCCGGAGCTACTCTTCTGCGACTGCGCAAGGGTCGGACGAGCGCCAAGGCCCAGCACAAAACCATCAACGGAGTGAGCACCTCTCTCAGTTCGGCAGCAGTGCCCCATGGAGCCATACCTAAATATTGCCTCTGCTTTTGCAGGTGAGCTGAATATCCTTATTTAGTCAATAAATCATAGAATCTGTGTACTGCTGCCCAACCTATCAGCTTTCTTGTACTCGTTTGATTCTTGCTACTGGTGTTGTTAGTGCATTGACGTTCACTTTTGTTGTCCAATGTCCAAAGAGGCTAAGGTCATTGAAGATTTGAGGCGGGAGCTCAGGGCAGACTTGAGTAGCTACAAGGTAAGTTTTAAGAGGTCACTGAGCTGAAAGCAGGAACACAACAGGCTCTAAAATGAAACCAGCATCTTCGTGCTGAGAATGTCAAGCTATCGTGAAGAATTGAGGAACTCGAACAATATCAACGTTCAAATAACATTGACATAAAGGGCATTCCTCTTCAAGGCGAACCACTAGTCGTGAGGAAAATTGGCGAGCTGATCGAGTGCCTACTGCTCGACATGATGAAACAAATATTATTGTTCGGTTTGTCCGCAGAACCAAGAGGAATGCCTTTCTTAGCAAAACTAAGAAAAGCAGAATGGATACAAAGGCACTGGGCTTTCAGTCGTTCTCAAAGGTGTTCGTAAATGAACACCTCCCACGATATGGCAAACAACTTCTTGGTGCCCCAGTAGAAAGGAAGAAGGAATTGAGATGGCGGTTCGTATAGATGGCTGGCGGCAAGGAGTTCGTAGGCAAGGACGAAAATTCGCCAGCTGTTCGAATCGCCAGTATGGAAGACATTGATAAGATGACAACGCTTTTCTTTTTTTACGTTCAAAGTTTTATGTTTTACAGTTTGTTTACAGTACGTAAAATGTCAAAAATTTCTGAGAGTGTGGTTCCAAGAGGATTTGGCCTGGAACATGCACATCGACAAACTTGCTATGCAACTAAGCAGAACTGTTGGTTGCTTATACAGACTGAGTACTCTGGTTCCTCCATGGTTGAAAAGTTCATTCTACTACGCACTCTTCTATTCTAGATTAACCTACTGCATATTAATTTGTGGCACTACGCAAAAAAAATTATACTAAATTGATAGTGGTGCAAAAAAAGTCTTACGTGCATTCGAGGGATATTATGGCCTTGTACAAAACTTTAGAACCCCACCATTTTTTATAAAACGTTCTATGTTAAAGGCAAACCAGGTGTATTATTACAAGTCGCTGCAATACATTAAGCAAAACAAATCGCAGTACATCTTGAATGTACCCACCAATCCGCACTACAGCCTTCGACAACATAACATGGGAACACCAAAAATAAAAAACGATTACGGAAAACAACTAGTCAGTTACCAGGCACCTTCACTATTAAATCGCCTACGTGATTTTGAAGATGAAATTATGGAATGTTCGAATAAATCATTCAAAACTTGTCTCATTCTGAACAATATTGAGTTCGTCTGATTAGAACCGCAGTATAAATTGTCAGTCTTTTGTTTCTTTTATTTTCAATTTGTAGTTGGTCTGAAACAAAACGTATCGTACTTCGAGTATCCTGTCGGCTTCTCATATTTCTTGCAGACATGTCCTGTTTTACGAAAGTAATATTCTGGCTCGCAACACTGCAGATGATTTCTGTATGTCTGTATGATACATGTTGCTGCGTACGGCCTGCATGCCGAATTGTCATGGGAGGAGAAGCCTCTGTCAGGCCACATGGACTTTAGCTTCTGCTTCCTTTCTGTTGTAAACAGGAGAAATAAACTCGTTCATTCATTCATTCATTCATTCATTCATTCATTCATTCATTCATTCATTCATTCATTCATTCATTCATTCATTCATTCAACCAATAGCGCAAGGATATGAGGATGATTGCGCACACAGCGCTCAACTAATAGGCACTCTTTATTGTCCCAGCAGCAGGAATATACTGTTGCCCGTACGCTCAGACAAACAACGATGTATTTATGTTGAAGCCACATTGGCCTTTCCGGGTCCAGATATATGTGCAAATATAGACGCTTTAAAGATGTATACACAAAAGAACCTATTGTGTGGACTCCTCACGACCTGTGTGACTGTTCCAAATAGTGAACCGTAGTTACGGTGCTCGTTATTGACTCTTCTTTCTTTTTTTTTTTTTGCCGGATTACATTATTTAGGATTTCGGGATACCCGGCCTGAAAGAGGCCTATATAATCATTTTTATAAACTGAAAATTAAGATAGAAATGGTAACTAACACTGTTGTTAGTTACCATATCCGCAACGGGTGACTGGCTCAGAACCGGGTGGTTGCCACTGTTATGATTGGGGGTTCAATCCCATCGCTCGTGATCCATTGTCAAGATTGGAGTCGGGCATGAATTAGAAGGCAGCTGGCCCATGCCGTCGTCCTACTTATCCACGCTGAGGACGTTGATGAAGACAACGACTGCTTCTCATCGAGAACGAGGAATATGGGTTTATTTACAGTATTTATATCAGTCTAACATGACTGTTTGAGAAAGTACATCAGTCTAACATGACTGCTTGAGAGAGAGTGTCCTGAGCAGCCGCACAACAGCAGTTTATAAACACTCAGTCCTTCCCTGATACCCAGGTGACGGAAACGACCGTCCAAGTACCGTAGGTGAGTTGACCAGGCACCGCAGGGGAGACGAGGCACCGTAGGGGATACGAGGCACTGTAGGGTAGACGACCCAGCACCGTAGGGGCATTTATTCCCCGAGCTGCAGCGCGCCCGCCGGCCGCCCATTGTCTGGTGTCTTGGTCAGCGCGTGGGAAGGGGTGTCAGTAGACGTTCCTGCGGCTCAGTAACAATAGTTGGTCCGCCGAGCCCGTTTAGTCATAATAGCGACTTCGTCAAACTCGGCTCCAGCGACGGAGAGTCGAGGACGCACGTATTGTTGTTCACACACAGTCGACTTAGTCACGCCGTGGCTAGAGGTGCGCGGCGACGCTCCAGGAAAGTTGCCGCCACAGTCGCAACAGGGCGGCAAAACTTGCACTGCAGCTGGCCGTTCTTAACAGTGCCTCCATGGCCCGGAAACTCTCGACTGTCCGTGCTGTCAACCGCTGGGCAGGAAGGGAACAGCTGGTGGCCAGGGGGTGATGCCTTGGCTCGCAGCGACCACTTGTGTAATGATGTCACCACCCCAAAACATCCAACAAGGGCAGGCAACAGCAAAATGAACCCCACAACACGGCTCTGTGCCGAGACGACGTACCTTGGCTCTCACTTTAGACCCGCTAGGCTTCAACAGAAAACATAAGTACAGAAACAAAAAAATGCTGCATTTCGCTATGCGAATTTCTGAAGCAATTTCATGCTGACAAATTCAGCAATCATGGAGGGAATCCTGCTAAATGAAGGGATCTTCTTGGCTTAACAACATTAACACTAGTAACCCTAAAATTTAGGCGGGACCCTCAAACGCACAATTCAAATTAGTCTGCTCAAACCATCCGCATTGCTATGCAACTTTCCCTTCTTATATCTAACGGAGAAGTTGTACTCTTGGAGAGTGAGGCTCCATCGGAGCAAGCGGCCATTTTTGTGTGACATCTGATTGAGCCACGTCAGAGGACAGTGGTCGGTCTCGAAGATGAACTTCGCTCCATACAAGTAACACGACAACTTCTGGGCGGCCCTAACTAAACAAGCGCATTCCTTCTCTGAAGCGCTGTAGGCTTCCTCCCTTACATTTAGTTTACGGCTGGCATAGAGGATAGGATGCTCCTCGTTATCGTCGCCGACCTGACTAAGTACCACGCCCATACCTCTGTCGCTTGCGTCGCATTGAACTATGAATTCCTTTGTGTAGTCTGGCGCACGAAGCACAGGACGAGAAACCAGTAGCGTTTTCAAACTTTGGAAAGCGTTCACTTTGTCCTTATCCCAGTGTACGTTACTCGGTGCTCCCTTTCGAAGGGCGTCTGTTAATGGACTTGCCAATTGCGAGTACTTCGGAATGTACCGTTGATAGTACCTCACAAGTCCCAAAAATGAACGAAGGTCCATTTTCGTGCGCGGCTGAGAAAATTCTCCAATCGTAGCTATTTTCAGCTCAGCCGGCCGTCTCATGCCCTGACCGACAACATGGCCTAGATAAGTAACCTGCGAACAACCAAACCTACACTTTTCCACTTTCATCGTTAAGCCGGCTTCCCTCAACCGTGAGAACACCTGTTTGAGGTGTGATACGTGTTGTTCCCAGCTGTCCGAAAAAATTGCTACATCATCAAGATAGGGCAAGGCGAACTCCTGCAAGTCTTTCAGGACAATATCCATTAACTTAGAGAAGCTAAACGGCACGTTCTTCAGCCCGAAGCTGAGTGCGAGAGGGCGAAAAGTGCCTACAGGTGAGATGAATGCGGCATAGCGGCTGGCACTTTCTGAAAGGGGAACTTGCCACCGCACGAGATCTATAGTTGAAATGTATTTAGCAGTGCTAACTCTTTCAATTCGTTCCTCAATGCTGGGTATCGGGTACAGCTGATCCCTAGTGATGGCATTTAACTTCCTGTAGTCAACACATGGACGAGGGTCCTTGTTAGGGGTTTCTACGAGTATTAGCGGTGACGTGTAGTCACTCTCAGCGGGCTCAATAACTCCCAACTCTAGCATGCGCTGTACGATGATGATGTTTGAGGTTTAATGGCGCAAGGACCAGGTGTGGCCAAAAAGCGCCATGCTAGTGGTATTGAATATGTCGTGGTCTGATGGGTTCTGTGAATTTAATGTGACGTGGCTGTAAAGGGGCCTAAAAGAGTTGGTGCAAATTGCATAAAAATTACACGTAATAAAATTATGGCAATGATTTATGACGTGTACTATGATCACGAAAATGCATTAAGAAATAGTGATGCATTATATAAAATATGCGAGATGCTAAAATTGTCTAAGAGCACTACTGCCTCACCAGAGCCCTTGAAACGCAAGGGCCGAGAGGCATGTGCTATACAGAGAATCTATCCTAGCGATGTCCTCTGGAAAGAGGACGCGCTACGAAATGAATGGGCTTATAACATGTAGTACAACATCTTTTAAGAAAGCAAGGACTGCTGTGGTCTTAAAAAGCGGTTCTTCTCCAAGAAACATAGCCGGATGCAGGGGAATACAATGGCGGTATGCAAATGGGAAATGTTTCCTCCTGTCTCTTTCGGCTTCCCGGCACTCCAGCAAGACATGGAGGACGGTCAGCCAATCGCCACATCTGCCGCACGTTGGAGGCTCGTTACCGGACAAGAGAAAGTTGTGAGTGCCAAATGTGTGTCCTATTCTCAGTCTAGTGAATAGGACATCTGTTTTTCGTATTTTCGTAGTTGGGTGCCAGGGACCTAGCTTCGGCTTAATTAGGTGGAGCTTATTACTTGTTTCTGTGTCCCACAAGCGTTGCCAGTGGCTTCGGAGTTTGTGTCTTAGAAAAGGCTTCATGTCTGTGGCAGGGACAGCAGCAGAACGAATACCTTGCGATGCTATTGATTTGGCAATCTCGTCGGCAAGCACATTTCCCTCGATTCCTCTATGGCCAGGAACCCAGCATATTACTACATGCCTATGTGATAAGTAGATGTTACATAAGAGTGAGTAGAGTTCATTGAAGACAGGATTAGTATGCTTTTCAGAAGAAATGAGTGCTTTTACAAGGCTTAACGAGTCTGTGAATATGATGGCTTTGTCCAGTTTCAGTTTCTTTATATGTTTTACTGCACGCAGTACTGCGTGGACTTCTGCAGTGAAGATACTTGTTATGGGGTTCAGCACGTCAGATTCAGTAAAAGAGGGCCCAACAGCAGCGTAGGATACGCCAGCATGTGATTTGGATGCGTCTGTGTAAAACTCGGAGCAGGAGTACTTCAGTTGAAGCTCCCGGAAATGCATGATAATTTCAAGCTCAGGAGCGTGCTTTGTGACCTTTAGAAACGATACGTCACATTCTATCACCTGCCACTGCCAGGGCGGTAATAGCTTAACAGCAGGCATTAGGCGATGTTCGAGAAATGGGACGTCCATTTCATCGCCAAGTTCTCTTACACGTATTGAGAAAGGTAATCTCAAAGAGGGTCTTTTACGAAAAAGTGTTTCACACGTCAATTCGTTAACGGTTGTGAAACACGGATGTTCCTTATTAGAGCGTACTTTCAGGAAGTAGTTAAAGCTGATGTATGTTCTTCGAAAATGGAGTGACCACTCATCGGACTCGACATACAGACTTTGAACAGGGCTTGTTCTAAATGCGCCAGTGGCCAGGCGGATTCCCAGATGGTGAACGGGGTCTAACATCTTTAGTGCGCTCGGGGCGGCAGACTGATATACTATGGCACCATAGTCGATTCGTGATCGAACTAGGCTCCTGTAAAGATTCAACAGGCATTTCCTGTCGCTACCCCATGTTGTGTGGGATAGGATTTTAAGTAGGTTCATTGTTTTTAGACATTTTGTTTTTAGACATTTTAGGTGTGGAATGAAGGTAAGCTTGGAGTCAAGTATAACACCTAGAAATTTATGCTCTTTGTTAAAAGGAATTTGTTGTCCGCCCAGCTCTAGAAAAGGATCTGGGACCAGGCCTCTCTTTCTTGTGAAGAGAACGCAGGAACTTTTCTGGGGGTTGATTTTAAATCCATTTTGGTCTGCCCACATGGACACCTTGTTTAGGGCCTGCTGTACCTGCCTCTCGCAGACTGTGAGGTTGCAGGATTTGAAACCTATTTGTATATCGTCTACATAGACGGAATAAAAAATAGCTGGTGGTAATGATGCACGAAGCGTGTTCATCTTTACGACAAAGAGCGTGCAGCTCAGTACGCCACCCTGGGGTACCCCAGTTTCCTGTATGAATGTACGCGACAGTGTAGGAGCTATTTTCACCCGAAATGTACGGTTCTCTAGGTAGCTCTCTATGATAGTTAACATATTGCCGCGGATGCCCAGCACCGCCAGGTTGTGTCGTATGCTTTTTCCATATCCAGAAATACAGATAGGAAAGATTGTTTGTGTACGAAGGCATCGCGAATGCTCGCTTCGATACGCACGAGATGGTCGGTTGTAGATCGCCCTTCCCTAAAACCGCATTGAAATGGGTCAAGCATTTTACTAGACTCTAGGAGATGTATCAGACGGCGATTGATCATTTTTTCGAAAAGCTTACAGAGGCAGCTTGTAAGCGCTATGGGACGGTAGCTAGTGAGCAATGAAGTGTCTTTACCATGCTTCAAAAGAGGGATCACAATAGCCTCCTTCCACTTCGATGGGAGATAACCAGCAGCCCAGATAGCATTGAGAAGTGTAAGTAGTGTGATTTGTGTGTCGGAGTGCAGGTGTTTAAGCATATCATACATGATTCTATCGGGGCCCGGTGCAGAGCTCCGACATAATGACAAGGAGGCTTTAAGTTCAGCAATGGTAAAAGGGCGATTATAAGGATCGTTTGGCGTGCATTTCCGATTCAGAGGCTTGAGTTCTTCTATTTCTTTATATTTAAGGAAGTTCTCTGAATAGTGAGTGGAGCTAGACACGCGCTCGAAGTGTTCATCCAGAGCATCAGCCTGGTCTTGCAGGGTATCGCCTTGTGTGTTTACCAAAGGCAGGGAGTATGTTTGTCGCCCTCTTATGCTATTTACCCTGTTCCAGACTTTGGCCTCATCTGTATACGTGTTGATACCCGATAAAAACTTCTGCCAACTGTCTCTTCTGGCCTGTCGGCGGGTTCGCCTGCCTTGTGATTTTACTTTTTTAAAATTGATGAGATTCTCCGCAGTGGGGGAGGCGCGTAGCAACCCCCACGCTTTGTTCTGTTTCTTTCGAGCGACCCTACAATCGTCGTTCCACCACGGGACACGCCGTTTACATGCCAAGCCATTTACTTGTGATATGCATTTATATGCGGCATCTATTATGAAGGCTGTGAAAAGCTCCACTGCAGCATCAATTTCTAATGAAGACATGTCAGCCCATGAGATACTAGTAAGAGATCGAAATTTCTCCCAATCAGCTGTCTCAATCTTCCACCTAGGAGCGTGTGGTGGATATTCGTTTTCTTTAGGTGATCTTAGCAGTATAGGGAAGTGGTCGCTGCCGTAAGGGTTGTTGGCAACTTCCCATTCAAGTTCAAGCAGTAGAGACGGGGAGACTATGCTAAGATCTATTGAAGAATATGTTCTGTTTGCAAGAGAGTAATATGTGTGTTCCTTCTTATTCAAGAGGCACGCACCAGAAGAGAGAAGGAACTGTTCAACAAGTCGTCCTCGCGCATCTATACGAGGGTCTCCCCACAGGTAGTTGTGTGCATTGAAATCGCCAAGGACAATATAAGGTTCTGGCAATTCGTCTATCAAGGACTGAAATTCATATTTAGTTAATTAGTAATGTGGGGGTATGTAGAGCGAACACACAGTGATAAGTTTGTTTAGTAGGACAACTCGAACCGCCACTGCTTCGAGGGCCGTTCGTAGCTGTAAATGTTGACACGCTATGCTTTTCTGAATTACGATGGCAACACCGCCCGATGATGCGGCAGCATCATCGCGATCTTTGCGAAAGGTAACGTGCTGTCGAAGAAAATGCGTATGTTTTAGTTTTAAGTGTGTTTCCTGTAAACACAGCACTTTTGGATTGTGTTTGTGGATGAGTTCTTGCACATCATCGAGGTTCCTAATAAGACCTCTGACGTTCCACTGAATTATTTGTGTATCCATTTTTTAAGTAAATTGGTGCTATGTTTACGGAAACGGGAGGGATGCCCTAGATTACAGAGCCCTTTCGAGGCCCTGTAATAGGGGTTTTGCTCTTTCTGAAGCGTTCGAGTGAGTCTCGACGCTCCTTAGGCGTTTGGTGCGCCTTGAGGACAGGTGTAGTGTCCATTGCCTCTTGTGAGGCACCGGACACATGCTCTTGCGAGCGGGAGGTTTTCTGTGAGGGTCCTGCCTCGGAAGGCAAGACCCCTGCGCCCACCAGCCCGGAGGTCGATGGGGCTCCCTGAGGGATTTGGCTGCGCCGGCTGTTGCCAGCGCTGGAAGGAGCCGGGGAGGTTGGCGCAGCCTCGGCTGCGCCCACCTTCGGGGTCGATGGCCCCGTCTGCTGTGTTGGCGTAGCAGCGTTAGCTGCAGCCGCCGAGGGGGCGGATGGCGTCACTGCCGCCTCACTGGGTGTGGGACGGTCAGCCGCCAGAGACCGTTGTGGCGCTGCCCCCTGACGCGCCACTTCGGCAAATGTGTTCTTAGGCAGGTATGCCACCCGCCTACGTGCCTCCTTGAACGATATATTTTCTTTCACTTTGATCGTGACAATTTCTTTTTCTTTTTTCCAAGAAGGGCACGACCGCGAGTACGCGGCGTGCTCTCCATCACAGTTTACACAATGCAAATGGTTATCGCAAGCTTCAGACGTGTGTTCATGGGCACTGCATTTCGCACATGTTTGGCGACCTCGGCAGCTCTGCGAGCTGTGGCCGAAACGTTGGCATTTGAAACATCTCAGGGGATTTGGCACATACGGTCTTACACGAAGTTTGATGTACCCGGCCTCGATTGACTCGGGCAGGACACTTGAATTGAATGTGAGTATTAGGTGTTTGGTCGCAATTTCTTTTCCGTCTCGCCTCATCTTGATTCTTTTGACATTTATGACATTCTGTTCGCTAAAGCCCTCCAAGAGCTCAGCCTCAGTAAGCTCCAATAAATCATCATCGGAGACTACGCCACGGGTGGTATTCATGGTACGATGAGGAGTTACTGTTACTTTGGCGTCACCAAATGAAACTAGATTGGGTAGATTTTCATATTGTTTTTGGTTGCGGAGCTCCAAGAGGAGATCGCCGCTTGCCATTCTGGATGCTTTATAACCTGTGCCAAAAACTTGGGTAAGAGACTTGGATACGAGGAATGGAGAGATTGTTCGCACGGGTTTGCCTGGTGTTTCGGAGTGCACTACATGGAAACGAGGAAAAGTTTCTTTTTGGCGGGCAAAAAATTCAAAGACTTCATCGGTGCGCCCCCTCTTGAGGGAGCGATCAGGTAATGGGGGGAATGAAGAAGCCATAAGAGATTGTAATTTCGGCAGTAACGCCAGCCACCCACCGTGGAGTCCTACAAGGGGACGCTGCAGGATCCGTAAAACACGGCCTGCAAACGCCAGCAGTACGTTACCACTATAACCAAATACGAAATAACCTAGGTTGGCTATTCACACAAGGTTAACCCTTGCTGCCTGGAAAAATTGGAAGTAAGCGGAAGCTAGGAGGGGACAGGAAAGATAAAAAGTGAGAGAAAGACGAAGGCTAAAGGGGAGAGAGACAGGAAAAGGCAACTACCGATTTCCCCCGGGTGGGTCAGTCCGGGGGTGCCGTCTATGTGAAGCAGAGGCCAAAGGGGTGTGTTGCCTCCGCCGGGGGGCCTTAAAGGTCCGAACACCCAGCATCAGCTCAACCCCCAGGATCCCCCTTTCCCCAGACACGGCTAAGCCGCGCACGGTTACACGCAGGAGGGTCCAACCCTCGTGTGCTCGGGTACGTGGTGTCGCAACACACCAAACGCCTGCTTACGCAGACGCCCCTGCGGGGAGCATGCGCTGTACCTCTGCCTCCATAATCTCTCGCTGTCTTGGAGACACCCTGTAAGGCTTTGATCTTACTGGTTCGGTTGATTGATGTCAGCTCAATTTCATGCGTTATTAGTTCGGTTCTACCCGGCCGATCGCTGAATCTGTCGAGATATTCCCCTAACACCTCTTTTAGCTCATCTAGCTGCTCGGGTCTTAGAGCGTGCGAGCTTACCGAGTGTTCTACTACTTCTTCTAGGCCGATTTCAGAGTTGGAGGTCGCCCTATACTCCTTAAACTTGGTACTAGTGTCATCCTGCTCTTTGATGGTACAGTTAACGACTCCGCTCCACTCTACATACGGCTTCATCAAATTGCAGTGATATATCCTCACCTCCTTCCTGCGACCGGGCATTTTCAGAGCATAGTTAGTATCTCAAAGTTTGTGCAACACTTTAACGGGCCCGTCCCAGTGAACTTCAAGCTTCTTCTTTCTTGAAGGTTTGAGGATCATTACCTGGTCTCCGGCATTAAACGTATGAAGACTCGCATTCTTGTCGTAATAGAATTTGGCGTTCTTTTGAGCTACTCCCATGTTCTTTTCGACTAGTTCTTGGGTTGCGCTTAGCCATTCCAGCAGATTTAGCACGTATTCTACCACTGTTGGACTCTCTCCTCTTTCCTCCCACATCTCTCTTAACATTCTCACTGGAGAACGGAGGGTCCTCCCATGCACTAGTTCTGCAGGCGAGAACCGTGTAGCCTCATGAGGAACCGTTCGCAAAGCAAACAAAGTGGCCGGAAGACAATTCTCGCAGTCCTCCTCGTTTCTGGAAGCGCCATCGGCGCGGCAACGCGACTGCTGCCAGAGAAAATACTATAAATAATTTGAGCACGCTAAGCTTTGTCGGGCACTCAGAGCAGTAAACCTTGCATAGGCTGTATTCATTATGCATTGCCAGCGGCGCTAGAGAATCTTTAACGAGAACCCGCCATTAATTGAAGACGGTACGCGCTAACGCAGCACGCAAAAGCCACATGCGAGACAGCGCGAGAACTTTGCTGGTCACGCCGACGTTCCTTCTCCAAGATGGCGGAGTATGCAATGAGCGCGGCTATGAGGGTTCAGACGAGTTGATATTCTATGATGTTTTCTTGGCACTGGTGCAACTCACAATGAGTGAACAAAAAATAGCAAGAAAGCAAGAAACGTGAGACGAGGCGGGTGTGGGAAGACCTCCGGAAACTTGTTTTTCTTTTTTAAAGTTTTGTTCTCCTACTTTCGGAGATGCAGTGTCGAGAAGGGCTCAGACGCATTTTGCATGACGCGATTTTCGTCATATGCATAATAGCTAAAAATTACTGATGTTGTAGAGATGATCGGTGCAATGGATGTATTGTCAAGGAAACCAGATATCATCACTGAACGACCCTCCTTGCATTCAATGGAAAACTCAAGAAGAAAGGAGCTTCTATCGGGTCAGGTTTAGCGCCAGTACTCTGTAACCTCTGTCTAGCAAACAAGCTTCGAGAAAAACTCAACGAGCAGGTGCTGGGGATATTTAGGGGATGACCGCTTCACCAAGTGGCCCTCTCAGTTGCAGTGAGCAGGATACTCTTCAAAGCGTATTCAGCTGATTCACGTTGTAGGCTTCAAAATACCAAGCGATAACTCTAAACAGCTCTTTGATGCGCTGCTAATCTTAATTATTAAATGTCACGTATAGTATTCGCCGAGCTCAACGAAAGCGTGGCTGTTTTTTTATCAAACCATTCCAATGTAATACGGACAGGAAATGTAGATTCATGTTTTTGTAACATGCTAACAGCTGCTCACACAATGTGATCGCTAGTGGAAGGCATGATGGGAGCCGGATATCTACAGGCACTGCTAAGAAAGCAATTGAATGAGATAAAACACACACTTCGATAACAACTAACGGAATGAGCAGGGGCGCTGCAGGAAGGTACAAGTAGTGCCTTGTTTGCATAAACTGCTTCATCACTTGAAGCGCCCCTAAACGAGCTCCGAAATTTTTAATCATCGTCATCATCAGCCTGGCTACGCCCACTGCAGGGCAAAGGCCTCTCCCATACTTCTCCAACTACCCCGGTCACGTGCTAATTGTGGCCATGTTGTCCCTGCAAACTTCCTAACCTCATCCGCACACCTAACTTTCTGCCAATCCCTGCTACGCTTCCCTTCACTTGGAATCCACTCCGTAACCCTTAATGACCATCAGTTATCTTCCCTCCTCATAACATGCCCAGCCCATGCCTCCCCCCCATTTCTTTTTCTTGATTTCAACTAATATGTCATTAACTCATGTTTGTTCCCTCACCCAATCTGCTCTTTTCTTATCCCCCTTAACGTTACACCCATGATTCTTTTTTCCGTAGCTCGTTGCATCGTCCTCTATTTAGGCAGAAGCATTTTCTTAAGCCTCCAGGTTTTTGCCCCGTACTTGAGTACGGGTAAGACAAAGCTTTTATACATTTTTCTCTTGAGGGATAATGGCAACCTGCTGTGCATGATCTGAGAATGCCTGCCAAACTACTGTTCTCTTCCGAGCTGTTAAACATTACTTTAGTTTTCTGCAGATTAACTTTTGGACCCATCCTTCTACTTTGCCTGTCCGAGTCAGTGAGCACGCATTGCAACTGGTCCCCTGAGTTGCTAAGCAAGGCAAAATCATCAACCAATTGCAAGTTACAAAGGTATTCTCCATTAACTCTTATCCCCAATTCTTCCCAAACCAGGTCTCTCAACACCTCACGTAAATACACTGTGAATCACACTGGAGAGATTGTACCTCCTCGCCTGACGCCCTTCTTTATTGCAATTTTGTTGCTTTCTTTCGGGAGGACTATACAGTGGCTGTGGAGCCGCTATAGATATCTTCCAGTATCTTTACATACGGCTCATCTACACCCTGATTCCTTAATGCCTGCATGACTGCTGAGGTTTCGACTGCATCAAACGATTTCTCGTAATCAATGAAAGCTATATATAAGGGTTGCTTAAGTTCCGCACATTTCACTATCACCTGATTGATAATTGATAGTGTGAATATGGTCTATTGTTGAGTAGCCTTTACGAAATCCTGCCTGGTCCTTTGGTTGACAAAAGTACAAGGTGCTCCTGATTCTATTTGTGATTACCTTAACGAAAAGTAAGCTGATCGGTCCATAATTTTTCAAGTCTCTGGCATCCCCTTTCATGCTGGTATCCCCTTTCATTAAGATTATGTTGGCGGTCTTCCAAGATTCAGGTACGCTCGTGGTCATGAGGCATTGCGCATACAGGGTGGCCAGTTTTTCTAGAACAATTTGCGCACCATCCTTCAACAAATCTGCTGTTACCAGATCCTCAACAGCTGTTTGCCCCCTTTGCATAGTTCCCAAGGCTTTCGTCTTACGGCGTTACTTGTGGGATGTCAAGTTCCTCTACACTATTCGCTCGTCCACTATCATCATGGGTGTCACTGATACTGTATAAATCTCTATAGAACTCCTCAACCCATCGAACTACCTTATCTATATTAGTAATGCTATTGCCGGATTTGTCTCTTAACGCATACATCTGATTCTTGTCTATTCCTAGTTTCTTCACTGCTTTTAGGCTTCCTCCGTTCCTGAGAGCATGTTCAATTCTATCCATATCATGCTTCTTTATGTCAGCTATCTTACGCTTGTTGATGAACTTCGAAAGTTCTGCAACTTCTATTCTAGCTGCAGGGTTATAGGCTTTCACATACTGGCGTTTCTTAATAAGATCTTTCGTCTCCTGTGATAGCTTACCAGTATCCTGTCTAACGAAGTTACCACCGACTTCTATTGCACAGTCCTTAATGATGCCGATGAGATAGTCGTTCATTGCTTCAACACTAAGCTCCTCTTCCTGAGTTAAATCCGAATACATGTTCTGTAGCTGGATCCTGAATTCCTCTATTCTCCCTCTTACCGCTAAGTCATTGATCGGCATCTTATGTGCCAGTTTCTTCCGTTCCCTCCTCAGGTGTAGGTTAATTCGAGTTCTTACCATCCTATGGTCCCTGCAGCGCACCTTGCTGAGCACGTCCACATCTTGTATGATAGCAGGGTTAGCGCAGAGTATGAAGTCTATTTCGTTTCTAGTCTCGCCGTTCGGGCTCCTCCGCGTCCACTTTCGGCTATCCCGCTTGCGGAAGAAAGTATTCATTATCCGCATATTATTCTGTTCCGCAAACTTTACTAATAACTCTCCCCTGCTATTCCTAGTACCTATGCCATATTCCCCCACTGCCTTGTCTCCAGCCTGCTTCTTGCCTACCTTGGCATTGAACTCGCCCATTAGTATAGTGTATTTTATTTTCACTCTACCCATCGCCGACTCCACGTCTTCATAGAAGCTTTGGACTTCCTGGTCATCATGACTGTATGTAGGGACGTAGACCTGTACGACCTTCCTTCAATTTGTACGTCTTATTAAGTTTCACAACAAGACCTGCCACCCTCCCGTTAATACTATAGAATTCTTGCATGCTACCAGGTATGTCCTTATTAATCGGGAATCCAACTCCTAGTTCTCGTCTCTCCGCTAAGCCCCGGTAGCGCAGGACGTGCCCGCTCTTTAGCAAGGCATATGCGCCATTTGCCTCCTAACCGCACTGAGCGCTATTATATCCCGTCTAAATGCACGCTAATTCCTCCAATAGCACTGCTATAGACTCGCCTCACTAGATACTGTTATAGCGTTAAACGTTGCCAAGTTCAGATTGCAATGATGGCCTGTCCGGATGCAGAGATTTTTAGCACCCTTCCCTGCATCACATGTCTGATCGCCGCCGGGGTCACTTGCTTCGCAGCTGCTGGGGACTGAGGGCCGGGGTTTGATTGTTGTATTGATATAGCAGGTTGTGGCCAAATACTGCGCCAGGGTGGCCAATCCTGCTCTGGTGAGGGAGTGCGTCACCGGTTCTGGTCACCGGGATCAGGCTGCACTCCTGGCCTGTTTATGGAAGTTTATCAACACGCGGATGTTTTTTTTTAATCCGGTGGAAAATTGCGCGGCACCGGGATGTGAACCACGGTCCCCTTGCACCCGAGGCAGATGCTCCACCTCTACGCCAATTCATAAACATTTCAAGCAAACACGCGCATCGAGTTCAGAATGCCATCCCGTTCGACGATGCCAAACGCGGCAGCGCTACGCGCCGTGGGCGCCCCACAAAATCGAAAAACAATCACGCGTGCTCCTCTCCGGTACGTTTCGGTATCCCCAGCGCTCGTTGTGAGGTCACTAGGGTGCATCTGGTGATGTCATGAGGAGCAGACGCTGTCGATTGGTCGAGCAAGAACTTACAACTTCTGGTTATTGTGCTAGCAGGTACGCACTAGACGTTCATGTGAGGGATCGCCAGTCGTTTGTGGGCAGGCGCGAGTAAGAGCGGGCGTGAGACAGAAAATCTGGGGTTTTTTGCTCCTTGTATATATTACTCTGCCTAGGCAGAGGAGGTTTCTTAGTGCTTGATGTATGTGTTTGTACCCTAGACATGAAGGCATGGCGCAGTGCGGTCGAGTTTATGCTCCACCGCTTGCTGCCCGCGTGGTGAGGCAGGGCACGTGCCCCATATATGATGATCGCTGTGTCTGAAGAGGCAAGGTAAGTCGCGGGTCGCTTTTTTTGTCGCGACGATAGCTTAATTTTTTACAAGCACTGCTCCAGGAGGGCACATGTAACTAGCAAACAGAGGCCTCAGGAGAGCACCTGAGGTTATAGTAAAGCATGGGGCGCAGGATCTCCAGGGCATCCAAGGGAGCGGGCGGATCAAAGCTGGAAGCATGGCGGCCCGTGGATTGGGGCCGCGGAGGCCGAAGCGTGCCATGGAGTGTTCGCATAAACAGTTGACTGTCCGCCATAGCGGACAGCCGATCTTATACAACCATGCAACGCGCAGGCCTCGACAAGCCCCAACCCACGGACCAGTGCGGGTTCTAGCTTTGGTGTCTCCGTTGCCGCTTTAATGTCCTGGAGGCACCGCTAATAATGCAAAATAATGACAGATTGTTAAAATTAGTAAAAAAACACGATTAAATAAATTAAATTATGTCCAGCTGCCAACTTGTGACGCTAATTTCAACATTACCGCGCCCCGCGACTTCCGCAATGCCAGTCAGAACTTTTCCTCTGAAAGTACGTCGGACAGACTTTCTCATGCCTGCGGCGCTGTTGCTCAGTCAGTCATCGTCACCGGCGGCCTTTCAGCCACTTGCGCTCAACCACAGTTGCTAAGGTGCTCTGACTTCTAGATTTTCAATGTATGCGGCCCGGGCTCTACTGCGGTCGCTACTACTCCCACAGAAACATCTGTGATGTTATTTATAAGGTACATCGCCGTAAGGCGCGAGAAATCTATGATCCACCACGACTGACTTAGCACGAGCGCTGCAGGTACAAGACAGTCTGTCCGACACAGCGGTTGTCAAATCGGCCATCAGTGCCCGCTGCTTCACTTATTTTACCGCGCCGGCAGCCAGCGCCTGAGTGTAAACAAACTCGACCCCACTCCGCAATGCTGGCATGCCTAGGGACAAATGCGTACAACTCGCGCTAAGAAACCTCCTTTGTATAGTGCTAGGCAGAGCCATATATATTCAAGGAGCAAAAGCCCCCAGATTTTCTTTCTCGCGCCCACCCTTATTTGCGCCTACGCACAAACGGCTGGCGATCCTTCAAATGAACGTCTCGTGCAGGAACGCGCTCCCTGCGCTTCTTCGAGCAGTGTTGCCAGGTTTGGCTCTATATAGCCAATTTGGGCTATAGAAAAAAAATGTTTGGCATTGAATTGGGAAAGTTGGCCATATGGCTATAGTTGAGCTAATGAAAACCTGCGACTTGGTGCCCTAATAACGGTCAAGAAGTGGCTCTCATCGAGTAGAAACAAATCTCGAAGGCGATGCATTAGCTGGCTGAGCCAGTAGAGCGGCTGTGCGTGTGTGCATGCGTGAAATGCCCCCGCCACCATTCCCTAAGCGCGCCGTTGTCTGAGCCGATGGGTTTGATCTTTGATGCACTTAAAGTTACACCACGCTTCCCCGTGCGAACATTTGCGCCAGCAACATCGTCTCATCTTAGTCTTATCGGTTTTAGTCACGAGACAGCTTAGCACCAGGCATCGTGATGAGCCGGGGAGTAGAGGGTATTTCACGGTACGCTGGACTAACATGGCTGCGCTCAGAAAAGGAGAGCAATAAAATGGGGTTGGGCGATTGTGGTGCCAGCATGAAAGAAGGGAAGCACGAGTAGACAACACGCTCCAGTGTGTTCGTGGTGATGGCTTCTGGGCGAAGGATCGTGTCAGGCACAACTTTCGACGTACTCCACGTTTTTCACAGTAAGCTTTACTGCCATTTTCCTTCACCTGCGAGATTCATTTTAATGCGACAGCGTTAAGGCCCCCTATCGCAGAATATCCGGCTTCGGGGGCCGGTGTCGGCGTCGTCGTCCGTATAAGAAAAATGATACCAAACAAAGCAGGCCCTCCACTTATGCTTAGGCGCGCTGTTGAATTAAACTTCTCAAAGTAAATTGCGTCGCAATATTGGTAAAGTACGGGTTACACATGACCTACAAACATGACCGCGTCTGATTGCAATTTCATTATACGAGAAAACATATTTCTGTTACGCGGAAACTCACACCCCTTTTGTAGCTGCCCTTCTAGGCCTGTCTTAGAGCGCCGCACCCCGCTCGATTCCTTACAAAACCATCCAGATGGCGCTCACCTCCGCGGCAGCGACAGCGCCCGCCATGCGAGGTAAAGAGAAAAAAGAACCAGAAAGCTCGTCTCCGTGCATAGCGTTCGACGCCAGCGTTTGCAGGTAAACATTACGGTTACGTAATGTTTACCTGTTTACCGGGAAGCGGCAACTGCAGTCGCTTCCCGGCTGCAGTTGCCGGGAAGCGTGAGCAGTCAGACATCTTTGAATACCGTCGTGTTCCACTTTTAAAGGTGAAGCTTCAAAGGACTGACAACCAATTTTCATGGTACCTATTTTCTTAACGCAATGTAAAGCTTGCAGCTAAGAGTGACTAATCATGAAGTCGTAACGCGGAAAACGCAGTGGAACATTTTTTATCAGAATTTTTCGATGTGCAGTGGGGATGTAGTCGTTAACAGAAAGCATGTTGAAAACGGTTATAGGTGAGCGCGATGGCGAGTATACGCCGGCATTAGTGGCAGGCAAAGAAGTGCGTCCGTACCTGTAAGTATTGTTTTGTTTATCAAGTTGATGTCCCTCCGTTCATGATTTCCGAAGTGTTAAAGTAGTTCTGCGATAACAGCTATGCGTTCTCGTGGCATCCTGTCCAGCTGCTTTGCTATATACCTAGTCAAAACGAAACTAATCAGATCAAATACGAAACAACGCGTTTACACGTGATCACAGTTCAGCGTGTTGCCGTAGCCATGCATGCAATTTTGATTTCCGAAGCCTAGAATAAAGCGCAAGTGCCTAATAACACAGCAACTGTATTATTAAGCAATAATTATGTTGTACTTAATAACAGCATACTTGCATGCACTAATCTGACTAGATCCGAGTTACCAAGATTTCACCGCCAGGCCGCGCCACTTACTGCTTTTTGAGACTTTCTTTGCCAATTTGAAATTATAATCGTTGCTTAAATCGCGACGAGCGTGCTGGGTTCTATCACTATAAATTATGGTCATTTCATTTCCATCAACGTCTCGCAACACATTCTGACAAGCTGTCAATCCCTTTAAGCGTCCTCCAAGTTTTTTGTTCGTGCTTATATTCAAGATTAATTTCGATAGGTTCCCCCTCTGCAGCGATTTGCTGGAATTTGAGTTTCCAGGGCCATTCAAGAATGTTTATGGGTGCAAAAACATGACATCACAGTTGCTGGTGTCAGTGGTCCACCGTCAAAGCGTCACATGGATTTTGTTATGACGGGTTGTGCAAAAAGGAATTGCCGTAGTCGAATGTGAAAATGCATAGACAAATAAAACTGTAAATAAATATGGCTATATTTGGCTACAATTTTTTCTCTTTTCTGTGTTCAGCTACATTTGGGCTACAATTTCTCTAGCTTTGGGCTAAGCCGCCATGTCCGACCTGGCAACACTGCTTCCTCGTCGTGTTGCTCGCTTGTGAGCGCTTGCGAATTGGTAACTACGGCGCGCAACGGAAGCCAGCCTCGGAACCTCCGCCACTTCGGTGACAGAGGTAATGCATCAGGAGGGCACGAACCCTCACAATGCATGCCGCTTTTGTAAAGATATAGCTAGCCTTGCTCACAAGCTCTGGGGTTGCCCCCTGGCGCCGGGGGCCAGGGCCACCAAGGAACAGTGGGACCGAGCTCTACGCAGCTCGTACCTTGAAGCAGAGTTCTGGGCTGTCCATCGGGCCCGAGACGCGGCGGAGGGGCATGGCTTCTCTGTCCCAACGTGGGAGCGGCCCGCTGATCTTGTGCACCGAGGGACCTCAATAAAGTTATTCATCCATCCATCCGTCAGGAGGGCGGGAAAGTAACTCCGCTTCGCTTGCACGACCTCCTAGATCAGCGCGCGCTCGCGCGCGCCGGTCCAGGAGGCCGTGCCCTTTCGCCTCTCCTCTCAACTCCTCCCCCTTTCCCTCCCTCACAACTCTCTCACCTTCGACTGTCTTCGCACGCGCCCGCCGACCCGGTGCCTGCTTAGCCCGCTGCATGAAGTTTCAAGTTTCGTTCATCATCAGCCTATTTTACGTCCACTGCAGGACGAAGGCATCTCCCTGCGATCTCCAATTACCCCTGTCTTCCGCCAACTGATTCCAACTAGCTCCCGCGAATTTTCTAATTTTATCGCACCACCTAGTCTTCTGCCGTCCTCTACTGTGATTCTCTTCTCTTGGTACCCATTCTGTAACCCTAATGGTTCAACAGTTATCTAACCTACACATTACATGACCTGCCCAGTGCCATTTTTTTTCTCTTAATGTCAATTAGAATATTGAATATATCCGTTTGCTCTCTGATCCAAACCACTCTAAACGTTACGCCTAGCATTCTTCATTCCATCACTCTTTGTGCGGTCGTTAACTTGTTCTCATGCTTCTTTGTCAGTCTCCAAGTCTCTCCCCATATGTCAGCACCGGTAAAATGAACTGATTGTATACCTTCCTTTTCAATGATAATGGTAAGCTTCCTATTCAGGAGCTGACAATGTCTGTCGTATGCGATCCAACCCATTTTTATTCTATGAATTTCCTTCACATGATCAGGGTTCTCTGTGATTAATTGACCTAGGTAAACGTACTCCTCCACAGATTCTAGAGGCTGACTGGCGATTCTAAACTCTTGTTCCCTTGCCCGGTTATTTATCATTATCTTTGTTCTACTGCATATTAATCTTCAACCCCACTCTTACACTCTCTTTGTTAAGGCCATCAATTATTTGTTGTAACTCGTCTGCAGTGTTGCTGAATAGAACAATGCCATGGCAAACCGAAGGTTGCTGAGGTATTGGCTGTAGATTTTTACTCCTAAGCCTTCCCAGTTTAATAGCTTGAATATTTCTTCCAAGCACGTGGTGAATAGCATTAAAGAGATTGTGTCTTCTTGTCTGACCCCTTTCTTTATAGGTATCTTCCTACTTTCCTTGTGGACAATTAAGGTAGCTGTCGAATCTCTGTAGATATCTTCCAAGATGTTTAGTTAAGCGGTCCGTATTCCTTGATAACGTAAAGCCTCTATGACTATGGTATCACTACTGAATCAAATGCCTTCTCGTAATCTATGAAATCTATATAGAGAGGCTGATTGTACTCTGCGGATTTCTCGATTACTTGATTGATATCATGGATGTGATCAGTTGTAGCGTATCCCTTCCTGAAACATGCCTGTTCTCTTGGTTGACTAAACTCCAGTGTTGCCCTTACTCTATTGTAGATTATCTTGGTGAATATTTTATATAATACCGGGAGGCGTATTTCCAACTGCTTGTAGGTACAGCGGGGCATGGCACTTGCGGAGACGACGGACGTTTGCTCGCATGCGCGAGTAAGAGCAGGTGCGAGAGGAGAAATGTGGGGAGTTTTGCTCCTTGAAAATACGACTCTGCCTAGGTACTACGGAGGAGTTTCTTGGCACGCATTGTATGCGCTTGCCCCTGGGCGTGCCGGCAGAAGTCGTGGGGCGCGGCAGTGCTGAACTTTTAGCATTGCAAGTTGGCGGCTCGACGCAATCATATTTATTCGATCATGTTTTTACTAATGAAAACAACGTGTCATTATTTCGCATTATTGGCGGCGCCTCCAGGACACCAAAGCGGCAACGGGAGCATCAAAGCTAGAAGCCGGACTGGTCCGTGGGTTGGGGCTCGCAGAGGCCTGCGCATGCCAGGGGAGTATAAGATTGGCTGTCCGCTGTCGCGGACAGCCATTTTTTTATGCGAACACCCCCTGGCACGCTTCGACCTCTGCGGCCCCAACCCACGGACCGCCCTGCTTCCAGCTTTGATTCCCCCGCTACCGCTTGGCTGCCCCAGAGATCCTGCGCCGCCTGCTTTAATATAACCTCAGGTGCTGTCCTGAAGCCTCCGTTTGCCGGTTACATGTGCCCTCCTGGAGTAGTGGTTGCAAAAAATCTGATCTATCGTCGCGACGAAAAAAAGAGACCCGCGACTTATACAACACCAGTCAGAACATTGTCCCTTCAAACACAGCGATCACCAAGCGACGTCCGCGCTCACTGCCTCACCGCGCGGGCAGCCAGCTGCGGAGCGTATAAACCAACTCAACCGCACTCCGCAATGCCGGCATGTCTAGGGGACAAACGAATACAACGCGCTCCAAGAAACCTCCTCCGTAGTGCCTAGGCTGAGTCATATATTCAAGGAGCAAAAGCCCCCAGATTTTCTCTCTCGCGCCCGCTCTTACTCGCGCCTGCGCAGAAACGTCGAGCTCTGTCAAAAGTGCCCCGCCCCGCTCTACCTACTACCAATTCTAAATACGCTACCGGGAGTAAGCTAATGCGCTTATAATTTTTCAATTCTTTAACGTCTTCCTTTTTCTGGATTAGTATAACGTTTGCATTTTTCAAGTTTTCTGGGATCCTTGCAGTCGATAGACACTTCGTATAAAGGGCCGCCAGTTTTCCAAACATTAAGTCTCCGCCATCTTAGATTCAGTTGACTGTTATTCCATCTTCTCCTGCCGCTCTTCCCTGTTTCATGTCTTGTTAGGCCCTTCTGACCTCATCGCTAGTTATAGGAGGAGTTTTTGTGTCCTGTTCGCTACTGTTTCGAATGGAGTTATCGCGAGTCCTCTGGGTACTGTACAGGTCAGTATATAATTTTTCCACTGATTTTACCGCACCTTCGAGATTGCTGATGACATTACCCGGCTTACCTTTCAGTGCATACATCATGGCTTCTCCTATGCCAAGTCTCCTTCTCACTGATTTCAGGCTGCATCTATTTCTTACGGCTTCTTCAGGCTTTCTCACGTTATAATTTCCAATATCACTTATTTTCGGCTTGTTGATCAGGTTTGACAGTTGCGCGAATACTATGTTCTCTTTGAGTTGGACATTTTCATTCTTTGTCATCTTTTTATTAGTTCCTTTGTTACTTGGGAGAGCTGGCCTACTGGTTGCTTTGGTGCCTTGCCTCCCACTTCAACTGCTGCCTCTGAAGTCAGCCTAGTTACAGCTTCATTGATTGACTCTACGTCATCTTCATCTCTATGTTCTACGGCTGCATATTTGTTTGCAAGCACCAGCCTGAATTTGTCTGCCTTTACTCTTACTGCCTCTAGGTTGACCTGTTTCTTCTTGACCAATTTCACTCTTTCTCTTTCCAAATTTAGGGGAATCGTAGCCCTCACTAACCTATGATCACTGCACTTTACCTTACCTATCACTTCTACATACTGAACTATGCTGGGATCAGCGGAAAGTATGAAATCAATTTAATTTCTTGTTTCACCATTAGGACTTTTTCAGGTCCCTTTCCTGTTGCTACGCTTCCTGAAAAAGGTGTTCATTAATCGAAGTTTATTTCTTTCTGCGAATTCTTTCAACATCTCTCCTCTAGCATTCCTAAAATCGACGCCGTAGTTGCCAATTGCTTGTTCACCAGCCTGCTGTTTCCACACTTTTGCACTGAAGTCGCCCATTACTACAGTATACTGAGTTTGTACTTTTCTCATCGCTAATTCAACATTTTCATAAAACTGATCTACTTCCTAATCGTCGTTACTGAGCGTTGGAGCGTAGGTTTGTGCTACCTTTAATCTATACCTCTTACTGAGTTTGATTACGACTATGGCTACCCTCTCTTTGATGCTATAGAATTCGTCAATGTTGCCTGCTATGTCCTTATGGATTAGGAATCCTACCCCGTATTGCTTCTTATCCGGGGGACCCCCATAGCAGAGGACATGGCCATTATTCAGCACTGTATAAGCCTCACCGGTTCTGATCACGCTAAGGCCAATGATATCCCCAAACAATATCTGATAGTTCCTCAAAGAGTCCTGCTAAGCTAGCCTCACTCGACAGAGTTTAGCAGTTAAAGGTTGCCAGGGTCAATTTCCATTGGCGGCCTGTCCAGGTCCAGAGATTCTAATCACCCTCTGCTACATTACAGGGGGGGGGGAGTATTCTAGAGTCTACCTAACGGACTGCCCATTTCGGCCATTGCTGATTGGATGCAGCTGTACAAGGGAGGAGGAGACGAGAGGCCCTAGCCAATCAGCAGCGGGCGAAATGGACAGTCCACTAGGTGGACTCTTACAGAATACTCCCCCAGGTCTGACCGCCGCCTTGTTCAGGAGCTCCGCAGGTGCTGGAGACTGAGGGCCATGGTTAACTGTAGGAATCATAAGGGAGGGGTCGGCCGAATACTGCACCAGGGAAGCCAATTCCTGTTTTGCTGAGGAAGTGCCTTTGTTGAAGCTTAGTGGGCCTTTCTAACTTGGTTGTACCTGGCTTAGTATAGCCTTATCGCTCTCGGCATCTTTAGCCAGTGTCTGGCGTCATCCAAAGCCTCCAGATGTAGTGCACTGGAGGAGATCAAAGTTATCTGCTGTTATCGGGAAGCGTGCGTTGCTGTGACAGGACCGGCGTGGGCAGTTTCGTCAGTTTCGTGGTCCTCGATAGCTGTGTGATCGTGCTCCACGATGTTTCCCCCGTTTCACGACTCGCAACACTCGTCCATCGTGCAGTGGTGCACGAATCCCTCAAAAACAAGCCCTGCAAGGTCCTGGTGCCTAAAGACAACAGGTGAGAGTGTGGAGCCGGGGACATCAGAAGGCGCATGTACATGAACACGGCCCTGCGCATGCGCGTGCTCAATGAGACTCCGGACGTCGTTGCGCCTTGACTGCGCTACACTTCCCTCTTACTATTAGAGAAAGCTGACAAATAGATGTTCCTCCTCATTGTCACCTGGTCTATGACTCGTGTTTTTCTGTGCCAAGTTTCATTTTGCAACTTCAGTAAGTCGCCCAGCTTTCCATTCCGCTGTCAGTGCTTTTTCTGCATGTCACCGTTCTACAAACGTACTAACAGCAGAAAAATTACTGTTCGTGTTTATGTATTATCTGAGTAATTGCCAATGGGAAAACCGCCCGAAGAACCTTCATGTGTAGGCATGATACCTTTTTTTTTCTTAAAAGCATGAGAATTGCAAGTGTCCTCTATGCAGATTTTTGCAGTTTGTGTTCATTACACAAAGTGCCCAGTAAGTATGACGTAGTGCCTCAAGTGACAGAATAAATTAGTTTTGCGCTGAAACCTCCCACATAAGAAAGGAGACAACACGGGCGCTTTCCTTGTGTGTGTAGTTGTGGCGCAAAACTCGTTTATTATGTCGGATAACCAACTAGCCCAGCAGTTCACTCTCTTTCATCATCATCACCATCATCATCATCAGCCTGGTTACGCCCACTGCAAGGCAAAAGCCTCTCCCATACTTCTCCAAGAACCCCGGCCATGTACTAATTGTGGCCATGTCGTCCCTACAAACTTCTTAATCTCATCCGCCCACCTAACTTTCTGCCGTTCCCTGCTAGGCTTCCCTTCCCTTGGAATCCAGTCCGTAACCCTTAATGACCATCGGTTATCTTCCCTCCTCATTACATGTCCTGCTCATGCCAATTTTTTTTTTTCAACTAAGATGTCATTAACTCGCATTTGTTCCCTCACCCAATCTGCTTTTTTCTTAACTCTTAACGTTACACCCATCATTCTTCTTGCCATAGCTCGTTCCGTCGTCCTCAATTTAAGTAGAACCCTTTTCGTAAGCCTCCGGGTTTCTGCCCCGTACGTGAGTACTGGTAAGACACAGCTATTATACACTTTTCTCTTGAGGGATAATGGCAACCTGCTGTTCATGATCTGAGAATGCCTGCCAAACGCACCTCAGACCATTCTTATTCTTCTGATTATTTCCGTCTCGTAGTCCGGATCCGCGGTCACTACCTGCCCTAAGTAGATGTATTCCCTTACCACTTCCAGTGTCTCGCTACCTATTGTAAATTGCCGTTCTCTTCCGAGACTGTTAAACATTACTGTAGTTAATTTTTAGACCCACTCTTCTGCTTTACCTCTCCAGGTCGGTGAACATGCATTGCAATTGGTCCTCTGAGTTACTAAGCAAGGCAATATTCTCACGTGGTGGTGACGTTGAATAACACAGTAGCAATACTGTGAACGACAAAACTAACTTTTATTGGGCGAACCTGTGCCCACAAAACAGGCTACACTTATAGCACTACGATAGCGGCGAACATGCTCGGCGATCGTCGAAAATCTGATCAGCGGGTCAAGCGCGTCGGCTTCTACACAGCAGTCATCGAATGTTCCAGACTAATCGTTGGGACCAGCATGCCTTCTACAAAGTTCTACACCATTCGCGTCAAGCGATGAAATCAGATAAGACAAGGTTCGGCGACAACAGACAGCGGATAGAAGTATCGATAACTTTCCAGAAACTTCGGATACATGCAGGCGCGTCCCGCGCTGTGCGATAACATTTGTTAGGCGGCAAAATTTGTCGCCTGATAAAGACAAGTACACGTGTCAATACCCCCCTCTTAAAAGCATCGACCCAATGCTGCAAACAAACGAAAGTAATAAATAAGCACTCGTATCAAAGAAAACAACAAAATAGGGAAAGTTCGTTAGCGTCCGTAAAACGGTTTAAGACGCACCACGTGAACCACTTCAGGTCATGCGCGGCGCCGCTGTGAATGCGAAATGCCGTCTGGCACGACCTCATAGTCCAGTGCGCCAATACGTCGGATGACCTTGTAGGGTCCGAAATAGCGTCGCTATAGTTTCTCACTCAGTCCTCGTCGGCATATCGGGGTCCATACCCAAACACGGTCGCCGGGCTGGTACTCGACGAAGCGTCGTCAGAGGCTGTCGGTACGCTGCTGGTTTTTGATCCATAGGCGGGCGAGCTGTCGGGCTTCTTCGGCGCGCTGGAGATAGGTAGCGACGGTCAAGATTCTCTTCGTCAGTGGCGTGTGGCAGCATGGCGTCGAGCGTCGTCCTCGGGTTCCTGCCGTAAACCAACTTGAACGGCGTGATCTGTGTTGTTTCTTGCACCGCCGTGTTGTAAGCGAAGGTTACATACGGCAGGACCGCATCCCACGTCTTGTGCTCGATGTCGACGTACATTGCTAGCATGTCGGCGAGGGTCTTGTTCAGGCGCTCCGTGAGACCATTCGTCTGCGGATGGTCCATTCGTCTGCGGATGGTAGGCAGTTGTCCTCCTGTGACTTGTCTGGCTGTACTGCAGAATGGCTTGAGTGAGCTCTGCTGTAAAAGCCGTTCCTCTGTCGGTGATGAGGACTTCTGGGGCACCATGTCGCAGCAGGATGTTCTCCACGAAAAATTTCGCCACTTTGGCTGTGCTGCCTTTTGGTAGAACTTTAGTTTCAGCAAAGCGGGTGAGGTAGTCCGTCGCCACGACGATCCACTTATTTCCGGTTGTTGACGTCGGAAAGGGTCCCAACAAGTCCATCCCGATCTGCTGGAATGGTCAGCAAGGAGGCTCGATTGGCTGTTGTAATCCAGCTGGCCTTGTCGGTGGTGTCTTGTGTTGCTGACAGTCTCGGCATGTTCTGACATAACGGGCAACGTCGGCGGTAAGGCGCGGCCAATAATACCTTCCCTGTATACTCGATAGTGTCCGGGAAAATCCGAGGTGTCCAGCGGTCGGATCGTCATGTAGGGTGTGCAATACTTCTGGGCGCAGTCCTGACGGGACAACAAGAAGGTAGTTGGCGCGCTCTGGTGAGAAGTTCTTCTTTACGAGTGGGTTGTTTTGAAGCGAGAACGAAGCTAATCCTCGCTTAAATGCCCTAGGGACAACGTCGGTGTGCCCTTCCAAATACTCGATGAGTTTTTAACTCCGGGTCTGCTCGCTGCTGTTCACCGAAGTCTTCTGCGCTTAAAATGCCAAGGAAGGCGTCGTCATCTTCGTCATCTTGCGGCGGCGAGTCAATGGGGGCGCGTGATAGGCAATCAGCATCAGAGTGTTTTCGTCCAGACTTATAGGTTACAGTGATATCATATTCTTGCAGTCTTACACTCCATCGCGCAAGCCGTCCTGAAGGATCCTTTAAATTCGCTAGCCATGGGGGCGAAATGCGAAAACGCCCGTGTACTTAGATTTAAGTGCACGTTAAAGAACCCCAGGCGGTCGAAATTTCCGGAGTCCTCCACTACGGCGTGCCTCATAATCAGAAAGTGGTTTTGGCACGTAAAACCCCATAATTCAAATTCGCTAGCCAACACGAAGCGTGATGGTCGCTGACGACTTTGAATGGCCTGCCATATAGGTACGGGCGAAATTTTACTGTAGCCCAAACGATGGCGAGGCATTCCTTTTCAGTCGTACAATAATTGCTTTCCGCTTTTCACAACGACCGGCTAGCATACGATATCACCCGTTCAAGTCCTTCTTTCATCTGGACTAGGACGGCACCGAGGCCTAGGCTACTGGCGTCAGTGTCGATTTCGGTATCCGCGTCCTCGTCGAAGTGTGCAAGTATCGGCGGCGACTGCATGCGTCGTTTCAGTTCTTGAAATGCCTTGGCCTGCGACGTTTCCCACTTGAACTCGACATCACATTTGGTTAGATGTGTTAGCGGCTCCGCGATGCGTGAAAAGTCCTTGACAAAACGCCTATAGTAGGCACACATGCCAAGGGATCTGCGCACTGCCTTCTTGTCGGTTGGCTGCGGCAATTTTGCAATGGCAGCTGTCTTCTGCGCGTCGGGGAAGACTCCAGACTTGCTGATGACGTGGCCTAGGAACAGAAGCTCATCGTAAGCGAAGCGGCACTTTTCTGGCTTCAGAGTGAGCCCTGATGACTTGATGGCCTCTAGTACTGTCGTAAGCCGCCTAAGGTGATCGTCGAAATTTTCAACGAAGACGACGACGTCATCCATGTAAACAAGACAGGTCTGCCACATCAATCCTGCTAACACCGTGTTCATGATGCGCTGGAACATTGCAGGCGGCGAGCAGAGTATGGCGTTGCAGTTGGGTCTTGGCGACGGACGACGGAATTGCAGCGTTGCAGGGCCGTGGCGCGGTCGTGGAGGGGACCTCGACGGTGTGCGACGGCGGCGTAGGTCATCGCTCGTGGCTGGGGCTATGGTAACTGAGGTTGCACCTCAGGAACTCTAAGCGATCAATGAACCTCATCTTTCACAATGTCGGTGATCGAGGCCACGTGAGGCTGCGATGAAGGCAGGACCTTGCGCAGTTCTTCGTGCACAATGGCCCTGATGGTCTCTTGAAGGTCGTCGGAATCCAGTCCTTTGATGGCGTACTGCGGCGTGAGCCCCTGGTGGTTATATTGCTGGGCGCGCATCTCCAGACTTTTCTCGATCGTCGATGCCTGTACAGAAAAGTCAGCTACGGTGTTCGGCGGCTTACGAATAAGGCCGGCGAAAAGTTCTTGCTTGACGCCCCGCATCAGGAAGCGAACTTTTTTTCCCGACATTTCCGGGTCAGCGTGCCGGAAAAGACAGGCCATTTCCTCCGTGAAGGTCGCGATCGTCTCGTTTGGCAGCTGCACTCTGGTTTCTAGTAGAGCTTGGGCTCGCTCTTTTCGCACGACGCTTGTAAACGTTTGCAAGAAGTCGCTTCGGAACAGGTCCCACGTCTTTAAGGTGGCTTCTCGATTCTCGAACCAGGTCCTGGCGGCGTCTTCCAATGCGAAATAGACATGCCTCAGCTTGTCGTCGCTGTCCCAACTGTTAAACGTAGCGACCTTCTCATACGTCTCCAGCCAGCTTTCCGGGTCCTCAAATGTGGAACTGCGGAACGTCGGTGGCTCCCTGGGCTGCTGCAGAACTATTGGGGCTGCTCCGGCTGCCATTGGGGCTGTCTTCTTGGTCGTCTCTGGACGAACTTCTCTGACAATCTTCTTGGTCGTCTCTGGTAGAATTCCGCGTTCCGGGGGCAGCTGCTGTAGCCGGCGGCTTGCTCGATGTTCTGGGACAGCGCTGGTGTTGTCTTTGCGGTCCAGGCTTCAAATATGGCTTGTCGGGGGCGCCCGGTACATGAACGTAAAGCACCTCCACCAGATGTCACGCGGTGGTGACGTTGAATAACACAGTAGCAATACTGTGACCGACAAAACTAACTTTTATTGGGCGAAACTGTGCCACTAAACACGCTACACTTATAGCACAACGATAGCAGTGAACACGCTCGGCGATCGTTGAAAATCTGATCAGCGGGTCAAGCGCGTCGGCTTTTATACAGCAGTCATCGAATGTTCCAGACTAATCGTTGGGACCAACATGCCTTCTACAAAGTTCCACCCCATTCGCGTCAAGCGATGAAATCAGATAACACAAGGTTCGGCGACAACAGACAGCGGATATAAGCATCGATAACTTTCCAGAAACTTCGTATACATGCAGGCGCGTCCCGTGCTGTGCGATAACATTTCTTAGGCGGCAAAACGTGTCGCCCGATAAAGACAAGTACTCGTGTCAATATCATCAGCGAATCGCACGTTACTAAGGTATTCTCCATTAACGTTTATCCCCAATTCTTCCCAATCCAGGTCTCTGAATACCTCCTGTAAACACGCTGTGAATAGCATTGGAGAGATCGAATCTCCCTGCCTGACACCTTTCTTTATTGGGATTATGTTGCTTTCTTTATGGAGGACTACGGTGGCTGTGGAGCCGCTATAAATATCTTTCAGTATTTTACATACGGCACGTCTACACCCTGATTCCGTAATCGCTCCATGACTGCTGAGGTTTCGACAGAAACAAACGCTTTCTCGTAATCAATGAAAGCTATATATAAGGGTTGGTTATACTGCACACATTTCTCTATCACCTGATTGATAGTGTGAATATGGTCTATTGTTGAGGAGCCTTTACGGAATCCTGCCTGGTCCTTCGCTTGACTGAAGTCTAATGTGTTCCTCATTCCATTTGCGATTACCTCAGTAAATAGTTTGCAGGCAACTGACAGTAAGCTGATAGGTCTATAATTTTTCAAGTCTTTACCGTACCCTTTCTTATGGATTATGATTACGTTAGCGTTCTTCCAAGATTCCGGTACGCTCGAGGTCATGAGGCATTGCGTATAGAGGGTGGCCAGTTTCTCTAGAACAATCTGCCCACCATCCTTCAACAAATATGGTGTTACCTGATCTTCCCCAGCTGCCGTCCCCCTTTGCATAGCTCCCAAGGCTTTCTTTACTTCTTCCGGCATTACCTGTGGGATTTTGTATTCCTCTAGACTATCCTCTCTTCCATTATCGTCGTGGGTGCCACTGGTACTGCATAAATCTCTATAGAACTCCTCAGCCACTTGAACTATCTCATCCATATTAGTAATGATATTGCCGGCTTTGTCTCTTAACGCATACATCTGATTCTTGCCAGTTTCTAGCTTCTTCTTCACCGCTTTTAGGCTTCTTCGGTTCCTGAGAGCACATTCAGTTCTATCCATATTATGCTTCCTTATGTCAGCTGTCTTACGCTTGTTGATTAACTTCGAAAGTTCTGCCAGTTCCATTCTAGCTGTAGGGTTAGAGGCTTTCATACATTGGCGTTTCTTGATCAGATCTTTCATCTCCTGCGATAGCTTACTGGTATCCTGTCTAACGGAGTTACCACCGACTTCTATTGTACACTCCTTAATGATGCCCACAAGATTGTCACTCATTGCTTCAACACTAAGGTCCTCTTTCTGAGTTAAAGCCGAATACCTGTTCTGTACCTTGATCTGGAATTCCTCTATTTGCACTCTTACCGCTAACTCATTGATCAGCTTCTTATGTACCAGTTTCTTCCGTTCCCTCCTTAGACCTAGGCTAATTCGAGTTCTTCCCATTCTACGGTCAATGCAGCGCGCCTTCCTGAGCACGTCCACATCTTGTATGATGCCAGGGTTAGCACAAAGTATGAAGTCTATTTCATTTCTAGTCTTGCCGTTCGGGCTCCTCCGCGTCCACTTTCGGCTATCCCGCTTGCGGAAGAAGGTATTCATTATCCGCATATTATTCTGTTCCACAAAGTCTACTAATAACTCTCGCCTGCTATTCCTAGTGCCTATGCCATATTCCCCCACTGCCTTGTCTCCAGCCTGCTTCATGCCTACCTTGGCATTGAAGTCACCCATCAGTATAGTGTATTTTGTTTTCACTCTACCCATCGCTGATTCCACGTCTTCATAGAAGCTTTCAACTTCCTGGTCATGACTGGATGTAGGGGCGTAGACCTGTACAACCTTCACTTTGTACCTCTTATTATGTTTCACAACATGACCTCCCACCCTCTCGTTGATGCTACAGAATTCCTGCATGTTACCAGCTATATTCTTATTAATCAGGAATCCGACTCCTAGTTCTCGTCTCTCCGCTAAGCCCGGGTAGCACAGGACGTGCCCGCATTTTAGCACTGTATATGCTCCTTGTGGCCTCCTAACTTCACTGAGCCCTATTATATCCCATTTACTGCCCTCTAATTCCTCCAATAGCACTGCTAGAGTCGCCTCACTAGATAACGTTCTAGAGTTAAACGTTGCCAGGTGGCCTGCCCGGATTGCAATGGTGGCGTAGAGGTTGAACAGCCGCCTCGTGTGCAAGAGGTCCGTGGTTTGAATCCCGGTGCCGCGCAATTTTCCACCGGATTAAAAAAATCCACGTGTGATAAAATTGCATAAACAGGCCTGGAGCGTGGCCTGATCCCGGTGACCAGAACCGGTAACGCACTCCCTCACAGCAGGATTGGCCACCCTGGTGCAGTACTTGGCCACAACTTCCTATATGAATACAACAATCAAACCCCGGCCCTCAGTCCCCAGCTGCTGCGAAGCAAATGACCACGGCGGCGGTCAGACCTGCGACGCAGCAGAGGGTGCCAAGAATCCCTGGCTCCGGACAGGCCACTCTCTTTAAGTGACGTAATTTTGCTGCTAAGCATTGCATTCATGGTGAAAGAAAAGTAGTGTTGGCTTATTTCACCTGGCCTTTCATTCAGGAATAGGCCTTTCAGCGAATGTTTTCTATGTGCTGCTGCAAAAACTGACTACCTTTGGGTCCCCCTTGCCACCGTTACTCAAGTTGTCAAGTGCAAAATGGTGTGATAATTTGTATTTCTGTCTTTAGTACAATTTTAATTTTGTACTGCCATGTGGTTGTCACTTTGTTCAGTAGTAATAAACATGTCACGCATTTCATATACTTTTGTGCAGGTAAATAAGTTTGTCTTTTTTGGTATGGCTGTCAATAAACCAATGTTAGCATTTTATTCTAATTTTTAGGTATTTTGCGTGTCATTACTTTTGGCATTAACAGTGAATTTTCCTATTCTTTAGTTGTCATGTCATGACTATGTCATACATGTCGTCCAGTTTTGTTCTATATCTCAGCGAGTATATCAGAAGCCCTCAGAGTCCCACACTGAGGGCTTCCCACGATCCTGTTGCAAAGTGGACCCTCATAACATCGGTCCATCCATACCAAGAAAAAAACTTACTCAAGCATGCACCAAGAGAAATTGAAAATAAAAGGGAAGTGGAATGCTGCAATAATGAAACGCAGAGCACTGTGGGGCCACAATAAGTTTAAGGTGGTGTGTGTGTGAAAACTTTTATTGAAATGAGGTCCGGAGGCTCAACTTTATAAGCTCCCACACTGGTACTGTCAGGCCAAGCCCTTCAGCGACATCATTGGCTCTCTGGGCGGCCCTTAGTTCGTCTCAAAACAATGGGCTTTGAATCCTTTTTTTTTCCACATTGTCTATTCTTCAACGAGGTTGGGGCGAGTCGCGGGACACCCTGCAGCATGTGTCTGATTCCAATGATGCCATTACAATTGTACCCGCCGTGGTTGCTCAGTGGCTGTAGTGTTGGGGTGCTGAGCACGAGGTCGCGGGATCGAATCCCGGCCATGGCGGCCGCATTTCGATGGAGGCGAAATGCGAAAACACCCGTGTACTTACATTTAGGTGCACATTAAAGATCCCCAGGTGGTCGAAATTTCCGGAGTCCTCCACTATGGCGTGCCTCATAATCAGAAAGTGGTTTTGGCACGTAAAACCCCATAATTTAATTTTTAATTACAATCGTTGCAGTCCATCTTAATCTCCCTTTCTGGATATATTTTGTTAATGTGGTACGGCATGGGATATGCACTTGCTTGCAATAAGCGCAGTGAGACTGCCTGAGCCCTGTTCAGTTTTGAATGTGGCAATGGGAATTCTCTGCGTTCTAAATAGTAATGTTTGGTAATATCATTGTAAGTTATTAAATGATCTCTAGATTCCCCGGCTCGGTTGTGACTGTCACGGTTAGCAAGTTTACATGCCCCCCCCCCAAGTCATGAGCGACCTCACTGAAGTTTACCCGAGTCTCGTCCACTTTCCCCACATGCACAGGAAACCTTCGGATTTCTGTTCTCATAATCCCAATGTTTTCAAAAAGTTTAGCTGCAACTCCAGCTACGTAGCCTTTATCAAAACACTTTATAGCGGATTTCGAATGACTGCATATGCACGTCCACATATTACTCCTGGTGGCTAGACAAATTACCGCTTGTTCCGCTACCATGGGGTCCTTGGTAAAAATAGAGGTAGCGTCTTGCACCTTCTTTTGATAATTTGATACAATGGCCGTATATACTTTTTTACTTTTCACCCAGGCAGCATCAACTATAGCTGCCAGTTGATTCTGCTGCTCTATTTCCTGCAAGAGTGCTTTAGCTCTTGCCTTTCTCATTTTGATATTATATTCTGGCAGTGCGTGAAATCTGGAAAGGAGTAATGCTGCCAGCGCTATCGTTTGCAAATGCCGCTCTGTGCTTCAAACCGGACATGTTGTCAGGGTTGGATATTAAGCAGAGATCGGTAGGCGGATTGGCTTTGGGAGCTCACGGTAAGAGCATGAATGAGGCAGCACAGGGTGACATGGGTTGGGCCTTTTTTTGAAGTGAGAGGACCACATCAAGGTTAGGTTTGAAGAAAGACTCAGGAACACGGACCAACATAAATGGGGTTTAATGTGCACAATCATCTGCACCTGAGAAGCGTGGACGCGGAGAGGAGGAAGAGGTCCAGAAAGCCGGCAGCAAAGTACAGCGTAATTGAAAGTGTAGATAGACGACCAGGAGCAATCAGAAAAAAAAGTGAGAGAAACAGAGACAGCGAATAATGGAAGCGAAAAATACCGTGGAGATTTACAGGAATGAGAAAAAGAAAATTAGAAAGGAAAATCTGTACGATAACAGGAAGGGAAGTTTTTTGCGATCGAGCTGGTTGCCTCAGGACAAATACATACTACCGCAGCAAACCTTCGCTATTACATGAGGCATGCGTATGCCGTATAAAAAATCCGGAGACCACCGAGCACGTGCTAATGGAAAGCGAGGGAATTCCAGCCAGCGAGATCAGTACGCTGCGCACACCTTCCAGATGCGCTTGCATTTAATATGGACGGAAGCATCAACCGGTCAGCAGTCGAAAAAAGTAAGAGACCTTTGGAGTATTGGTGAAAAAAAAAAGCAGGGAATAGCTTGATACGACCGGATGCGTTGTAGGTATGGGGAGCGGTACGAGCTGGATAAAGAAGTTTCGCAGAAGAAAATATTAAAGAAATGCGTACAAAAATGCTATAGAATGAGAAGCACCGTACCTGATTAACTCAAGCACGCTAGGTGAGTGTCACCAGCCCATTTCAGAGGCCAAGAAATCGTAATCGCCATCTTCTCGAAATTCTTCGGCCGGCGCAAAACGCGAATTGCCAGAGAAATTTTTGAGGCCTTCCTCTTCAAGAAGCACAATGACATATGCATCAATGTACTGTCACTCGCCTTAAATAAAAAAGGAGTGTTCGCATCTAGAGCCAGGAATGTGATAGTAAGTTGGAGTGTTGGCATGCGTAACATGTGGTGGTTGTAGGGTCGCTCTGCGCTGGCGGGAGCACTTGGTGAGACCTTGTCGGTTCATGTCAGCGACAAAAGTCGGTTGTTTTTTCCCGAATTCATCCCGTGTTCTCCTTGCCTCTTGTGTGTGCGTTGCACTCGCTGCTTTTCGTTTTAGTTGACAATTTGAAGATGACCTCTTCTCTAGCTGCACAAGCGCCTGCACTAACAGTAATCGTTCTTGGCATTCCAGAAGAGCAACTTGATTTGGTGCCCCCTGAAACACTACTGAGCTCCTCGAGTGCTGACGCAGCGGCTGCCCAAGGAGCAGCGCACGTTCCTGCGGACTCAAATCAAAAGTCAGGGTTTGCTGCGTGCTTTCTTTTTTCTGTTCTTGTGTGTGTGCGTTTTTCTGCCGGCGTCCTAATCGCACGGCGTTTTGCAACCAACTCGTCCGGATCCAGCTCTGTGCACTGTCGCAGCATCGCGTAGCCGAATACAAGTCGAGCTCTAACACTGTGGAGCGGCAGTTGCTGGGCCAACTGTTTGCAAGGCCAAGCTTGTCGAAAACTCTCGCGCAAGAGAATGACAGGGCTAGCTGGCTCATGATTAACGACAACTGTCAGGATTGGGGGCTCAATCCCATCGCTCGTGATCCGTTGTCAAGGTTGGAGTCGGGCATGAATTAGAAGGTAGCTGGCCCATGCCGTCGTCCAACTTATCCACGCTGAGAATGTTGATGAAGGGAAGGACTGCTTCTCATCGAGAACGAGGTATATGGGTTTATTTACAGCATTTATATCAGTCTAACATGACTGTTTGAGAAAGTACATCAGTCTAACATGACTGCTTGAGAGAGAATCCTGAGCAGCCGCACAACAGCGGTTTTTAAACACTCGGTCCTCCTTTGATACCCAGGTGAACGGAAACGGCCATCGAAGCACTATAGGTGAGTTGACCAGGCACCATAGGGGGGAACGAGGCACCATAGGGGAGAAGGAGGCACCGTAGGGGAGAACGAGGCACCGTAGGGGCATTTATTCCCCGAGCTGCAGCGCGCCCGCCGGCAGCCCATTGTCCGGTGTCTTGGTCGGCGCGTGGGAAGGGGTGTCAGTAGAAGTTCCCGCGGCTCAGTAACAATAGTTGGTCCGCCGAGCCCGTTTAGTTACAATGGCGACTTCGTCAAACTCGGCTCCAATGACGGAGAGTCGAGGACGCATGTATTGTTGTTCACACACAGTCGACTTAGTCACGCCATGGCTAGAGGTGTGCGGCGACGCTCCCAGAATGTTGCTGCCATAGTCGCAACTGGGTGGCAAAACTTGTACTGCATGCAGCTGGCCGTTCTTAACACAACGCAGTAAACAGGCACGAAAAAGAACAGCGACGATAACTGCCAGTCTGTGCGACTGAGTCTGCAGAGTCGCACTTCCTTCGCCACTGAGAGTGCACGGGCATGCTGAACGAGCCTCGAGTTAGCTCCAAAGTGGGCCAAGTCCGCCTAAATTGCTACGATGAAATTCGTGACCAATGGCGGGGCGGACCTCTGCCTTAAATGCCCCCCAAGCAGGCGTGCTTCCCTCGAGCCAGTTTCCTGAATTATTCCCTCGTGAGAGCTGAGATGCTGCACTGTCTTTGGAATCGCTTTAAAGCCAGATGATGACACCTCCAAAGTGGATTGCACTATGAAAGGCGCAAGAGCAGCACGAACAAGGAGTTTTTTTTTTTCGCTTGGGTTGCCACGCGGCATAATGTCAGTATGAAACTAAATGTAAGCATGCCGCTCTTGCGTCTCTCTCCCTGCCTGTTTACACGGCGCCGTTCTCAATAGCGTAGCTGTCGCAGGCGCCACAGTGTGCACGTCTGGTGTCCTCATCCGTCGCTTTCGCCACTTCTACGTCGGATGCTGAACGAGACGCTTACCTTCGCCGCCCACAGGAGCTTGGCATATCCCGTTACAGCGTTCTTTAGAAAGCTACACAGGAGTCGACATCCTCGCGTTCTCCTAGTAAGCGTCCTCACTGCCCAAGTTCAGCTGCCGCCTTCCTTGCAGGTACACCCGACGCCTTTGTTGATTTCGATCCGGTCCCTCTTTGTCTCCGTGGGAAACGGGCACGGCCGCTGTTCCACGCGCTACCCGGAGCTCCTTAACTTTAAGGTCTATTCGATTCAGCCAAGATTCTCAGCACCTTCTGCACCTATTCACGGTGCACTGCACCAAGACCCTCGATTCCCCGAGGTGCACCCTGCACCCCCGTGCTCGATTGAACGGGGTGCAAGGCAAGGTGCCGCCGTGGTGCACTGCACCCTTTAACCTTGCAGCGAGTGGGTGCAGCCCGGCACCCCCTGCACTTTTTCGTTTGAGGTGCTGTGCACCTTTCTCTGAATCGAACAAACCTTCAGTCAACCAATCACTTCCCGAGGAACGGGGATGCCCTCTGCGGCGAGCTTCCTGGTGAACTATGGCGCGCGGGCGCGGTCAACGGCGCGGCAGGCCTAACGACGCGTCCGGCGTGGTCGCGGGTGAAAGTTGGCTAAAAAGGTCACTCGTCGTCGTACGTACTTCTGGTCGGTGTCTCTGAATTCCTCTCGTCGTTAGGAAGCCGAGACCTCGATGAAAGTGCGCTGCCCGGGGTGAAGCTAAGAAATGGGCGCAGCCCGTGCGGAGGGCGTCGCTCGTGCACGGTGCCCCGTAGAGGCGGATTCAGTCTCGTCATCGTTATTAGAACGTAGCGCGACATTCGCGAATCGGCCAGTTTCCAAAGCAGTGCAATGAAACCTCGATGAAAGTGAGCTGTCCAGGGTGAAGCCAAGAAATGGGCGCAGCCCGTGCGGAGGGCGTCGCTCGTGCACGGTGCCCCGTAGAGGCGGATTCAGTCTCGTCATCGTTATTGGAACGTAGCGCGACATTCGCGAATCGGCCAGTTTCCAAAGCAGTGCAATGAAACCTCGATGAAAGTGAGCTGTCCGGGGTGAAGCCAAGAAATGGGCGCAGCCCGTGCGGAGGGAGTCGCTCGTGCACGGTGCCCCGTAGAGGCGGATTCAGTCTCGTCATCGTTATTAGAACGTAGCGCGACATTCGCGAATCGGCCACTTTCCAAAGCAGTGCAATGAAACCTCGATGAAAGTGAGCTGTCCGGGGTGAAGCCAAGAAATGGGCGCAGCCCGTGCGGAGGGCGTCGCTCGTGCACGGTGCCCCGTAGAGGCGGATTCAGTCTCGTCATCGTTATTAGAACGTAGCGCGACATTCGCGAATCGGCCAGTTTCCAAAGCAGTGCAATGAAACCTCGATGAAAGTGAGCTGCCCGGGGTGAAGCCAAGAAATGGGCGCAGCCCGTGCGGAGGGCATCGCTCGTGCACGGTGCCCCGTAGAGGCGGATTCAGCCTCGTCATCGTTATTAGAACGTAGCGCGACATTCGCGAATCGGCCAGTTTCCAAAGCAGTGCAATGAAACCTCGATGAAAGTGAGCTGTCCGGGGTGAAGCCAAGAAATGGGCGCAGCCCGTGCGGAGGGAGTCGCTCGTGCACGGTGCCCCGTAGAGGCGGATTCAGTCTCGTCATCGTTATTAGAACGTAGCGCGACATTTGCGAATCGGCCAGTTTCCAAAGCAGTGCAATGAAACCTCGATGAAAGTGAGCTGTCCGGGGTGAAGCCAAGAAAGGGCGCAGCCCATGCGGAGGGCGTCGCTCGTGCACGGTGCCCCGTAGAGGCGGATTCAGTCTCGTCATCGTTATTAGAACGTAGCGCGACATTCGCGAATCGGCCAGTTTCCAAAGCAGTGCAATGAAACCTCGATGAAAGTGAGCTGTCCGGGGTAAAGCCAAGAAATGGGCGCAGCCCGTGCGGAGGGCGTCGCTCGTGCACGGTGCCCCGTAGAGGCGGATTCAGTCTCGTCATCGTTATTAGAACGTAGCGAGACATTCGCGAATCGGCCAGTTTCCAAAGCAGTGCAATGAAACCTCGATGAAAGTGAGCTGCCCGGGGTGAAGCCAAGAAATGGGCGCAGCCCGTGCGGAGGGCGTCGCTCGTGCACGGTGCCCCGTAGAGGCGGATTCAGTCTCATCATCGTTATTAGAACGTAGCGCGACATTCGCGAATCGGCCAGTTTCCAAAGCAGTGCAATGAAACCTCGATGAAAGCGCGCTGTCCGGGGTGAAGCCAAGAAATGGGCGCAGCCCGTGCGGAGGGCGTCGCTCGTGCACGGTGCCCCGTAGAGGCGGATTCAGTCTCGTCATCGTTATTGGAACGTAGCGCGACATTCGCGAATCGGCCAGCTTCCAAAGCAGTGCAATGAAACCTCGATGAAAGTGAGCTGTCCGGGGTGAAGCCAAGAAATGGGCGCAGCCCGTGCGGAGGGCGTCGCTCGTGGACGGTGCCCCGTAGAGGCGGATTCAGTCTCGTCATCGTTATTAGAACCAGAGTCCTTCCATGTTTTTTCTGGTCACGAAACTGCCGCCTCAGTTTCATATAGCGCCAGCGCCCGCCGCTAGAGGCGCAACCGTGCATGAGAGGGCATGCGAACGCCGCTGCCGCTGTGGTTGTGTGTGGGGCAGCCTCGGTATTCTAGCTTTCTCAACTTCCTCAACCATCGCTTTAGTTTGACGTAACTATTTTTAACATTGAATATAATTAAATTACTGCCTGAGCGTGTCTTCTGCGATGATATGAGCGCACGGGACGAAAAAAAAAAAAAAAGGCCGCTCATATCATGGAGCTTGCGGTGGTCTCAGACCGAAAAAAAAGAAAGAACTGGAATTTTAAGAGCCAGAACCGCGATACGATTATGAGGCACGCCGTAGTGGGGGACTCGGGATTAGTTTTGATCACCTGGGATCCTTTAAAATGCGCCTAAATTCAATGAAACGGGTGTTTTGCATTTCGCCCCCGTCGAAGTGCGTCCGCTGTACACGGCCGGGCGGTCTCGGTCCGGATTTCTTCATCATCGCCGTTCGCCTCAACGCTTCGGTGGGCTCCGCTTTTTAATATTTGCCTTAAATTAAACACCGCGCATTCGCAACAAAACGCCAGTGGTCCCACTTATCACCAGATGAGTAGCGCCAATTCTCCGTTGCGCATAGCGCCAGATTGTTCGCCGAGCACAGCTGTTCAGTTTCTGTTAAACTGTGGCAGAGAAGGACTCTGTGGGCAGTATCTGATAACGAGATCAAAAGAATGAAATTGCTATTGCAAAGGGCTGCTACCGTAGAATACTTCATGACAAAGAAAAACGAACTGAGCTGCTCCATGCGCTTAAGATTTCTTGCAAAGCGATGCCATTTCTGAATAAGATAATGCAAGACGAACTTCGCTACTAAATGTCTTCGGTGCGGCTTTTAACAACGGATTAAGGCGAACCTGAAGTGTTAGGTTCAGTTGAAACTAGCTGTAATTAGGCAATTGCCTTAGCAAGCAGTCGTTTAGAAGCGTCAGTAAGCCCAGCACTTATTCACGCTGCTCGTGGTTTCGACGCAGAAACGACGAGACTAGGTATTTTGGTTCTTAATTCGCAACTATTTACAATGTGTTAAAATGTTGCAATCACCGGTCCTGATATTCTTATCATGGTCGAAAAATGAAAAAAAAAACTTCATAATTCGATTAAGAAAAGAAATAAAACGTGTTGGTGCAAAAACAAAATACAAGCACGATCATTTATTTATCATGTAAAACAAGCGGAGCGAAATACAGATTGTACAGAGGCGTCCGGTCATAAATGGTCCACCATTCACAATGCAAGAAGTTTGTTAAAAGCATCTTTGAAACGGCGTTAGTCTTCAGCGTCGGCTTCTCACGCTCCAGGGACACGTCGTCGCCGTTGATGTTGAAATTGTACGCAGTGACGATGTCCGAGGCGTCAAAGTGTTATCGTGCACACACGCGTATACTTCGATTCGAAATTAAAACCGCCACTTTCCTGCCGCGGTATGGCCCGCTTCCATTTCTCGCGCTGCTCCTTGTTATTAGGTAAACAGAACAACGACACCTTTTCGGTCGTGCCCTTGTAGCCGGAACGGCACCCAGGCACGCAACACGTGTTCGGCATCGTTGTCCCACCCCGCCACTTCAACCAAACAGCCCAGCACTCGAAAAATAGCGCAGCACATGCACATAACGCACCCGATCACTCAGCTTGCCTCGCACTGCGCGCGCGTTTCGGTACGCGAACGATGCCCTCTGTGGCACAGTGGCGCCGCGTCGCGGCACCTTTGGGCAGCATATGAACCTCTCCCATAGCGTGACGGCGGAGTTTCGTGATCAGAAAAACATGGAAGGACTGTTAGAACGTAGCGCGACATTCGCGAATCGGCCAGTTTCCAAAGCAGTGCAATGAAACCTCGATGAAAGCGCGCTGTCCGGGGTGAAGCCAAGAAAGGGCGCAGCCCGTGCGGAGGGCGTCGCTCGTGCACGGTGCCCCGTAGAGTTACTGTATATGCTACCGTAGGTAGCAGAGTTGCGCGTAGGTCCGCCATCTTGCCTGAGAAGCAACCAAGTCTATGCGGCGAAGCCGCACTCCGTTTTTGCAGGCGACATGCCTAGCGTATCGTCGATCGACCGTGGGCGCTTTTGCATCACTGTGCACCGCTTTTCCGCCTAATCGTAAACAAAGCGCATCGAAACAGCTGACTGGATTAGATTGTGAAGAAAAAGGCGCTGCCCTTTTTTAGCGCGCGGCGTCAGATGCAGCGCCTATATTAGTTGTTTTTTGGACTTGCATTCCCATGTGCACTTTCTCCGCCCTAATAACGCATGGGCACTCGCGTATCTAGAATAGATTCTGTATTCTATATACGCCGATCAGATGCAGCATTCGTGAACCGCAACGGTAACGATTAGATCGCACCGAATATACTTAGGGAATATGGTGATGCTATTTTATAGATTCCGGAAATGCTACAAAAAGTTTTGTGCGAAAAAGCTACTTCACAAAGTAGTATAAGGTTCGAAATAACATAGCGTATTAAAAACTGGACAAACGTTAGTAATTGAGGTGAACAATCAGATACGTTAATAACTTTCATTCGCTTGAATACTGCTTGGCACTCGGGTTTTGTTGCAACAGAGATAAATACGCTACTAAGAGCAGTGCAGTGCTCTTTTAGCATGCAAACAGTAACAAAAAGCACCGAGCCGCAACTGCCTCTTTTTTGGCAATAAAATAACAATGCGAATTTCAGAGAAAAAAACAAAAACACTAGTGTATGTGCGTGCAAATATTTTTATGTAGTGAGCTTTATCAAGTGGTGCTCTTTCACAAAGGGAACTGTACTAAATATAATGAGGCCCATACTTGCTTATGTGCCATAGCTCTCGACATGTAGCCAGTCTAAAATATTACAGGTCAATCAATGACCAACCATTGATATTTCAACTCTGGTACCCCATTAGATCTTGTGTAGGAACATATCCATCTACCAGCAAGCAATGCATATCAGCTACACCTGCAAGTGTGATTTCATTATGTGCGTTTTCACAGCAGGGATTCCAAAAGTAGCCTTCTGTGGGAGTGTAGCGAAAGTTTTTCTCACAGGATTGACATAGCTACATTATAAGGAATAATTCAAAACACAGTTAGGCCCTTACCGTATGTTAAATGACGACATTCATTCCTCTTGCATCCTGCTTCACATAAGCTGTAGTAGATTAAATATATTTACTTAGTAGTAACCTATTTCATATTCAGAAACAACCCAAGCAGTGCATAATCATGAAAATGTGAGCTGGCTTTTTTACGACACTTCGGTGAAAGCAGTGTGGTGCATCACATGCAGAAAACTGGTAATTCCAGCTAAATCTCCTGTATGACAGTTTAAACAATTACTGCTCAGCGATATCTTCCGCCAAAGATAAATATTACTCTCAAGACCTACCATCGCTGCTTACTTCCAATCCTAAAAAATTTTGGCAAACCATATCTCCGACAAGAGATACTAACACTATAACTTTGCACGGAACAGAAAACATACCTATTTCTAGCGCCGATTGCCCCACCGTATTCAAGACGTTTTTTTCATCTGTTTTCACTCAGGAGGACCTTTCCAATGTTCCAACTTTTCCTGAACTTGATGCCGCATACATGGAACCAATCGACATCACTGTTGAAGGCGTTAAATTACTCATTAGTAACCTCAAAATATCTACTTCCGCCGGTATTGACAACATTAATTCTAGGATTTTAAAGAACACCATCGCTGCCTCAAGCAAGATCTTATGTCATATTTTTCAACAATCTCTAGCATCTGGAAAGTTACCCACCGATTGGTTAATAGGAAAAATAATACCAATTCACAAATCTGGAGATGTTCATACACCTGACAACTATCGGCCCATATCTTTAACCTGCATATGTTGCAAAATGCTCGAGCACATAATTACTTCCCACGTCTACAGCCACCTAGAAGCTCACAATTTCTTTTTTTCTAATCAGCATGGTTTTAGGAAGGGATTTTCTTGTGACACGCAATTGTTCGAACTAACGACTGACTTGCACTTTAACATGGACTGCAACCTTCAAACTGACTGTATCTTTCTTGACTTTTCTAAAGCTTTTGACCGAGTGCCCCACTGTCGCCTAATTTCTAAATTATCTGCCCTACGACTTGACTCTTTAACATTATCCTGGATTCGTAATTTTCTTTCTTTTCGAGAACAGTTTACTGTTGTTAACAATTTCTCTTCCCCGCCTTCTTCTGTTAGCTCTGGTGTGCCACAAGGCAGCGTCCTCGGCCCCTTACTCTTCTTAATCTACATTAACGACTTGCCCACCCAGATTACTTCCTGCATGCGCCTTTTTGCCGATGACTGCATAATCTACCGTCCTATTCACACGACTGACGATCACTTGAAACTTCAAGCAGATCTTAACCTTATCGCTAACTGGTGTAACAAATGGCTCATGACACTAAACTTTACAAAGTGCGAGGTGATGTGCTTCAGCCGAAAATGCGTGAATTCTAAATTTTCGTATCATCTTAATAACACTATGCTTTCCCACACTTCATCGTATAAGTGCCTTGGAGTTGTTCTTACAGAGAATCTTTCATGGGCCCCACACATCACTTCTACATGCGCCAAAGGATCACGTTCTCTTGGCTATCTACGACGGAATTTGCGAAATGCCCCGCCAAACATTCGAAAACTCGCTTTCCAAACATTAATTTTGCCACAGTTAGAATTCGCCTCCCCAATTTGGTCCCCTCATCAAAATTACCTAATAAATATGACGGAAATAATACAAAAAAGAGCAGCCCGTTTCATATCCCGTAACTACAGTATAAACTCGAGCATTACACAAATTAAACTAGACCTACTGTTGCCGCCATTAGATATCCGCCGCAACATCGCTCTTCTGTGCTTAATTCACAAATATATTTACACTAATAAACGAACCCGGTTGCAACTACAAATACCCCACTCTTTTTCACGCAGATTACATAATCAGTTCAGTTTCATGCGCATATACGGTAAAACAAATGCATTTAATTCATCGGCACTACCACGTGCCATCCGTCTCTGGAACGACCTCCCTGATAACATAGCCTCCATATCTAATCCCGACACGTTCCGCTCTCAGTTACTCATGCTTTTCCCATTTAATACCGTTAACGAGTGACCAATCTAGTGTATGTTATCGTGCATTCTTGCCATGTTGTATATCATTTTCATAAACGGTATTCCTTGCTCTGTTAACAGTAACAAGTGTCCGTGTGCCTTCATATATTGCTTTGTATTCCTAGTGCCTTCAATATTGTGTAAGACGGTAATTTTCTTATAGCACTGTTCCTGTTGGCAATTTGTACTTTTTATACATTTTACTGTTTAATATGCCCCCCTTACTTTATGCCCTGCCATAGGGCCTGTAAGGTGCTTTTGAATAAATAAATAAATATTCAGAAACAACCCAAGCAGTGCATAATCATGAAAATGTGAGCTGGATTTTTTACGACACTTCGGTGAAAGCAGTGTGGTGCATCACATGCAGAAAACTGGTAATTCCAGCTAAATCTCCTGTATAACTCTACGTGCTTCCATTACTTTAAAAAAAAATCCGGACTTGCAGTAGCTTTTAATATTCCAGCTGTGAATTTTTTAGCACAGCCCAAGAAAGCACGTAGCTGTTAGTCAAGCAATTTCATCTCATACACACTTGACGCAATAGGCAGCTGACTGAAAATTTGTTTGTTCAGGTGTCTTTACCTGAACACCCTTCACAATAGTTTTACAAAGGAAGAAAAACAATTACTGCAGTAAGGTGTAACGAGGCAGGCCGACGAAACAAACGTGAGATGCGCTGCGCACGTTGCGTTGTTGCTACGCAGCTAGCACGCACGTGAACAGCGAACGGCAAGATCGGCCGGATTGGATTTGAATTTGACTGGCGACAACTTGTGTGAATCCAGTTAGCTGCAGCGGCGGCATCGGGAAATACAAAAATTGGCCCGAACATCTGCTTCTCCGCAATGCACGGTTGTTTGGCTACCACGTGATGACGTTCTGCCAATAGAGGCGCCAGCGGCGTGATAAAACAGACGCGCAACTCTGCTACCTGCGGTAGCACATACAGTAACCCTAGTGCCCCGTAGAGTCGGATTCAGTCTCGTGATCGTTATTAGAACGTAGCGCGACACTCGCGAATCGGCCAGTTTCCAAAGCAGTGCAACTATTCTGCAGGCACTGAAGCGCCTGCTTTACAAGAAAAGAAGGAGAGTAAACAGGCTTATGTGCGCACAACTTCCAAGCGGTCGAAGTTTACCCGCAAAGTTCCACTACGGCAAGGATTTAAGGTTCCGGAACTAATGCACACTGCGTAGTTTCGGGGCGCTAGAACTAAATTGCATAGAAGGTAACATAACGCTTGAATCTGATTCTGAGCTTTCGATCAGCGTTCTCAAAAGTGTGCCTACTTAACGAGTGTCAATGGCAGACGCACCATACGAAGACAACAAGTGAGACTGACCTTGTTCTGATCCGTCCAGTAAAGGAAGAATCCATTCTTGTCCACTCGAAGCGTTACTGGCGTGCCCAGCGCGGAGTCCTGCAAAAGAAACCCGCTGGTCAAGCTCTCCGGTGCTGCTGCGGACGCATCCCATTCCCACGCATGCGCACATGGCCCCGCGTATAACTCCTGATGTCACCGCCGCCCTAATATTGAGACTGCATTTCTTGTCTCGTAACAAGCCGCTGTACGCTTTTTGCAGCACTATGTTTGACGTCGTGGATAACAGAAGTCACGTACAGCTCAATAATGCAGAATTTATGTTAATGTGTACTTTTTCTTTTACAATTCCACGAAGACAGAAATGCGACCAAGCATATATCTGTATTCGCTATGAAAATTTTGGCATGGAAGCGTAGAATCAGTAGGTTAAAAGGAATAAGAAAATAAGTTAACAAAACTAAGAAACTTTACATCATCCGCCCAATGCACACAGGTAGTGAACACAAGGACAAGTCGCGTGAAGGACTGACGTTGGCGTTCTAAAACATCAGTCACAATTACCAGAGAATACAAAAGCATTTTTAGAATCCAACAATAACCACCGAGCAACATCTGATAAAGAAGGTTTGTGCCCTTACTCGAAATGGAGCCACTCGATCGTTTTAACGTTTGCCTCAAGTCGGTGGCTTGGCATGTTCTTACTGATGCTTACTTTTAATTGGCGACAAAAGCCGGATATCATTTGCCAAGAGCAAAGAGCGCCTGTGTTGATTTTGTGACTAAGGAAGCGCGTCCCGGGCAGATGACGCTCGGGACGGCGGTGTTAGATACGGAACCGTTGCCTGAGCCTACTTCGAGTTCACCAGACCACATCGAATCGCGCCACAGCTAATTATGAAGCGTAGAAGCACGGATACCACATTCCCGAGGCGCGGCACGTGCAAACAACTTGGCGGCCCCCACCTCGTGTGCCGCAGGTGCAGCTATTCACTGCTTGACTCTTCCCGAAAGTGAAGCGAGAGCCTGGCACTGTTCCAGGTAACTTGGGTCCAAGAGGCAAGACGGGTGTCATGCACCATGAAACCCTGGCAGCGTCGCCTCCATCCGCCTATTGTGACGGCGCATTGCAAGTCAGCAAGGCAAGACCGCAGGGAGAAGTAAGCCCTCGGACACTTGGGGACCAAGCAGCGACCCTCTCCGCCGGGTGTGACACCATCGCACGGGCGCCTACCATTGGCCGAAAATGACGACAGCTGAGCGGGCTCGCCGATTGGCCGAAAATGGTGTCACCTGAGCGGGTTCTCCCATTGGCCGAACGTGACGTGTCTTCGAGACACCGAAGGGCTTAAAAGACACAGACCGGAAGCAGCAAGAGAGCATTCCTTCATTCATCTCTTTCGAGCTTCTTGCCACGAGCCGCAGCGTCCGAGTTGCTGCCGGCCCGTAATGACTTTAAGACTGTTAATTAACTCTCACTGTAAATAATGTAAATAAACCTCCAAGTTTTCATCCCAACGTCCTCCTCAACTCGTACAGCGGCACTTGTAGCCCGAGTGCGACGTCATCGAGTTCGCGTTACACTCTTGCATTCGGGTCGTTGCGGGAGAGGAACTGGTTCTCGAAACTTGCTTGGTGACACACTCCTCGGAGAGTGTTTAGAATGCAGAGACAGACGCTGCCATGGGTGTTACGCCGGCCCCTGCTGTCGCGTTCCAGAAGTGAAACTAACGAAGGCAGCTTCTTCTTGCGAGTCTCCTCAAGGATTCCAAATGTGCCCGAGTCTTTTTCTGTTTATTATTTCTGCCAAAACGGTTTTCCACGAGCCCCCAGAAATCCTTAATCGCCCTATCCTATAAATCAATAAACTACAGGTTTTCCCGCTCAGTTTAATCCAAACGCCATTGAAAATAATCCAGGTGCCAGCCAATTTAATCTGAGCGCCAGCATTTTTAATCCCAGTGCCAATAATTTAATCCAGGCGCCACCACATTTAATCCCAGCGCCATCCGAATTAATCCGCGTGCCAACTCATTTAATCCTTGCGCCAGCCATTTTAATCCAAGTGCCACGCATTTTAATCTCAAAGCCAGTCAATTTAATCGTGTTGTAAATTGATTGAGAAACGAATAATTCTTGCAGAAGAGCTCGTAACAGGCGTCATGAATGCCGTATATTCACCGATGTGATCATTATATTGGCGTCAGCACTATAGCAGCACAGTTTCCACGCTACCGGTGTTGTCATGGTTTCTTCAGGAACACTTCCGTGTGTTAGACCGCTCGCTCATTTCCGAGTGACAAGAGACTCACATAAGTGAGGCAGAATCGGAACGGATATTACGCGACTTGGGTTGCGATCATGACATGCGATTTCCTTCCCTATCGTCTTGCATATCGATCGACATTGTTCGCAAGGGTAAAAACTTGCTCACCATTACTCAGGCACTTGGCATAATCACTAAGCGATTCAATATAGCTCACTAAACTTGTATTTTGCATGCACTCTTATGCTTCCGTCACGCATACCAAATGAAATGGTTCCGGGAATGTAATAGCTTATCCTTGAGTGATATTATTAGCTCACTTGTGAATCGCTCGACGCCACCGCCGTCGCACCTCTCCTAACCTGCCTACTAAAATATCAAAGGAAATCGCTTTCAAAGCTCAAAAACATGCTCCTTATCAATGACTCAAGTGACGTGATCACTAGTGACTGGCGTGACGTCACCACGCGTGCGAAAGCGGGGTCCTCCGTTCAAGGATCAAAATAAGCCACCAAGGAAAAACAACAAACTGTCTGATGTCGACCGATCAAGAATCGTCGATGCCTCAAGGCGCGGCAGAGATTTGAGACAACTCGCCGAGAGGCTGGGCATAAATCTAAAAACTGTAAGGTCGATTGCAGCGACAGACCGTGAAGTGTCTCTGAAAACGGGGGGCTCCAGCAGAAAGTTTTGTGCCGAAGTTGTCGCCGTCGTAACAAGAACTGTCGACGAGAACCCAGCGTTCACGCTGAAACAGATAAAGCGAACCGTTGAAAAAGAAATACCTGGCCCCACAATCACCACTATTTCTGTTGACCGCCTCCTCGACGCACACACATACTCCATCAAATTAGCGACCCAGAGGCCGGTGGACCGCAACTGCTGCGCCGTGAAGAAGAAGCGCAAAGAGTATGCGCAATGGTAACAAACCAATGGGCCCCGAGTTTGCCGCTTTTACGTCGATGAAACGAATTACAATATATGGTGTTCAAGAAAATTCGGCCGCGCAAAAAAGGGCACGAGAGCGCTCCAGACGACGACTTAGACGAAAGGCGCGAACATCAACATCATCGGCTGCATGTCGGCAAACGGTGTGCTGCACTGGCGAATTGAGGAAAGAGTCCATTGGATCGTATTCAATGACTTTCTCGCCGACGTTTCCGCCCAGGTTGACTCTGAGGAGCCGGATACAGAGGCCGTCTTCATGTTCGACAACGCTCCCGCTCAGAATCGCGCAGAACAGGCAAATCTGGTCAGCTCGAACCATTCCATCAAGCGCATGCCGCCATACAGCCCTTTTTTTAATCCCGTTGAGGAAGTTTTCTCCAAGTTTAAATGTCAAGTTAAACAGTACCTCAGTGAGCGGCGCGACGCAGTGCTGGTGACTCCACAAGGAGTCACACAAAAGGAACACAGGCGTTCGTTGCTTGTAAATACTGCACAACACACAATAGCACTTGTTCAACGCGTGGATTGCGCTGCATTTGATAGGCACAACTTTTCTTTTGTTCAGGATGCGATTAGAGAGGGGGACAGGTAGTTGTTCTCGGTTTGTTTCTATAATCCCATTCAGGAAGTGCCCTGGTATCTTGTGAAATTAAATACCGCATCGAATAAATTACATACTTTCGTTCAAAATGTCTCAGCGTATCTTTGTACATCTCGTGCCGAGTGAGATGTCTCATAAAATACATGACGGCGCTGTTTTTTCGGTTGCACTTCTTGCAGTCCATCCTCGAGCTTTAGTAGAAAAGAATGCGCACTCAATCCCACACATCCGAGATTCAGCTATTCGTCAATTTTCCACTTATATTTGATTAACGCAAGGCCACCATCAAAGTTTAAGCCTATACAAGGATATTTTCTTTCGAGGTCGGTAACATGACAATGTTTCTGGCAATATTAGAACCACCGCTCCATAATGAACAGTTCATTTGTAAGAAAAAGGTGTGACTCAATTAGCATATTTCGCCTTTTAAAAATATTTTTGTATTATTGCAGCCCTTAATGAAGAGTGCGTGCTAAATAGTCTTCATGGTGACGTCATGTGAGCCACCATCATAACACGGTTTGCGCGTGTCAATGCGTCTCTTCTCTAACACGATATCTTGAGCGAGTTCCTCGTAACAGCGCATTGTAAGTCACTAGTGATCACGTCATGTAAATGAGCGATAGTAAGCAGTTACCTACCCTTACAAAAACCATTTCTTTTGATATACGTACCGGCAGGTAAGGGGAGTTGACGCTCCCGTGCGAATGTAGTGACGTCACGTGAGTCACTAGTGATCACCTCCTTCTACTTTGTGATAATGAGCAGGTTGTTGCTCTTCAAAAGTAATTTCGTTCGATATGCATGTCGGCAGGTTAGGAGAGTGCATGCTTGGGTGAGAACCGTGGTGACGTCACGTGAGTCACTAGTGATCACCTCATTCGACGTTGTGACAATGACCAGGTTGTTGCTCTTCGAAAGTAATTTCGTTTGATATGCATGTCGCCAGGTTACGAGAGTGCATGGTTGGGTGAGAACCATGATGACGTCATGGGAGTCACTAGTGATCACGTCATTAGCTGGGTGATATTGAGCCGGTTATTAACCTTTATAAGCCACTTCGTTTGATATGCATGCCGGTAGATTAGGAGAGTGCATGCGTGAGAAGCCTGGTGACGTCACGCTAGTCACTAGTGATCACGTCACTTGAGTCATTGATAGGGAGCATGTTTTTGAGCTTTGAAAGCGATTTCCTTTGATATGTTAGTAGGCAGGTTAGGAGAGGTGCGACGGCGGTGGCGTCGAGCCAGTCACAAGTGAGCTAATCATGTCGCTCAAGGATAAGCTGTTATATTCTTAGAAGCATTTCATTTGGTATGCATGACGGAAGCATAAGAGTGCACGCAAAATACAAGACTAGTGAGCTATATTGAATCTCTTAGTAATTATGCCAAGTGCCTAAGTAATGGTGAGCAAGTTTTTACCCTTGCGAACAATGTCGATCGAAATGTAAGACGATAGGGTTGGAAATCGCATGTCATGATCGCAACCCAAGTCGCGTAATATCCGTCACGATTCTGCCTCACCAATGTGAGCCTCTTGTCACTCGGAAATGCGACTTGAAAAGGAGGAAATGAGCGAGCGGTATAGCACACGTAAGTGTTTCTGAAGCAACCATAACAACACCGGTAGCGTGGAAACTGTGCTCATATAGTGCTGACGCCAATATAGTTATCACATCAATGAATATACGGCATTCATGAAGCCTGTTACGAGCTCTTCTGCAATAATTATTCGTTTCTCAATTAATTTCCAACAAGATTAAAGTGACTGGCATTGGGATTAAAATGTGTGGCACTTGGATTAAAATGGTTGGCGCAAGGATTAAATGAGTTGGCACGCGGATTAATTCGGATGGCGCTGGGATTAAATGTGGTGGCGCCTGGATTAAATTAATGGCGCGGGGATTAAAAATGCTGGCGCTCAGATTAAATTGGCTGGCACCTGGATTATTTTCAATGGCGTTTGGATTAAACTGAGCGGGAAATCCTGTAGTTTTTCAGCGTGTACAGCCCTTCTATGGGACTTCGCACATTGTATTGGCAATTTCCGTGTTTGTTACTCTGCTTTTACCGTGTCACGGGTCATCCTTTGCCCTCATTTTGGGGAACCACGTGTTCCTTGCGCACGTGGCAGCTGCGAGGAACTCGTGTACAGACGTCTAGTTATCCAAACGACTGGTGCAAGCAAACGCATCACAGTGAAAGTGCGTCACTGGTCCCGAAGCGTGTGCGGTAAGAAAGCCCGCAATTGGCCAGGGACGCGCCACGATCTTCGTAGAAACTCCTAGACCCGACACGCCAGCGGGCTAGTCGATTCGGAATAACGACTAAAACATGCGACCAGATCAGGACAGCGTTCGGTCCTTGTGTGTGCGCGCTTGCCTGCGCGAGCGCGTCGAGTCAAGCTTCACGTAAAACCGGCTCTTTGGAATTCCAGTGGGCCTTGATGAGTGGGAATGCTCTCGATATGTAGTTGAGCAACAATAATTCGAACCCAGCAGGCAATAAAGCAAAAAAATAAGGCATCGCGCAAATTAGCTACTCTCTCTTCTTTCAAGTAGAATTGCCAAAATATTTGAATACAACCATTACAAAGGCAAGTACTCTATTCTAGATAAAGAATAAAAAATGATAGCGGGAGAACAGGCAAGCTGCCGCCGGTGAGAGCTGAATACATACGGACCGAGCTAATCATATTATTCTTTATCGAGAATAATGACCTAATCGTGTTTTAATATTAAGAAAGTTATTAAGAATATTGAGTTGCGGACATTGCGGGACCTACAAGCACGTGCGCACTATCGCGCCCTTCAGCGAGACACTTTCCGAGCCTTTCGCGCCGCTTCTCGCCGTCGCGGCGACGGCCGCCTGTTTCGGGGCGACGCGCGGCAGCGCACAGCCCGCGATCGCGTCCGACCGCGGCACGCCGGCGAGAAACGGGCGTGAAAGGCCCGCCAGCGCGAGAGGCCGCGCTTCGTCGAAGGGCGCGAGAATGAGCGCGCGCTCGCAGAAAAGCCGGTGTCGTCGGCGTCGTGAGCGATAAATCCCAGCAGGCACTTCATGAATAAAAAACAACTTGCAAGATAAAAGCTTGCCTCTTCCTGAGGTGTTCCAGTTTGAATTATACACTGCGGTTGTCGCCGCAATGTAAAGATCTGAGTGCAATATAAAGTAATGGTTGACTTCTAGTTACCCAACTTCCAAGTAACGCATGTAAGTGAAACTTGTTATTAATGATTAATTCGATCAATTATTCGTTAAGTAAGCACATATTTAAAATGAACAAATTAGAAAATCAATCATTTGTATACTTCAGTTATTATATATTTTTGATTTATTTATTAGAACTAAGCGTACTCTTGGTTTGCATTACTCATATAACCTAAATAGTTGAGTAATTACGCAAATAATTATTATTTTCTTTACATTTCAATATAATGAACCAAATATTATCATTTCTCTGTTTTAGTAGCGCATCTAAATAATGAATTTCTAAACCTAAATATTGCACAAATTTCACATTTATGAATAATTACTTTTGCTATCTCCAATAGAGTGTTGATCCTGGGACTTGCAGCAGCTAAGTAGTTGGTCTCTTTACAGAAAGTCCACGTATTCTTTGAGTGACGTCTGCATACGAAGGAGTAGGTTTTCATTGATATGTCGTTTAGTGTGACACGTAATTGCAAGAAATGCATTTCTACAGTCGTTGATTTTGTGCAGCCTAACCATGTACAAGCAACAACTGTGACTTCCATGGCTAACTACTGTATGACACTTGAATTCATAATGCCAAATTTCATGTCGCCAGTTGGCTCGCTCTCCTTTTCAACGTGCCCCTCTCGCCATACTTGGAGCATACGAGGGCTTTGAATAAAGACAAAAGCTACGCACGAACATCCACAGCGGCGAAACGTACGAGCCGTCGTCGGGTTAACACGGCGGCTTCCGCACACAGGGTGGCCTCTGGAAACGGAGAACCACTGCGCCGCCACGGACGACGTCCGAAAGAATCGCCATGTTTGCTGACGCAACGCTTTTCGGGCCGCTATTTGGGCTCCCGCTAAATCGGTGAAATAGCGTTCCCAAACGCAAAGCGTTTAATCCCAAGCGCAAAGCGTTTAATAGCGTTCCCAAACGCAAAACCCAAACGCAGTTTGCGTCTCGCGCATGCGCAGTGGCTTCTTTGGGGCCCTTATTCTAAAGCTCTCTAATATCCAAGCATGCTTTAAGGTAATTGCCACCTTGCACATTCTTCCTGATTCACTCTCCCTGCCAAAAATCGTCGTTTCCTGTAGTAGCCGGCCATCGGCGCGAGCTTTAGCTGCTCGCCCGACGAGGAACTGGATTTTCTTTGGCGAGGCATGTGCTGGCGCTCGTGCTGCTGGTGCCAAGTTAATCCCTGGTTCACGTGGGCTCTGTTCATTTCGACGAGCAGTCTGTACAAGCCTGAGCAGTGAAAAGATACCTTGCTGACTAATGCAATTAGTTGCAATGAATTGAATAAGGCGTGATATACATTAAATATTTATTGGAGCATGATATAACGCAATATTCGGCTATGTAGTACTTAAATTGTTAATTTTGAGCAGATGCGTGTTTTGGATGTTGTGCTCAAGGATTTTGTGTACTCTGGGAAGAAAACTGTTTTAGTGTTCTGGTGAAGCAGCGGACTGGCCAGGAAAATGGGGACACACACAAGAATACATGACACTCGCCGTGTTTGTAACACTCGCTTTGCACTGGTCAGTGTGCCGCTTCACCAACACGGTATGGTTATTAATCACCAACTCGCCCAACATTCCATATTACTGCGTTAGCCTTATAATAATGCAGTTCTCTTCGTGCCATGCAGTGATGTTATGTGACAAGAAATAGGCAGTACAAGTTACAGGCATCTGCGAATCACCGTATATTAAAGGCGTGTAGTTTCCCAAAAACATCTTAATTTGTGATTTGCCTGAACCTAAGGCTGAGAGGTTATAAGGATCTATAAGCTAGGCCACGTCGCTAAAGATGGGAAGAGGGTCTTCCTCGTTAGTATAGTGCCATGCTTATTGGTGCCTAATGCATGTGTTCTTTCTGTGCTCGCAGTGCTGACGACATTCCCTGGGATCCATCAAAAAGCACGCAAATTTGCAGCGCCCATTTTGTTGGCAACTGCAAGAGTTACCTAAGTCAGCATCCATCATACATCCCTACCATCTTCCCACTTGTATACAGAAAGAAAGCATCAGATCGAGAGAGGGAGAATAGGTATGACTGGCAGTGCGCAAGTATCGTAACTTGTTGTGGTAACACTCCTGTATAATAATATATGGACACAAACACAGGAACGTTACCTTTGCAAACCAATTATTAGGGGTAATTCCCACAACAAACAGGCACACATACGGTCTCATTTCTATGCAATGCAGATGGGAGCTGCGTCTAACAGGGCAACGGCAATCACAGCAGTCTTCTCAGCAGTCAGCACCACCGGGATATGTGTTTTCGTACTGCAGTGGCACAGCTCTTGAGCAGCAGCAAGACACATGTGAAACAGACTCCAGAACATGCCTTTCTGAAATGACGGAACCGTCAACAAGCAGCCCAATGGACCTGCGGTCATCGAGTAGTATGACAACAGAAGTTTCTGCTGCCAGAGTGACTTATGTTGTAATTAAAATAAAAGCGGCTAAATTTCTGAACTTGGTGCATACCTCTAACTCGACGTCGTATACGATCTTGTCGGACACCTGTGACACGCACTTGGCTTTCACTGTCACGTCACCGTCCACAATTTGTTCAATGCCGTACACGTGCGGAAACAGATGCTCCCCTTTCGTGAAGTTGCCGCCACACACACAAAAAAAAAATTTTTTTTGAAAAAAGCTGTCGGCGTAGGCAACCTTCTTGAAACCGCACTGCAATCTTTGCATCGCTGTTGCGCAAGCAGGCCATCTGCCGCCGTCGGAGCGCTGTGAGCACGAGCAGCGCAGAAAAGCGCGGACGAAACAATGCAAACAAAGCGGAGACCACGGCGCGACCGCGACGATTCCACATCGGGGGCGCTGTCAGGAGGCAGTGGCGCCGTCTGGCTATGGTTTTCTCGCGTACAAAGAACGCTCGACGCCTGCCCACCGCCGAATGCTTTTATGCGAAGCATATTAACGTAGGTTTCGGGCCTTCGCGCGACGCCTGGCGGTGGCCACCATTGACCCTGAAGTGGGGTCACGTGACATGACGTCACGTGATGACGTCACACAGGCTGCAGATGGGGCCTCATATCGCGCCGTCGGTCGCCTCCCGGCGGTGGCCACCACTGACCTTCAAGTGACCTTCAAGTAGGTCACGTGACATGACGTCACACCAGCTGCAGATGGGGCCTCATATCGCGCCGTCGGACGTCGCCCGGCGGAGGCCTCCACGCTTCGGTTCGCGCCGGCGACGCCACCATCGCTGCATCATGTGATATGTGACGTCACGCCAGGGATGAAGCGGCGCGCGCCCGCCGTCGCGTCAGTCTCTGCGCCCGCAACCGCGCCAGCGTCTTTGCGCCGGGCGTGTATGCGGTCAAGATGCCTCCAAACGCTAAGGATACGCTAAGGTTAAGCCCAGTGGATGCTTCGCATCCACTGGGCTTAACCTTGATAAGCCTCCAATTTTTCCTGGACCGAGCGAGCGCCAAGTCCTCGTGCGTGTAGCGAGTATGTTCACCGCGGCCACGTGGCTATCAACTGCACAAAGAAGAGGAAACGCTTTTCCTTCTAAATAAGCTCTTCAAATTTCGCGTGTTGTTTGCATCGGCCTTTCAGTTGCAGAAGTAAACCAGCATAGACCAAGGTTTGGCTCCACTCTGTGCTGCAATTTCACAAAGCCGCGTCACAGGCCGAGATGCAGATTGACGAGAAAACCCGGCTATTGCTGCAGCAGGTGGCTTGAAACGGGCGCGCAGACGCCGCGGCCCCGAGCCCGCCTCCCTTTCGCTCCCGTTTCCCAGGGACGCCGCCCCGGCGGAGCTATTTTTGGCACGCGGCGAGGACACGCACAACCGTCGAGGCAGACTGCAGTGGGCATGCTTGCCGGGCCGAAATGCGCCACGGCGTGTGTTGGGTGAAAAATGCGGACGTCGATTTAAAACACAAACCGGTCTTACGCAGTGCGGCAATCGACGAGGCGCATTATTCTCTATTCCCGCAAAACTCGCAGCGCCATTGGCGTTATTGCGAGTAAAACAAACAGTTTTTGCTCCCAAGCTCAGCCGGTAACAAATTCCGATATGGACCGCAGGAAGAAAGAAAATTTAAAAAGGTCAGTACAGGGGACATACACCCCAACTTTAAACACATGGCCTCTTCAGGGTAGATAAGTTATACCAGAGTCCTTCTGGTTATACGGAGGACGCAGATATGACGAGGCCTCGATTCAAGTTTGATTATTGTATATCAGTGAAAAAAGTTTCAGGCGGAAGTTTGCGCAGCGCTCCCTTGGAGGACCCAATCCTAGATTTCTTATCTGTTGCACTATCGAACCGATCGTACTGCGCCAGGACATATCTTGCGGCACCGGACTGTATGCGTTCCAGCGCTCTTTACATAATGGGACGGATCCCACAGAGGGCAGGCGTACTCAAGTAACCGCCTTATATAGGCTTTGTATGCAGCCTCTTTGACCCGACTTTCCACGTGCTTGAGATTTCCTGCGAAGGAAACCGACCGAAGCTCCGGCCTCCCGCACAATGCTGTCAATATTCTCACCACCATGATCCGTCCTAAGGTAAAGTCACTCCGAGGTACTTTTTAGGAAGATTCATCGCGAACAACTTGATTATCTAGATAGTAGCGACACCGCAGCTTATGAACTTTTCTGATGAAGCTGACATGTACGTATTTATTAATGTTCAAATCCATACCGTTTAAACTACAACACTTCGATACGATGGGGATCTTCCTGCAACTGTACGCAATCCGCCCCACTGGCCACATTACAATACAATGCACAATCATCAGCAAACAGACGTACAGGTGACTTGATTTCATTAGGATACCATTAATAAAAATAAGGGACAGAAGGAGTCAGCGAACGGATCCCTGTGCAACCGCAGATGTCGTATCAACGCACGGAGAACGTTTGCCATTTAGAACAACTTGCCGTTCCCGTGATGTTAAACAATCCAGTATTCATATTTAACGGAGTTATCAATATTAATCTCCACAAGTTTCCGTAATAGTGACTGACGGCAGACAGTATCGAAAGCCTTCCGAAAATCTAAAAATAAATAATAAATCTGTCCTCTACAATCGAGACTGGAGGCTATAGCGTGATAAAACTCGAGTAGCTGAGTTGTACAAGAAAAACCTTTTCGAAATGTACGCTGTTCATTATTCAGAAATCCCATCGGCGTAATGTGTTTTAATTAAATTAAATTATTTGGTTTTACGTGCCTAAACTACGAGCTGACCATGAGGCACGCCGTAGTGGTGGACTCCTGAAACTTGGACCACCTGGGGTTCTTTAGCGTGCACCTAAGTCACCTAAAGTACTTGGGTGTTTTCGCATTTGGGCCCCATCGAAGTGGCCGGAATTCGATCCCGCGCCATCGTGCAGCACAACACCATAGCCTCTAAGCAACCACGGCGGGTCGTAATGTGTTTAAATAGGACCGTGTAAATAATGTACTCTAAGGTCTTACACAACACTGTGGGGTGAGTGATATAGGTCTATAAAAACTGGTACTACGTACGCTTGCTTCCAGTCGTCAGGTAGCTGGCCATCACTGAAAGGCCTGTTGTAAATTACAAAAAAAAAAAGTATTCAGCTACCTCATGAAAGCAGTTTTTCAATATTCTAAGATATATTACATCCGGTAGTGTAGCTTTACATTCATCGACGTTGTCAAGAAGCTTTATTATACCTTCCATGGAAATCGCCACAGGCTCCACTGCTGCGTAATTCTCTGACGATCGTTGGAGGGAACTCGAAGCCCTCGCAGTGAATAGCGATTTGAAGAAATCATTCAGTACGGCAGCTTTTTCTACGTCATCTGTAATTATCCTACTGTTATGTGTTAAATCTGGAGGGCCAGAACATTCCGTACTGTACCTCTTAAAGAACTTCATAAGCTTATTATTTTTGAAATCAATGGTTAAGCTTTGAAAATAAGTCTTAACACTCCACTAATGAATTATTATACAATGCCGTCAGATTCCGTAATTTCTTTAGAAATGATAAACGTTTTTCTTTTGCAATGTTCTGACTACGCTCTTGCGTCGATGGATCAGTCGGATTAGATCGCCATTGATCCATGGCTTTCCCTTTCGTTTTGCTTTGTTACTTCGAGCACTAAGGACGTAACTGAATAATACTATACGATTCTCAAAGATAAACCATAGCTCATCGATATCTAGGGAATCAGCTAAACACTCGAACGATAAATAGTGGTCGCCCAACTGCTTTGAAATTCCTGTGTAGTTTGCTTTGTGGTAAATGTACGGGACTCACTAACTTCGGGGGGCGAAGAAGCAATAGCCAATCTAGAAACAACAACGTCATTAAATTATGGTGTTTTACGTGCCAAAACCACTTCCTGATTATGAGGCACGCCGTAGTGGATGACTCCGGAAATTTCGACCACCTCGGGTTCTTTAAAACAACAACGTCATGGTCACTTATACCAGGAATAACACTTACGTTTAACACAGAATGTGGGACACTGCAAAGCAGCAAGTCAAGAAGATTGGGGCCACTTGTTGGCTGAGAAACGTGCTGATAGAAACCAAGAGAATCCGGCAATGTTTTCAACTGACCATGGGCTCCGATATTGGAATTCGATACGCTATGACCTGTCGTCTATGTAACATCGGGAAGGTGAAAATCACGAACTACTAAAATGCACTTACTAAAAATGTTTGTGCAATTTTACGCAACTGGTTTAAAATGTTAGGGTTAGAAGCAGGCGGGCGATAGAAGGCTCCTACAACAAACTTTACGCGGTCGTTTTGACACCAAACAGACTCTGTAGGGTTGTGGTCAACGCGAAGTGGGTGGCTTTGAAGCGATGCCTTTACGAGCACAAAATACCACCGCCAGGCGAAGATCTCTCCATGCGATATGCGCTGAAATCGCTGGGAAAGACTTCGTGGTCAGCTATTGTAGGCTCAAGCCAAGATTCGGTGCAAATAACGATGTCAGCACCTACCCTGTTTATTAAGCCGTCCAGTTCACTGACCTGATTTTTTACACTTGGGAAGTTGCTTAGTAACAATACAAGGTTACGTGCCTGTTGGAACAACGCGATTTTGTCACTTTCGGCTGTATAGCACCATCTCACGTGTTTCATAGGTCCATGTAAACGTTGCGCCATCAATATTCCACTTATGATAGGTAAACTTTACAGAGTGCCACCATTTCCCCTTCTCGCGTGTTCCCAAAGATGCTTTCTTCTTAAACGAACTTGAAGATAGTAATCATTCTTGAGTTATAGGCTGAAGTCTTTTAGTTTATGCGCATGTTTGAAAAGTCCGTTCTTTACATTATAATCACAGAGCCGTAAGATAACTTGTCTTTTACCCGTTTGCTTTTTAATGCCGACTCCATTTACCTTCACGCCAGGCACGTACCCAGGATTTTTTTTCGGGGGGGGGGGGCAACCCAAGGTAAATTTTCTATGCAAATGAGGGGGGGCACCTTTACTAGTACAAATGTGAATAACGCCCACCATAAAAACGCGTAAGCCCACAGAAAAGAAATGAAATAAGGTGTATTTTACAGGTACGCCTGTGCGATACGCCTCTCCTTTACTTGGCAAACAAAGAACCACGCCAAATGGACTTGCGCAGGAAAGAAGCGCAGGAACAACACTGCCAAGAACAAGTAAAGAAGAGAAACTGTAAAATAAAGATTGCTTTAGTAGAATAGAACTTTAAAAACAGTAGTTGGAAACAAAAGCACACGGACCGCGTGGAGTTGTGTTACTCCGCCAGCCAATGACAGAAGCAAAAAAAATCGTCGTCATGCGGTCTTTTCAACATGACGTCGTACTTGACACCTCCGGAGCGTCTGCTGTTCTTCAAAAGTCTTTTCATCGGCGGAAACAATGAGGTGTGCAACAGACATGGACAAAATGTATCGACTCTGAGCATTTTACTATTCAAAAGTCTGCTGTGCAGTTCATGTCACTGATGAACCCGTTTTACTCATGAAACTTCCCTGCCAACTGAAGTGAAACTTCACAACAAATATTTGTAGCGAAGCAAGCATGTTATTTCAGTTCAATAATGAATTAGGCATTCGCCATTCAACTATAATAGGCGAGGAGAAAGGTATAAAATTACACGCTAATAATTTTATTTTTGTAGTTACCGCTTTATTTGGGTAACAGAAGAGGTTTGAAGCACGAATTATTTGCAGCCTCACGGAGGAACAGTGGCTGGCGGCTCTGAGGGCGCGGGCAGGGCCGGTATTTTGTAGCGATGACTTTTCCGATTCTATGCTTTTTCAGGCTTTTCGCGCTTGGCCAGTGGTCAGAGCGACGGTCTACTCACATTATCAACGGGATCAGGCGGCCGTGTGTGGTGGATGATAAGAATAGCATAGAATAAGGCATAAGGCATCCCTACAAAATAGCGGCCCAGGGCTTCATTGCAGACTTAAGAGGAAGCTTTAGCTCGGGTGCTCCTATCTAAATACATGTAAAAGGAGAATTCGTTTTTCTGAGCAACAACTGCACCAAATGTAACGAGGTTTGTTGCATTTAAAAGAAAAACTTAAACTCTAGTGACTGTTGGTTTCGAATTTTCGCTTTATATTGTCAATTTTCATTAAAAACTATCAAAATCGAAAATTTTTAGAAAACGAGACTATCAAGTTTACAACTCTGTCTTTCGGCAACGAAAAATGGTTTCGCAATTCTGTGAATTGCATCTAGTAGTACATTTAAAGCGGACAAAAGTGATATGTTACATATGAATCTCAAAAATTTAGCAATATGGAAATACACCTTTTGAAGAACCCTTGTAAACAACGTAACAAATTCACATAAGATGTAAAACGATATATCGAATTTGTCCGCTCTGAATGGTCTAATCGATGCTGTTTACAGAACCGCGACATTTCTTCTTGACGCAGAGCTATGGATTTGTGGACTTCGTGCTTCTATTTTTTTTCAAACTGTCGAATATTTGAAAATCTTTTTAACAAAATTCAGGCACTAATTCGAAATTCCTTTTCAAGCAGTCACTTGAATTTAACTGTGTCTCTCAAATGCAACAAATTTCATTAAAATCGGTCCAGGGGTTATCTCAGAAAAACTTTTTTGCGTTTTATGTGTACTTAATAGGCCGCCTCAGAGTTGGGTCCGAGCTAAAGCTTCTTCTTAAATTGTACCGCACCATAGCAGCGTTTTTTGAATTATCTCTGGAAGAAATATACAGAAATATATATTTGCAGAACAGTCACAGTTCTTTTCGATCCCTCGTTTACTGCTCTGATAAGTTAAGAGCCACAACCGACCCTTACGGTTATTTGGGAAGTTACGTAACGATGCGTGGCCGCCAGTCGCGTACAACCGCGTATGGCACAGGAAGCTGCGACTCTGCACGTACTGCGCCCACCGCCGAAGGTTGGAAAAACACCTGCACAAGCACAGCAGAGAAGTGGCAACGTCAAGCGGCTCGAATGATAACTGTAGAAGCGTCATTCAGAACACACGGAATTGTCCTCCACTTCCGGCGGCGTTTTCTCTACTCCCTTTTTAAATAAAAAGATGCTGATCCATGAATATTTTCATAAACAACGGTTGCATTTGTTAATTTTTGCTTTTCCTTCCTGTTTGGCTGTTGCCTTAATTGGCTATCTCCCTTAGTGCATCACTTAATTTCTCAAGTCCTTGCGACTCTTGTTTTCAGTTGGCAATTTTGCACGAAAAGAGCTGTAGAATTAGGGAAAAACCAGACGAGTTAACAGGTGACAGTCATATTAATTTGCCCATAAGTTTCAAGATTATTACAGGGCTTGATGATGAATGCTATCCCGCATTATTTTATTTTGCACCTTATCTAACCCATATCACGGGTATATGGTTCCAAGAATCTGTCAGCGTCGCGGCGAGCCGTCACTCGAGGAAATATTGACACAAAAAGAAAAGTTAAACGCAATTGGCGTTTTCTCTGGCCGCAACTCGTTCCACGCGCATACAGACCAGCTGACCACGAACTGAATCCCTTTGCTGGTCCCTGGATCAGTCTACACGAAGAAGGTTGAACTTACGAAGCAACAACGATGGGCGTGACCGTTGAATAGACGGTGACAACTGAATGCATCTCGAGTTAATCGCGCAGGCACCGAATTGATGAGGAAACTGGCCATCACATCCCAGGAGACGCCGATAACTACCGCCATCCAAAAGGAGTGAAAAAAGCCGCAAAATGTTGACCGCCAAATAACTGTCAAGTCGCAACATTGATTTGGCGGCGCCTTAGGAATGTGTGTGAGAAATGGTGGCGTGAGCGGGGAGGGGGGGGGGGGGTATGCGTCTGAATTTCGGGAGGGGCCCGGGCCCCCCCAGGCCCCCCCCTTGGGTACGTGCCTGCTTCACGCCCATCTTACTCGCGAACACGTCGTCGATCACCTGCTTTCTTAGAGACGCTTCATCTGTTTCCTTCAGTCCATAGATACCTAGACTATATCGCCGGCTGCGATTTTGCATGTCGTAAGAGTCCAATGCTGCAAAATGGCGCATCGTTTGGGGTTCTGCCGAGAACGAGACCTAAGATGGCCGCTGTCCGCTTGGCTGTCTACTTTGCCGTCTACAGCGACTATTGGAACCTGTGTCGTGGTACTCCGGGCGTGGATCCGGAGCCGAAAGCCTGCCCCATCACGATTCGGGCTCCCTATGAGTGAGGGTCTGTGCGCAGCGTCAGTTGCACGTAGAAAAACGACTGGGCAACGTGGGCAGAATCCGATGGCTGCGCAGTCATGGCGCTTCCACAAAGGTGTCGTACCCATCACGACACGGAACGAAATAATTTACCGACATTGTGTAGCGGTAACGCGATGCCCACGAGAAAAAAAGAAGTGTCCACGCGTTCTGCTGGTCGCGCCGGCCAGCGATCGAGGCCATGGGGCGAACCGGCGTGTCACGACCGGATGCGGCGGCGAAACACGTGTCAGGGCAATTCGGAACATCTTTCACATTCGTTCATTTTTGACACTTGTCGGGTACTATTAGCGTTACATTCCGAATTATTCGGAAATGGCAAGTCCTTTAACGGACACACTCGGAAAGGGAGCGCCGAGTAGCGTGCACTGCGACCGAGAGAACGCTTTCCACCGAAGTTTGAAAAGTTATTACTTTCTGGCCCTGTGGTTCGTGCGCCAGGCCATGCGTATTCAGTGCGACACAAGCGACAGGGGAATCGGCGTGGTACTCAGTCTGGCCGGCAATGACAATGAGGAACATTTTATTCTCTATGCCAGCCGTAAACTAACTGTAAGAGAGGAAGCCTACAGCGCTTCATAGAAGGAGTGTGCCTGTTTGGTTTGGCCAGCCCCGAAGTGTTCGTGTTACTTGTACGGAGCGGGATTCATCTTCGAAACCGACTACTGCCCTCTGATGTGGCCTAATTAAATGTCACACAAAAATGGCCACTTGCTCCGATGGAGCCCCACTCTCAAACCGGACTTCTCCGTTAGATATAAGAAAGGAAAGTTGTAAAGCAATGCAGATGGCTTGAGCAGGCTAATTTGAAACTCATTATGCGTGTAGGAACCCAACAAAATTTTTTTCGTTGTTTTTTATTAAGCGAAGACGATCAGCTTTTGTTTAGCAGGACACCATATATGATTGCTAACTTTGTCGGCACGAAATTCAGTATTTGTTGTTTCTGCACTCATGTTTTCTTTGAAGCCTGGCGGGTCTAAAGCGAGATCCAAGACAATCTCTACCCAAAGCCGTGTTGTGGGGGTCCCTTGTTGTTACCTGTCGTTGTGAGATATTTTGGGGTGTATGTCAGCATTTCGCAGTTAGTTTCTGCAAGCCAAATCATCCCCCTTGCCACCAGCCATTCTCTTCTTGCCCAGCGGTTATCAGCACTGGGCAGTCGAGATTTTTCGGGCCATGGAGGAGCTGTTACGATCGGCCAGTGGGGGCAGTAGTGACCTTCTAGCCTCTCCTGCACCACTGCGACGAATCGCTCCGTGAAGCTAACAATGCATCCCCTCGGACAAACGAGCGGCGACACCAAGCCGAGACACGTTTGGCGAATAGTGTTGATGGATGATGCACTGCCGTTGTCCTCGACGGTGTGAGCAAGAAGCTATTGGAAAAGGGCGTTCTACGCCGTTTCCCCCCGGCCACTGCTAGCCATCACGGTGGTTTAACAGACGCTCCAGCTAATTGCTGGGTCATCTCAGGAACGAACACGCGCCATTTTGGGTCAAGCGTGACAATTCCTGTCTACGCATTCCCCTCCATTCTGTTTTTCAGTGAACAAAGATGCCGGAGCGATTGCGTGAACCCTCGCCCTCAGTGCAGGTCCTTCAACGACTTCGTCAGGCTTTACCGCCTTTTGTCACAGTCCCCTCTTTCATCACTGAAGGAAAACAAACATCAACCTCAACCCACTCCATCAGCAGGCGCGACCATTGCAGCGCTACGACAGGTCTTCGCAGCCCAGGGGTTGCCGGACGTCATCGTGTCCAACAATGGTCCTGCTTTGCCAGCACAGAGTACCTGGCCTGGCTGACGAAGAACGGAATCCGCCGGATGATGGTTCCGCCGTACCATCCTGCTTCAAACGATGCAGCCGAGCGGGTGGTGCAAACCATCAAAGACAAGCTCACGAAGAGGCAGACTGGGGATTTCCGGACGCAGATTGCCCGGATACTATTTCATTACCGGACCACGCCCCACGATGTCACTTGACCATCCGACCCAGCAGGAGCTCACAGGGGGCACCCCTGTGAACTCACCCACCTCTGTCCCAGCAGGAGCTCACAGAGGTGGGTGAGTTCACAGGGATGCCCCCTGTGAGCTCCTGCTGGGTCGGATGGTCAAGACACCCTTGGACGTCTTGCATCCGGACCTCCGATCCACAGTGCTCCTGAAGCAGCTGAAGCAGAAGCTTGCTGCTGACCAAGGGTGCCGTCCCGGGCCTTTGTCAGAGTCGGGAGCTCCAGTTTTCGCCAGGAGCTTCCGTCCTGGCCCACCCTGGTCCGCCGGACAGGTGGTGTCTCCTGCCAGCGCCTCATCGCTGCTCGTCCGCATGCCAGACAGGGCCACGTGGCATAGACACGCCGACCATGTTAGGCCTCGCCTCGGGACCTGGCCAGCGCCGTCGACTGCCACTTCCGAGTTCCAGCCCGCAGGAGCGACTGGCGGTAGCGCCAGTCGCTTCCAGCGGAGCACCGTCCACCTCGGAGGCGGCAAGCGTTGCCAGTGGTGCGGCGCCCGTTGGGCCGCTGTCAAGTCCGGCGCCACTCACAAGGCCGACCACTGCGGACCCTACGGATGGAGCCAAGCTGTCTCAGGCAGCACCCGGCGTTGCCACACCCGCCCGTCAACACCGGTGCCCAGGCGGAGTACTCGGCGGCGGAGGTCACCGGACCGTTACTCGCCTGGGTAGCAGGCACTGTCGACCCGGCAAGGACGGAGGCAGAGCCTTGTACGTTGAACTTAGAAGTTTTTTGTTGGCGACAAACAAAATGGGGGTAAGGGGGTGTAGCAAGCATGTGACGCCCCCTCGAGCATAATCTTCTTTAGCCCGCCAGGCTAGGTGGCCAGCCAGGCTCAGTTAGGCAACATTGGTCACCGCACCAATAAACACCGGCGAGCACAGCTGCTCGGCAGTCACTCATCGTTCGTCACCACCACGCTCCGGAGCGTCTATTTAACGGTGCCTCGAGCCCTCCCTCGTTCACGAATCCGGGCGGATCGTGACATTCGGAGTTAGGAAGCACGCTTTCATTCGTTTCGAGCAGAAGGAAATACACATACATGAAGAACAGACGTCGCGGTAATCGCGATTCGTTTGGATGTTTTAGCAGACGATCGCACTGAGCCGGCGTAACCCAGTGGGCAGGTTGGATTTGTCGGCGTCGTTCGAAGTCGGTTCGGATCAACGTCGCACTGCCACAACCCACGGTCGTGTCGTTGTCGGCCTGTTATTACAACACCCATCTTTCAGGAACACTGCTGCACGGGTCGTGGGTCCAAAGATCTCGTACGGTCGTTGGTGTCGGCGTATTCGCGTCGGCGGCCATTATAGGCATAACAGCCGGAGGCCTCGCAGCCTCCGATTGGTTGAAATCGGCGCGCGTCGCAGCCTCTGCTTAGTGCACGCCGGCGAAGCATCGCCACGCTTTGCCCTGTTACCGACCGACGCGTTTGACGCTTTGGCGCGCGCCGAAGCCTGCCGACACGTGCAAGTGGTTAGGCCTTTAGGCGCCTGTCCCTGGGGCGCAGCAGGACAAGCCAACACACGAGCGACCACCGGTCCGCTTGGGCACCCACCTCGAGAACTCGTCGGGACCAGGGGACGACCCAGGACGGCCTACGGTCCGCCCTGGTGCCTGCGCTCATTCCTGTGAGCATGCTGATGCGGCCGAGCGGCACTTAGGTTCGCGTGTCCACAATGGACTTTTTGCAAAAATACTGCTGCGCATGCTCGCACACGGCTGCCACGAGCGCCCGCTACACGGTTAGATACGATAAGCAGACAAACAACCAACGCAGCGCACCTTGAGACGCCGGTTTGTGTTGGTTTCGATCGCGGTATTTTCGTGAAAAGGCCGGCTAGTTGCGTATTGTGAACGAATTGCTTCACTAGCAAACGGAGCACGAGTTTATTTCGGTTCCCGTCCACGCCATCGGGCGAAGAAAGCAGCATGGATAAGCGACGGCCGGAGATGTCACCACACCGCACAACTTGCTCGCTCCTCGCAGAGCCGCTTCTCATCGCGCTACTTGCGGCCACTGAATTGTCATATGACAGCGCTGCGGGGTTATTTCGATCTGCAAGCTTCGAGGCGCCCTCAAACGCATCTTGCCGGAAATGCGGAACGCTGAAGATGGACGGGCGGAGCTTGCGAAAGTGCAGTGGTATCGCTCAGCTGTTGCCGCGGACCGGTAATTGTAGTGAATATCATAAAGCAACGTCGAAAGTGCGCCCCGTACGACAATCGAAACTCGCCATCCGATAGCGGTTGGTGTCGCCGACGGGCAGCGACGCCTGGTTTGCTCTTTTCAGCCGACGGTGTACATGTATCCAAATGTATTTTTCATTTAGCCTCTTAATATTCATGCATGCGTTAAAGAGAGAGAGAGAAAAGGATGCATAGAAAGCAGGGAGGTTCACCAGAGGCAGTTCCGGTTGGCCGCCCTGCACGGGGGGAACGGTTGAGGGAAATAAAAAGAGAGTGAAAGGGGGATCGATAGAGAGACGAGCACAAACAAACCGCGTAGGCTACAGAGCGGTAGGGGGCGGCGTTCTTAAAGTCTATCGTGAAGCCTTCTAGACCGCAGGAACTTAATAACGCGAGTAAAGCCTTCAGCGCGCATGTTCTTTGGGAGTACTGAGTTCGGGTGCTGGCATGCGTTAAAGAGCTCGCAGAAGCTTCTTCGTAACCGGCGACACGGACGGCCCACGAGCTGGGCGCATTCACCGGTGGCACACAGTCGAGAGAACGGCGCTTCGTCTGAGACTTTCCCGTATTTGCCGCACGCGAAAGAGGACCGCCGTAATAAGCCAAACAGTTCAGTGAAACTTTGCTGCAGATGGGCCGTATTAGTATAGGATAGACACTGCTAAGCGGAGCATCACGCTCGGGGCACTGACTGTGTCGGCAGCCGCCGATCGCTCGGTAGCTGTCGAAGCAGCAGTAGCCGACGGCGCTTGCAATGAAAACGTCCCGAGTCATAAAGCGTTAATTTTCGTTGGAATTTTAGCGTCCGGATATATTGCGGTGAAACGAACAAAGAGGTGCTCTCTGTACTCTGTCGGCAGCAAAGAGCAAACCTGGAATGGCGCTCGCTGTGCGCGGCCAGTCGGCGAAACCAAGTGTGGACAGGCGGCGACACAGCGTGTGTGGACGACGCGCTCTTTGTGGAAGGACTGCATGTCGCTCGCAGCTGGCACAAGCAGCCTCCGAATGTTCGATATCTGTGACGCAATCTGTAACGGACCTTCAGTGCCTAGCTTCGATGAGGCTGGCGAATAGTGGCAGTTTTAGAAAGCAGCCATGCGCGACCACTGTGAATGGTACGCTCCGAGAAGTTCCACGTCTTGTACAGAGTGACGGGGTCGTCGGTTCTCTTTGCGGCAGTGAGCATGCGCTGTTGCCGCGGCCAGGCAGGTGCCGAGAGAACGAGACTCGCTTTCCAATCGCATACTCTCCATTTATTTATTTATTTATTTATCACAGTACCCACAGCGCCAGTTTGGTAGTACAGTGTAAGGGGGGGGGGGAAGAGAAGTACATATAGCATTGACAAATAAAAGCAGTTAATATAGAATACATCATGAGAAAAAATTACAGTTCACGGCAATTAGACGACGCAAAAAAAATAAAAAAAGAAGATACGCACAGCATAACCTACATGTGCGACGCGAAACAAAACGGTTCTGGTAATGCAAGCACAAAGTTCGAAAAGAAAAATTGCAAGTCACACGGCTGAAGCAAAGGCATCACTTGAAGATAGCGACACAACATCACTAGGCAACCTGTTCCACTCAATGACCTTCTTAGGAAAAAAAGCATCTTAAAAAGCTCCGTTCTACATCCATGCTCTTTTATCCTAAGTGCGTGATCGCGCCTAGCAAAAGTGTACTCCGGTGTCTTTATGTAGCTATGGCGATTGGAGGCCGGTTTTAGACTGATATACATTGTGCAAAAATTTTAATCGGAATGTTTTTCTACGATTTTGAAGTGTATTCCAGCTAATGTTTCTTTTGCCTGGGGTGCTCTAAAATACCGAGTATAATTTTGAACCAGGAAACGGGCTGCTCAGCTTGTACTCTTTCTAGCCCACGGGTCCAGATTGTACAAGCATATTGTAGTATTGGTCTTATGTTGCTATGTTGTTATGGTAAAGCAAGTTCCTAGTTTCTAAAGGAAAGCATTTCGCATTCCTGCGTAGCAAAGCAAGAACTCTACAAGCCTTAGCAATTGTATAGTTAACATGACGGTGCCAGCATAGCTGAGGGGTCAAGTACACCCCAAGATATTTATATTCACACACGGATGCGAGATTTGTCCCGTTAATGATATACGTATATACATGTGGTGGCCTTTGTCTCGTAAAGCACATCTGCACAGTTTTATCAAGATTTATACTCATGATCAATTTATCACACCACTCTGCAACCTTGTCCAAATCCTTCTGTAGTTCATTGTAATCATCGGGACCATTCACACATTCATAACACGATACAAAACGCAGTCGTCCACAAACAATCGGATGAAAGATGATATGCCAACGGTAATGTCATTCGTGTATAACAAAAACAATAGCGGACCCAAAACTGAACCTTGAGCCACCCCCGACGACACATCAACACCATGCGACCGCTTAGCGGCAACAACTACGCGTTGTGTCCTACAATTTCAGTATCCTTTTATGCATTCAGCAACCGTTTTATTTATGTTGTACCACGACAATTTCTCAAGCAGCAAAGAGTGGGGCACTAGGTCAAAAGCCTTCATGAAATCTAAAAAAAAAACGCAATTTACACAACCTCCTTTGTCAAGAGTGGATGCTAGGTCATGCGTTAATTCTGTAAACTGAGTAATAAAAAAACAACTTCGAAATGCGTGTTACTGAGGGATCAATAAGGAAAACAAATTCAAATGAGTCATGAAGTTGCTAAAAGTACATGGTAAAAGATGTTGCAAGGTACACTAGTCAAGGACACCGGTCGATAATTAAACACAGATTTTCGAGATCCTGACTTCGAAATAGGAACAACATTGGCAATTTTCCAGTCTGCAGGCAAAATTCCGCATGTCAAGGACTTAGCAAAGAGCACATAAAGTATTTAGACAACGGGCCCGCACAAGCGGAAAGCAGAAAGTTCGGCAAGTCATCGGGACCGGTGGCACTAGTGGTACTTAAACGCTCAAGTTGTAGCCGAATGCCTCTCCTGTCGAAGACGATGTCATTCATAGGTTCCCCTCCGATAAGCCCGTAGTGAAACATTGAATCAGTATTAGGTGCGCGTACAGAAAAAACAGAACTGAAGAGTGAGTTAAACATTCTGCCTTATCTAGACTATCATCAACAAAAGACCAATTGTGTTCGAGCACAGGAATTGACACTTGGTCTTTTGTATTCTTCTTAATAAACTGCCAGAATTCTCTAGGGTTACTTTTTAACGTAGAATGAAAAGAAGCATAAAAAATACCTTTCGCGTGTGATATTGCGGAATTTGTCTCATTTGAAGCTTTTCTGGGCTGTCGGTTTCTTCCTGTACGCCTTGTATGCCCCTACCTGTGCGCAGAGCCACGGCCGGACTCGAGCGGCAGCGGCGCGCGTTCTTGTTACGGCCCGAGCATTCGCCCGGCGAGCAAGGGAAAAATTTCTCAGTGCCTCGCGCCACTGCTCGCCGCGTGAGGGCGCGGCGACGCTACCCCTCCGAAAGTCACTGACCCCTCTCTTCCCTGCGCGCTGCCCCGTAGCGCTGGTAGCACGTTGAATCACGGCTGGACTACAGGCAGCAGCGTGCGCTTTTTAGAGCGCAGCTCTTTGGCGTCCGTTCCTGGGTTTCGCGTCGTCGTCGTCGTCGGCCTCGTAACCAGCTCCGCCCCCCTTTCATCCCCCCAGCGCTAGCAGCGACCGACTGATACCGCTGGATGCCGCTGACGCCGCTAGAGAGTCAAGATAACGTGACTGCATAGAACACCGTCGCCGCCATGCAGAAAGAGGAGGAAAGGGTCCCCCCCCCCTGTTCTTGTGTGGCGGATAGGGTGCTCTTCAGTTGCCGACGCGCCGGTTATTCGTTGTCCCTGAAACCAACTCCGCAGCTGGGGTTGACTCACTATCGGCGTCAGCGGCATCAGTCAGTCGCTGCTATCTCTTCCCTCCTCCCTTTATCGTGTTGTCCGCTTGCTGCGCGCGCTTCTGCCCCCATCGTTTGCCGCTGGGTGTACACGCCGCCCCCCTCCCCCCTCTTCCTGCGAGTCTCCGGTTGTCAAAGCGCCGGCTCGAACTTAATTCCTTTCTTCGCTCCTCCTCCAATGCAACCCCTGTGCGGTGGCAATCAGAGGCCAGATCGGTGGCGGCGGATCTGTATATGTGCACCGCCCGAGCCGAAATTGCCGCTGCCGTTCGCCCTGTGCGGTGGCAATCAGAGAGCCAGATCGGTGGCGGCTTGACATAAAGACAAACAGCAATTTCCTAACACTTATGCGGGAGAACATCCCGTTCCTCTCGCTCGTAACGCGTCCCACGGCTGTGACAACCTCGCGAGGCACTTGTATAGATCTCGTCTTTGAGAATCAAGCATTGGTGTACCAAGTCGAACATATATCAGTCTATTTCTCCGACCACAAAGCTTCCTTCATGACTGTCAAGAACTGTTAGTGGAGTCTTTGTTAAAGGAATACGTGTGAAAAAAAAATTCTGTGATAGCGCATACATGTGTTGCTCGATTTCTTTGCCTCAATCTATCGAAAAGGTGAAACAGCTTATTTGCTGCGCTCAAACTTCGCATTAGGAAGTAACGTAATCGTCGGTAATTTTTTTCTTGAATTTGCGACTTTTGGGGCACTCCGGCGTCGATAATTTATTCGTCACGGACTTCGTGCACTTTGACCTTTCTCTTACCAGCCAGCGAATCGTCGGAGAAAAAAAACCTGCGGCTCCGCGGACGTCATGGTGCCCTTGCCTGTATGTGAGTGCTCTTTGTCCCGCATACCGTGAATCGTACATCGCACCATGGTGTACTGTGGTGTTCCGTTTCGCAAATCACGGTCCGGGAAGAGTCCCGGTGTTTCTTTCATCAGTTTCCTAGTGATGCAGAACTTTGCGCTAAGTGGCTGAAGAACATTTCGAGAAAAAATCTCGTCATCAATGGCAAGTCTGCATCGATTGTAGTATGCAGCAAGCACTTTCGTGACAGTGATTATGCTCCCGGATGTCGCATCAAAAAACTCCTCCCAGGGGCTGTTCCGACCGTTTTTGAAGCGTACCCCTCTTATCTGGCACCTTGCTCTAAGAAAGCTCGGAAAGATCCCACAGACCGGGCTCTCTTCGTTTTCAAGGAGGCAAGCTCTTCAATTCACTTCATGACAGCGATGAAGAAATGGTTTGACATTCACGATACATCTTACAAAGGAAGTGGACAAAAGGTGCCGATTTCTGAAGAAGATTACGTTCGTTTGCTGTGCCTTGAAGGCGAATTTCCCAGCTACATAAAGAACATCCAGAACGTTTCACTTGCCACGGGAAAGGATGCCTTCACGAGTGAAACATTCCAAGCCCTACTATTCACGTCAAAGTCAACTGTGGAGACAGTGCGCTACCTGCTAAGGAGAGGTGTGAACTACGTGCTCACAAAAAAATTGAACAGTGAACCCATTGAAGCACTTTTCGGCAGGCTAAGATCGATGTGTGGTGGCAACGATATGCTGGACGCAAGAGCTGTTACGGCTGCACTGGATCATATCGTGAAAGAAAAAGTCTTACGTCCAAAAGACGTCAAGGTACTTGAAGTTGGCGTTCAGGAACTGGCTGCAACACTGTCGCCAGCTCTGTTAGAAGACCTCAAAAACGTGACAGAGGATTCTGCTGCTCCGACGCCCTCCGCAACATGCTCGGGCCTCGCATATGTAGGCGGTTATATTGCAAAGCTAATCGCTGAATTTGGATGCGATGCCTGCACCCTGCTTGTCACGACTAGTAATCGGAGTGATCCAGTTTTCAAGCTTCTGCAGGGCCAAGACAGAAGTGGGCTCTATTATCCAAAGCCAGAACTGTTAGCCCTTTTGGATAAAATAGTGATTTTCTTTGAAAAGGCTGTGGAGCAGTTGCCGCGGACAAATCTTCTTGAGGTGTTTCAAACAATACTCGAACCGCAGCTTGAAAAGTCGTGCCTACTCAGATGCCCAGAAGGGGTGGATAATAGCCATGCTAGAAGGCCGGCCTGCTTAATTGCTGAGAAATTCGTAAGAATACTCCTCATTAATTACACGAAAACGGTCACTGATAAAAATGATAAGTCATGTGCCTATGTGCACAAGCCTTCAAGGAAACATTTCAGGCTCAAAGGTTCCGTAAGTTAGAGTTACCGCTGCGTGTGTGCTTGAGATTTCATATTCAAGTAGTCCTTTGTAACAGAAAGGCGTGTTTCATCATTCTAACTTATTTTCATGGCAAAGGCGTGAATCCATATCTTAGTGTTTACATCGTAAAAGCAGTTATGTATCAGTGATGTTTTGCCATTTATATTACTTTAAGGAAGCTTGCTCATAGTGTCAGATATCATTGATGTGCACTGCTCCGATAAATTGGTTTACTGTAAATAAAATATCTGTTAAACATTTTATTATGTGTTCTTTAGTAAGGGGAGCGTTACCGCTTCCCTTTCTTCATTAAAAAATTTGAGCAGAGTGTTACCGTTTACCGGTATCGTTGCCGTATGGCGGTGCACGTGCCGCTCAGATCCGCAGTACCTGAGGGCAGCTAGAGCCTGACGTAACGGTAACTGCTGCAGAATCCGGTCCCGCTCTGCATTACATCCCACGTATGGCGGAACGCGCAAAAAAGCATTTTCTAAGTGGCGATAGACATTACATTTAAGTCTCCCCGTTACTGAAACAGAAGAATTAAGTTGTACCAGCCAGAAATGCGTCGCGGGGTGATAGTGCTATTTCGCAGCTTATCAGCACAGCAGCTGGGTATGGGCTGATTTCCTGATACTAGAAAGAAAAAGCCAAGCATGAAGCATTTCTGCACACTGCTGCCTGATGCTGCGCAATAGTAACAAGCCCCAAAAGCCCGAAAACCTTTCAAAATTCATGCTGCAGCGAACGCGCGCACGCATTCCGCGCGGGCCGCGCCGGCGGAGGGGCAGGGCTGCAGCGCCCCGTCAAAGCTGCGGCCGCAGGCGGCAACTACCCCCATTGCGCAGGCCGTGACAAGAACGCGCGCCGCTGCCGCTCGAGTCCGGCCGTGGCAGAGCGCTTCAGCTTCATCCGTTGTGCGACAGGTGGCGCTCACTATTTTGCAGGAGCACATGGCATTTTGTGAGAACTTCAGAATGGCTTCAGAATAGGTAGGCGTTTAGATGATAACTTATTTGTTCTTATTCAGTGTATTTAAATATCAAAAGCAGAAAGCAGACCGTTATAGGTGGCCTTTTTAGACATTACATGAGCCTATGACAACGTAGACCAGAACATTTTGTGGGATATTCTGAAACGGGAAGGCTTAGGTGACGATTGTCTACAGCTTTTGAGGGAGACTTACCTAGAAAATACTGTTTGCGTTGAATGGGAAGGGATGAGAAGCGAGGAGAAAGTCCATATCAACAAGGGACTGAGACAGGGGTGCCCTTTATCCCCGCTGCTGTTTATGATGTATACATGGTGAGGATGGAGAGGGCGCTAGAAGGAAGTAATACCGGGTTCAATCTCTCATACAAACAGGCGGGTACAGTAGTAGAGCAGCAGCTCCCAGGTTTATTTTACGCGGATGACATTGTGTTGCTAGCTAACAAGGAAAGTGATTTGCAAGGTCTGGCTAATATCTGTGGACAGGAAGGCGACAATTTAGGTTTTAAATTTAGTGTTGGAAAAACACGTCTTATGGTATTCAATGAAAACAGTGAACAGACAGTGGAGATACAGGGCCAGGAAATCTCTCGGGTAACAGAACATAAATACCTTGGTATATGGATAAACGAGGGCAATAGATATATGGAAACACAGTAAAAAACAGTAATAGTGAAGGGGAAGAGAAATGCAGCCATAATGAAGCACAGAGCGCTATGGGGATACAATAGGTACGAGGTCCTCCGAGGCATGTGGAAAGCTGTAATGATTCCAGGACTTACTTTTGGAAATGCGGCTGTTTGCTTTAAATCAGAGGTACAATCAGGACTCGATGGGAACCAAAGGTCAGTGAGTCGCCTTGCATTGGGCGCTCACGGGAAGACTACAAATGAAGCTGTGCAGGGTTATATGGGCTGGACTAGTTTTGAAGTGAGGGAAGTTCGCAGTAAAATTGAGTATGAAGAACGAGTGAGGAATATCGTCATCATCATCATCAGCAGCATCATCATCAGCCTGGTTACGCCCACTGCCGGGCAAAGGCCTCTCCCATACTTCTCCAACAACTCCGGTCATGTACTAATTGTGGCCATGTCGTCCCTGCAAACTTCTTAATCTCATCCGCCCACCTAACTTTCTGCCGCCCCCTGCTACACTTCCCTTCCCTTGGAATCCAGTCCTTAACCCTTAATGACCATCGGTGATCTTCCTTCCTCATTACATGTCCTGCCCCCCCCCCCATTTCTTTTTCTTGATTTCAACTAAGATGTCACTGACTCGCATTTGTTCCTTCACCCAATGTGCTCTTTTCTTATCCCTTAACGTTAGACCTATCATTCTTCTTTCCATAGCTCGGTGCGTCGTCCTCAATTTGAGTAGAACCCTTTTCGTAAGCCTCGAGGTCTCTGCCCCGTAGGTGAGTCCTGGTAAGACACAGCTATTATACACTTTTCTCTTGAGGGATAATGGCAACCTGCTGTTCATGATCTCAGAATGCCTGCCAAATGCACCGCAGGCCATTCTTATTCTTCTGATTATTTCCGTCTCATGATCCGGATCCGCCGTCACTACCTGCCCTAAGTAGATGTACTCCCTTACCACTTCCAGTGCCTCGTTACCAATTGTAAATTGCTGTTATCTTCCGAGACTGTTAAACATTACTTTAGTTTTCTGCAGATCAATTTTAGACCCACTTTTCTGCTTTCCCTCTCCAGGTCAGTGAGCATTCATTGCAATTGGTCCCCTGAGTTACTAAGCACGGCAATATCATCAGCGAATCGCAAGTTACTAAGGTATTCTCCATTAACTTTTTATCCCCAATTCTTCCCAATCCAGGTCTCTGAATGCCTCTTGTAAACACGCTGTGAATTGCATTGGAGAGATCGTATCTCCCTGTCTGACGCCTTTCTTTATTGGGATTTTGTTGCTTTCTTTATGGAGGACTACGGTGGCTGTGAAGCCGCTATAGATATATTTCAGTATTTTTACATACGGCTCGTCTACACCCTGATTCCGCAATGCCTCCATGACTGCTGAGGTTTCGACTGAATCAAATGCTTTCTCGTAATCAATGAAAGCTATATATAAAGGTTGGTTATATTCCGCACATTTCTCTATCACCTGTTTGATTGTGTGAATATGGTCTATTGTTGAGTTGCCTTTACGAAATCCGGCCTGGTCCTTTGCTTGCCAGAAGTCTAAGGTGTTCCTGGTCATGAGGCATTGCGTATACAGGGTGGCCAGTTTTCTAGAACAATCTGCCCACCATCCTTCAAAAAATCTGCTGTAACCTGATCCTCCGCAGCTGCCTTCCCCCTTTGCATAGCTCCCAAGGCTTTCTTTACTTCTTCCGGCGTTACCTGTGAGATTTTGAATTCCTCTAGACAATTTTCTCTTCCATTATCGTCGTGAGTGCTACTGGTACCGTATATATCTCTATAGAACTCCTCAGCCACTTGAACTATCTCATGCATATTAGTAGTGATATTGCCTGCCTTGTCTCTTAACGCATACATCTGATTCTTGCCAAATCCTAGTTTCTTCTTCACTGCTTTTAGGCTTCCTCCGTTCCTGAGAGCATGTTCAATTCTATTCATATTATACTTCTTTATGTCAGCTGTCTTACGCTTGTTGATTAACTTCGAAAGTTCTGCCAGTTCTATTCTAGCTGTAGGGTTAGAGGCTTTCATACACTGGCGTTTCTTGATCAGATCTTTCGTCTCCTGCGATAGTTTACTGGTATCCTGCCTAACGGAGTTTCCACCGACTTCCATTGCACACTCCTTAATGATGCCCACAAGATTGTCGTTCACTGCTTCACCACTAAGGTCCTCTTCCTGAGTTAAAGCCGAATACCTGTTCTGTAGCTTGATCTGGAATTCCTCTATTTTCCCTCCTACCGCTAACTCATTAATCGGCTTCTTATGTACCAGTTTCTTCCGTGCCCTCCTCAGGTCTAGGCTAATTCGAGTTCTTGCCATCCTGTGGTCACTGCAGCGCACCTTGCTGAGCACGTCCACATCTTGTATGATAGCAGGGTTAGCGCAGAGTATGAAGTCTATTTCATTTCTAGTCTCGCCGTTCGGGCTCCTCCACGTCCACTTTCGGCTATCCCGCTTGCGGAAGAAGGTATTCATTACCCGCATATTATTCTGTACTGCAACCTCTACTAATAACTCTCCCCTGCTATTCTTAGTGCATATGCCATATTCCCCCACTGCCTTGTCTCCAGACTGCTTCTTGCCTACCTTGGCATTAAAGTCGCCCATTAGTATAGTGTATTTTCTTTTCACTGTATGAGGAATATGGAAAAAAATATGGTGAGGAATATGGAAGAAAGTAAATGGGCTGGGAGAGTGTTGAGGTGGCGTATTGAGTGTACAGGAAAAAACATTGATTCACAGTGGAGCAAAAGAACTAGGAAGCTTACCAGCAAGTATGCAGCCTGTAGGGTGGGCCACACAGCAACAAAGACCATCAAGCGGAATGTCACAGAGGCTGAAAGAATCTCATGGGTGGCGGCAATAGAAAACAAACGTGCCAAGAATAACTACTCAAGAGGAAAAAACGAAATCAGGAAAGAAACAATTTATGATAATTTAAATGGAAGCTCATTACTTTTCGAAGCGAGATCGCGATACTTTAGAACACGCACCTATAAAGCGATATATAAGAAGGAAGAAGAAGCATGTGCTTGCTGCGGTAAAACTAAGGAAACTATGGAGCATGTTTTATTAGAATGTGAAGACGTATACTCATCGGTCGATTTAGACACCACTAGCCTCCTTGAAGCCCTTCGGTTCCGCGAAAGCAGTGGAAAAGTAAACATGTCCGCAATAGGGATTAGTAAGAGGCGATTGGAGCATTGGTGGAAAAAAAGTAGGGAAACGAAAAAGAAAAACAGAGACGTACAAATGAACAGTTCGCAATAGGGGATCAGAAAATTTGGTTGTGGGAGTTCATAGTGTTTTCTTCTTTTATTGTTTAACCCAGATAGGACATTAGGCAGTATAATAGCAAGCGATCGGTATCGCAACCCAGCGCCCCGTTCCAAAGGGCACGCTCATAACAGCCATCCAGCGCAGGGTGCCTCGATGTAGCGCGGCGCCGTACAGGGTGGAGACACTGCCTTCGTGGGCGCCATATTGGGGCAAGCACACTTTAGGCGGGCAAAGGAGCGTCGGGCGATATGCTTGCTTAGCATGCGCTTGCGCCAGTAAATTCAGGTGTATAAACGTCTTCCACATTTACTGGCAATCCTAAGCGCTTCTTGCACACAAAAATAATATAGCGTGTGCTTGAATGCATAGATATCAGAGGAAATGACTACTGTGCAGCTAGGTCCGCGTTCGCCAACTGGGAGGCTCAAAGCGATGATTTACTTGACTAGACTGACTGCTTTATAAAGGAACGCCTTTCAGTGCTTCCAGGCATGAGAGTTTATAAGGTGCATAACATGGAGTTGGCTTCAAATGGGTCTCTTGCTACAAAACAGCAACCAGTTGACGCTGAGTTGAGGCTCCTAAATGAAACACTTTACTAGGCTGACTTGCGCAAACTAGCAGCAAACGTGCTCGGCTGTCATTTATAAACAGGATGTCCGGCGCTCTCAGCCGAGGTCAAGTTAAAGCCGGCAAGGAAACTTGGAGGTAAAAGCTGAAGACAACGACAACATTCTGGAACCCGACATAGTCGCGCGTGGCTCATCAATCGAGATAAATCTGGTCGCATCTCGCGTCACAGAAAAACTGATAAAGCGGCGTGCCGGCCGCTTTAAGAATGAACAAACAAACAAAAGCAAGGTTTGCGGCATTATTCCAACCACACAATGCTGGTACCTAAAAGCGGACAGCTATAGGTGCAATACTCTTATAAGAAGCAGCATAGGAGTTATGGCTTACCTCGGAGATCTTCGAGTTATCATTCGCATTCAAGTCTTTACTCCTCGCTTTAGCCTCTCATACTTTTCTCCGTTCCTTATCTCGTGGAAAGCAAGAACAGCGCAAAGCCTTTCGTTGCCGAGCCGGCACACAGCGGTACACAACACCCTGGCATGCTGGTTTTTGCGACTGAACACAGCTCAATCGCCCAGTACCTGGCGCACAACGCAGCAGCTTCGCAAACTTCCCAACAATGCTGCTTTACCAACGCTGGAAGAAACGGGCGCAGCAAGCGACTCGCCCCAATATGGCGACCGCGGAGCAAAACGGCGGCGCAGGCCGAAAGGTGTCTCCACTCCGTACGGCGGCGCGCTGCATCCGGGCACCCCATGTAAACCGTCCACTGCGCTGGCAGAGGCCGGCGGAGCTTTTCGCCAACGGGCCTGCCTCGAGCAGGGTGGCAGGCGTCCCCGACCGGTGGCGACACAGTCTTCGCACCGCGGGTGCACACCGCCGCGACAGTGTGCTTGCGAAGGCGACAAAGGCACACCACCACTTGGCGCTGTTGTGGGGTGAGGGATGTGGGCGTTGGTGCTGTTGGGAAGGGGCGGCAGTCTCCCCTCTACGGCTGCAGACGCCGCTCAGGTTCGGAGAGTTTCAACGAACTGCGAAATTTTTAAAGGGGCTGCAAGAGGTGTGGCCCGTTGCCAGCACCCAACTTCAGCATTCCTGAGCCGTCAACTGGACACTGACATTTGAGAGGGAGAAAGGTACCGTCTCAGTCCAGGTACAAGTGCGTGTTCGTGCATTACGATGTTCGTGATTCGTGTTCGCGATTATTATGCGACTCTGGCCACCACGTGCAGAACGGGAAAAAGGGAATGGACCGCAACCTGTGTAGTTAAGCCAGCGTACCGAGGAACACCGCATTCTGTTGGCTGAGATCCTGGAATGATGTAAATACTTGTAGAAAGTTTTTTTTTTTCCTTCCCTCAACTTGTCCTGATAACTGCCCGGGCACGACACCAAATCGAGATCGCATCGGCCACGCAACCCCAGTCCCAGCAGTGCTGAGTCCCTGGTCCCGCGAATACTTTACGACATGCAATACTTCTGTACTCTTGCACGCCATTAAGCAGAAGTATTGAAATACTTATTCTAGTTATTAAGCAAGACACGACATCGACAAATGCCCTGCCGCAGAAGCAACGAAAATGCCGCCTCCGAATATTTAGATGAAAAAGGTGCGTTAAATCCCCTAAACACTTTTCAGAGCATGCGGTCAATATACGAAGCAGCAAATTCTTTAAGGGAGCGAGGAAGGATCGAGCAAGCGCACCGTTCGTAGCGACCATTCAAGAGCAACCGACAGGTAAGGCAGCGAGACGCTAAAAGCAAAGGGAACCGGCGATGTCGCCGCAAAATTGCCTGTTAAAGCTTCCCACCGGTGTTGATCTGGAGGACAATCCCAATTGCTGTTCCCCAGATTTTGGACCTTGCCGTTGGGTGCGGCAGTTGGCCGAGGTTGAGGAGGACTTTGAGATGAAAATTGGAGGTTTATTTACATTGTTTACAGTGAGAGTACAAATAAATCAACAGTCATAAAGTCATTACGGGCCGGCAGCAACTCGGACGCTGCGGCCCGTGGCAAGAAGCTTGAAAGAGATGAATGAAGGAATGCTCTCTTGCTGCTCCCAGTCTCTGGCTTTTAATCCCTTCGGTGTGTCGAAGTCACGTCCCGTTCGGCCAATCGTCGAGCCCGCTCAGGTGTCGCCATTTTTGGCCAATCTGCAAGCCCGCTCAGGTGGCGTCATTTTCGGCCAATGGTAGGCGCCCGTGCGAATGTACGTCACACCCGGCGCAGAGGGTCGCTCCATTGTCTCCGCCTGTCCGAGGGAGTACTTCTCTGCGGTATTGCCTTCTTGGTCTGCAACTGCCGTCACAAAGGCGGATGGGGGGGTTGCTGCCAGGGCTTCACGGTGCATTACAGCCGTCTTGCCTCGCGGCTTGCAAGCGCACAGCGGGGGCAGCGGTTTGTTCTCGAGCGACCTTTCAGAGCCGCAAAGCAGGCTCGGGACCCACGTTACCTAGAACAGTGCGAGGCTCCCGCTACACTTTCAGGAAGAGTCAAGCAGTGGGACAACAGCTCCACATGCGGCGCACGAGGTGGGGGACGCCAACTTGTTCGGACGTGCCGCGCCTCGGGAAGGTGGTAGATGTGCTTCTGCGCTCCTTAATTAGGTGTGACGCGATTCAATGTAGTCTGGTGAACTCTAAGGAGGCTCAGAAAAAGGTCCCGTATCTAACACCGGCAGTTCTGACCTAGTGTGCGACGGCGCATTCCAAGAACTGCGACACGTTATCACCTCGCCTCCAGTACTGCGACCATTTCGATCCCTCTGCTCCAACAGAGATCCACCCAGACGCTAGTGGTGTCGAGCTCGGCGATGTTCTTGCACGACGCAAGGATGGCTTCGAATTGTACGTCGTCGCGTATGCCAGCCGCACTTTATCAATGGCGAACTACCCGGTTTCTGAGAAAGAACGTCTGGCGATTACTTGGGCTATTGGAAAATCTCGTCCTTATGTGCATGGGTGTCCGTTTGACGTCGATACCGACCGTCATGCCCTATGCTGGTTACCTTTACGAAAAGATTCCGGCGCTCTATACCGGTGCCCCTCTGGTCCTGTTTATTTGAACCTGCGGTCACTTCGCCCTCAACATTTCCGACACGCCATCAGAGCAATGACCGATCTTCGCTTACTGCAGCCTTCCCGTCTCGCCAGTCGTCGATTTCTCGGACGCTCCGTCACCGAGCCGCGCACTTCCTCATTCGGGATTCCAGATTCGAAAGAAACCTGGCAGGAAACTGAAGAAAAATTAACAAATTCCATTGCTGGCGTTTTTGACAGGTTTCCCAGTGAATCATTTCAAAGGGCGCACCGTTCAGGTGACTTCTCACCTTCTAAGTGTCGGCCCATTGTCGCTAAGCTTACTAATTTCAAAATAAAAGAAAAAGTAATGTCACTAAAGTAATGTCAACTAAAGCATCACAGTCAGCGAAGACTTTTCAATCAAACACCTCACTGACTTTGGGAAATCTCAGCCCAGTTCACCACAATTTAGCTTACGTTACAACAAATTGTCCATTAATAACAAATGTTACGTGTACTTTGCAGACTGCGATCAAGTTCTAGAGGCTATTAAACGCATCGAGCATGCCAGTCGTGCCTTTTCGGCTGACACGTCTACATACGTGAGGAGGCCGCAAATCACGTCCTCATGTATCATTTATTTTTTTCTAATGTTATAAGTGTACTAAAAGAGTATAATTCTTTATCATCAGCTATTGACATGTGCAGCGCAAATCATCATCATCATCCTGGTTACGCCCACTGCAGGGCAAAGGCCTCTCCCATACTTATCCAACAACCCCGGTCATGTACTAATTGTGGCCATGCCTTGCCTGCAAACTTCTTAATCTCATCCGCCCACCTAATTTTCTGCCGCCCCCTGCTACGCTTCCTTTCCCTTGGGATCCAGTCCGTAACCCTTAATGATTATCGGTTATCTTCCCTCCTCATTACATGTCCTGCCCATGCCCATTTCTTTTTCTTGATTTCAACTAAGATGTAATTAACTCGCGTTTGTTCCCTCACCCAATCTGCTCTTTTCTTATCCCTTAACGTTACACCTATCATTCTTCTTTCCATAGCTCGTTGCGTCGTCCTCAATTTGAGTAGAACCCTTTTCGCAAGCCTCCAGGTTTCTGCCCCGTATGTAATAATAATAATAATTATTGGGGTTTTACGTGCCAAAACCACTTTCTGATTATGAGGCACGCCGTAGTGGAGGACTCCGGAAATTTTGACCCCCTGGGGTTCTTTAACGCGCGCCTAAATCTAAGCACACGGGTGTTTTCGCATTTCGCCCCCATCGAAATGCGGCCGCCGTGGCCGGGATTCGATCCCGCGACCTCGTGCACAGCAGCCCAACACCATAGCCACTGAGCAACCACGGCGGGTGCCCCGTACGTGAGTACTGGTAAGACACAGCTGTTATAAACTTTTCTCTTGAGGGATAATGGCAACCTGCTGTTCATGATCTGAGAATGCCTGCCAAACGCACTCCAGCCCATTCTTATTCTTCTGATTATTTCCGTCTCATGATCCGGATCCGCCGTCACTACCTGCCCTAAGTAGATATATTCCCTTACGACTTCCAGTGCCTCGCTGCCTTTGTAAATTGCTGTTCTCTTCCGAGACTGTTAAGCATTACTTTAGTTTTCTGCAGATTAATTTTTAGACCCACTCTTCTGCTTTGCCTCTCCAGGTCAGTGAGCATGCATTGCAATTGGTCCCCTGAGTTACTAAGCAAGGCAATATCATCAGCGAATCGCAAGTTACTAAGGTATTCTCCATTAACTTTTATCCCCAATTCTTCACAATCCAGGTCTCTGAATACCTCCTGTAAACACGCTGTGAATAGCATTCGAGAGATCGTATCTCCCTGCCTGACGTTTTTCTTTATTGGGATTTTGTTGCTTTGCTTGTGGAGGACTATGGTGGCTGTGGAGCCGCTATAGATATCTTTCAGTATTTTTACATAAGGCTCGTCTACACCCTGATTCCGCAATGCCTCCATGACTGCTGAAGTTTCGACAGAATCAAACGCTTTCTCGTAATCAATGAAAGCTATATATAAGGGTTGGTTATATTCCGCACATTTCTCTATCACCTGATTGATAGTGTGAATATGATCTATTGTTGAGTAGCCTTTACGGAATCCTGCCTGGTCCTTTGCTTGACAGAAGTCTAAGGTGTTCCTGATTCTATTTGCGATTACCTTAGTAAATAGTTTGTAGGCAACGGACAGTAAGCTGATTGGTCTATAATTTTTCAAGTCTTTGGCGTCCCCCTTTCTTATGGATTAGGATTATGTTAGGGTTCTTCCAAGATTCCGGTACGCTCGAGGTCATGAGGCATTGCGTATACAGGGTGGCCAGTTTCTCTAGAAAAATCTGTCCACCATCCTTCAACAAATCTGCTGTTACCTGATCCTCCCCAGCTGCCTTCCCCTTTTGCATATCTCCCAAGGCTTTCTTTACTTCTTCCGGCGTTACCTATGGGATTTCGAATTCCTCTGGGCTAATTTCTCTTCCATTATAGTCGAGGGTACCACTGGTACTGTATAAATCTCTACAGAAATCCTCAGCCACTTGAACTATCTCATCCATATTAGTAATGATATTGCCGGCTTTGTCTCTTAACGCATACATCTGATTCTTGCCAATTCCTAGTTTCTTCTTCAATGTTTTTAGGCTTCCTCCGTTCCTGAGAGCATGTTCAATTCTATCCATATTATATTTCCTTATGTCAGCTGTCTTACGCTTGTTGATTAACTTCGAAAGTTCTGCCAGTTCTATTCTAGCTGTAGGGTTAGATGCTTTTATACATTGGCGTTTCTTGATCAGATCTTTCGTCTCCTGCGATAGTTTGCTGGTATCCTGCCTAACGGAGTTACCACCGACTTCCATTGCACACTCCTTAATGATGTCCACAAGATTGTCGTTCATTGCTTCAACACTAAGGTCCTCTTCCTGAGTTAAAGGCGAATACCTGTTCTGTAGCTTGATCTGGAATTCCTCTATTTTCCCGTTTACCGCTAACTCATTAATCGGCTTCTTATGTACCAGTTTCTTCCGTGCCCTCCTCAGGTCTAGGCTAATTCGAGTTCTTGCCATCCTGTGGTCACTGCAGCGCACCTTGCCCAGCACGTCCACATCTTGTATGATGCCAGGGTTAGCGCAGAGTATGAAGTCTATTTCATTTCTAGTCTCGCCGTTCGGGCTCCTCCACGTCCACTTTCGGCTATCCTGCTTGCGGAAGAAGGTATTCATTATCCGCACATTATTCTGTTCCTCAAACTCTACTAATAACTCTCCCCTGTTATTCCCAGTGCCTATGCCATATTTCCCCACTGCCTTGTCTCCAGCCTGCTTCTTGCCTACCTTGGCATTAAAGTCACCCATTAGTATAGTGTATTTTGTTTTCACTCTACCCATCGCCGATTCCACGTCTTCATAGAAGCTTTCGACTTCCTGGTCATCATGACTGGATGTAGGGGCGTAGACCTGTACAATCTTCATTTTGTACCTCTTATTAAGTTTCACAACAAGACCTGCCACCCTCTCGTTAATGCTATAGAATTCCTGTATGTTACCAGCTATATTCTTATTAACCAGGAATCCGACTCCTAGTTCTCTTCTATCCGCTAAGCTCCGGTAGCACAGGACGTGCCCGCTATTTAGCACTGTATATGCTTCTTTTGGCCTCCTAACTTCACTGAGCCCTATTATATCCCATTTACTGCCCTCGATCTAATTCCTCCGATAGCACTGCTAGGCTCGCCTCACTGGATAACGTTCTAGCGTTAAACGTTGCCAGGTTCATATTCCAATGGCGGCCTGTCCGGAGCCAGTGATTCTTAGCACCCCCTGCTGCGTCGCAGGTCTGACCGCCGCCGTGGCCAGTTGCTTCGCAGCTGCTGGGGACTGAAGGCCGGGGTTTGATTGTTGTGTTCATATAGGAGGTTGTGGCCAAGTACTGCACCAGGGTGGCCAATCCTGCTCTGGTGAGGGAGTGCGTTACCGGTTCTGGTCACCGGGATCAGGCCAAACTCCAGGCCTGTTTGTGCAATTTTATCAACAAGCGGATTTTTTTAATCCGGTGGAAAATTGCCGGCACCGGGATTTGAACCACGGACCTCTTGCACGCGAGGCGGGTGTTCTACCTCATCGCTGCAGCGCAAATATAGTTGCCTGCAGCGGAAACATGGCTCCACGCGTATATCCGTGATCATGAAATCTTTTGACGACGCGAACCGCTTTCACGTATACCTTTGTGATCGGGCAATTTGTACAGGAGGCGGAGTCCTTCTTGCCGTTTCAAAGGACGTTCCTTCTTCATATATCCATATGAACACTCAACTCTAATTAGTCTGGGCCATAGTAACCATCGGCTACCAAAATATTATACTAGGTATATGCTACCGCTCTCCCTCCTCACCTTCAACATTTATCGATAGGCATATGCTACCGACTAGGTATGACGCAATTTATATAGTTTGTACACGACTTCGCTTATATCCCTTCTTTCTACGAGGAGATTTCGACTTCTTGAGTATAATATGGAACGCAAACCCACCCTATTCATTGCCGTCTTTGCTACAACCTCGCGGAATTCTTAAGCTAGGTTCAGTTCTTTCATTAACTCAACTAGTAAGGCTGCCGACTAGGACATCCAATAACAGTACCAGCATTCTCTATCTACTACCAACGACTCGACCAGACTTCACTACCGCTATAGCCCATACAACGGAAATGTCTTTCGTTTTCTCTTAATGCGCCCCGTCCTAATGCAAAAAAATACACAAGAAAACGATACGGAACTACAGGAGAGCAAGCTTTCACATGATTAACAGTGAACTTGCACATTCCCTAGATATCTTTTTAAGCAATTTTGACACCCGTTCAGCGCAGTCGAGCTGGGATATCTTTGTAGCTGAAGTCGAACGTCTAACAAATAAATATATCTCTGTCGCTTTATCCCTTCAAACGCACATGCGCTATGGCACAATGCTTGTATCAAACGTCTGTCTAACCGAAAGAAACGTCTCTATCGTGCCGCCAGATGTTTGCCTACTAATCACCCCCGCTGGACTGCATACAAATCTGCATCGACCATCTACATAGGTGTCCTCAAATCCGCTGAAGATAACTTTCTTACTAGCGTTTTGCGGTCTATGTTACAAACAAACGCAAAAAAAAATTTCGCGAGTCAATAACCCACCATCCGACGACCATATTGCTTGACTCATCCGGTAACCAGATTAGTGAGAACCATTGCGTCACCATTCTTAACGAATCTTTCATTAAACATTTTTTTTCTGTGGATAGCCATAATGAATTACCTACTATGACCTCACACAATTATTTATTTATGTCACCAGTGATTGTTGCATCACTTGGCGTAGTACGACTGATTGAAGCACTTAATGATTGTTCTCCTGGTTAGGGTGGTATTCACACAAAGTTTTTTGAAAAATAATAGTGCTTACAGTTCCATTATACAAACTAAAATTTACAACAGTCACTGGATACGTCTACACTTCCCAGACAATGGAAAATTAGGAAGGTCGTTCCACTGCACAAATCTGGTAATAAAAACTGTTTAACTAATTAACGCCATATTTCTTTAAATAGTATTTGTTGTAAACTGCTCGAGCACATAATGCTTACTAATTTAGTAAATCTCCTCCTATGCTGATCTACGTGTGGTTCATGTTTGCTCATCCGATAATATGTGCCAGATAACATTCCTGAGTGGAAGATAGATTGCTGTCTTTTTACTTCTAAAGTTTTGTGCGTGACTTGGCGTGAATAACCTACATAAGGCAGGCTTGTTGCGAAAATAAACTTAGTTGTGAGTGGCGCCGGTCCTGCCGTTTGTGTTCTTCTTCCTGAGTCCTGGTCTTCTGCGCCTTGCCTTTACTACTTCAATGCACATAACACAGGTTCTGAAGAGGGCCTCCGCCGGTTGACAACCGTCATTTGGACTGCGATACGAAGCAAAAATTACGCAACGACCTCGCTGCGAAACTTTTCCACCTGAGCACCGACGGTGGCGACTGCTGGTATTTTCCCCACAGACAGGGCCGCTTTTACTTATTTTTTCTTTGTCGAAGCCTCGCTACCGGTGTGTATATAGCGTGCAGGCCTGTGATTTTACTGCAAGGAAATGGTCGCACGTTCGAATCGACTCGCTCCACTTGGCAGAGCGTTTCCGCGCCGTGAAAGCGGTATTAGATTCGTCGGACGATCTACGAGCTGTAGGCCGATCTTACCGCTGCCATTCAGAGGTAAGATTTGGCAGTCGTAGCTGTAGGAAGGACCTTGGGGCGACAGGACTGGGCGAGCAGGATTTATTTACAAGTTATTTACAGATGAACATGAGATACATCGACAGTCTAGCGTGGCTCCCAAATGGAGCCCGCTAGACGAGCTCACGAGTACATTTCGAGCACGACAACGAGCACCCTCTCGCAGCCGACAATCGCTGCTTATACACTCGACGTCATTGAAGATGACCCGCCCTTTTGGAGGAGGCGGGCTCACATACGCGTGTTGCGCAGTTTTCAGTGCCGCGCAGGTTTCAGTGCCATCTCGAGGGCCCACGACTTTTGCAGAACAGCCGTCGCCTCTAAATTCCACAGCGGACCTCGCACAGGGGCCTCCACCGCGGTCCATTGTCTGGCGTCTCGAAAAGCGCATGGGGAGGAGCCTTCGTCGGCTTTCCCGCGGCGACTCCCCCACCCGTAGCAGATCAGGTCCGCGTTGTTGTGTTGCGCACAAAGCCTGCTTCGTCGAACGCATCCTAGCTGAAGCGACGGACAGTGGAGGATGCGCGCATTGTTCCCGACATAAAGTCGACTTAGTCACGCCGTGGCTAGAGGTTGGCGGCGGCGTTCCAAGATGAGGTTGCCACCGCTGGCGTATATGGCTGCCAAACTTGCACTGCAGCTGGCCGTTCTTAACAGCGGCCACCGTGCGAAGCCCGGGGTCGAGACCTGCAGCGCCGCGATCGAGAAGGTGCGATCGAGAACACCTTCCGTGCATTTCCCCCTCGTGGCAAAGAGACACCTGCGCGCCATCGCACCAATACTCTAAATATTGTCACGTGGTCGTGACGTCAAAGAACACAGTAGCAATACTGTGAAAGGCAAAACTAGCTTTTATTGGGTGAACCTGTGCCCACATAACAGGCTACACTTAAAGCACAACGAGAGCGGCGAACACAGTCGGCGATCGTCGAAAATCTGATCAGCGGGTCAAGCGCGTCGGCTTTTATACACCAGTCGTCGAATGTTCCAGACTAATCGTTGGGACCCGCGTGCCTTCCACAAAGTTCTACACCATTCGCGTCAAGCGATGAAATCAGATAACACAAGGTTCGGCGACAACAGACAGCCGGGTAGAAGCATCGATAACTTTCCAGAAACTTCGGATACATGCAGGCGCGTCCCGCGCTGTGCGATTACATTTGTTAGGCGGCGAAACGTGGTCGCCCGATAAAGATAAGTACAGGTGTCAATATGTGTAGAAACTTGATCCGAGCATCGGGTTTTCCACCGCGAGGGCAACACGCAATATCGGGTCGTGGATCCGCGCGTTCGCGAGTGGAGCCGCTATGACAGTCTTTGTTAGCTGCCGCATACTCGGGCAGGCTCGAAACCCGAGATACTGCCCTGATCATACAGGTTCGGCAAGTTCATTTAATATGATTATTATTATTGTTGTTGATGTTGTTGCACTCACGAGAAAAAGTAAACGGGCGATGTGTACCTTACTGGAAACACCTTATTTCGACGAGGATAGCAATAGGGGCTAGTTGGTACGGCATATCTTATTTTGTTATAGCGCAAGCTTAAGAGGGACAACAGAAGGCACATCTGACACACACAGCGCTTTCGACGTGTCTTACGATTCTCTACAACCGAATAATTGACTTCTTGACAATTAGAACAATAAAAAAGTTAGAAATGAACTCGTAATTACATAATGGGAACTAAAAGATAATTGGCAGTTTCTCCGAACAAGACTCCAAACAACTTGCACTTGGTCTTATTCACGTAGGTATTTAAGCCCGTGCAGGATCACTCGGACACCCTGTAAAACACCTCGTTTACTCAAGCAGCCTAGGCGATGTCGCCGCCCCGTTTAGAATCGGATGACAGCAGAAATCACCACAGGAACCAAGTGGGTCCAACCGCGCAGCGCGATTAAACGCTGTCCCGTGACTGCCGTGACTGCTAAGTAAACTAGCACGCGCAGGAGTACCGAATGGGTGCTCTGTTTACCTCCGCCGTGGTACCCCCGAGCAAACTATAGGCGAGGGGTTTTATCGAGATAGCAACTATATGGAGTACTCCAAGCGCATTTCCGCCGTCAGTGTCGACATCGCCGTGAGGTTCCGTATAAAGTCCAGGGGCGACAACACCGTCGCCGCGCGCCTTACGCTGTATGCGCGAGTGAAGGCGTGCGAGGGGAGCCGACGATCGGCGCTCAGTCTCGCCCGCGAGACGAAAGCGGGCAGGAGACAGCCAACGCTGCGAGGCACCGTGAGCGAGAAGGGGGGGGGGGGGGGGGCAGCGTTCTACTTCGCCTGCAATGCGCATGTGGCGGCTGCGCGCGGTCGCCCGGCCGCATGTTGAGAGCAGTCTGTGTTGGTGGCAGAGTCTGGGTGCGTCGGCGGCTCGTAGCTTTGTGTGTGCTGCGTGTTCTCGGCGCTCACTTTTCGTTGAAGCGATAGACATCACGAATGTCACTTCGCTCGCTGCTGCTGCCGCGTTTCCTCGCACCAGCGTTTCGACAGCGAGTTTCTCCGGTCATCGAGTCAGATGTGTTCACGTTTGTTTGTGAACGCGTGACATCATGCTTGTTAATTTAGTTAGTGTACCTATGTTTAGAAGTTCATACGGCCGATAAAGCTGCTGTCCTTACTTCTGTTATGACTGTAGTAGACAACATGTTGTTTGTCACGTGCAAGAATCGAATGAGAGAAATACGCTGGAAAGATAGTCGGAGGGCAGTTCCCACGCCATGGTGGGCGCTGCTAATTTTCCTGTAATGAGCTCCCCTCACAAATAAGTGCCACTCCAGGGGAGGCCAGACAAAGCGAAGGGCTCATGGACATTTCCCGGAAAAATACCGCCACGAACCGGTGCGGGCCCTTTACTGAGAAGCAGCGGAGAAGACCAGTTGCGAGTAAAAAATCTCTCCCATTCCCATGGCCACATCCTCTCTCCCCCTTTGCTCCCACTGGAACTTGGGGGGGGGGGGCTCTCCGATATTCTGTCGTGGACAGTTTTGTTGATGCTTCTTGATTGGCTGTCACTTTGGTGGGTTGTGACCTGTGTGTGATTGGCTACTACCTGGAGGGAGGGTTGAAACAGCGGTGTGATAATGATGGTGCACAGAGAAGCTGGTCTGGGCCACGGAAACGAGGTTCATCCAGACGCTCGTTGCTAACCACTTGACTTTTTTGTTTTTACTATTCAACGATCTTAATAGGTTTTGTTCAAGTGCCAGTAAACCAACACCGCTGCAAGTCACCAACTGGCTTGCAGCGGTGGCGTAGATGCAGAGCATCGGCCTCGCGCGCAAGAGGACCGCGGTTCGAATGCCTGCGCCGCGCAATTTCTCACCGGATTTTTAAAGAAAAACAAAACTACGCGTGTTGATAAATTGCATAAACAGGCCTGGAATGAGGCACGATCCCGGCGACCAGAACCGGCAACGCACTCCCTCACCAGAGCAGGACTGACCCACTCTGGTGCAGTACTTGGCCACAACCTCCTATATGAATACAACAATCAAACCCCGGCCCTCAGTCCCCAGCAGCTGCGAAGCAACTGTCCACGGCGGCGGTCACACCTGTGAGGCAGCCGAGGGTGCTAAGAATCTCTGGGTCCAGACAGGCCACCATTGGAATCTGAACCACCTGGCAACGCTTAACGCTAGAACATTATATAGTGAGGCGAGTCTAGCAGTGCTATTGGACGAATTACCGGGCATTACATAGGATATAATAGAGCTCAGTGAGGTTAGGAGGACAAAAGAAGAATATACAGTGCTAAAAAGCGGGTACGTCCTGTGCTACCGGGGCTTAGCGGAGAGACGAGAACTAGGAGTCGGATTGCCGATTATTAAGGTTATAACTGGTAACATACAGGAACTATCCAGCATTAACGAGCGGGTAGCAGGTCTTGTTCTGAAACTTAATAAGAGGTACGAATTGAAGGTCGTACAGGTCTACACCCCTACATCCAGTCATGATGACCAGGAAGTCGAAAGCTTCTACGAAGACGTGGAATCGGCAATGGGTAAAGTCAAAACAAAATACACTATACTGATGGGCGACCTCAATGCCAGGGCAGGCAAGAAGCGGGCTGGAGACAAGTCATTGGGGGACTATGGCAGGGGCTCTAGGAATAGTAGGGTAGAGTTGTTAGTAGAATCTTCAGAACAGAATAATATGCGGATAATGAATACCTTCTTCCGCAAGCGAGATAACCCAAAGCGGACATGGAGGAGCCCGAATGGCAAGACTAGAAATGAGATAGACCTCATACTCTGCGCTAACCCTGGCATCATACAACATGTGCACGTGCTCGGCAAGTTGTGCTGCAGTTACCATAGTATGATAAGACCTCGAATTAGCTTAGACTTGAGGAGGCAACGGAAGAAACTGGCACATAAGAAGGCGATCAATGAGTTAGCAGTAATAGGGAAAACAGAGGAATTCCAGATCAAGCTACAGAACAAGTATCCGGCTTTAACTCAAAAAGAGGACCTTAGTGTTCAAGCAATGAACGTCAATTTTATGGGCATCATTAAGGAGTGCGCAATAGAAGTCGGTGGTAACTTCGTTAGACAGGATACCGGTAAGCGATCGCAGGAGACGAAATATCTGGTTAAGAAACGCCGATGCATGAAAGGCTCTAACCCTGCAGCTAGAATATAACTGGCAGAACTTTCCAAATTATTCAACAAGCGCAACATAGCTGACATAAGGAAGTATAATATGGACAGAATCGAGCATGCTCTCAGGTACGGAGGAAGCCTAAAAGCAGTGAAGAAGAAACTAGGAATCGGCAAGAATCCTAGGAATCGGCAAGAATCAGACGTGTGGGCTAAAATACAAAGCCGGCAATATCATTACTAATATGGATAAGATAGTTGAAACGGCTGAGGAGTTCTACAGATGTTTGTACAGTACCAATGGCACTCACAAAGATTATGGAACAGGATTTAGTCTAGAGGAATTTACATCCCACAAGTAACGCCGGAAGAAGTAAAGAAAGCCTTGGGAGCTATGCAAAGGGGGAAGGCAGCTGGGGAGGATCAGGTTACAGCAGATTTGTTGAAGGATGGTGGGCAGATTGTTCTAGAAAACTGGCCACCCTGTATACGCAATGCCTCATGACCTCGAGCATACCGGAATCTTGAGAGAACGCCAACATAATATTTATCCATAAGAAAGGGGACGCCAAAGACTCGAAAAGTTATAGACCGATCAGCTTACTGTCCGTTACCCACAAAGTATTTACTAAGGTAACCGCAAATAGAATCAGAAACACCTTAGACCTCTGTCAACCAAAGGACCAGGCAGGATTTTGTAAAGGCTACTCAACAATAGACCATATTCAAACTATCAATCAGGTGATAGAGAAATGTGCGGAATATAACCAACCATTATATATAGCTTTCAATGATTACGAGAAAGCGTTTAATTCAGTCGAAACCTAAGCAGTCATGCACGCACTACGGAATCAGGGTGTAGACGAGCCGTACGTAAAAATAGTGAAAGATATCTGTAGCGGCTGAACAGCTACCGAAGTCCTCCACAAAGAAAGCAACAAAATCCCAGTAAAGAAGGGCGTCAGGCAGGGAGACACAATCTCGCCAATGCTATTCACAGCGTGTTTACAGGAGGTATTCAGAGACCACGATTGCGAAGAATTGGGGATAAGAGTTAATGGAGAATACTTTAGTAACTTGCGATTCGCTGATGATATTGCCTTGCTTAGTGGACCAATTGCAATGCATGCTCACTGACCTGGACAGGCAAAGTAGGAGGGTGGGTCTAAAAATTAATCTAAACAAAACTAATCTTTAGCAGTCTCGGAAGAGAAGAGCAGTTTACGATAGGTTGCGCGGCCCTGGAAGTGGTAAGGGAATACACCTACTCAGGGCAGGTAGTGACCGCGGATACGGATAATAAGAATGAAATAATTAGAAGAATAAAAATGGGATGGGGTGCGTTTGGGAGGCATTTTGAGATCATGAACAGCAGGTTGCCCTTATCCCTCAAGAGAAAAGTGTACGAAAGCTGCGTCTTACCAGTACTCACCTAAGGGGCAGAAACTTGGAGGCTTACGAAAAGGGTTCTACTTAAGTTGAGGACAACGCAACGAGCTATGGAAAGAGGAATGATGGGTGTAACGTTGACGGATAAGAAGAGAGCAGATTGGGTGAGGGAACAAACACAAGTTAGTGACATCTTAGTTCAAATCAAGAAAAAGAAATGGACATGGGCAGGGCAAGTAATGAAGAGAGAAGATAACAGGTGGTTATTAAGGGCTACGGACTGTGTTCCAAGAGAATGGAGGCGTAGTAGGTGGCGGTAGGAAGTTAGGTAGACGGATGATATTAAGAAGTTTGCAGGGGCAACATGGCCACAATGAGCACATGACCGGGGTAGCTGAAGAAGTATAGGAGAGGCCTTTGCCCTGCAGTGGGCGTAGCCAGGCTGACCATGATAGCGATGATGAAACCTGTTGGTTTTCGATTTCCCAGCTTCCGAGCTTTCGATTTCTTCAATACGAAGCCTTCGCCACGTTATCGTATGGAGCCCAGTTCGAGACATAAGCTAGCGCCGCAACACTTCGTACAGCAAGCTGTCCACTGATTTGCTATCGCAATCGATGCTTCACCTTTCGGGCCGAACTGGGACTTTTCTTTCCCTATGCGTCCTCCCTATGGACCCCGTTATAGGTAAAAAGAAAATGCTGCTCGTCGTCCCTGTAAGGTACCCATGCATCCATGAACATGCCAAGTGTGGCGAACCTGCTTCCTGCGACGGCTGAAGCACCTGTCCATCGAAATTCACAGGCTTCCTTAGCAACGCGCACATTCGGCGGGCTCTCGATTCTTTCTCAGTCTCGTATGGATGTTGTCACCGTAAGAAAGCTTCAATTGACGCCGGCATACTCCTTGCAGACGGACACACCGAAGGTCTTTGCAACAGCAGACATATCTGCTGGATGAGAACTCACTGAGGGTAAGACAGGGCGAAAGAGTATCCCCTCTCGGGTCCATGGCGGAAATTTATTTATGGAACTTCGAAGTTCAAAAGCTTAAATGTTTACTTTTGCACTCAGCTCTTCATCAAAGTACGAGAGTAAGCATTTAAGCTCTTCAACTTTCGCCAGGTGACGGTGCAATGCCGTGCCGCTTATGCCTCGGCGTTGCATTCAGCAATGCGCACATATTTTATTTTTTACTGGAACGGTCGATGGCACCTGCAATGCCTACTGTGTCAAGGAGACTGTAGAATACGTCCTGTGCTAGGGCCCATTTTTTGAAAGTTAGACATGACATCTGCACAAATCTAAATTGGTTGGTAGAAAACCATTCACCTTGAACAAGACCTTCAGATAACGGCCTCGAATATCGCATACAAAAGGCCACAAAAGGGCTGCTCCGACTTCTGAAGGCTACCGGACTGAGTAACCGACTACCCGCCATGGTTGCTTAGTGGCTAAGGCGTTTCGCTGCTAAGGAGGAGGTCGAAGGATCAAATCCAGGCCGCGGCGGCCGCATTTCGATGGAGACGAAATGCAGAAACGCCCGTGTACCGTGCATAGGGTGTACGTTAAAGAACCCCCAAGTGGTCGAAATTAATCCGCCGTCCACCACTACGGCATGTCTCATAATCAGATCGCAGTTGTGGCACGTAAAACCAAATAATTTCATTTTCTGAGTGACCGTCTGTGATACAGAGCAGAAAACTTACATCAGCGATGTTCACCAGCGCAGTTTCTCTTGTTCTCTTAATCTTTATCTCCGCTTTTCCCTTTCCCCAGTGTAGGCTAGCCAAACGGGCTAAGTCCTGGATAACCTCCTTCTCTTTCATTTACCCTTTGTTCTGTCTCGCTTTTCTCTTGAACAGGGAACTTGACAAAACACTATGGTAACTTATTAATAAATGTAGTTGTTGTAGAAGCAATGTTGTACTCACAAGTCGCGTAATCTCTCTGGCGGTGAACTTTTACTGCTGGGCTAACCTGAAACCGTAGTATCGCCGTTGATACAATAATGATGGCATTAATGCTGGCAGTTGCGTCACCGCATGGCTTCGTCCGCATCCGGTTTACACGGGTCAGCATGATTTAAATGGTTCCAGTTTTGTTACAATTTGGAAGCACCATGTTTTTAGTTTGACGTTTACGCTCCGCTTAGACCAACGTATCCTGATAACGTTCCCATACAGCTGCAGTGGCTGTCCGCGCAGAGTGCTCATTATTCGAGCACCGGGCAGAACCTTCACTTCACTTCACTTTATTTCCTTAAAGACCCTCATGTGAGGGTATTACATAAGGGGTGGGACACATATAGGTTAACAACAGTATACAGAAAAAAATTGAACGAGTTATACAAACAAAAATGATTATTGTGATGCAAGCGCACGCGTAATTTGGTTAAGGAACATAGATGGGCATGTGATGGCAGCAAGTTCTTGGGGAAGGCCGTTCCAGTTGCAAGCAGTCCGGGGGAAGAATGACGAAGCAAAATTTTTTGTGTGTGCTCGTGGTCGAGACACCTGCTGCTGATGTCCGGTGCGAAGAGAGAAACGTGGTGGGGAGGGCAGATGTAGGGTTCCTGTGATAGCTCGGAATAAATGAATTTATGAAATAAGTCTAAACTAGAAATGTGGCGACGAAGTGCAAGAGTAGGTAGGTTGGACTGCGATTTCAGACATGATATGCTGTTATCAAAAGAGTACGAGGAACGAATGAACCTAGTTGCCCTGTTTTGAACTGATTCAAGTGAATTAGCAAGGTATACTTGTTTCGGGGACCAGATGGGCGATGCGTATTCTAATTTTGATCGAACTAGTGATTTGTATGCGAGTAGCTTAATATGCAGGGTGGCAGAGCGGAGATGACGTTTTCAGAAGCCAAGCGTTTTGTTAGCAGATGAAATAATATTCGCGATATGGCTATTCCACGTAAGATCATGACTAAGATGAACACCGAGATATTTATATGATTGGACAGGGTCGATAGGAACGTTAGAGGTAGTGCAGGGAAACGGGAGAGGATTACTGTGACGGTGGAAAGATATATGTTTGCATTTGTTTATATTAAGTGTCATTAGCCAGTGGTTGCACCAGTTTTGTACCAGATTTAGGTTATTTTGTAGGGATTGTTGGTTAAAGGTGTCAGTAACTGTTTTGTAAATAACGCAATCGTCGGCAAACATCCGAATATGGCAATCTAATTTCTGAGGTAGGTCGGCAATATAAATTAAAAACAAAAGAGGCCCTAGGACGCATCCTTGGGGCACCCCTGAGGAAACTGGTAGTAAGTTAGACATTTGTTTATTAATGACGACTGATTGGAAGCGGTGAGTCAGGAATTCTTTTATCCACGCTAGTATGTCAAACTGCAAGTTTAGGCCGGAAAGTTTCAGAAATAGGCAGTTATGGGGTACCTTGTCAAATGCCTTAGCAAATTCGAGGAAGATTGCGTCAGTTTGGAGGTTAGCGTCAAGGTTGGCATGCAGGTCGTGAACGAAAATGGCTAGTTGAGTCTCACAGGAGTAACCTTTACGAAATCCATGCTGTGATGAATGAAAGAAATTATGTGAGTCCAGAAACTGCATTGTTAAAGAGTACATGACGTGTTCCATGAGCTTGCAGGGTATGCTGGTAAGTGATATGGGGCGGTAGTTAAGTGGTGAATCTTTTTTACCCGACTTGTGGACTGGGACGACCTTCCCCACTTTTCAGACGTGGGGTATGATACCTGTAGAAATGGACTGCGAGAATAGCAAGCATAAGAACTTGGCAGACGTGTGGCGAGTGTTTTTCAAAACCTTTGAGTTGATTTCATCAATGCCGGTAGATGAAGAAAGTTTTAACTTATCTATAAGAAGGGATATGCCGGTTTCTGAGAACGTAACGGCTGGCATTGCAATTGTGGGATCACTGGCTTTCATGAGGGGTGGTGGTTTTTGTTCTTTAACGAATACAGATGCGAAGGCAGAATTAAATATGTTAGCGCACTCAACGTCTGCGATAGCACGTCCAGAATCGTCAGTCAGTGTAACAACGCGCGAAGATTGGGGGTTTAACAGCTGCCAGAATTTAGTCGGGTTATCTGTAAGTATATTTGGCAAATCGATGTGGTAAAAGGAACTTTTAGCGTCTTTTACTGCGACCAAATACGCCTCTTCAGCAGCGTAATATTTTTTCCTATGCGCAGTTTGTTCTGCTCCGTTTAGCACTACGGAAAAGGCGTTTTTTTTTATTTTCCAATCTTCCCAGAGTCTTGGTGAACCATGGCTTGTGGTGGTTAGCGCGGAAGCTGCATTTGGGAATATATTAGTCAATTCATTCATTTTATCTTTAAACATTGACCAGTTTGTGTGGATGTCTTGTTCGTCAAATGGCCCCTGATATGACGGAAAAAAGGCCTCCAATTCCGCGTTGAAGGCCTCATAGTTTCCTTTGTTGTAGAGAGAAATTGTTTTTCGGCAAGTTGCTTTTGTTATTGGGGTGAAGTTAAAGCATGCATGAATTACTTTATGACCGCTGATTTCACGGAGATAAGTAATAGCGTTGAGGCTGTCGGTGTGGCTAGATAGTATGAGGTCAAGAATGTTAGTATCTCCGGCGATGCGTGTAGGCTGGGTTACTAGTTGGGCTAGGTTAAAAGTTAAGCAGACATCCATCAATTCACGGGGTTCATTCTGTCTAAAAATAGGATAATTAGGGACACACCGATCTATGCCAGGATAGTTAAAATCCCCAAAAAGAAGAATGTGTGCCTTAGAGTGTCTAGTTTTAAGTTCGTTTAAAATGTTGTGCACTTTACGGGGGAATTCGGGGCTATTATGAGGGGGTCTATAACAAACGCCAATTAATATAGATACTGGTGTGGCGCGACAAAGGAGCCATAATATTTCAAGGTCTGATGAGATGTTGATGTGGGAACACTGTAGCTAATTGCTTGCAGCAATAAGGACGTCACCCTCTGGAGAGTTTCTGCGATCAGTGCGGAAAAGATGAAAGTTAGGTAGCTTACAAAGAACTTCAGCGTCGCTTATATTATCAGTCAGCCAGGTCTCTCAAGATCAGCAGGTTGCTGCCCGTTGAAGACACGAGGCTGGACACAAGATCGCTCTTTGGAAGCAGGCTGCGTATGTTGGTGTAGATAACCGAGGCAAATATCTCGAGGGGCGGTATCGCAAAGATTAGGTTTGTGACGATGGCGAGGTAAACACTATGCTATTTCCGTAACCGTTTCTGTGGCAGCATCGAAGGTGTAGCGTTTCTTTCCGAGAAACAATGTCTTGTACCGCAGGGGGAACGGTCCGGTTTTTGCTTTTGCAAACGCGACAAGGTGTTTGCGTGCTTTACGAACAGGAAGGGAAAAGTCTTCTCCGATGCTAAAATCGGTGCCCTTTAACTTGGGCCCGTTTGAGAGGACAGTTTGTTTTGTTTTAGAGGACAACAATTTAACTATAATCGGCCGCTGACGGCCATCTTCGTAGCGGCCCAAACGATGTGCACGCTCAATTTGACATGATTCCGAGGTTATCCGTAATTTGTCACGACAATGGTGGATTAGCAATTCTTCCGATTCAACGAACGTTTCGCGCGAATTAGAATCCGAAAGGCCATAAAATATCAAATTGTTGCGGCGTGAGCTATTTTCGGCATCATCTAACCGAGCTTCAAGGTTAGTAACAAGAGCAGCAGTCTTAGCGGATACAGACTGGGCAGACTGCAGATCGGTTTTGAGAGTTGAGACACCCTGGAAAACACTTTCTAGATCTGCTACGCGCTTGCTCAAATCAGAAATGTTTGTCAATAGAGCACATATGATATTTAAGGTCCTGCACATCGGTGATTATTTGGTCCTGACCGGTTGACAACGTTTCCAGCTTAGCAAGAATACGGTCTAAATTTTCAGGACCAGGGTTCGTCTCTATATCGCCCGACAAGAGCAGGAGGGATTTCATAACACCAAAACATTCACCAGCGACACAAATGCAACACTGCAGGCTCGGCAGCTGTACCAGACAGTAATTATTAGTTTTTTTAGTGAAAAGGCAGCATGGTTTACTGACCTGCATTGCGCAAGTCAGTGGATCAGAAGGCTGTGTCATGGCACAGCCACCGAGCCCACAAAGCGCAGGCGGGAGGCGGTGCTCTTTATACGCTGGCAGGCACGATGTTGTCGCTGCCGCTTGCGCGTTCCATCCGATGTCGAGGATCCAGTGAGGGAGCGCGGCTTTCGTCGACGCTTCCGAGGCGCTCAAAACAAGGGTTCCGTAGTTCCTGTTGCAGAACGGCATTTCCAGCTGTGGTAGGACGACCGAGGAAACGTTGAAGAGTGCTGGCAAGACGCAGACAGGCACGAGTACCTGCATTGCCAAAGTCAGTGGATCAGAAGGCTGTGTCATGGCACAGCCACCGAGCCCACAAAGCGCAGGCGGGAGGCGGTGCTCTTTATACGCTGGCAGGCACGATGTTGTCGCTGCCGCTTGCGCGTTCCATCCGATGTCGAGGATCCAGTGAGGGAGCGCGGCTTTCGTCGACGCTTCCGAGGCGCTCAAAACAAGGGTTCCGTAGTTCCTGTTGCAGAACGGCATTTCCAGCTGTGGTAGGACGACCGAGGAAACGTTGAAGAGTGCTGGCAAGACGCAGGCAGGCACGAGTACCTGCATTGCGAAAGTCAGTGGATCAGAAGGCTGTGTCATGGCACAGCCACCGAGCCCACAAAGCGCAGGCGGGAGGCGGTGCTCTTTATACGCTGGCAGGCACGATGTTGTCGCTGCCGCTTGCGCGTTCCATCCGATGTCGAGGATCCAGTGAGGGAGCGCGGCTTTCGTCGACGCTTCCGAGGCGCTCAAAACAAGGGTTCCGTAGTTCCTGTTGCAGAACGGCATTTCCAGCTGTGGTAGGACGACCGAGGAAACGTTGAAGAGTGCTGGCAAGACGCAGACAGGCACGAGTACCTGCATTGCCAAAGTCAGTGGATCAGAAGGCTGTGTCATGGCACAGCCACCGAGCCCACAAAGCGCAGGCGGGAGGCGGTGCTCTTTATACGCTGGCAGGCACGATGTTGTCGCTGCCGCTTGCGCGTTCCATCCGATGTCGAGGATCCAGTGAGGGAGCGCGGCTTTCGTCGACGCTTCCGAGGCGCTCAAAACAAGGGTTCCGTAGTTCCTGTTGCAGAACGGCATTTCCAGCTGTGGTAGGACGACCGAGGAAACGTTGAAGAGTGCTGGCAAGACGCAGACAGGCACGAGTACCTGCATTGCCAAAGTCAGTGGATCAGAAGGCTGTGTCATGGCACAGCCACCGAGCCCACAAAGCGCAGGCGGGAGGCGGTGCTCTTTATACGCTGGCAGGCACGATGTTGTCGCTGCCGCTTGCGCGTTCCATCCGATGTCGAGGATCCAGTGAGGGAGCGCGGCTTTCGTCGACGCTTCCGAGGCGCTCAAAACAAGGGTTCCGTAGTTCCTGTTGCAGAACGGCATTTCCAGCTGTGGTAGGACGACCGAGGAAACGTTGAAGAGTGCTGGCAAGACGCAGACAGGCACGAGTACCTGCATTGCCAAAGTCAGTGGATCAGAAGGCTGTGTCATGGCACAGCCACCGAGCCCACAAAGCGCAGGCGGGAGGCGGTGCTCTTTATACGCTGGCAGGCACGATGTTGTCGCTGCCGCTTGCGCGTTCCATCCGATGTCGAGGATCCAGTGAGGGAGCGCGGCTTTCGTCGACGCTTCCGAGGCGCTCAAAACAAGGGTTCCGTAGTTCCTGTTGCAGAACGGCATTTCCAGCTGTGGTAGGACGACCGAGGAAACGTTGAAGAGTGCTGGCAAGACGCAGACAGGCACGAGTACCTGCATTGCCAAAGTCAGTGGATCAGAAGGCTGTGTCATGGCACAGCCACCGAGCCCACAAAGCGCAGGCGGGAGGCGGTGCTCTTTATACGCTGGCAGGCACGATGTTGTCGCTGCCGCTTGCGCGTTCCATCCGATGTCGAGGATCCAGTGAGGGAGCGCGGCTTTCGTCGACGCTTCCGAGGCGCTCAAAACAAGGGTTCCGTAGTTCCTGTTGCAGAACGGCATTTCCAGCTGTGGTAGGACGACCGAGGAAACGTTGAAGAGTGCTGGCAAGACGCAGACAGGCACGAGTACCTGCATTGCCAAAGTCAGTGGATCAGAAGGCTGTGTCATGGCACAGCCACCGAGCCCACAAAGCGCAGGCGGGAGGCGGTGCTCTTTATACGCTGGCAGGCACGATGTTGTCGCTGCCGCTTGCGCGTTCCATCCGATGTCGAGGATCCAGTGAGGGAGCGCGGCTTTCGTCGACGCTTCCGAGGCGCTCAAAACAAGGGTTCCGTAGTTCCTGTTGCAGAACGGCATTTCCAGCTGTGGTAGGACGACCGAGGAAACGTTGAAGAGTGCTGGCAAGACGCAGGCAGGCACGAGTACCTGCATTGCCAAAGTCAGTGATGAGAAGGCTGTGTCATGGCAAGGCTACCGAGCCCACCTGCTCGCTCTCTGCCTTTGCAGCCTAGTTGACTGCGTACCGACTGAGGAAAGCAATGCTAATATTAAACGCTGGCTCAAAGCACATCACGCCGTAGAGCGTGTGTGAGCGGCGAAACTCCTTTTCGCATAAGGTGTTCTCGGGCGTAACAAGAAGGCGGTTATACATGAAAGCCCTTTAGCTCGCCGCTGTGTTTACGAGCTCTGGCAACAGGAGCGCTGACGGGGATGTTTGCAGACTCAATAAGCTTCGCGTTTCTTGGCTGTGCCTCGCAGCCCTCCTCGATGTCCCCTGGCTGGCATTCTTTCCAGTTCGACACGTCTCCCTGCGCGCGCCTGCGTGGCTGGTACAGCAGCAAAGCACGGAGCGAGCTGCCACCACGGTGTGCTCGCCAGCAAGTACAAACGCGCGTATATTTCACTCTTTATGATCCTCTCTAATAAATTATCGCAATGAGCGTATCCAACGGTTAAAGCAGCGGCGATAAGACAACGCCGACCACCGACGATTCGTGGGCACCGCTCTTCGGCCACTCACGAAGCAGCGAGACCAAAAATTGCACCGGCTACAAGCGCGATCCATGCGAGCTAAATATACGCGTCCATGCGCAGGCGTATACGTGCCGCACACGTGGCACAGCGAGAAACACGCGAGTGCCGGCTCGAACCAACCCAGACGTGCAACTAACGAACTGCTGGACTCCCCTCGATTAGCCGGAAGAAAAACGCGCTCGCAGTGATCAAGCTCTTTCATCGGTCGCTCTTGGTTCTCTTTGATCGAGCGCCGAAAGCGAAGTGCACACCGGTTTCCGAGCACCAGATCGAAGCTTCGTAAAAACATGCGCGCACGTGCAAATGCGCGACGGCGAGCGATCGATGCATCGAGGATGGCGCGCGTCTATATTCAGCGCCTTGCTCGTCGCGTCGTTAGCGAGAATAAAAAAGAACGAATTCGCATCCACTGCGCGCCACTACAGGGGCACACGCACTACAGCAGCGATAATGACACGCAGGGCAATTTGAGGCCACAATGAGTACGAGGAAGAACATGGCATCTGGAAAGGAGTAACGGTACCAGCGCTAACGTTCGTCAATGACACTTTCTGCTTAAAATGGGATATCTTGTCTGGATTGGAAGTTAACTAAACATCGGTAGGCCGACTGGCTTTGGGGGCCCACGGTAAACCCACAGATGAGGCAGCGTAGGGTGACATGGCTTGGGCCTCGTTTGAAGTCCGAAAAACCCAGAGTAAGATTACTTTTGTGAGGAACAAGGATAAAAGGGCGGCTTAATGTGAACAAGTATCTGTACCTGAAAAGCGTGTACACAGAATGGAGGAAGAGGTCAAGAAAGTTGGTAACCAAGTAAAGAGTCATTGAAAGTGTAAATAGGCAATCACGAGTCCCCAAAAAGAAAGTGAGAGAAACAGAGTGTGAATTGGATGCAAAGAATGAAAAAAAAATGACAATGGAGAATGACAGGAATGAGAAGAAAAATTAGCAAGAAAAATCTGTACGATAACACGAAGGCAAGTTCTTTGCTATTTGAGTATCGAGTTGGTTGCCTAAGGACAAAAAACATCCTGCAGCAAGCCTTCGCAATAAGCTGAGGCATGTGTATACGCTGTATAAAAAATCCGGAGACCACTGAGCACATCCTAATAGAATACAAAGGGATTCACCCAGCGAGACAAGTAACCAACGTGCACCTTCAAGAAGCGCTTCCTAATGAAGTGGACAGAAGCGTCAACCGGTCAGCCGTCGAGATAAGCATGAGAAGCTAAGAGTATTGGAGAGAAAAAAAAGCAGAAAGGAGATTAATACGACCGGATCCGTTACAGGCGTGGGTAGTGATACAAGCTAGACGGAGAGGTTTCGAGGAAGAACAAAAAAAGATTATGGAGATATATATAAATGCCACAGTGGAAAGCGTGTATAGCATATCCGATAAGCAGGCTAGGTGGTCAAGGGTGAATAAATCGTCACCACCATCAAGGCAGCTGTCTGTGGCACTCGCGCCGCGTTCTTCTCACAGGCGTGAGTCTCGGTAGCATTCAATAACATTGCCCATTCACGATATACGACTTTAATATAGCACTGGACAACCACCGACCGCGGCATCAGCCCGACACATGCGCCAACAAAATAACCAACGTGTAATGCCACCATCCTGCAGTAAAGAATATTCTGAAGGTACCCATTAAAAAACCATGCCCATTCACGATATACGCCTATAATATAGCACTGGACAACCACCGACCGCGGCATCAGCCCGACGCATGCGCCAACAAAATACCCAACGTGTGATGCCACCATCCTGCGATAAAGAATATTCTGAAGGTACCCATTAAAAAACCGTGCCCATTCACGATATACGCCTATAACATAGCACTGGACAACCACCGACCGCGGCATCAGCCCGACGCATGCGCCAACAAAATAACCAACGTGTAATGCCACCATCCTGCGATAAAGAATATTCTGAAGGTACCCATTAAAAAACCGTGCCCATTCACGATATACGCCTATAACATAGCACTGGACAACCACCCACCGCGGCATCAGCCCGACGCATGCGCCAACAAAATAACCAACGTGTAATGCCACCATCCTGCGATAAAGAATATTCTTAAGGTACCCATTAAAAAACCGTGCCCATTCACGATATACGCCTATAACATAGCACTGGAAAACCACCGACCATGGCTTCAGCCCGAAGCATGCGCAAGAAAAATAAAGTGTAATGCTACCATCCTGCGATAAAGAATATTCTGAAGGTACCCATTAAAAAACCGTGCCCATTCACGATATACGCCTATAACATAGCACTGGACAACCACCGACCACGGCTTCAGCCCGAAGCATGCGCAAGAAAAATAAAGTGTAATGCTACCATCCTGCGATAAAGAATATTCTGAAGGTACCCATATAAAAACCGTGCCCATTCACGATATACGCCTATAATATAGCACTGGACAACCACCGACCGCGGCTTCAGCCCGAAGCATGCGCAAGAAAAATAAAGTGTAATGCTACCATCCTGCGATAAAGAATATTCTGAAGGTACCCATATAAAAACCGTGCCCATTCACGATATACGCCTATAACATAGCACTGGACAACCACCGACAGCGGCATCAGCCCAACGCATGCGCCAACAAAATAACCAACCTGTAATGCCACCATTCTGCGATAAAGAATATTCTGAAGGTACCCATTAAAAAACCGTGCCCATTCACGATATACGCCTATAACATAGCACTGGACAACCATCGACCACGGCTTCAGCCCGAAGCATGCGCAAGAAAAATAAAGTGTAATGCTACCATCCTGCGATAAAGAATATTCTGAAGGTACCCATATAAAAACCGTGCCCATTCACGATATACGCCTATAACATAGCACTGGACAACCACCGACCGCGGCATCAGCCCGACGCATGCGCCAACAAAATAACCAACGTGTAATGCCACCATCCTGCGATAAAGAATATTCTGAAGGTACCCATTAAAAAACCGTGCCCATTCACGATATACGCCTATAATATAGCACTGGACAACCACCGACCGCGGCATCAGCCCGAAGCATGCGCAAGAAAAATAAAGTGTAATGCTACCATCCTGCGATAAAGAATATTCTGAAGGTACCCATATAAAAACCGTGCCCATTCACGATATACGCCTATAACATAGCACTGGACAACCACCGACCGCGGCATCAGCCCGACCCATGCGCCAACAAAATAACCAACGTGTAATGCCACCATCCTGCGATAAAGAATATTCTGAAGGTACCCATTAAAAAACCGTGCCCATTCACGATATACGCCTATAACATAGCACTGGACAACCACCGACCACAGCTTCTGCCCGAAGCATGCGCAAGAAAAATAAAGTGTAATGCTACCATCCTGCGATAAAGAATATTCTGAAGGTACCCATATAAAAACCGTGCCCATTCACGATATACCCCTATAACATAGCACTGGACAATCACCGACCGCGGCATCAGCCCGACGCATGCGCCAACAAAATAACCAACGTGTAATGCCACCATCCTGCGATAAAGAATATTCTGAAGGTACCCATTAAAAAACCGTGCCCATTCACGATATACGCCTATAATATAGCACTGGACAACCACCGACCGCGGCATCAGCCCGAAGCATGCGCAAGAAAAATAAAGTGTAATGCTACCATCCTGCGATAAAGAATATTCTGAAGGTACCCATATAAAAACCGTGCCCGTTCACGATATACGCCTATAACATAGCACTGGACAACCACCGACCGCGGCATCAGCCCGACGCATGCGCCAACAAAATAACCAACGTGTAATGCCACCATCCTGCGATAAAGAATATTCTGAAGGTACCCATTAAAAAACCGTGCCCATTCACGATATACGCCTATAACATAGCACTGGACAACCACCGACCGCGGCATCAGCCCGAAGCATGCGCAAGAAAAATAAAGTGTAATGCTACCATCCTGCGATAAAGAATATTCTGAAGGTACCCATATAAAAACCGTGCCCATTCACGATATACGCCTATAACATAGCACTGGACAACCACTGACCGCGGCATCAGCCCGACGCATGCGCCAACAAAATAACCAACGTGTAATGCCACCATTCTGCGATAAAGAATATTCTGAAGGTACCCATTAAAAAACCGTGCCCATTCACGATATACGCCTATAATATAGCACTGGACAACCACCGACCGCGGCATCAGCCCGAAGCATGCGCAAGAAAAATAAAGTGTAATGCTACCATCCTGCGATAAAGAATATTCTGAAGGTACCCATATAAAAACCGTGCCCATTCACGATATACGCCTATAACATAGCACTGGACAACCACCGACCGCGGACCCAGCCCGACGCATGCGCCAACAAAATAACCAACGTGTAATGCCACCATCCTGCGATAAAGAATATTCTGAAGGTACCCATTAAAAAACCGTGCCCATTCACGATATACGCCTATAATATAGCACTGGACAACCACCGACCGCGGCATCAGCCCGACGCATGCGCCAACAAAATAACCAACGTGTAATGCCACCATCCTGCGATAAAGAATATTCTGAAGGTACCCATTAAAAAACCGTGCCCATTCACGATATACGCCTATAATATAGCACTGGACAACCACCGACCGCGGCATCAGCCCGAAGCATGCGCAAGAAAAATAAAGTGTAATGCTACCATCCTGCGATAAAGAATATTCTGAAGGTACCCATATAAAAACCGTGCCCATTCACGATATACGCCTATAACATAGCACTGGACAACCACCGACCGCGGCATCAGCCCGACGCATGCGCCAACAAAATAACCAATGTGTAATGCCACCATCCTGCGATAAAGAATATTCTGAAGGTACCCATTAAAAAACCGTGCCCATTCACGATATACGCCTATAATATAGCACTGGACAACCACCGACCGCGGCATCAGCCCGAAGCATGCGCAAGAAAAATAAAGTGTAATGCTACCATCCTGCGATAAAGAATATTCTGAAGGTACCCATATAAAAACCGTGCCCATTCACGATATACGCCTATAACATAGCACTGGACAACCACCGACCGCGGCATCAGCCCGACGCATGCGCCAACAAAATAACCAACGTGTAATGCCACCATTCTGCGATAAAGAATATTCTGAAGGTACCCATTAAAAAACCGTGCCCATTCACGATATACGCCTATAACATAGCACTGGACAACCACCGACCGCGGCATCAGCCCGAAGCATGCGCAAGAAAAATAAAGTGTAATGCTACCATCCTGCGATAAAGAATATTCTGATGGTACCCATATAAAAACCGTGCCCATTCACGATATACGCCTATAACATAGCACTGGACAACCACCGACCACGGCTTCAGCCCGAAGCATGCGCAAGAAAAATAAAGTGTAATGCTACCATCCTGCGATAAAGAATATTCTGAAGGTACCCATATAAAAACCGTGCCCATTCACGATATACGCCTATAACATAGCACTGGACAACCACCGACCGCGGCATCAGCCCGACGCATGCGCCAACAAAATAAACAACGTGTAATGCCACCATTCTGCGATAAAGAATATTCTGAAGGTACCCATTAAAAAACCGTGCCCATTCACGATATACGCCTATAACATAGCACTGGACAACCACCGACCACGGCTTCAGCCCGAAGCATGCGCAAGAAAAATAAAGTGTAATGCTACCATCCTGCGATAAAGAATATTCTGAAGGTACCCATATAAAAACCGTGCCCATTCACGATATACGCCTATAACATAGCACTGGACAACCACCGACCGCGGCATCAGCCCGACGCATGCGCCAACAAAATAACCAACGTGTAATGCCACCATTCTGCGATAAAGAATATTCTGAAGGTACCCATTAAAAAACCGTGCCCATTCACGATATACGCCTATAATATAGCACTGGACAACCACCGACAGCGGCATCAGCCCGAAGCATGCCCAAGAAAAATAAAGTGTAATGCTACCATCCTGCGATAAAGAATATTCTGAAGGTACCCATATAAAAACCGTGCCCATTCACGATATACGCCTATAACATAGCACTGGACAACCACCGACCGCGGCATCAGCCCGACGCATGCGCCAACAAAATAACCAACGTGTAATGCCACCATCCTGCGATAAAGAATATTCTGAAGGTACCCATTAAAAAACCGTGCCCCTTCACGATATACGCCTATAACATAGCACTGGACAACCACCGACCACGGCTTCAGCCCGAAGCATGCGCAAGAAAAATAAAGTGTAATGCTACCATCCTGCGATAAAGAATATTCTGAAGGTACCCATATAAAAACCGTGCCCATTCACGATATACGCCTATAATATAGCACTGGACAATAAACCACCGACCGCGGCATCAGCCCGACGCATGCGCCAACAAAATAACCAACGTGTAATGCCACCATTCTGCAATAAAGAATATTATGAAGGTACCCATTAAAAAACCGTGCCCATTCACGATATACGCCTATAACATAGCACTGGACAACCACCGACCACGGCTTCAGCCCGAAGCATGCGCCAACAAAATAACCAACGTGTAATGCCACCATTCTGCGATAAAGAATATTCTGAAGGTACCCATTAAAAAACCGTGCCCATTCACGATATACGCCTATAACATAGCACTGGACAACCACCGACAACGGCTTCAGCCCGAAGCATGCGCAAGAAAAATAAAGTGTAATGCTACCATCCTGCGATAAAGAATATTCTGAAGGTACCCATATAAAAACCGTGCCCATTCACGATATACGCCTATAACATAGCACTGGACAACCACCGACCACGGCTTCAGCCCGACGCATGCGCCAACAAAATAACCAACGTGTAATGCCACCATCCTGCGATAAAGAATATTCTGAAGGTACCCATTAAAAAACCGTGCCCATTCACGATATACGCCTAAAACATAGCACCGGACAACCACCGACCACGGCTTCAGCCCGACGCATGCGCCAACAAAATAACCAACGTGTAATGCCACCATCCTGCGATAAAGAATATTCTGAAGGTACCCATTAAAAAACCGTGCCCATTCACGATATACGCCTATAACATAGCACTGGACAACCACCGACCACGGCTCAGCCCGAAGCATGCGCAAGAAAAATAAAGTGTAATGCTACCATCCTGCGATAAAGAATATTCTGAAGGTACCCATATAAAAACCGTGCCCATTCACGATATACGCCTATAACATAGCACTGGACAACCACCGACCACGGCTTCAGCCCGACGCATGCGCCAACAAAATAACCAACGTGTAATGCCACCATTCTGCAATAAAGAATATTATGAAGGTACCCATTAAATAACCGTGCCCATTCACGATATACGCCTATAACATAGCACTGGACAACCACCGACCACGGCTTCAGCCCGAAGCATGCGCCAACAAAATAACCAACGTGTAATGCCACCATTCTGCGATAAAGAATATTCTGAAGGTACCCATTAAAAAACCGTGCCCATTCACGATATACGCCTATAACATAGCACTGGACAACCACCGACCACGGCTTCAGCCCGAAGCATGCGCAAGAAAAATAAAGTGTAATGCTACCATCCTGCGATAAAGAATATTCTGAAGGTACCCATATAAAAACCGTGCCCATTCACGATATACGCCTATAACATAGCACTGGACAACCACCGACCGCGGCATCAGCCCGACGCATGCGCCAACAAAATAACCAACGTGTAATGCCACCATTCTGCGATAAAGAATATTCTGAAGGTACCCATTAAAAAACCGTGCCCATTCACGATATACGCCTATAATATAGCACTGGACAACCACCGACCACGGCTTCAGCCCGAAGCATGCGCAAGAAAAATAAAGTGTAATGCTACCATCCTGCGATAAAGAATATTCTGAAGGTACCCATATAAAAACCGTGCCCATTCACGATATACGCCTATAACATAGCACTGGACAACCACCGACCGCGGCATCAGCCCGACGCATGCGCCAACAAAATAACCAACGTGTAATGCCACCATCCTGCGATAAAGAATATTCTGAAGGTACCCATTAAAAAACCGTGCCCATTCACGATATACGCCTATAACATAGCACTGGACAACCACCGACCACGGCTTCAGCCCGAAGCATGCGCAAGAAAAATAAAGTGTAATGCTACCATCCTGCGATAAAGAATATTCTGAAGGTACCCATATAAAAACCGTGCCCATTCACGATATACGCCTATAATATAGCACTGGACAATAAACCACCGACCGCGGCATCAGCCCGACGCATGCGCCAACAAAATAACCAACGTGTAATGCCACCATTCTGCAATAAAGAATATTATGAAGGTACCCATTAAAAAACCGTGCCCATTCACGATATACGCCTATAACAGAGCACTGGACAACCACCGACCACGGCTTCAGCCCGAAGCATGCGCCAACAAAATAACCAACGTGTAATGCCACCATTCTGCGATAAAGAATATTCTGAAGGTACCCATTAAAAAACCGTGCCCATTCACGATATACACCTATAACATAGCACTGGACAACCACCGACAACGGCTTCAGCCCGAAGCATGCGCAAGAAAAATAAAGTGTAATGCTACCATCCTGCGATAAAGAATATTCTGAAGGTACCCATATAAAAACCGTGCCCATTCACGATATACGCCTATAACATAGCACTGGACAACCACCGACCACGGCTTCAGCCCGACGCATGCGCCAACAAAATAACCAACGTGTAATGCCACCATCCTGCGATAAAGAATATTCTGAAGGTACCCATTAAAAAACCGTGCCCATTCACGATATACGCCTAAAACATAGCACTGGACAACCACCGACCACGGCTTCAGCCCGACGCATGCGCCAACAAAATAACCAACGTGTAATGCCACCATCCTGCGATAAAGAATATTCTGAAGGTACCCATTAAAAAACCGTGCCCATTCACGATATACGCCTATAACATAGCACTGGACAACCACCGACCACGGCTTCAGCCCGAAGCATGCGCAAGAAAAATAAAGTGTAATGCTACCATCCTGCGATAAAGAATATTCTGAAGGTACCCATATAAAAACCGTGCCCATTCACGATATACGCCTATAACATAGCACTGGACAACCACCGACCGCGGCATCAGCCCGACACATGCACCAACAAAATAACCAACGTGTAATGCCACCATCCTGCGATAAAGAATATTCTGAAGGTACCCATTAAAAAACCGTGCCCATTCACGATATACGCCTATAACATAGCACTGGACAACCACCGGCCACGGCTTCAGCCCGAAGCATGCGCAAGAAAAATAAAGTGTAATGCTACCATCCTGCGATAAAGAATATTCTGAAGGTACCCATATAAAAACCGTGCCCATTCACGATATACGACTTTAATATAGCACTGGACAACCACCGACCGCGGCATCAACCCGACGCATGCGCCAACAAAATAACCAACGTGTAAAGCCACCATCCTGCGATAAAGAATATTCTGAAGGTACCCATTAAAAAACCGTGCCCATTCACGATATACGCCTATAATATAGCACTGGACAACCACCGACCGCGGCATCAGCGCGAAGCATGCGCCAACAAAATAACCAACGTGTAAAGCCACCATCCTGCGATAAAGAATATTCTGAAAGTACCCATTAAAAAACCGTGCCCATTCACGATATACGCCTATAATATAGCACTGGACAACCACCGACCGCGGCATCAGCCCGACGCATGCGCCAACAAAATAACCAACGTGTAATGCCACCATCCTGCGATAAAGAATATTCTGAAGGTACCCATTAAAAAACCGTGCCCATTCACGATATACGCCTATAACATAGCACTGGACAACCACCGACCGCGGCATCAGCCCGACGCATGCGCCAACAAAATAACCAACGTGTAAAGCCACCATCCTGCGATAAAGAATATTCTGAAGGTACCCATTAAAAAACCGTGCCCATTCACGATATACGCCTATAACATAGCACTGGACAACCACTGACCGTGGCATCAGCCCGACGCATGCGCCAACAAAATAACCAACGTGTAAAGCCACCATCCTGCGATAAAGAATATTCTGAAGGTACCCATTAAAAAACCGTGCCCATTCACGATATACGCCTATAACATAGCACTGGACAACCACCGACCGCGGCATCAGCCCGACGCATGCGCCAACAAAATAACCAACGTGTAATGCCACCATCCTGCGATAAAGAATATTCTGAAGGTACCCATTAAAAAACCGTGCCCATTCACGATATACGCCTATAACATAGCACTGGACAACCACCGACCGCGGCATCAGCGCGAAGCATGCGCCGGAAAAATAAAGTGTAATGCCACGATCGTGCGTTAAAGAATATTCTGAAGGTACCCATTCAACAAAACAGTGCCCTTTCACGATATACGCCTATAACATAGCACTGGGCAACCACGGACTGAGGCATCCACCCGAATTTTACACCAGCAAAATAACCAACGTGTAATGCCACCATCCTTCGATAAAGAATATCCTGAAGGTACACATTCAAGAATTGCCCTTTCAGGATATACGCCTATAATATAGCACTGGACAACCACCGACCGAGGCATCAGCCCGAATCCAGCAACATAATCCAAGCGTAATGCCACCATCCTTCGTTAGAGAATATTCTGAAGGTACCGCCTTTCTATAACCTATGTACAATGATCTCCACAAACCTTTACACAATTTATCTAGGTTATTCCAGCAGGAGAGTGGCACCTATCACCAATATTTCTTTGGGCTGAAATTAGCATGCGCTTATTATCGAGACATATATGACTGCGGCAGTCACTCACATTTATCTAATTAGTGCGAATGATCGTGCACATTTAGATATTCTTTGTCAGTACAGCTTTGTGTGACCCCTAAAGTCATGCAATCGTGCGGCCATCATAGACCTGGCACTTTTTGTAGACAGCTGCACATTTTTAACAAGCGCCTGCAGCAGACGGCACAATTTTCATCCTTTCGTGAGGCAGCGATTATAACGACGAGAAGTCAGAATGCTTAACAGAATCATTAACATAATTGCACGAATTAATTCTAAATTATTTATTTACGGTACATATTTTAATCTACAAATTGTAGCCGGTAGGCATGTGTACTTAGAACGAATTCTCAGGACTAAACCAGTTTCAAGATTTTGACTCAGATTCAAGATATTTCAAGGTATTCTACAAAATACATTGGCTTTCCAGTTATTTCTGTGCTGCAGTGCATAAAACAGCATTCTGCTTAAAAAGTAAGCGGAGCAACAGTGCTCTGTTACCACAAGTTTGAATTTCGTTTTAAATCGATGTGCCTTGCATATTCACTAGCTCCAATTCGTAGACTGAAATATGTGCCGCAAAGTAATGAGCTAAAATACCTTTAGTGTAATTGTTAATTATGAAATAAAGGGCTTTGATTTCCCGTAGAAGTAATGAACGGCTTATCGAGTGATTTAGCTCAAGGGTTGGAACTATGCTATTTGAAAAAGTATTTTTTTCTCTAAAATTTGGTGCAGCCTACAAAAACACAGCATATTATCAATCTTGTAGAGTAATTGAGAGGGAACATTGTTTTAAATTTACAACACAGCTTTATCAGCAACAGTTAAATTATCCGTGGGCCCTTTGTAGACGCAATGCTTCAGACTCTTTATGTATTTGCTCGTTTTTTTCACTTGCTGCTTGGTTGAGCTCCTTCAAAAAGAAATTACTTCTCGTGCTAAAAAAAATCTGAGAAGTAATTACGTTAATTCTGTGCATTACTTGGAAGCCAATTTGTGGAACGCGGCTGGCTGCAGTACGTAGGCTGCCTAAAACTTGTGAAGGGATGCACACTGTGCTAACACATAGCCTGCTGCTTTGGACAGCATCAGGAACACGCGAGCACGTGGCTCATGCTTCACGCCGCGCCACGTACGGGAAGCAGCAGAAACTAAACGCAGGGGCGGCGCATGCACCGAATTCAAGGTTTGTTCGATTCCGAAAAAGGAGAACGGCAACACAAACGAAAAGGTGCAGGGGGTGCCAGTTATGGTGCACCCTTGCCTTGCACCCCGTTCAACCGAGCACGGGAGTGCACCTTGGGGAATCGGAGACTGGCGTCGATACTCTCGACGGTGTACGGCAGCCAGCACAGGCGGGCGCGCGCTGCCCCTTCCCGCGCGTGCGCGGAGCCATGCGCTCGCGCGTAGAGTGGACCGAACTGTGATCTCCAGCCACAAATCATCATCATCATCAGCAGCAGCAGCAGCAGCAGCAGCAGCAGCAGCAGCAGCAGCAGCAGCAGCAGCAGCCTGGTTACGCCCACTGCAGGGCAAAGCCCTCTCCCATACTTCTCCAACAACCCCGGTCATGTACTAATTGTGGCCATGTTGTCCCTGCAAACTTCTTAATCTCATCCGCCCATCTAACTTTCTGCCGCCCCCTGCTACGCTTCCCTTCCCTTGGGATCCAGTCCGTAACCCTTAATGACCATCGGTTATCTTCCCTCCTCATTACATGTCCTGCCCATGCCCATTTCTTTTTCTTGATTTCAACGAAGATGACATTAACTCGCGTTTGTTCCCTCACCCAATCTGCTCTTTTCATATCCCTTAACGTTACACCTATCATTCTTCTTTCCATAGCTCGTTGCGTCGTCCTCAATTTGAGTAGAACCCTTTTCGTAAGCCTCCAGGTTTCTGCCCCGTAGGTGAGTACTGGTAAGACACAGCTATTATATACTTTTCTCTTGAGGGATAATGGCAACCTGCTGTTCATGATCTCAGAATGCCTGCCAAACGTACCCCCAGCCCATTCTTATTCTTCTGATTATTTCGGTCTCATGATCCGGATCCGCCGTCACTACCTGCCCTAAGTAGATGTATTCCCTTACAACTTACAGTGCCTCGCTGCCTATTGTAAATTGCTGTTCTTTTCCGAGACTGTTAAGCATTACTTTAGTTTTCTGCGGGTTAATTTTCAGACCCATTCTTCTGCTTTGCCTCTCCAGGTCAGTGAGCATGCATTCCAATTGGTCCCCTGAGTTACTAAGCAAGGCAATATCATCAACCAATCGCAAGTTACTAAGGTATTCTCCATTAACTTTTTATCCCCAATTCTTCCCAATCGAGGTCTCTGAATACCTACTGTAAACACGCTGTGAATAGGATTGGAGTTATCGTATCTCCTTGCCTGACGCCTTTCTTTATTGGGATTTTGTTGCTTGCTTTATGGAGGACTACGGTGGCTGTGGAGCCGCTATAGATATCTTTCAGTATTTTTACATACGGCTCGTCTACACCCTGATTCCGTAATGCCTCTATGACTGCTGAGGTTTCGACAGAATCAAACGCTTTCTCGTAATCAATGAAAGCTATATATAAGGGTTGGTTATATTCCGCACATTTCTCTATCACCTGATTGATAGTGTGAATATGATCTATTGTTGAGTAGCCTTTACGGAATCCTGCCTGGTCCTTTGCTTGACAGAAGTCTAAGGTGTTCCTGATTCTATTTGCGATTACCTTAGTAAATAGTTTGTAGGCAACGGACAGTAAGCTGATTGGTCTATAATTTTTCAAGTCCTTGGCGTCCCCCTTTCTTATGGATTAGGATTATGTTAGCGTTCTTCCAAGATTCCGGTACGCTCGAGGTCATGAGGCATTGCGTATACAGGGTGGCCAGTTTCTCTAGAAAAATCTGTCCACCATCCTTCAACAAATCTGCTGTTACCTGATCCTCCCCAGCTGCCTTCCCCTTTTGCATATCTCCCAAGGCTTTCTTTACTTCTTCCGGCGTTACCTATGGGATTTCGAATTCCTCTGGGCTAATTTCTCTTCCATTATAGTCGAGGGTACCACTGGTACTGTATAAATCTCTACAGAAATCCTCAGCCACTTGAACTATCTCATCCATATTAGTAATGATATTGCCGGCTTTGTCTCTTAACGCATACATCTGATTCTTGCCAATTCCTAGTTTCTTCTTCAATGTTTTTAGGCTTCCTCCGTTCCTGAGAGCATGTTCAATTCTATCCATATTATATTTCCTTATGTCAGCTGTCTTACGCTTGTTGATTAACTTCGAAAGTTCTGCCAGTTCTATTCTAGCTGTAGGGTTAGATGCTTTCATACATTGGCGTTTCTTGATGAGATCTTTCGTCTCCTGCGATAGTTTGCTGGTATGTAATGTAATGGTATGTAATGGTTTGCAGCCACAAACCATTACAATATAAACGTCACAGCTTCTTGCATTTCATATTGCAAAATTGCGCTTTTTCAATTTCTGATGCAGTCAAATTTTTTGTTCCGAGCATCAGTGTAAGGCAACAGACTCCAAGCACTAATGAGAAGCTACTGCCTGCTTCAAGGCCATTTTGTGGGCTTTGGCTGCTACTACAAGGTAAACAACACCGGGTTCAGAAATAAGTATGCCTGATATATGCTGTATTCGCTTGCTAGTCTTGAGTTACACGTCATTTGGTTGGCGAGTAACGTCATACGTCATACTGTGGCCAGTAACGAGCGTCTGAGAAAAACGTTCCCGGATGTACTAAGGGTTCCCTATCGCTGCAACAGGAACTTTAAGGACGTGTTAGTGCACGAAAAAGTCAGCGAACATCATTCCCCAGTAATAAGAGCATGTTGTCGCCCCAGGTGCAAAACCTGTAGGCACCTTCAAAATGGCATTAAAATTAAAAGCGCTGCAAATAGTTGTACACACGAAGTCAAATCTAGCTTCACATGTACAAGTTCGCATGTGATTTATATGCTTGAATGTTCCTCCCGTAAGAAACAATATAACGGTGAAACGAGACAATCAATTAACGTCACGTTAAACGGACATCGTGCGGACACAGCTAAAAAGTTTCCCAAAGCCGTCGCCGCACATTTCAACCAACCAGGTCATAACTTTGACGAACGTAAACTCTACATCTTACAGTTGAATTTCCGTTCTGAACGAGAAAGGAAATACAGAGAATCATACCTTATCTTTAAGTTCAAACCACTGCAACCAATAGGCATAAACGTTTCAAAGGGAGCTTTAGAATATATTGGCTCTGCTAAATTGCAAGCTACAGGCAACAACACTTAGTTTGTTTTTAGCGGGGTTTTTATTTTCTTCTTCTTATTTCTGTCTTTTCTTCCTTTTTTTTCACGAGCACCTGTTTCTACCGCTCCATCTATTATCTCTGCCAGAGACACGATGGCCCACGACCACCAGCGAAGCAGGTAAGAGATCTGCTGTGCACGCCGCTGACACGCTGGCTGGCACACGGGCGTTGACACGTGATTGACAGACGGCGGTGTCCCTGACCTTGTGCACAGCACTCCTTTGTTCTCGATTCGACACGCTCGCCGCTACTACACCTTTGCTCGTTGCCGCACCCACCCCCTTACGCCCTCTCCCCTTTAGCAGAACCCCACCTATAGATACTGTGGCGCGGAAAGCATATGTCGCCTTGAGGAAGTCCACTTGTCGAAACGTTGGCTCCTGCTTTCACCTTGTTGTCGCTTTGCTCAAAGTCATTTGTTTGTAGGCTGTAGCAGATGAGATGAATGTTTGCTCATATTTACGATTCAGCATAATTGGTTGAAACACAAAGGAACACGCTACATGAGTTTGGCTAATCTGTGCTGTATCTCATGTGTTACTCGCCCCAACAGAGTCTGCACCAAGCACATCTTGGTCCTCATCACAGGAGCCCCCACCTACACCAACAGGAAGGGGCTGGAGCTGAATTGGCAAGGCACCACAAACAAAGATGCGGATCCAGAAGTATTTGGAAGAGATATAATGTTTACGGCAGACTGTGTCAAGACTGAAAAGAGGCTCATTCATCATTCCACCAGCGCAGTTATTGGCCGAGTTATCTAGGTATTTCAACAAAGACTTTCTAGAAATTGTTCTTGTTCAGATGCACCTGCAAGCTCTGAAGAACCACGGACGGCGCTGGCCAAGAGTTCCGCCAGTTTGCCCTTCCTTAATCAGCTTCCTGGCCTTGTCAAATTCGATTTCTGCAAAGTTTATAAAATTTTCGATCCCCATTATTGTTAGAGGTCATTATTCTTGCTGATTCAAACATAAAGGTCAACCGATTATTTGCACATACTTTATACTAGTCCCCATCTTATAGCGCAACATATCTGCAGCAGTATTTTCTTGTATATGTTGTCATGTGCAATTCCTCTCCTTAAAAGCTGATGTGGCATCGGCATGCGTTTTGCATGAACCTTTGCATCATGTGCTAGTAGCACTTGACTTTTCTTAATCTTTTTAGCCTGCAGTGCTTGCAGAGCTGAGTGTTTTTCTTTCTTTTTTTTTTTAATGCGAGCTTTCTCATTCCCCATATTTAATTTCTAGTCTTGTTCAGGATTGCTTTTCTTGCTCGATAGCATTGGTTTTTGTGCAAGCTACAATGAAGTGATTGATTGCAGAATCTGGTTTTGCTGCTGTCCCACCTGGTTATGGTTGCCGTGTTGCCTTTCTCGGATGTCGAGGCCTGGTCAGTTGCATTGGGAAGCAGTCTCTCGAGGTACGCAACTGCTCCTGCAGTCCACACAGTGACATAGATTTGCAATTTACACGTCCCGCAAGTGGTGCTCCCAGTTCGTCCTTTGCTGCTGCAGCCATGGGCAAATTCTGCTTGCGGCCTTCCTAAGCGCAGATTTGACTTGAACAGAGACCAGCATACGTGCTTACATGGTCCGACGTGCATGAAGTTGATAGCCACACGGGTGGAAAGGCCCGCAAAAGTGGCTGCTGAAGGCGACGCCCACGAAACCCACTTGTCCATATTGAGACAAAGTGGGACACCAAATGTGAGCCACACATTACAGGCCCCGAAAGGAAGGAAACGTGCGGGTTGGAAAGTAGTTATGCTAGATGCTGGGTAGTCCGTGTGGTTGTGTTGGCTGTGGCAGCAGATGCCTGTGTCAGCCAATTGCTTCGCAATGCAAGTTGCTTATCTTCAACGGTGAATGTCGGTGCAAACAGGTGGGAAACACCGCCCAATCTATTTGCACTGCTGGTTGAGCTCATGGACGGACAGCCATGTCATGGTCGGACCGCGCAAAGTGCGATGGAACGAACTTTAGGCATAACGTTAAGAGACAGAAACAGAGCGGTTTGTATCAGTGAGCAAACGGGTATAGCCGATATTGTAATTGACATAAAGAGAAAAAAATGTAATGGGCAGGTCATGTAATGCGCAGGTTAGACAACCATTGGACCATTAGAGTTACAGAATGGGTACCAAGAGAAGGGAAGCGCTGTCGAGGACAGCAGAAGACTAACTGGGACGATGAAATGAGGAAATTCGCGGGCGGTAGTTGGAATAGGTTGGCTCAGGTCAGGGGTAATTGTAGATGCCAGGGAGAGGCCTTCGTCCTGCAGTGGACATACAATAGACTCGTGGTGATGATGATCATGACAAGAAGGTGCACTGCTTGTCTTCTGTCAATAAAGTCTCGCGTTCAGTTCACTCACTTGTGGCTCGTTTGTATGAAAAAAAAGCTTCATTTCCGCCTCCTGTTTGAGCAGCGCCATTTGTTGTACACCTACGCAAGTCCCATGCGATTCCGCTGTTCCAATAGACACAGGGACCTCAAGGAACATAATCTCATCAAACTCATACACGCGTTCGTCACCTGTAACTTCGCATGCATTACGGCAATGCTCAATTGGTCAAGATCCGAAAGAGAAAGACTGAATGCGCAAATCAGAAAAGGTCACCAAGCAAAGCCCTCGGCAATCCGACCAGCAACGAGAAGCTGGGGCACCTGGGCATGCACAACACCCTGGAAGAAATTGCCGAAGCCCAGCAACACACCCAGCTTGCTAGGCTTTCGACGACGCCTCCGGGGCACACGACCCTAGGGAAGCTAAGCTTTTCTCTAAGAAACATAGAAAAAGACTTTGCGGACCTCCCACGGGACATCCGCGCCAAGATAGCGGTCCGTCCTATACCCAGAAACGTACACCCCGAAAACAACAGGGGCAGACGACAAGCGAGAGGACAATTCCTCCTTAACCAAGCCTTGGCGAACTGCGAACGCTCAGCTTTTGTGGAAGCGGCGGCATACGCGAGAAACAAAGCTTTCGCAGTGGTGGTTGTGGGCGGCCGCGGATCCACAAGACATGCAGCCACGGTAATTGCAAAGAAGCCTGAACAGGCTGAACAGGTTGGGATCGCTGTTGGTCTCACCGACGAGAATCTTTCACACATCTACGGCGACTCCATAGCCGCTATCAGAGCTAACCAAAAGGACACGGTCTGCGCACAGGCTCTCAGAATTATCACAAAGAAAGAGATTAAGAACCACGTCATATACTGGTTCCCAGCACACTTAGGACCAAAGAACGGCGACGTCCCCAACCTTAACGAGGCGGCACACGAGGCTGCGCGCGCACTTACATACCGCGCGGATTCAGCCGACCACTCGGAGAACAAGAACTGCACCCTATGAAATCACTAAACACTACTACCTACAACGTAGAGTATAGCACGCCACACCGCACGCTTACTCGAGCTCAAGCGGTTACACTCAGAATGCTACAGACACATACCCCACGCAAACAGACTAAACCACTACATGCCTGAGCTCTCCGACAAGTCTTATTGCAGCAATTTCAATACATTCCTTAACGTTCATCATTTACTCTCGCCGCGCTCGCAAGCTCACATAAACTCCGAACCGGACAAACGCAAGTTTGAAGAAGCAATCCGGAGCGAAGAATTCGCTCCCCAACTCTGGGCCGTCCAGCAGGACCACGACGCCACCAGGAAACTCAACCTTCCGGTTCCGTCGCGGGAGACGCCCACTCCACGAGAGCCCCAAAGCTCTCGTGACCTGCGGGACCTTGAATAAAGTTCATTTCTTTCCTTCCTTCCGCTGCTTATTTTCGTACCAGTGTGGAAGGTACACTTCGCCTTCTCTAAAGTTGGCTTTCTATGCTAGGTATGGGGACGCCTCGCACTGGGCGCTCACAGAAAGACTACAGATGAAGCTGTGCAGGGTGATATCCGCTGGACAAGTTTTGAAGTGAGAGAAGCGCGCAGTAAAATTCATTAAGGACAAGGATATGGGTATATGGAAGATAATAAATGGGTTGCCAGACTGTTCAGGCATTTGTACAGGACAAACATTGACTCCCAGTGAAGGAAAAGAACTAGGAAGCTTACCAGCAAGTATGCGGCCTGAAGGGTGGGAAACAGCAACAAAGAACATCAAGCGGAAAAACAGAGAGACTGAGATAATCTCATGGATGGCGGCAAAGGGATGAAACCTTCCATGAGTAACTAATTACGAGCAAAAAAGAAATCAGGAAAGAAACAATTTATGATAACTCAAAGGGAAGCTCATTACTTTTCGAAGCGATATCAGGGTGCCTTAGAACAAGCACTTATAAAGCGAAATATAAGAAGGAAGAAACATGTGCTTGCTGCGGTAAGGCCAGGGAAACGACGCAAGATGGTTTATTAGGATTTGAAGATAGCCGCCCAGCTGTCGGTTTAGGCTCCTCTGGCCTCCTTGAAGGCCTTCGTTTTCAGGTATAGCAGGGGGAAAGTAAGCATGTCCGCGACAGAGATTTTTAAGAGGCGACTAGAGATTTATTGGGAGAAAAGTAGGGAGATCACAAAGAGCGTAGGCGTATAAAAACAAAGTTCGCAGTAGTGGTTCAGAAAGTTTGATGCTGGGAATTGTGCGCGTGTTTTTTTTTTTTTTTTAGAGAGGCAGGTAGGACATTAGGAGAAATAAGAAGAGCTTGATGATGCAACCGACCAACGCGTTTAAAAGGGGGACGCTCTTCTATCCATTCCATCCCAATTTTTCCATGTAAGCAATAGCTCACAACGGAAAACTTGGCTACTCTATGAACCGTAGACGCCGGCCTGCTCACACTCTTGTATAGCTTGCGTTATTTGCTTGTTCTGCATCTCGTGGTTTCCTCTTTCCAGCCCAACAATCATTTTAGCGCTGTTTTTCTAGTCTCCTGCTGCATGACATCCACCAGTTCTTTATATAGTCAGGCTACTGTAGGAAGCGTCTCCATATTCTATGGTTTTCTGGATATGTGTCATTTGTTTCTCTTTTTTTTTTTTTGAGCATCCTGCTATCACTGCTTTGTCTTGCGTTGGCATCTGTCCAAAAGCTTATACGTTCGCGACCACTACCCAGGCTCTCCGCTCCTTGTTCACCTAACGTCATTTGGCCTATTCGTCCATAAGCCGTGCCTGGGACTAAGGCGTAGCCGATACGTTACTGCATGTCTATTTCCGAACTGCCGTGTTATCGGTTCACGAGACTTATTCTCCCAACCCTGCAAGATAACCGGCACTAGAGCGTTGTTGTAACCCGTCTCGACGAGTGCATTCACAGCTCCTGCTAATCCTGGGCCGGCTCTTTGCGCACCCGAAGGACAGCCGCGACAGACAGCGCTACCGCGCCGCACACCACCGCCGCATCGATTGGCGCGTGCAGCAGGAGCACGTGTCGTCCTGCAGCGTAACAGGTGCGGCCAGACTGTTGCCAGCCCCGGACGCCATCGATCGTGCACGCACCGAGCCACCCGCGGCGCTGCCCGCGCGCCGCCTGCCGAGGAGCGCTTGCTCAGCACGTCAAGTGGCACGCCCGAGCTACTCTCGACTTACTTCGTCACGCGCACGCTGGTTCTGCGTCGCCCGCTCGCGCCGCAAACGACACAGTACTGTGCCGCCGCACCGGGCCTGACGGCGGGCGCGGCGGCACAGTACGAAGTAGCGCGCAGTTCGTACCCAGGTCGAGCCATCAGAAGCAGACAGTGCATCCCAAGATGACCGGTGCACGTTCGTGATTGTGTTGCAGCGAGTTGCGTAACATTGCGTCCAATAACGACTGGAGCGTGCGTCCTTGTGGGATCTCCTTTCTTACAGCGCAACGCAATCAGCACGGCTCAAGCAAGTCACCAGACGTAGTCCAGACAAACGTTTCAATCGGGGGGCCGAACCTAAACGGGCGGCGCGCCCTCTTATCTCGGCCTTCCAGCGTCGTCGACGGTCGTCTCGGTCCACCCTGCGCTCGGCAAGCCACGTGACCTTGCTCTCGATCAATGTTCCGAGGACCCACGCCGTCTGCGTGCGCGCTCGAAGAGAGCCGCTCGCGAACCACAGCTGCCGCGTGTGTCGGAAGAAGAGCTCTCGGTTTGCTAGCCTGCAATGCAACTTTCAGTCATTCATTCATCATCAGCCTGGTTACGTCCACTGCAAGGCAAAGGCGTCTCCCATACCTCTACAACTAACCCGGTCATGTACTAATTGTAATCATGTTGTCCCTGCAAACTTCTTAATCTGATCTGCCCACCTAACTGCAACTTTATCTGACAAATACATCTTGACGTTAACAAAAGCGTCAAAACCAGCCTCCCTCCAGGTGACACAGTAATCAGCGCGGAAAATAAGAATAACTAATATATAAAACAGAGCAAATAAATGAAGATGCAGTTTCTCCCGAAAGGCAAAGCATCGATTGTGATAGCAAATTAACAGACAGCCACACGAATTACTCATAATGGCAAAGCCTTTAGCGCAATTAAAAAAGACAGGGACTTGACAGAGACACAGGACAGCGCTCTGCCAAGTCCCTGTCATTTTGAATTTCGCTAAAGGCTTTGACATTATAAGTAAACCGTACCAACTAACCCAAGAATCAGCCTTGTTGAGCCATACGAAGTAAGGATAGTACTTTTATCAGCCGTATCAACTCGTAAACATTCGCTTGCTAACTTAATTATTAAGCATGGTGTCAGCGCGTGCAGCAAACACGAACATGTTAGATTCGATGACTGCGGACACTCGCTGTCAAAACGCTGGCGTGAGGAAACGTGGAAGCAGCAGCGAGCGAAGTGACCTTCGTGATCAACACAAAGCGAGCGCGCCCAGTGCAGACAGCACACGCACAAAGCTACGAGCAGCGGACTCCGCTCCCAACGCAGATGCAGCCGCGCGACCGCACGCAGCGGCCACATGCGCAGTTGTACCCCCCCCCCCCCGGCGGCTCGCAGCAACGTTGGGTGCCTCGCGCGCCACGGCGCGCTTCCTCTTCGCATTCGTACCTTTCGCACGGGCTAGAGTGAGCCGTTCCCTTCGCCCTCCTTCACTCACACGTACAGCGTAGGGCGTGCGGCGGGTGTTATCGCCCCTGGACTTTATGCGGAACCTCACGGCGACGCCGACGGCATCACTGCGCTTGGAGTGTCCATATAATTTATATCGCAATAAAAGACATACATTATGCAATGTACAACAAGGTGCAAGCTACATAAATGCGTTTTACAGACATGTGCTTGATATAAAGCCTGCTGTTCATACATCAACACACACACATTCAAAATAAATATTTAACAAATAAAAAGTCAAACACACACTTGGCCTTCTCCCGAAACCGCTCATACTGGCGCTGCTGCTGCTGTTGTATGCACGAGAAAGTATGCACGGTGGCTTCGGATCGGCATCGTTCTCCGAGAACACCTTGAAGAGGCGTCAGCCAAGCGACGTTCCGCCTGTCACAATGCTTCCTTTTTTAGTAAAACAGGCAGTAAAAGACTGCTGTAAATCTACCATTACGTGTTTTACTCGATCATGAGGGCTTGTCACTGGATGCACAATTACGTGAAACGTAACGAGTCTCGGCAGGCCACCGCTGAAGTGGGAGCGCAGACGACAAGGTTGGCGCTCGCTTTGCGATGGTGCGTCGTCTGTTATTGCTTTCATTCGCTCGAGTCCTTCTTCACGTCGGTATTTCACGTCCCTAATCCCTGCACTATGGAACATTTACCTAGCTTCTCGGCAAAAACAATGCCTAAAGTGCAACTAAACCCGGATGGCATATATAATCTAATTCGCTCTCTTAAAATATCATCCTCAGCTGGCTGCGACGACATAAACACCAAATTACTTAAAAGTACTATAACTCTTTCTACAAAATTTTTGTACCTTATATTTAATCAATCTTTAAACACAGGAAACGTTCCCGACGATTGGAAAAAAGCGAAGGTAATGCCCATTTTTAAAGCAGGAAGGCGCGATAACCCTACTAATTACCGTCCGATCTCTCTAACCAGTGTGCCATCTAAGCTCCTTGAGCACATTATAGCATCTAACCTAATGGATTACCTAGAATCAATCAATTTTTTTTACCCTTTACAACACGGTTTTCGTAAATGTTTGCCTTGCGAAACTCAACTTGCCGAATTTACCAACGACCTACTACTACACATGGACGATCACCTTCAAATAGATGCAATTTTTCTAGATTTTTCTAAGGCCTTTGACCGCGTGTCTCACAACCATCTCCTTGCAAAATTATCCTCTCTCGGTATCCGCCCCGAGATTATCAAATGGATTGAAAATTTTTTAACAGGACGCGTTCAGTTTACGTACGCTAACAATTTTCAGTCAACCCTTACCAGTGTAACTTCCGGGGTTCCCCAAGGCGCAGGTTTATCTCCTCTATTGTTTTTGATTTACATAAATGACCTTCCCACTAACATATCAACGAAGCTGCGGCTTTTTGCAGACGATTGAGTTCTTTATAAACCCCTTCATACATCTAACGACACAATCGCCCTGCAACACGACCTTGACACTATCGCTCCTTGGTGCGAAAAATGGCACATGCCTCTTAACCTCGCTAAATGCAAGGTAATATCCTTCACGCGCAAACACACCGCCGTACACCACACTTATCGCATTAACTCTGTTCCTATTGACCACACGTGTACTTACAGATATCTAGAGTTCATATGACGCCATCACTTTCATGGGTAAAACATATCCAAACAATTCGCTGCGAAGCTTCACGCACACTAAGGTATTTACGACGTAACTTAAAATCTGCATCGTCTGAAATAAAAAAAAACTAGCCTATTTAACGTATGTGCGACCCAAACTTGAGTACGCATCATCCATCTGGCATCCCTCACAAGCTTATCTCGCCGATGACTTAGAAGCCATACAAAACCGCGCTGCTCGCTTCATTACGTCACAATATTCAAGACATATCAGCGTAACCACCTTAAAACAAACTTTGTCTCTTCCACTGCTTGCTTCACGGCGCGTAACTTCTCGTCTTTGCCTTCTTCACACTTTCTTTTACTTCACCCATTCAGGACACGCCCTCTTAAAACGCCCGTTCAGAACATCATCCCGTTTATCTCATACTCGCCCCTTGGCGGCGATAAAGTGCCGGACGACGGCGATGAGCAACTCATTCTTCCCCCATGCCATAACACATTGGAACGCACTCCCGGATGACATTGTTTCGTGCAGTGACCGCAAAACATTTCGCGAAAAACTAAACGATTTTGATAATACCAACATAACCACATGAATACCACATCTATTTATTTATCGCCTTGTTGGTACTATGTATATGTTCCGTCTTCTTCTTTTTTGAAATTTTCTTTTATGTACCTATTACAACTAACGTGCACTTTATTATGTAACTTTCTTATGAAGCTGTTCGACTTTGATGCACGCCCCGCCTTATGTAATGCCTTCGGGCCCTTAAGGTTGAATAAATGAAATGAAAGTATATACTGCGGGCGAGTAAACTTCATTCAAACATTTATTGTGGGTCAATTTAAACATTCTATGAAGATTTTAGTTGAGGAAATCATTATCTGTGCAGCCATATCCAGACGAAGCCTCGCGCAACACCAGCCAACACAAGCCCCATGAAGGCACAGCGCCCGTTAGCAAACTCCCACGGACGGTGGCAATGCAATAATCCCTCCAGAGTTCCCTGGAGTGATTATTGTGAGAAACTCCATGCTGCCACCCACGGCCTACTGCAACTACAGACCTGCACAGATAACCGACTCCTATGGGAGTCGCCTGCTCCCACTCTCGTTGAACCGTGTGAGATCGTTAGTTGCGTCAGTTGGCCGACATTGAGGTGGAATTTGAGAACGGAAGGTTTATTTACACAGTACTTCGAAACAAGTAAAATAAAAGAAGTCATCGACGGCCACGAGCAAATCGTACAATGCAGCCCGTCTCTGAGCGGGTCTCCCTTTCCTATGGGTCTCTAGCTTGTAACCCCTTCAGTCCGTCGTTTTCATCCGCACAGGTGTCGTCATGTTTGGCCAACATCCAGTGGGCTCTCCGGTGGCCGCATACGTCCGGTGTTGCCTCCTCGCCTGGTCGTCCTTGAACGAGCATCCACAAAGCAGCTTTGTCGGGAGTAAGGTCAACTACCGTGCCGGCCCCCGGGTACACTTTGGGGAAGCGTCACCCACGGGGGGTGACACACGAGGGCAGGGATGGCGGGCCTGGTGACACGGTCGATGCGCACCACATTTGCAAAACGTCGACGAGGAGAACTTGACCGAGAAACCGCATCCAACAGCCGTTGGTGTCGCTCTCATGACCTGTTCGTCGGCTACGGTTGACTAGCGCGGCGTGGTAATTAGAACAGCGGCTGTTGTGAAGAACTGCTTGCATAGTTGATGACTTTGGCGAACACAGTGAAAGCGATGTCAGAAGCCAGTCACTTGGCTCCAAACGTTGACTGCCACAACTTGAAAAATGTCGGTGCGTGTAGTCCGCTGCTTTCTAAAATACTGTTAAATAGTGGCTCCTATTGGCTTTTGCAGCTCTTGCACATTAAGTCACATTGTTTACAAAGCTAGTCAAGTTCACAAGTTTCATTGTTTACATTGCGAAGCTCGCTTCAGCGCTTTTTAGAAACTGGAAACCAACGTAACGCTCGTCCTTGTTTGTCTCTTCGCCCAGTTGTTATTTTGCTTCACGCCAGCGCCCTCCCCAGTAATTCGTAGTTCAATCGTGTATTTGATCTGTTGTACGAAGTGCAGACCGAAGCTGATAACGTCGTCGCGTGCGAGCATCAGTAAGCGCCACACGTTCGGTTGTGTTGGCAGCTCAAACAGGCCTTAACTGCGCATGCGCAGCTGTCGAAAAACAATCCGGCTTCGTCTCGCGTAGCTCCGGCACTCTCACGAGATCGTGTGAAGCACAAGGCGAGCGCAACCACTGCGCTACGACGCCGCGAAAGGGGGCTTTGCCGCGCAATATGTGTTGCTGCCGGAAAGCCGACTTTAAACAACTGCGCGTGGCGCTGCCGCACCACAAGACTTGCAAGTAAGTAACCCCCGAATGCTGAGATCTAACTTTGATCGTGCTTGGGCTTGACTTGACGAAGTTGGCCCGAAGCAAGAAGCAGACTTCAAAACACCCAAGTCGGCTTTCGCGTTTCACAGACGCTCAAGCTGACTTGCTTCGTCAAGACTGTGCTTCAATGCAAAATTAGGTTTCTAGTCTGTGTTCGAGGTTAATAATAAATTTATTAGCGTAAGGCACGTTGTACAACAAAAAAGTATGTATCTTTCCAAATTTGTACCAGGGCATAAGTGCTGAAGTATAGTTTGGGTAAATTTATTCCATCTGGCGACGTCCGCCGCTGCGATGCGCAGTGTTGCTTGCGGAAAGCGCCCGTTACCGGCGGGTTTGGGCAGTCCCGGTGTTTAGGCGCGCTTTTCGAGTTGCAGGTGTCACCATTTTCTTCAAGTCGGCGCTCCACTTTTAGGCGACATTGTATTTGAGTGCAAATTAACTATATAGTCACATTTATTTTGGTTTTAGTTTCTTTTTTAACTTCAGGTCCTGTTGTCCGCAACTGGCCGAAGAGAAGCGAACGAAATGGCTGGTTCGTATGGCGGGCTTTCAGCGGCTCTTGTTCTCGATTGCCGCAAGGCGTTTGTGCGCCGCCTGGGCTGGCAGCCGGATGCAAGACCGTACGGTCAGTTTCCGAGGGAGCTCGCGCGTCCCTTTTCGCCTCATTCCAGCAGGAAGGGGACGGCTACGTGACCCTTTGAAGAAAAGGCCAACCTATTCTAACGCGCCAGGCCGTTCAAGAAAAAACAAAGAAATAAGAACTGCAACATCTGCTGCGAACGAGGAGTACCGAGCGCCGTAGAGTCCCCTGTCCGGACCCATATGAGTGACAGCGCCCGATAAAAAACAAACAAATAAATAAAATGACACGCGCAAACGATTTGTCTACTTCGCATGGAGGGTTTGTCGAGAACAACGAGAGCGAAAGTGCGGCAGTCATGGACATCGCAGATTGGCAGCGCGTGTCGTCTGCTAGGAAAGTGTCGCAAGGTAAATATACCTGGTAGCGAAGCTTCCATAGGAGCCCATACGTTCAAAACATGGCGGTCCATCGGCGGTTCATGGGGCTTAGCGCCATCTGTACGTGCTGGGAACACTTCCGGCGGAAGAAAAAATAATGTGACGCCATGTCCGTTAAAAGCAGAAGTGACGTCATTTTGTTTTCGAAGGCGCGAAATTTGTTTTGTTGTCCTTCCTTTGGAGCTATATAATCAAATGCCCCGCAATTCGACTTGATGGGCGTTTCGAGCTTCCAGCGTGGAAACCGATGCAGGGAAAGCCCAGCCGTACGGTTCTCGAAATCGCATCCCTGCACAGAACATACTTTCTCTGGAGGCCGACGAAAGCTTTAGGTGTAGAGTGCTGATCCTATCGTCGGATGCCAAGCCCTTCGGCCAGCGCAGCCGCACGAAAACAACTACACAATTATCTGGCGGTCGTAACTCACTACTTTTGACTGAACAGATTAAGAAGCGATGAAGCTACCCGCGTCAACAAATTCGGACAAACTTCGACAAGCAAAAAAGCACGAACTGCGAGGGGCGCGTATTTCAACAGGTGAACTTTACGAGTGCGCCTTTCTGCCCATTTCAAGACGTGCATTGCATTGCGAGTGATAGTGGCGTCAACGCCCCCTGTAGCGATGGGCACTGAAAAGAAATGCATTTATTACTAGTAATAAAATTATGATGATGATGATGTATGATGGCGCAAGGGCCAGGTATGGCCAAAGAGCGCCATGTCTGTGGTAATGAGTTTGCTGTGTAATTATGACTACTGTGAATTTGGTGTGATGTGGCTGTAAAGGGGCCTTAAAATATACGCTCTAAAGTGCGTAAAATCTGTATAATAAAATTATGGCGATGACGTATGACTTGTACTATGAACATTTAGATGCATATAAAAAGAATGATACGATAGGTAAAATATATCAGATAAGAAATGCTAGAGCACTACTACCTCCTTAGAGCCCTTGAAGCACAAGGGCCTGGAGGCATGTGCTATTCAAAACAATTATCGCAGCGGCATCCTCTGGAGCGAGGATGCTCTACGAATTTAATGGGCTTATAACGTGTAGAACTACATACTTTAAGAAGTCGAGGACTGCCTTGGTGTTAAAAAGCGGTTCCTTACCAAGAAACATAGCCGGGTGTAGAGGGATGTAATTACGGTATGCAAGCGGAAAATGTCTCTTTCTGGTTCGGCTTCCCGACACTCCAGTAGGACGTGGAAGACGGTCAGCCTCTCCCCGCATCTACCACAGGTTGGAGGCTCGTTTCCCGTGAGTAAGAAGTTATGTGTGCCAAAAGTGTGTCCTATTCTTAGACGGCAGAATAGGACATCTGTCCGGCGGGATTTGGTTACAGGAGGCCAGAAACGTAGGTGTGGCTTTATTACATGCAGTTTATTATTTATTTCTTCCTCCCACATGCGTTGCCAGTGGTTTCGTAGTTTCCTTCTTAAGAAAGGCTTCAGGTCTGTGACAGGGACCGAAGCAGTAGGGTTAACTGCATGAAATGAAGTTGATGAGGCCATCTGGTCGGCTAGAACGTTTCCCTCGATGCCCCTATGGCCAGGGACCCAGCATATTATGATATTCTGGTTAGATGAGTACGCTTTACATAATACCGAATACAGTTCATTGAATACGGGATTTTTATGTTTGTAGAGTGACATTAAGGCCTTCACGACGCTTAGAGGGTCTGTATAGATCACTGCTTTTGAAAGTTTTGATCTTATATGCTTCACAGCAGAGAGTAATGCGTAGGCCTCGGCCGTGAAGATGCTTGTTTCCGGATGCAGTACATCGGATTCCGAGAAGGATGGGCCGACGGCTGCATACAATACCCCGGCATTTGACTTCGAAGCGTCTGTGTAGAACTCTGCGCAGGAGTGTTTGTACTGAAGTTCTAGGAAATGCATTCTGATTTCGGCCTCAGGAGCGTGCTTTGTAAATTTTATAAAGCATATGTCACATTGTATCACCTGCCACTCCCAAGGAGGTAAGAGCTTGAGTATGTGCATTAAGCGATGCTCGAGGAGTGGGACATGCATTTCATTGCTAAGCTCCTTCACACGCAGCGAGAAATGCTGTCTTATGGAGGGACGATTGCTGAAAAGTGTAGCGCACGTCATATCAGTAACGGTATCAAAACATGGATGTTCAGGATTAGAGCGTACTTTAAGGAAATATGCAACGCTGATGTATGATCTCTGTAGGTGGAGAGACCATTCATTGGATTCGGCATATAAGCTTTCAATCGGGCTTGTTCTGAAAGCGCCCGTGGCTAAGCGGATACCTATAGATGGTGAACAGCGTCTAGCATCTTCGGCGCGCTCGGAGCGGCAGAGTGATAAATCACGGCCCCATAGTCTAGTGGTAAACGAATGAGGCTTTTATAGAGTTTCAATAAACACTTCCTGTCACTACCCCACGTAGTCTGGGATAGAAGTTTCATTAGGTTCATTGTTTTCAGACACTTTTCTTTAAGACGTTTAATGTGTGGGACGAATGTGAGTGTATTGTCAAGTATAACACCTAGAAATTTGTGCTCTTTGTTTACAGGTATCTGTTGTCCATACAGTTCTAAGCAAGGATCCGGAACCAGGCCTCTTTTTCTTGTAAACAAAACACAAGAACTCTTATGAGGATTGATTTTAAATCCATTTTTCTCTGCCCACCCTGACACCTTGTTCAAACCATGCTGTACCTGTCTCTCGCACACTGCGAGGTTACAGGATTTGAAACCTATTTGAATGTCGTCCACATAGACGGAATACAAGATGGCCGGTGGTAAGAAAGCACGAAGTGTTGTCATCTTAACAATAAAGAGTGTGCAACTAAGCACGCCACCCTGGGGTACACCAGTTTCTTGTGTAAAAGGACGTGACAGCACATGGCCAACTTTTACCCTCAAGGTGCGATTGGACAAGTAGCTTTTTATTACGTTTAGCATATTACCATGAATGCCCATTTCCGATAAGTCTCGCAAGATCCCGTATCGCCACGCTGTGTCATACGCCTTTTCCATATCGAGAAATATCGATAAGAAGAACTGTTTATGTATAAATGCGTCCCGGATATTTCCTTCAATACGTACAAGATGATCGGTTGTGGAGAGCCCTTCTCGGAAACCACACTGATAGGGATCAAGCACGTTGTTCTGTTCAAGAGAATGGATGAGTCGCCGATTCATCATTTTTTCAAATACCTTACACATGCAACTTGTGAGGGCTATCGGGCGGTAGCTTGCCACTGAGGAAGGATCTTTGCCTTGTTTTAAAACAGGGACCACAATGGCTTCTTTCCATGTGGTCGGAAGGTACCCTGCGTCCCAGATAGTGTTGAAAAGTGTAAGTAGTGTAACTTGCATGTCATTGTGTAAGTTTTTTAGCATTTCATACATGATTCTGTCAGATCCCGGTGCAGAGCTCTTGCATGCGCTCAAGGCAGCTCTCAACTCTGCAATACTAAAGGGGCGGTTGAACGGTTCATTCTGCCGACACTTTCTTGTGAGTGGCTTGTATTCTTCTATTTGTTTATATTTGGGAAAGGGTTTTGAATAATTGTTGGAACTTGACACGCTCTGAATGTGCTCCCCAAGTGAGTCTGCTTGTTCAAGCAGGGTATCGCCTTGAGTGTTTGCCAGGGGGAGTGAATAAGTTTCTCGTCCTTTTATCCTGTTAACCCTGTTCCAGACTTTCCCCTCCTCTGTATAAGAGTTGATACCCGATAAAAACTTCTGCCAACTCTCTCTTCTGGCCTGTCGGCGCGTTCTCCAGCCTTCGGATTTTGCTTTTTTAAAGTTGATAAGTTTCTCCGCAGTGGGAGAGGCGCGTAGCAACCCCCACACTTTGTTTTGTTTCTCACGGACGGTCCTACATTCGTCGTTCCACCAAGGGACGCGCCGTTTGCATGCGAAACCACTTCAGATATGCATTTAGTTGCGGCATCTATAATGAACGCTGTAAAATACTGCGCAGCAGCATCAATTCCTAAAGAGGACATGTCATTCCATGAGATCCTGGTGAGAGTTCGGAATTTCTCCCAGTCGGCTGTATCGATTTTCCACCTAGGAGCCTGTGGTAGACATTCGTTTTCTTTATATGTTCTTAGTAGCATAGGGAAGTGGTCGCTCCCGTAAGGATTGTCGTTAACTTCCCATTCAAGTTCAGACAGTAGTGACGGGGAGACCAGGCTAAGATCTATTGAAGAAAATGTTCTGTTTGCAAGAGAATAGTATGTCGCTTCCTTCTTATTCAGAAGACAAGCACCAGAAGAGAAAAGGAACTGTTGAACAAGACGTCCTGGCGCATACGAGGGTCGCCCCACAGGTAGTTGTGTGCATTGAAGTCGCCAAGAACCAGATAAGGTTATGGCAATTCATCTATACAGGACTGAAATTCATGTTTAGTTAATTTGTGATGTGGGGGTATATAAAGCGAGCAAATAGTGATGAGTTTGTTTAGCAGAACAGCTCGCACCGCCACTGCTTCAAGGGGCGTTCGTAGCTGTAAAGGTTGACATGCTATACGTTTATGAGTGAGAATCGCAACACCACCCGATGATGCGACGGCATCATCGCGATCTTTGCGAAACGTAGCATACGTACGGAGAAAGTTTGTGTGTTTAGATTTTAAGTGTGTTTCCTGTAAATACAGCACTTCTGGATTATGTTTGCGGATGAGTTCTTGCAAATCATGAAGGTTTCTAAGGAGACCTCTGATGTTCCATTGAATAATTTGTGTAGCCATATTGGAAGTAAATAAGTGCTGTGTGTAAGGAAACGGAAGTGATGCCTTAGGTTACAGAGCTCTTTCGAGGCCCTGTAACGGGGGTTCTGCCCTTTCTGGAGCGTTCGAGGGAGCCTCGCCGCTCCTTAGGCGTTTGGTGCGCCTTGAGGACAGGTGTAGTGTCCATTGCCTCTTGTGAGGCGCCGGACACGTGCTCTTGCGAGCGAGAATTTACCAGCGAGGGTCCTGCTTTGGAGGGCAAGACCCCTGCGCCCACCAGCCCGGAGGTCGATGGGGCTCCCTGAGGGATTTGGCTGCGCCGGCTGTTGCCAGCACTGGAAGGGGCCGGGGAGGTTGGGGCAGCCTCAGCTGCGCCCACCTTCGGGGACGGTGGCCCCGTCTGCTGGGTAGACGGAGCAGCGCTAGCTGCAACCGCCGCGGGGGCAGATGGCGTAACTGCCGACTCACGGCTTGTGGGTCGGACAGCCGCCGGAGGCCGTAGTGGCGCAGCCCCCTGACGCGCCACTTCGGCAAAGCTGGCCTTAGGAAGGTATGCAACCCGCCTGCGTGCCTCTTTGAATGATATGTTTTCTTTTACTTTGATTGTCACAATCTCCTTTTCTCTTTTCCATGACGGGTAGGACCGCGAGTATGCGGCATGCTTGCCACCACAGTTGACACAATGTGGAGTGTTCTGGCATGTTTCGGAGGAATGTTCTTTATCACTGCACTTGGCACATGTCAGCCGGCCTCGACAGTTCTGTGAACTGTGGCCGAACCTTTGGCACTTAAAGCATCTAAGAGGATTGGGCACGGATGGCCTAACACGAAGTTTGATATAACCGGCCTCGATGGACTCGGGGAGGACACTAGAACCGAAAGTGAGTATCAGGTGTTTCGTCTTGATCTCTTTACCATCTCGCCTCATCTTAATTGTTTTAACATTTAACATTCTGGTCACTGAAGCCCTCCAAGAGTTCAGCCTCAGTGAGCTCGAGCAAGTGATCGTCGGAGACAACACCACGGCTTGTGTTCATCGTGCGGTGCGGGGTTATAATTATTTGGGTTTCCCCAAATGACACTAGTTTTGGCAATTTCTCTTATTGTTTCTTATCGCGGAGCTCCAAGAGGAGATCACCGCTTGCCATCCTCGACGCCTTATAACCTGGGCCATAGACTTCAGTCAATGACTTGGAAACAAGGAAGGGTGAGATTGTTCTTACTGGTTTATCCGGTTTTGCAGAATGAATTACATGGAAACGCGGGAAGGATTCTTTTTGCCGGCCAAAAAACTGAAAAACTTCATCGGTGCGCCCTCTTTTCTGAGGGCGATCAGGCAGTTGAGGGAAGGAATTATCCATAGAGGAGTGTGTAGTTTTCGGCAATAACGCCAGCCACCCACCGTGGAGCCCTACAAGGGGACGCTACAAGAACTGTAAAAACAGGTCCTGCAAACGCCAGCAGTACGTAATTAGTATAACCGAATATGAAATAACCTAGGTAGGCTATTCACGCAAGGTTAACCCTTGCTGCCTGGAAAAATTGGAAGTAAGCGGAAGCTAGGAGAAGACAGGAAAGATGAAAAGTCGGAGAAAGACGAAGGCTGGAGGGAGAGAGAGACAGGAAAAGGCAACTACCGATTTCCCCCGGGTGGGTCAGTCCGGGGGGGCCGTCTACGTGAAGCCGAGGTTAAAGAGGTGTGTTGCCGCCGCCGGGGGGCCGTAAAGGTCCAAACACCCGGCATTGGCACAACCCCCAGGATCCCCTTTTCCCCGGACACGGCTAAGCCGCGCACGGCTACACGCGGGAGGGTCTAACCCTCGTGTGCTCGGGTACGTGGTGTCGTAACACACCAAACGCCTGCTTACGCAGACGCCCCTGCGGGCAGGAGGAGGAATAAACTTTATTAGTTGGAATGAGCCGACGGTAAAATCGTCCGACGTGGGCGGCGTCCCTAGTCCAGGATGCCATGGGCCTGAGCTGATATCTTGGCCCTGCTCACCAGGCGATGCTGGTCTTCAGGGCTCGAGCTTGTCAGCTGGGCCTCCCACTGCTCGACGGTTGGTCCGGTGATGGGCGGTGTCGATGGGTTTTGCTGACATTCCCATACCATGTGGTAGAGGGAATTGGGCGTAGAGCAGAAGGCGCATTTGTGTGTATAGCTCGTGGGATACATGGCGTGTAGCAGGGTGCCGTGCGGGAATGTGCCGGTCTGTAGTCTTTGGAAGATCACAGCCTCTTCTCTTGTCAGCTGGGGATGCGGGGGTGGATAGATCCTTCTACCCAGTCTGTAGTGGCTCAGGATATCGGCGTATCTTTTCGGGACGCTATCTTGTTGGTCTACTTAAAAAAATCACTTAATACATTCTTGGAAGCAATACATTGTCTTATGTACCCTGATACACCCTGATGTTCTGTAGTAATATTGTGACATAATAAGTCAAAATGTGCTCTGTATTTATATTGTTAATGTGTTTCATATCAGCAGTGCTACTTCATTTTTTAAATTTTTTTAGTGCATTGTTCAATCGCACTAATGTACTTCTGTTTATGTATGTTACATCCACTCCTGTAATAGCCCGTCATGGGCTGACAGTATCAATCAATAAATAAATAAATAAATACCGGTGCTCGTGAACCTGGTGGGATAGCCCGGAGAATGTGATCTCGGGCAGCGGCATTAGCCGCTACATTACCCGCCAGGGACTCGTGTCCCGGGACCCTGACAATGTACACTTCTGGAAAATTGCCAAGTTTTTCGAGGATGCTCAGGGCTTGTTTGGAAATGCGGCCTTTTTGGTAATTTCTACATGCTGTTTGTGAGTCGGTGGTGATTGTGATTAGATCTTCCTCTCGTTGGCCCGTAGTGGCCGCCAGGGCTATCGCCGTTTCTTCCACGCAGTCGATGTCTGGAGTGCTTACCGAGGCTGCTGCTACCTCTTGTCCTTGGCCGTTGATCACGTTGATAGCGTGGGCCGCTCTGTTCTTGTACTTTGCCGCGTCGGTGTATCGGACTTCTCCTTGTTTTGGTCCTTCGTAGGCCTTACGTAGAGCTTTCACTCTCGCTCGCCTCCTTTCTCTGTGGTATTCAGGGTGCATGTTTCTCGGGATGCTGGCCACCGTGATCTTCTCCCTCAGGGGTAGAGGAACCCGCTGTTTTGTGGACTCATATTCGACTGGGTAGCCCAGTCTTATTAGCGTGTCCCTACCCGTGCTGGTGAGCTTGAGTCTGTCTATCTGGCTCGTTTTGTGTGCCTCTACTAGTTCCTCCCAAGTATTGTGGATGCCCAGGCTGAGTAGCTTCTCCGTCGACGTCGTCGGTGGAAGCCCCAGTGCCAGCTTGTAGGTCTTTCGTATTAGGGTGTTCAATTTGTCTCTCTCGCTGTTCTTGAGACCCAGGTACGGAGTGCCGTAAGTAACTCTGCTGATTATCAGGGCTTGTATCAATCTGATTGTGTCCTGCTCTTTCAGGCCGTGCTTTTTGTCACTCTTCGCACAAAGTGCGCGACTTGGGTAACTGTCGCTTGCAGTTTTTTAATGGCGGCGAGACCGGCACCGTCCTTCTGGAGAGTGAGGCCCAGAATACAAAGTGTGTCCACCTTGGGTATGTTGACTCCATTTAGTGTCAACGTTGGGTCAGGTGTCTCCTGCGGAGGCCGCCCTCTTGTCCTCTTTTTGAGGATCAGGAGCTCCGACTTTTCAGTAATAAAATTAAACTTGTATTTTGTTAACTCGTCACGAATACATAGAATTGACTAGGAATTTTATTTTTGTTGAATGAATCTAACTGTCTCGTTTGAATTAAAAAAACGCTTTTCCTTTCCCAATGTTTGTTCCCTCCAAACATAGTCGCGCTTTAATCGCTGCTCCCATAACCCCCCATGCTAATGTCGGTGACAATCTGTACTTCACCGCTTTTCGCCCGAAGCTTCGCGACCTATTTGAATCGACCTTGAGTGTCGTCTGTTAGGAAAACAAGTTGTGGCGCTCGCGCGACGGCCGCGCGCCGCATTTGGTACGAAATTGCAGTCCTGTCAACCGGCTTTGACTCTGAAATGTGGCATTCACGTACGCTCTCCTCCCAAGAGAATGCACTGCAACGCAAGGCGGCACCCCGTTTTACAGAAGAAGCCTGCTGATGACACTTGTGAACGACTACAAGCATATTGTGGAATGCAAGAAAACTGATGTCGCGTCCTTGGCCAAGAAGAATCGGACATGGAAAGAAATAGCAAAACAATATAATGCCAACCACGGGATTACGCGGCGCGATCACCTGCAACTGAAAAAATGCTGGAACTGCCTGAAGCAAAAGCGGAAAGAGGAAGTTGCGAAAGAAAAGCGAGAGCGCCAGAAAACTGGTAAGCACACATGTTCTGCATGACTGGCTCATTTGGGCTACATTTTATTATGCTCATGGGCATGTTTCTTATTCGGTGGATGAGTGTGTGACAGTTCGGCATGCTGAGCGTAAATGTGGTTGTGAGCGCTAATAACTAGTGGTGGCATGTCTAGTCATTGGAGATGAGAAAATAAGCTCGCAATCAATCTTTCCGCGACTGCGGGAAGCGCACCGGGCGCAGGTGCTTCGCGATGAGCAGAGTCATCTTTCCAACTGCGCGGCATACTGTTGACCAACATGCATGACCAACAGCATGAACCAACTAGCCCAAGCAAGATTTTTACTTGAGGAATGCGGACCGGACCCCCGGTGACTGTTTGAAACATGCCAGCGCCGTAAAACATCCCAGCCATCAGCAACTGCAGCATGGGAGGCACACAGGTTGTCCTCTGTTGTCCCCTCTTTCCCGGATAGGCAACATAGCGAGAAGTCGCACGGCGTTCTTCGTGAATCTGTTGCGACCGAGGAATTGTCCGTCGTCGTAGAGATCCATCCGATTCCCTCGGTCACGTAGGGCGGGTCGCGGAATTTTCGGCAAGGGCTGCGCCTCTGAAAATGATGTATCAATGGCGTGGCACGCAAACTCGAAAGCAACTATCCTCCACGCGACGTCTTTTCGGGAGACTGCCATGTTGGAATAACACACGAAGTCAGTTTCAAGCTAGCCCGGGAGCACACTTGAAACTTGAGCGGACTTGGACCCTAAGTAAGCAAGCAAGCAAGCAAGCAAGCAAGCAAGGATGGATGGACGGACGGACGGATGGATCGATTCATCCATCTCGTTGTCGATGCGCCCTGGTGGCTGCAGAAACCGGTCTCTCCACCTACGCTGCCACCACATCCGCGCACAGCCGAGAGGTGCCACCGGTCGGCCCGACGTCACTCGCGAATCCCTGGACTCGGATTCCGACAGGCCGGAGCGAATGCGTCCACGTCAGCCCGAACAGAGGCGAGCCGGAGCGACTCGGAAGTAGGCTGCACGAGTGCGTGGCCGAGCTACTGGTTCAGACAGCTTCCGATAACGTGATCGCGCCCTTTCACAGGGCGTCCATTAGGCCACATGGAATAGACGCCGAAGCAGAGACCTGCGTCACAATACGTTACCCACGCTTTGGGGCCTGAACAGCGGGGAACAATTATTGGTCAGTCCCGCTACGGGCGGCGGCAAAACAAACCCAAAAACACGACGCGGGCCATCTGGGCAGTGGGCATGCGTCTCGAAGAGCTTGTTTGGCACACTTGAGTAATGGCTGTCAACGGTTGACACAGAGCGACGCCTTGCAGGCAAACAAAGTAAACACGGTGCCGGCACCCCTAACTGCCGCAGAGCTCGGAGAGCGGACCACCAGCGCCACAGCAACGGTCGCGCATGATAGTGAAAAGGGGGCCTCGAGCCCCCGTCGCGCGGAATGCCCGCAGGCGTTTTTCTTGCGCGGCTGTGAACCGATCTTCAGGTTCCCCGAACGGGCGTCAAACGCCAGGCGTCCGCGGTGCTCTGGCGTGTGACCTTGGAGTACGCGTGGTTCGGGTCTGGACGCCGGCAGCGGGGATCGCGCGGCGTCAACCGGGCGCGCAAGCTTCGTTACTTTGTTGTGGGTTTGCAGCGCGCGCTGACCGGCGTGCGGGTTCACCGCACAAGAGCCGACGGTTTTGTCTCGGTTCCGAGGGAATGTTTTCTTCGGCTTACGGCCCGGACACGGGGCCGACCTTGGCGGGTGGACCCGTGCTCCTCGGTGACCGTTTGGCTTGCCAACAAGTGGTTGTCTCGGGCGCCACATGGCCTTCGCTTTCTTGGAATCTGGTCGTGTCGCGCACGTGGACTGACAACGCGATCCCGACGGCAGCGCTTGTTACGCCGGCTGTGCCCGCGTGCCGTTTCTCGGAACTGGCGACGGGTGCAGCCGGCGCGTATTTTGGGTGAGGGTTTTACACTGTGAACTGTATTAAAAAAGTGCTCTTTGATTGATAGTTCTTCGACTGGCCAATCACGCATGCATGTTCTGCTAAAAGCAGTGATTGCTGAACGGATGTTGGGACGCCAGCCGGCAGTAATTGGCCAGCAAAGATTTTGGGCGGAGCGTCGCGTCTAGAGAAGGCGGCCGCAGCGCTCGGATCGGTGTTCTGGACCTGGGGCCCTATAACGTAAAACTATTCCAATATGTTTTTATTTTAATCTCCTGACGTCAAATGTGCGTAAGCGCCGACGCAAGCACCGGGCGGTCACCCGCATGGTTGTCTGAAAAGACCAATCAAGCTCTCTCCTCGTTCATGGGAGTTCACTTTTGTTTGCTTGAAAAACGAATAGCCTTGCCTACACTGAGCGGCTTGTCTTATCTATTCGGCTGACAAAAGGCGAGGAGCACGCTCAAGTGGAGAGGGATTCGATAGGGCCGAGCCACTGCACTGAAAGTCGATAATCATATGAAGAAGGTGGTGCCGGCGTCTTTGACTGGTCCGCTTTCCCTTACTTAGCTTGCGGTTGCTGGTCGAAAATCGGGGCGGCATGCAACGGAAGCTTAAGAATGACGCTAAAACGGATCCACAGCAATGAAGAGTTGGCAGAACGACGTCGTAGAGGTGCCGAAAGTTCTCGAAAACGTTACACGGCCACGCAAAAAGTTTTATTACACGCAAATAAACCCATGCTTACAGAGTACTAGTATTCTAGTACACTGTACCCATGCTGTACGGCAGCCATCTTTTATTCCTTTCGGAACGGGGCAGCCTGCGGTTATTCAGATGAAAATTCAGTTTTGTTCGGTATATTATTGGATCTTTAACGCGTACGCATCACTTTGACTCGGGTAAGTTTTTGCGGTTTTGTGACGTCGCAGAGAGGCCGGTGAAGTGGGTGCAGCCCAAAAACTTTTGACCAATAGCCGAGGGCTAATAGCAAGAAGGCGGCGGATCAGAAATAACTATTTTTGTTTTGTTCGGTCAAATCACGCATAATCAGTGTGCACACGTCATATCAGATGGGGAGCTATCGCGGTTTTCGTGACTTCGCGTGAGAGACAAGTGAAGTGGGGGTGGTACAAAAAAGTTTTTGACCAATCGCAGTGGGCTGATTGCAGAATTGGAATAGAAAAGCTTGGAATAGGTTTACGTTATAGCGCCCAGGCTTCGGTGCTAAGCACCATCGGCTCTGCCGAAATAGGGTCGCCGTATGTGGTCCAAACCAGTGTAACTCTTTGCAACCGATGTACTTTCGAAATTATGCAATCTTGTAACGGAACTTGGTGATTTTATCTGTAAATACAAGTTTTTGTTCGTTCGTACTTCAGCGTCTTTGTCCTTCGGGCCTAAGTCACCCATTGAGCCACCTGTGCTGACCGTCTCTGACGGTGCGTCTCTGACGCCTACGGTGAATTTCAACGAATCAGTCGATCGATCGTTGCATTTCATTCTTACTGTCAGTGTTGTACGACTCTTGGCGAGCGAGTGACGCTGTCTCCGAAGGATTCGCACGTAGCGAGGGCATGTTTTCTCGCCGCAGCCTCGTCTAGAAATGGCGCGCACTCCCGCGTGAAATGGGCGACCATGAATTACGCTCCGCCTCAATTTGGACAGCGCACAAGAAATGCGGCCGCCGTGCGACGTTGGCCGCCGCCTGCTCATCGTCGCGGGGCGGCCCGAACAGACGGCGTGGGTGGACGACGTCCGCAACTTGGAGCTCGCAGTGGCGACCAATCGGAACGACATGAACGAATAATGTCTTTCTCGTTCTGGTGGCCATGGTGTAGCCGTTTCAGATGTGCCGCGAGAAGAATCTATAAATTCGAGACGTATTAAATCAGCCCATTCGTTGCTTCATTAGGTGACTCACAGCGCTTTACATTGCCTTTCAAAGCTTCCTTATCAATGTACAATTTTGCGTAACGAAAAAATACACCATGCAGCATTCCGCGTTTCATGCGTGATCTTGTTGCAGTGCTTAGCGTCGTGTGGTTCACCTAACAGCGCCGGGACGGGCGCGCAACCAGCCCAGCCGAGCAACCCTCGCGCTGCACAGCGAACTGCTGGCCCCGAAAGTGCCGCACCGTTACGTAAGCTAGCTCCTGCGGGCCTACAAAACTGCGCAGCTAAGCAGCTTAAGCGCCTCCGTCAAATGCTTTTGAAGCGCCCCTCCAACGGCTGCGCGCCCCCTGAAATGTTTACAGCAAAAAGGGCGCTTTCGAATGGCCAAAGCAACCGTGCCTGAAAAGATGAATACGACAGACGGGCGCTCCCTTTTTCAACGGTAAAAATGCTCCGTAGGAAAGTGAGCAAGAGTGCGACAGCGCCAGGTAGGTAACTCGAGAAGGTGACGTCAGGGTCAACTCGATGAAAGGCATTTGGGGTGACGACAGCCACCTTGTCGGGAATGCCACCCAGCGTCCGTCACAGCACAGCGACCGTGCTGCACGCAGTGCGGCGTGCACACTGCCGCGCCTCTTACATTCTGCACGTGACGCAAATCGCTGACAAACGCAACTGAGAGCCGTCAACTGATTACGCAGCAAAAATGTGCCCGCAAGGCCTTATAAGGAAACGTGACACCGGGCGCCACAGTCACCAGGCCTGTCTAAAAGGCATAACAATATTTTACACTTAGCGACGGCACTCTCTTGGCAAGCAAGCACGATCTTTGCCATATTTATTGTATGTTAAGAACCCCAAATGTGGTATCGAACCACAACGCAAGCTTGCCACCGAATGGCAAGGCACTTGCGAGGTAACGAGGCCAAATGAGTGCCCATGTGAAACCAAGTGGAGCACTGCAGCGAAAAGGGTGCACAACGGCAGGTCCGCTCCCGTGAAGCTCGCACGGGCGGGTGACCGGGGTGGCGCTTGGGTCTCTTACAAACATCTGTGAATGTGCAGCCTGCTTTCTGCGGTTGTCTGCAGTCCCCGCTGGACGCCTGTGAGAAGGGCGAGCCGCTCGCGTGGAGAGCAACATAATCACGAGAGGCAGCAGCCGGAGTGCGCACGCGTGTTTCTATTTGCTCCCAAGCCCAGCGCTCGATCGCTGCGCCGCCATGCGCCGCCTGTGCGTACCACATTTCTAGGTACTTTTTCGCCGAAGCACCATGACACCCGTCCTAGATCCTTCTATGTATTTGGTTTTGCTCCCCTGGCTGTGCCAGGGCGCGCGGTGTGTTCGGGCCAGCCTGCATTCGCTGAGTTTAGGCGGTGCAGGTAAATTTTAATTCTGAATCTTTGCGCTTACCCTAAGCTTACCTTAAGCTTTATTTGTATGCTTACCCAAAGAGAAAACCGTCCCTGGGTCCGTCCCATAATAAGACCATCGCTTTCGAGATAGCGCCCGCAGTAGCGAACGAATTTGCCGTTGTGCTGCCTTCAGCGTCAACAGCAACGAAGCGGCAAAAAACTGTTAGCTGGCGGTGCTCTCAGTTAACGCCTCATTCTGCAACTTTCGCAAATCGCTTAGAAGTCAAGCGGTCACGCGTCTCTTTAAGACTATGTAAGCGGCAAAAACACAACGCGCGAAGCTATGAGCTGTTGGCACTCTTTTGTGGGCATCGCAGATCGCTTTCAAGCTGCGGCCCACGCGGCATTGCCATGGGGCTCGTGCATTGCCCAGGGGGCGCTGCGAAAATGGTGCTAAAAAGCGCCCTCTGTCCTCAACTGGGTAGTGCCAACCTCGGTCGTCTGCTACGGAAAGCACGTTTACAATATGGACCCACCACTTTCGGTTTTGTTGTACCGCGGCTTGCAGCGAACATCGGGCGCCGAAGATTTTTTTCAGGGGTGGCACGCTGCGTAAAGGCAATAACTTATGCAACGCCGAATACATGTACGCCGTTCAAGAAATAAGCGGCGAAGTTTTAGCGCGGTGTCAATCGCAAGTGAAGCGAGTCGCGTACGAAGTTGAACTTCAGGTAAGGTTTGCACGCTGCTAGATTCAGGCGCACAAACGCGAGGAAATTCTTGCTATGAATGAATTCACAGCAGCGATAAGCCGGCACCATGTGAGCGCACGACGGAACGCGCGGCGACGGTCCTTCGCCGCGAAACGGCGGGCCTCCTGCAATCTTTGTTGACTGTAGACAAGTAGTTATGCCTGCTGCACTGTAGTAGCGGCCATCTGTGCCTTTAGCAATTGATAAATAACTGATGTAATGCTATGAGCTCGCAGTAACGTACGTGCGAATCGCGCGAGCTCGTGCGCTGCTCGCTTGATGTAGCTTTTAATGACAGCGCTCGAACATCAACGTGCTGCAATCAATACTACCTTGCTGCGCTCCCTCAACGTGCTGGCTTGAGGTCAAGGATAAGGACATTTAACTCTCTAACCTGTGCTGCTCGTATAGTGGGGTAGTGAATTGTCACCGAATCAGCCCGACCATTTGTGCTCATTTGCACTCACCACTCCCCACGGGTCCAATTTTTAATTCTCGCTGTGGCCGGGTCTCGAATCGTGAATCACCAGCCATGCCTGCTGCTATGTCGGTCTGCCGTCGGGACTGTAGGTGCAAAAGACCGAATTTTAGAACGCAGATAAGCAAGGTTCAAGAGAGGCGAAGCAGTCAGCATATGGCGCGTAGTTTCGCTTACCCAGCGCGACGAACTGCAGCTAACCAGCGCGCCCGACGCTCCGCTTCGTGAGGCCTTGAAGGAAAACGGTAGAATCTGGGGTGCGCAGAGTTTGGCGAAACTCGGGATCCTCAGGAGTTCTGGCGACACCCAAGATGAAAGCACGAATGGTACCGAGACACAGTTTATCTTTCGACAAGCCTCCAGTTTCATAGGTTTATCTAGATTCACTCTGGCTGGCTATCATTCCTTGGGCGTTGCCTACTGGGCGGTCGACAAACTGGGGCTCACGTGATCATACCGTCGGTGCATGGTCGTGCCTTCTTTCACTTGTTTGTCGTTCCACCGAGTGCATTACATGCACAAGCGAGTTATAAAACAAACGCATTTAGTACAATATTATCAGTTAGTTTAACGTGGTTTAGAAGCATTTTAAAGCTTACAAGATATACACTGAATGTGCATTAGACTAACTTCTAATTTAGTACGCTTCGCATTATACCACGAGGGAACGCTTTGGTGGCGTCATCACATTCATTCACCGGGCGAACATGGCGGCTAAACATCGAAGAGGCCCAGTGTAAACAAACTCGTACAACGAGCTTGCAGTGCGCGACGTAGTGATCAGGCTCGACGATGGCCACTATTTCTTGGATAGTTCTGTTCCTCCGTGAGCAATCTTTCCATGCACCCCGTAAGACTGCCAATAGCTTCGGCGATATTACAGATCGCAACGCGCCCCTACTGTTTACGGCGCAATGCTGAAGAAACAACTTGTCCGGTGCTGCTTCTGCGAGTGCGCTGAGTTCATCCACTCTGCGTGACTGCGAGCGTCACCAACATTACATAGTGTGTGCAAAAGGAAGACAGCCTATATAGCTACGATGCGACAAGGAGGTGGTACCGACGATGGATCTCGCTACCAACACAGTGAAGGAGACATCGACAAACTGCAGATAAGTATATTTCTACTGTTTCATATTTAGCAAAGAAAGAGTGCACGGATTAAGTCACTTTCCTAGTAACGAACTGAATGTCCAGCAGGTTAAAAAAGGCATTGAGAACCAATGAGTGTTTGTGATTTTACATGCAAGTGGGCCCGCGAAAATATGGAAAAGATTAAGGTAACCTTCACTAACTTGGTGAAATAACAGAAATTCATGAGTGACATTCAGCCCGCAGAATCTATGGAAGAGTATCTTTATCCAGGTGAAATATCAATAGCAGGTACTTATGTAAAGCAGGAAACTTATATTAAAATTTCATGGGTTGAACAGCACATGGAAGGCATTACCGAATCGTGATCGCCACGTTACCGATATTCTTGAAAAAAGTTTAGAATCATTGCATTCTACCGGTTATACAATATGGGACATAAACCTGGATGTTAACAAAGAAACTTGAGATGTCAAGGACTGGGCAGAAAGCGAAGTAACAAATATTGTTGGAGATAGCATTAAGGCAGGAAGACAGTGGCGTAGTAAACCGTGGCAACTGATATGCTAGTTGAGATTAAGAAAAAAAATGGAATCGGCAGGCAGGCCATGCACGTATTCAATCACTTGTTGCCAATTCATAACAGGTGATTACATAAGCGTGACAGAATGGATGTCAAGGAGAGAGAACTACAGCCGAAGATGGTAGAAAATTGCGTAATGGGACAAAAACATGTTTGTAGGCATAGGATGCAATCAGCTCATATAAGACGGGATTGTAGGGTGGGCCATTTGTTTTGCAGTGAACAAAAATAGGTTTGTGGTGCTGACAGTAGAGACTCGTGAAGGTGCGGGGACACCTCAGCTGCTGGCACACTAATCAATATGACAATTGGCTCTGAAAAAGAAAACCGCAGTTATGAAAAATGAAGCAATGTGGTCCAGACACATTGTTTTATTAAGCATACTACACTAAAGGCTTCCACAGGTAAGGACACTTAGTACTAATAGTGCAACGAGCATTTTTCTTTGTAAATAATGGTTTATATGCGGTTGATTCATTCCAACAGTCCACTTTTTTGCAGCAAAACATTCTGCTGCTGGAGGCACTCAAACGCCTGGTGGCAGTAGGCGAGCGCCAGGCATGTGCTCTTGAGAGTGTGGCAAGGTCCAGAGGACTGCTCTGCAACAGAAGGATCAGTGCCCTCACTGCTCTCCAGTCGAGCCCCCAGAAGGCACCTTAAAGGAGCTTTCAGTTTAATATTTTGTTTATTATTCAAGAACACGAATAAACTTATTGCAGTAAACATTGTGCTGTGCATATTAGGACACTTGTAACATGCACTTGGTGTCTCTTCAAAGTAGGCAAAAACGTAATACAACCTGTGCCACTCTTGGACCACGTAAATAAAAAATACACTAATGCAGCATACACGTCATTGTGCTGTTTGTTCTTTCTATGTGCAAGAATACAGTGCGTGTTGATTAGCCACAAGATGAACGGTGTGTGTAATTCACAATGAAGACAGGATACAGCAGGAGCTTAATAATGCTATCACCTATGGGCTGTGCATATGACTGCAACACACCCCAATTCAAATGTGCCATTACATGCATGTTTGATACCACATATTTAACATTGTCATATAATTGCATGTACTAATTTTCACACATCTTAAGCCCTTGCATAGCACACTTCTGATGTAGCCCTTTCATAGGCCAAATAATTGTACACTTCGTCCTTTTGTGTTGCATGAAAAGCACCACCCTTTACAGTCTGTAGGGATTTGGAGCGGTCGTAGTCGTTGGGAGGACCTTGGTGCGACAGGACAAGGCGAGCAGAATTTATTTCCAGGATTTACATTTAAAACAAGACATACATCGACAGTCTAGCGTGACTCCCATATGGAGCCCACAAGACTAACATACAGCAAACAGCTTACGAGCACACAGCTCACGAGTACATTTCTAGCATGACAACGAGCACTCAGCTCCCGACGACGAGCACACACTAGCAGCCGGCAACCGCTGCTTATAAGCACTTGATCCCCCCTTGATTCTCAGTGGACGGAAACGTTCGTCCAGTCATCGTTCGACGTCACCGTAGATGACCCGCCCATTTGGAGGATGAGGGCTGTCATACACGTACCGCACACACACACAGGTGTAAAGGTCCGGAGCCGACGTCAGAGGGGCTTCGTAGAACTGCTTTGTCCCGGGTGGCGCGGCCGAGTACCACATTCCTGAGCTGACCCACGTGGCTGCCGGTTTATTCGCAGTTCTCTGAAGTGCGCCCCGTCCCGTTGGATAGGAACACGTGCAGCGGGCTGAAAGCTGGCACGCTGCGACCCAGTCCGGCCATTCCTAACAAGTCCGATACAACTTCAGAAGACAGGAGAGGCCCCGCCCATATGACCAAAGCGCAGCAGCCGATTGCGTCTAAAGAAATAGTCCCTCTCCAACAAGCAGGTATTAGTGCGTCTGGCGGCACGACGTCAGTGTGGAGTGTGTGCCCATTGGTGCAGGCTTCTGTTCACCTGCCTTTGAACTGCAGATTCCGTGGCCTCCTAAAGTTGTATCCTACTATAGAATAACGTAATGCCTTGCATCAGTTGCATAGACTTCTGCAACTTGATAGCACACAATGATCAGGAGCAGAAATCTATAAAGGCATCCAAGCAAAGCTGGCTGGCCACACTTCCATTATGACGGGCTGTAATAAGGTCTCGCCAAATATTCCCACGACATGCTTGAATAAGAGGCGGTGTTTGGCACTTCTTTAGAATCAAGAACAGATCACAGTGAATGTTGTGTACCACGTCAACACAAACTGAGCTTGGTTATTTGCACAGCATGTAATGGGAGGTTGTGCTTCACATAGGAAACAAACTGCTCTGTACAGTACAATTTTGAGGCCGGTATGGCACCTATTATGTCAACAGTGTCAATATACAAATTACACTTTTCACAGGCCATTGATTTTACCATAATTTTTGTATGACGGTTCTTTCTATCAGTGCTTGTATTACGTGAGCAGGTGGATTTGAAAGCAAAGCTTTGTTTGCAAACCTTCAGGCTTCCATAATTGTGTGGCAAGGCAATCGCATGGTGTCGAATAGCTCACACTTCCTCGGTCCTGCACCAAAGAATCCCAATGCTCTATTTGAACTTGGATCTCGCAACAATTCGACGGCACACAAAGAAGAGTAACACACACAGCAGAGCGTTCTGCTGCGTGTATTTCTCTTCTTTGTCTCTCGTCGAATTGTTGTGCAATTCATCTTCAAGCTTCTATACCAATACAAACAGTCTTCAACCTCACCAATGCTCTAGTTATTAGGCCACAATGAAGCACATCTTCGAAATGTCTCAACACAAATTAGCTCTCCAAAAAATCACAAGTGCTAAATTTTGCAGCACAGGTGTATGCACGCGCCATATTCTTTACCACTAAACTCACAGGAATCAAAGGGGCAAGCATTAACTAGCCTTACTGCTGCCGTTACCATCATTATCATGACACCGATGGAAAGACGGTGCTGCGTTTCAGCAAAGGGTTTCAGCAGTGCCGGAGGGAAAGGTGTGACAGTGAGGCTTACAATAAAAATAGTGGTTACAAGACATGTTCAATGCCAAAATATGCTGCATGTCGCTCATCCTATTTTGGCATTGCGGCAAGTTTTTACTCGTTTGAGCATATCACGTTTTGTGTAATCATTGCTCGAAAGCTGTACAAAAGGTCTATTTGCTCTGCAATTTTTATTTTTATCATGGTGGGTTAACGACCCACTTTTCATTGGCATCTGCACCACATTTCTCCCGATATTTAATTTTGCCTTAGTGGTTCATGACATCTTCACATACACAGAGTTCTGCAGAGCATTGGATCTGCATTGTTCTACTGCTTAAGAATTAAGAGCCTCATTATGAGACGAAAATATACAATTTATCCATCCAGAATAACGCCCCCCCCCCCAAAAAAAAGAAAGAAGATACAATGAACCCCTGGCACATGCATCAACAGTGAACAGAGCAAACAATCTGAAGTATTTTCTTCATGCAAACCAACACACTAAGATTCTCAATGCATTTTCATTTCGCCACAAATGCATAGGCACAAACGGCTTGGCGCAACATTCACATCTTGCGCTGCAACAAATTTTGCAATGCCTCGCTGTTTCATAGTGAGGCCGATAGATGACGCATGACCAAAATTCAGCATTATGCATACTAAGTAACTTCACCAACGAAGAACCCCAAGTTGTTTATGAGATTAGAATTCATAGGTTACATAACACAATTTGTGATATCCATTTATCTATTTATACTTAACCTCTTTCCCAAGAAAATGAGCCATTTAGAAGGCACCCTGACAGACAAGTAGAACAATCGGCAAAAAGTCATCAACCAGCGAAAAAGTCAGTATCATAAGCAGCCGCATGTGAGATGTCGCTAATACAAAACTTAAGTCGGCTACAAAGTGACAAATTTGGCAATATGGCGTGTCTAAACATTGCTTCAATGTTAATCACAGATACGCTGACATTGAAGGCGCCTTAATTCCTACGTACGTTGCGTCGACACACCCGACTACGTTCGTAATGTTCCCAAGTAGGAAGCATTCTTATATATATGCCCGTTCAGCCGCAGTATTCGGGAAAGCTGGCCACCGCTTACGCACTGCCGCATCGATAAACGCGTCAGACGCATCTCTGACACAGTGGCTAACAGTAGTTTGATGGCGTCCAATGTAACGCTCGGCGCCGACGCTTCCCTGAAAACTCCCAGTCCCGTAGAAACGGAGGGCACAGAGGACATGCTCTACGACGGTGAGCGAATGAAGCCCGCCACGCTGTCTCCGCAGACGAGAGTCTTCGCCTAGCTCGTCACACAGCCTGCTCACTGATGTCTTCGACAGGCGAAAATGACGCTGAAATTCCCCGTCGGTCATGTAGGTGAACGGGTCCAGACGATCATACTGACGCTTGCTGCCGCTGGATGCAATGACAGTCTGCTGCCGCCGCCGCCATGCTCCCGAGTTGAACTCGGAGGGGGTTTCGCGACGTACGAGTTTAGCACGAGTTCGCCTGTCAATCACAACCAGAGGTCACGCCCCGCGCGAGGCATGTAACTCTTGTGCGCGCACCCACCACGGTTGGGCCACGCCCAACTTATCTTCCGGCTACAGCGACGCGGTGTCGAGCTGAGAGGCATCAACAATCTTGACCGCTGACATAAAACACGCACAACGCACTGTCATCGGTGATGTACTGAGCACCACTATCAAAAACAAAGCGTTGACTGTCGCTGGCTTATGCATACATCTTCTCGGGCTGAGATGGTAGCACAACACGGTTTCATTGGCTGCACTGTGGCGACGTAGCGCACAGTAAATAATTATCGGCATGTCACTGTAGCTGCTTGCAAGGCGTCGATGCGCCGAGGGGGACGACGATGCTGAGGAGTGCGTATCGCAGCAGTCGTTTGAGATGGCTGCTCTGTCATCGGTGATGAATCGGAGCCACAGCGTCGTAAAGACGATCAGCGTCCGAGAATCGCTCGCTCTTCTAGACCCAGTGCAATGGCATTTCTTCATCACAAGCACTCTGCACTCTACAGTTCCAACACGTCTCTCCGTTCGAAGTCTGATTTCATAACTGCACACAGAAGCCCTCACCTTCCAAAATGCGATTGCTGCGGTGTCTTTACGATATCCATCTGCGATCGCTGCTGGCTCCAGCAGAGGTAATCCGCAAGCACATTGTGGCGCACAACACACTCAAATACTGCGTACATTCGGTCAGAGGCACCTTCACTGGGCATGCAAGCGATGAATTGTGTCGCTGGGAAGCACGCACTTTTCGCAATGTATCGCAGAGGCTTCGCGCACAGAGATAAACTGGTGCATTTTCACTGAACTGCGTCACTACGGACCCTAATGTAACATACCGCCATTTTGCAGCGACAGCGGTTGTGTCGTTTTCAGTTGGTAAAGCGGGGGCCTTAATAGCCTAGTGAAGCGCCTGCGATGAACAGCCGTACCGCGGCGCTGCGTTTCTATTCCCCTGCACAACGCGCCCCGAGTGAGGCGACGCTGCAGCCACAGGGGCGCCAGCGGGCGCAAAGGGAGGGGCAGCGGACACAGGCTGCAGTCGAACGGTTTGCACGTAGAAGGGTCCTGGTGATAGGGGACTCCAATGTGGGGAGGGCCGAACAGGGCGTGATGGCGAGAGTGAAGGCGGACGGGCGAGTACAGGTGGAGGCGCAAGCGGGCAAGGGCATGGCGGAAGCAATGACCAAGGCGCGGGAAGTAGTTGGGGTCAGCACGGAGAGCGACAGCTTGGTCATTATGCATTCTGGGCTCAATGACGTGCTTAAGGGGAGAAGCCAGGTCCTTGAGAGGCACATTGAGACTGGGCTGAGTAAGCTTAAAGAGGCCTCCGGGAGGGTGCATGTGATCATATGCACTATCCCAGAGGTCCAGGGCCAGGCTTACCAGGTAGAAAGGAGGGTGGTTGAGGCCAATCGGGTCATTAGGAGTCTGAGCGGACGACTCGGGTACAGCGTGATGGAGGTCAACAGGGACGTGTACGGAACCGGCTTCCGGCCTTTTGTGCAGGATGGCATTCACTACAGTGGTGCCACTGGCAAAAGGATAGGGGGCAGGATGGGTCGCCAGGCAACAGCTTTTTTAGGGGGACCCAGAGCCCTGAAAGAAGCAGTGTAGGCGTGGACGATTCGAGGCAGGAGCCACAAACACGCAAACATCGGTACTGTAGGAGAGGTGACAGGAATAAGCGCAAGAGCCAAATTAAGTCAGACATAGGGTTCATTAACATGCAAGGTGGCAGAAATATGCTAAAATGGGAGGAAATCGAAGAACAACTAAGACAGGAGAACTTAATGGTTTATGGGTTTGTAGAGACACATCTTAGGGACATGGAACAACCGCCCTGTAACCCTGATTATGCATGGGAATACTGCAATAGAGTGCAGGGTAGCAGAAATGGTGGGGGAATTGGAGCACTCATTCATAAAAATACAAATTGGCAAAGGGTCAAACAGGAATGCAAGGAGCATTTATGGCTAAAAGGAAAAGTAGCAGGGGCGAAAACACTTCTAGGCTTTGTATACCTTTGGACAGGATCAAATGCTAAAGAGGAAAACAAAAAAATGTTGGACTGTATAGTAGCGGACATCAATGAGCTAGGAAAAGGATGTGAAGTAATTGTATTAGGAGACATGAATGCGCATGTTGAAGATATGGGTGGGTACACAGACTCCACAGGTAACATGCTGCTGGATATGTGTGAGAGGCTTAACTTAGTTGTCTGTAACTCTACTGAAAAGTGTGACGGGATCATAACATGGGAGGTAGGGGGTCGACACTCGACAATAGATTATGCGTTAATGTCACATAGGATGTATGATAGATTAGGAGCCATGATTATAGATGAACAGGGCTCCAGAAGTATAGGTAGCGACCACAAACGTATCAACTTGAGTTTTAAGAGGGAAACTAAAGCACGAACGACGCGCGAGGAAATGCCAGATGTGATTTTTTACTCAGAAGACCAAGTGGAAATAGCGGCCAAACAAATTGAAGAGGAAATATCAGAGGGTACTGAAACTGATTGGACTTACCCAAATTTAATGAGACTATTTGAGCGTGAGCTAGGTAAGGCGCGAGTCAGGAAAACAAGGCAAGGGATACGAAACCTCAAGAGCTGGTGGGATGAAAAGGTTAAGAAGGCCATAAAGAAACGTCAGGAAGCCTCCAGGGAACACAGGTATTCCAAAAGTAAGGGAGAACCTGAAGCAGAAGTAGAGAGGAAATGGGTAAACTACATAAAATGCAAAAGGGAAGCATCCTATTTGATCAACGAGAAAATAAAGACAAAAGGGTCCCAATGGCTGTCAAAAATAAGCAATAAAAAAGATAAACACGCAGCTAGAAAATTCTGGCAACATCTGAACTTCTTGGGTAATAGGACAAGCCTAGAGCAGAGGTATATAGTAACAGCTCAAGGTACTCGGTTAGAAGGAGAGGAGGCAATGGAGCATATAGGAACCATGATGAGGGAAAAATTTACAAAACAGAGAAATGGTACATGCAGTACGCCGGAGAGGGATAGCCCGGTCAACCCACTGCTTTCGCTTGGACAAAGAGAGTGGGAAAGGGCCGAGAAGAGGGTACCAAGTAGCACATCGGCAGGCCCCGATGGTATTCCAATTATGTTAATAAAGAAATTGGGCTCGAAATCTAAGAAAGCATTGAGGGAGGTGGTGAGCAAAATGCTAGTGGATAGTAAAGTACCTGACGAATGGAGGCTAAGTAGGATGAGAATGATATATAAGGGAAAGGGGGACAAAGCTGACATAAATAACTACCGGCCTATAACAGTGACGTCAGTGGTTTACAGGGTGGTTATGCAGATTATAAAGGACAGACTGCAGGCATGGGTAGAGAACGAGGGGGTACTTGGAGAGCTACAAAATGGGTTCCGGAAGCATAGGAGGCTAGAAGACAATCTGTTCTCGTTAACACAGTGCATTGAAATAGCTGAAAAGGAACACAGACCCCTATGGCTGGCTTTTTTGGACATCAAGGGAGCCTACGACAGTGTACTTCAAGAGGGCTTGTGGGGCATTCTGGAAACTTTAGGAGTGCAAGATGGAGTAACCAATTTCTTAAAAGATATCTATAAAGGTAACCGGGTGATTATACAATGGAAAAAGCAGGTTTCGGAGCCTGTAATGATTCGGCGGGGGCTTAGGCAGGGGTGCCCATTGTCACCTCTGATGTTTATGCTGTACCTACAAGGTTTAGAGGCCAAAATACAGCAAAGCGGACTCGGCTTCAAGCTATCATTTTTCAAACAAGGAAAATTGATTGAACAGTCATTACCAGGACTGATGTACGCGGATGATATTGTATTAATGGCTGACAATACAGAAGATCTGCAGGAATTAATGGACATATGTGGTAGAGAAGGAGACAGATTAGGCTTGAAGTTTAGCAAAGAAAAATCAGCAGTCATGATTTTTAATGATAACAGTTGCGGCGAGCATAAGATACAGGAGGCCACGCTGGAGATAGTCGATAAATACAAGTACCTTGGGGTGTGGATAAATAATGGCATTGAGTATCTGACAGAGTACGCAAAATATCTAACGACTATAAGGTAACAGAAGTGCAGCGATTATGAAGAGTAGGGCACTGTGGAACTACAATAGGTACGAGGTAGTACGAGGGATATGGAAGGGGGTAATGGTACCAGGCCTGACTTTTGCCAATGCAGTTCTATGTATTAGAACAGAGACCCCGCAACAGTTGGAAATTTGGCAACGTGGTGTGGGTAGGCTCGCTCTGGGAGCACATGGCAAGACACCAAATCTTGGAGTGCAGGGGGATGTGGGATGGTCTTCTTTCGAGGGCAGAGAGGCTAGTAGCAAGATAGCATTTGAGGAGCGATTGAGAAAAATGGGGGAAATTCGGTGGGCTAGGAAGGTTTTCAGTTACTTATACACGAGGAATGTTGACACGAGGTGGAGGAAGCGAACTAGAAAATTGACAAGCAAATACTTGGGCAGTAGCGGGGGGACAAGAAAAAGGTTAAGGAGACAGAGAGGGGTATGTGGAGTACAGAGATGCAAACCAAATCGGCATTGGAGACATACAGGACGTTTAAGCAAGAAATAGCCAAAGAAATTAATTTACGATAACTCTAAGGGAAGCTCATTGTTGTTTGAAGCCAGGACAGGTGTACTGCGGACTAAAACGAACCGAGCCAGATACCAGGAGATAGATTTGGTGTGCGAGGCGTGTGGAGAGGAGGAGGAAACGGCTGAACACCTGATACTTGCTTGTAAACAACTTCACCCTGCAGTTGAATCTAACGGGGAACTATTCAAAGCTTTGGGTTTTAAAGACAGTGAAAGTAGAATAGACTTTGAACAGGTAGAAATAACTAAACGCAGACTATCTGATTGGTGGATAATATCAACGCAAAAGTAAAGGAGCAAATACATAGGTATGCATGCATATAGAACCATTAAAGGCTAGGTGGCGCGCGCCGCCGCCGCCCGATTCAAAGGGTTGAGCCTCAATCATCCATCCATCCATCCATCCATCCTAATAGAGAAAGAGCGGCCATGACCCTCCACGGATCATGATTGACTTTATTGAGAATAGCACTGCAGCGCCCCTAGGCGACTTATCACCGTATGAACTCCCTCGTGAGTGCGACCCTCTTCAATGTATCCGCTTCTAAGCTTTCGCCTCACTGTCGCCACTAGCGGCAAGAAGTGCAAAATTTAATAATTTGCTCGATCTTTGTTTGTCATCACAAATTTCTAGCAATGAAAACGAAAAACAGATACTTAAAGAAATAAAAATGTTCGTTATTTAATTTGTTGTATTTTAATGTATTCGTTTGAGTGAAAGTGTTGGTGAAAGAATGCGCCGCATGTACCCTGTTCGCATTCGATGGAGGATAGAAAGATAGTGCCCGAAAGAGGAGGCACGCCCTTGACGCGCCCGGGAAAGGCGTGGCAAGCGGCCAAGTGTACGGACAGACAGCGGGACAGTCACGGTATTGCTAAGGTGTGATAATCCGTCGATAACAATACGCGGCGCTGGCGCGTTTCGTTGTGCAGCCTTCTACGCTTGAAACGTGAAAGCAGCGTGCCGCGCAGAGTGCGCTCATGTTGTCATACGCGGCTTTTTGTCTACATAATTTTTTGCCTGTAGCTTTTGCGCGTTCCGCGCTATCTCCGTTCACTGACTGCCGTCGAGCAAACTCGGGTAAAACTCGGGTGAACGAGAAACTCGGCGCATCCTGCATAGCACCCCTGATGTTAGGATTCAAGCCTCCTTGTTCACGGCAGCCGACGACGCTGCCATGAACAAGAACATGAACGGTGACGCTTTTTCGAGGCTGAGCTAGGTCTCTCCAGATCGGCGTCGCCGATTCCTTCTGCTTCCAGCTTTACGTCTCACGGAGAATCCGTTTTCGTTAAACTATAGGCTGCGACGAGCCTTTTCGCACTCGCAACAGGGCAGAAAAAAGTGCGAATCGACGCAAAACTCGGCCTAGAAACGTGCTTCGCCACAGCCGTGCTCAATACGACCCAAGCTGGTACGACCCAAATGTCGTATCCCGCGCCGCCACCAGGCGCCGCTACTATACCTCAAACTCCAGCGCAAGACGCCCATAAGGAGTCGCCGACTGAGTACGCTCATGGCTCAATAACAGAATTTTAGTGCGTCCAGTATTCGGTCAAGCGCGGGCGGTTTGCCGGGCTTTAGTTTTGCCGGGTGAACGGGGGCGTAAACGTGAGCGGCCAGATTGGCGGCGCCAGCTGTTGGCGCTAAGCTCAACCACACAAGCACGGAGCCAATTGTTATAGTTTGCTTAGCTGCTGGTGTAAATTTTGGACAGCGGCGCAATCGTGTGGACAATTACGCCACTGCCGAAAATTTGCACCAGCAGTGAAGCAGAAGATAGACGCCTAATGTAATTTTAGCTCTGCGTTCGTCTGGTTGAGCTCTACGCCACCACGGCGGCTGCACCGCTCCGGCCGCTCACGTTGCCCCCGTTCATCAGGTAATCCGCCCAAACCACCCCCGTTTGCCGGAATAGCGGACACTCTAAAAGTCTCCAATGGTTTCACGCGGGTGAATAAGGCGCTGAAGAGCGATAACGGCTTATTTAATGATCGGAACCGTCATCAGCGCACCTCGGGCCTCCACCTGCAGTACTTTGCTTGCGTCGTCAATGCTCCTTGCGCCACCGTCGGCACCAGTTCGTGTCGGCACTGAGCTGTCGTTAGTAATTGCCTAATCAAGTTACATAACATTGCTAATGACACCGGGCTGCGCGGAGATTAGCTAGTGGCACAATGCATAGAGGAGTTTCTGCGCGATTGTTTTTCTTGTTCCTGGACGTTTAATATGCGTACTGTATGGCGCCAGCGCCTTGCTATTGTTTCTGCTGGAAGAGAGATAGTTATGTCAAGAAGGGAAGGAAGCTTGAGCGCAGCGATGATGTGGCTAGTGGTGCGAGGAACCATCCATGCCCCACGATTACCCCAGCTTTTCTAGATCGAAGCGCCTCGCACACAACGACCAACTTCTTATCACATCCCTTTATCCCCTTATCCAAACTGAAAAATTTCGTCCAGTGTTGCGTCAGCTTCCGCACGCAACTCTTATTTCGAAACAGCCTAGGCGGCTTGTTTTGAAAAACCTATTTTCTCTTAGCGACAGCTGGGTGAGCTGATTGTGCGCACAGGCAAAACATCTCCCCAACCCCGCGTCCAAGTACCTACAGGGATCTAGCGAGCGCTCGCCGTGACGCTTCGGGGAAAAATTACCTAGAAACGTGGTACACGCGAGCGGCGCACGGTGGCGCAGCGGTCGAGCGCTGGGCTCGGGCGTAAATAGCAACACGCATTGCGCACCGCCATGGCCGAAAGAAGGCGGCCGCCACCTCGGCAGAGCAGCCAGAAACCGCAGAGACCATGGCCGTGTCTGCTAACGCGGCGCGCGGCAACTAGTGTTGCCACGACACATTAAAAAATAGTAGATTTTTTCGCGAAAAATCAGTAGAAATCAGTAGATTTTTTCATTTCAACTTTTGCACTCAGTTTCTGAGCACACGAATTCAGCGCTTATATTAGTACTCTGTTGAAGTATTGTAGCTTCCAGGAAATAGTACAAAATTGACCCCGACATTCTTAGCGATACTTTTGAAAAACCCGGGGACCCAGAGAGCCATTGTCAAGCACGAATTTAAAAACAGTGAAGCCCTCCAATGGCCTATTCAAAGGCGTCAGATGGTAGTTAGTACCTGAAAGCTTGAGAGTATAGTATCTTCCAGACAGGGGTAATTGGAGTCTGGAGATCAATTGGAGATAGAGGCCTCCGCGCTGCAGTGCGCATAAAAATAGGTTGGTTATGATGATGATAATGACAATGGTGGTTTTACAGTTGTGGGGTTCGCTATGCACCCACTTTCAGAAACTCACCGCCTCACCTTTTTCCATAGAGCATAGAAACTCTATGCCTTTTCCCCACTTTGCTCAAAGACCGAGTTAGAGCCACGTTTGAGAGTCTGGAAACGCAAGAATGTACGTTAACCTCGGAGCCAACCACGTTCTTTTTCTCTCGCTAGGTGGCATCACATTAATAACCTCTGTAACCTCTATAACCATCCATCCATCCATCCTCTGTACTGAAAAAGTTGCAGATTCCGCTTTCGTTTCAGTAGAAGAGCAAGAAAATCAGCAGATTCAAGCGCTTTATCACTGAATCAGCAGAAAATATTAAAAATCAGTAGATCTACTGATAAATCAGCAGCCGTGGCATCACTGGCGGCAAAGTGCACTGCGAGTGACGGCCTGTCGAACGCGCGGCCAACAGGGGGCGCCATCACGCAGCTGTCGCCGGCCGCTAATTGGGAGCGCCGGATGTGCGCTTTTATCGCGGCAAGCGCGGAGTGAATCCAGGGGTAGGGTGGCTAGCCACCCTACCCGGGGCGCGTGCGAGGGGCTCTCGCGGCGTATCGTTCGCATACGAATGGGCGGCTACGAAATACGTAACATTTGGAGCGACTGCTTCCGTTGAGGCTCGCACAAGGTTCGCCTGGTGTCAGCTGCGCAAGAAGCGCCTATGCGCGGGCGTCCACGGGAGTCGGCCGAGGCGCGTCCTCGTGAAGTTGCTGCTGCTCGGTCGGAGCTGTATCGTGCAGACTACGCATGCGTCGCACGTATCGGCCTGAACTGACTGACAGCACGAAGACTACGGCAACACGTGCCTGTGAATGCCGACGACTATATATACCCTGTGTGTTTCCTGAATAAACGTTTTTTCATTCTTGGATTCCGTCCAAACTATACATGGTGCCAGAAGTGGGGCCACTGGATGAACGTAACCATTCAGAGCAATGGAGCTAGTCAAGCCACCGGAGCATCTGCAACTTTCCGGATCATCCGACAACATCGCGAAGAATTGGAACCTGATCATCCAGAAGTTCGAACTGTTCCTACAAGCGACAGCATCTACGAAAGAACCAAGGTCAGCAGCTGTCAAGGCTGCGCTGCTGCTGAGTGTTGCTGGCGACGATGCACTTGAGGTTTTTAACTTCACCTTTCTGGAGGCGGAACGCAAGGATGATTACACGACGGTCGTGCAGAAGTTTAAAGAGTACTGTGAAGAACAGCAAAACGAAGTCTATGAGAGGTACATTTTCCGGTCAAGAACCCAGGACGAAGCGGAGCCCTTTGAGCATTTCCTGCGCGACTTGCGAAAGCTGTCCCAAAGCAGTGTTAAGAACGGCCAGCTGCAGTGCAAGTTTTGACAACCAGTTGCGACTGTGGAGGAAACATCCCGGGAGCATCGCCGCCAACCTCTAGCCACGGCGTGACTAAGTCGACTTTGTGTCATGAACAATACGCGCATCCTCCAATCTCCGTCGCTTCAGCTAGGATGCGTTCGACGAAGCAGGCTTTGTGAGCAACAGCACAACGCCGACCTGATATGCTACGGGTGGGGGAGTTGACGCGGGAACGCCGACGCAGGCTTCTTCCCACGCACCGACCAAGACGCAAGACAACGCGCTACCCGGAACGGCTCCGAGTTCTACGAAGCCCCTCTGACGTCGGCTCCGGACCATCGCACCTGTGTGTATGCGTGTGTGCGTGTAACCCGTGCCAGAGAGAGGCGGCCTGTTTAAAATGACTAAACGAACGTTCACGTCACCTTGTATCGGGAGAGGACCGAGTGTTTAAAAACCGCTGTTGTGCGGCTGCTCAGGACACTCTCTCTCAAGCAGTCATGTTAGACTGATGTACTTTCTCAAACAGTCATGTTAGACTGATATAAATACTGTAAATCCATATTCCTCGTTCTCGATGAGAAGCAGTCCTTCCCTTCATCTACGTTCTCAGCGTGGATAAGTTGGACGACGGCATGGGCCAGCTACCTTCTAATTCATGCCGGACTCCAATCTTGACAACGGATCACGAGCGATGGGATTGAACCCCCAATCATAACAGCAGCAACTTCGCTGAATTAACCGAGTCAATGATCCGCAACCAGGTTGTATTCGGTGTACATAACCCCAAGTTGCGGGAGAAGCTCGTCAAAGTAAAAGACCTGACGCTAGCCAAGACAGAACAAATCTGCAAGGCTGCTGAACTGTCCAGCCAGCTGAACGAGGCATGGGCTCAGGCGGAAAAACAGGTCGCGTCGGTAAAGAAGCGTCCGTTTAAATGCATGAAATGCAACCGTTCGCACGAACGTAGTAGGTGTCCGGCGTTCGGGAAGACGTGTTTTGTATGTGGTGGCGCCAATCATTTTGCAGCGTGTTGCAAGAAAGGGTCTACAGTAGGCGAAGTGGTCCACGAGCAGAAGACTTTCGACTTCCTTGATGTAAAAACTTGCAGTGTGAGAAACTCGAAGGACTTGATCGTAAATGCTAAAGTGGCCGGCCAGGATGCCTTCTTGAAAGTAGACACAGGCTCCCAAGCTAACTTGCTGCCTTACTCGGTCTATCGGAAGTGCAAAGGAATGCAAAGTTTGAAGCCGAGCAGTTCCATCGTGCGGTCATATAGCGGGGACGCCATCAGACACTTCGGTGTTGCGTCGTTACCAGTCACCATAAAAGATCAGGCTGGGAGTTTCGACTTCTTCATAGTCAAAAAAGGCAACCAGGCAATACTCGTACTATCTCCAAGTGAGGCGCTCGGACTGGTCGCGAGGTCGGTGGATGCAGTCAACCCTAGCGCTGCCGACGAAATGCTGCAGAAATTTCCTGAACTCTTTCAAGGAACAGGCTGTGTGGACCGCCAGTATCGGATGGTATTACGCACTGGTTCGATACCTGTAGTCCGGCCAGCGCGGCGCGTACCCTTGTCATTACAAGAACCACCGCGGGAGGAGCTGGACCGCATGGAACGGGGCGCCATCATCGCGAAAGTGACAGAACCAACGGACTGGGTGAGCCCGCTTGTTATTGTACGTAAAAAGGACGGCACACTACGTGTATATGCATTGATCCTAGGCATATCAATGAATGCCTGAAACGTGAGTACTATCAGATGCCTAAACGTGAAGACATTGAGGCTGAGCTCGCCGGCGCTCAATATTTTTCCCGCCTCGATGCGAATTCAGGTTCCCACCAAACTCTTTTGGATGACGCCACATCAAAAAATATGCACATTCGGCACGCCCTTCGGTCGCCACCGCTTTCTGAGGCTGCCCTTCGGTATCGCCTCGGCCCCTGAAGTCTTTCAAAAAAAACCTTGAGCGAAATTTTTGACAGGGCTCCGGGGGTGCGTGTATATGTAGATGACGTTCTTGTCTGGGACGTCACTATAGAAGAACATGACACACGCCTTCGAAATATATTGCAACTGGCAAAAAACGCTGGCTTAACTTTTAACGCAAGCAAGTGCAAGTTCGGGCTTACTGAAGTTGACTTTTTGGGTGATGTCATCAGCCGAGACGGAATAAGGCCAAATGCCACACTGAGCATGTCCCTTAAAGAAATGTCGCAACCAACGGACAAAGCTGCAGTGCACAGAATGTTAGATGTTGCCAATTACTTTGGGAAATACATTCCGAATCTGGCAGAAAAGACGCAACTTTTGCGCAGTCTCACCAAAAGGACACCAAGTTTGAATGGTCGGCCAACCACGTAAATGAATGGACAGCCATCTGCACATGGCTCAGCAGCGCACCTGTGTTGGCTGTTTTCGATGCTGCCAGGGAAACTAAAATTTCTTCTGACGCTTCTAAAAGTGGACTAGGCGCTGCACTTCTACAGCTTCACGGTGACAGCTGGCGGCCTGTTGCGTATGCATCACGCGTTATGAATGAGACTGAGCAGCGACATTCGCAAATCGAAAAAGAGGCAATGGGCATAACGTTCGGGTGCGAAAATTTTCACCACTTCGCATACGGGCGTAAGATAATCATAGAGACCGACCACTGCTAGCCACTGCATCCAAAGGAATCGGTGACATGCCACCGCGTCTTCAGCGCTTCTTCGTGCGCTTACTGAACTACGGCTATGTGCCAGAATTTGTACCAGGGAAGCAACTGCTGCTGGCCGACACGCTCTCAAGCTCGACGCCCATCAACCACCCAGGGGACACGAGCGGCTCGACTGAAGAAATAGAGGTCCACGCAATTGGTGCAGTCTCGGACCTGGTAAGCAGAAAAACTCTTGACCGCTTAATTGCCGCAACTGCAAGTGAGCCGGAGTTACAAAAAGTGGTGCGCTGCGGCAATCTTGATGGCTGCATGAAACCTTTTGTTACTGAGCTGTCACTAATAGAGGGAGTGGTACTAAAAGGAACCAAAGTAGTTGTTCCAAAGTCGATGAAGGACGAAATACTTCAACGTATACACGAAGGGCACTTGGGCATAAACAAATGCAAAGCACGAGCCCGACGATTGGTGTTTTGGTCCGGAATTAATGCAGATATTGAAACTTTGTTGAAAAGTTGCGCCGTCTGCCGAAAGTACGCATACAGGCAACCAAGCGAGCCTTTTATGCTCAGACCCACGCCGGGTCACGCTTGGTACAAAGTCGGCGTTGATATCTTTCAGCATGGGGGACGCTCGTACTTGTGCGTGTTCGATGCGCAGTCAAACTTCCCGGAAGTGGAAAAACTGGGCGACACCACGTCGAGCACGATCATTCCCAAACTGAGCTGCATTTTTGCGCGATACGTAATCCCAGTCAATGTATGCAGTGACATCGGCCCCCAGTTCGCGTCTCACGAGTTTGCCACCGTTGCGTCCAGGTACGATTTCAAGCACGTGACATCTAGTCCTGGTTTCCACAGTCCAATGGACTAGCGGAGAAAGGCGTCCAGATAGTAAAACAGATCATGAAAAAAAAACAAGAAAATCACGACTTCTGGCTGGGCCTGCTCAGCTATCAATTTACACTACTGGAGCACGGCCGTTCACCGGGTGAGCTGCTGCAAGGCAGGAGACTACGAACCAGGCTTCCAGACTTCAGCTCGCAACCTAAAAATTTTGTGTCTAAGCATAGACAACTTGGCGCCCACAAAAAGGACCTACTCGTACTCCGAAAAGGGGAGGTGGTGAGGATCCGAGGTAAAGCATGGACCCGCAAAGCGCAGGTCGTGGGACCGGCAGCGCCGAGGTCCTATCGCATTGTTACTGAAGATGACCAAGTACTTCGTCGGAATCGGAGACACAAGATTCCAACGCGTGAGCCATTTCGACACGATGACCTCGACAGCGATGAGCCGGAAAGCGAGGACGACCAGCCGGTAACATCCCCAACTGGAGTGCACGCAAACGACTAAACTTACCACACCGATCCCAAGACCGTCTAGGCGGATAACTCGTCAGCCAAGATGGCTGCAGTACGACCACAATGTCAATTAAGCGCATTGTGTACCTCGGCTTAATTCAGCTATTAAACAGAGAAAGGTGTATCGTGCAGGCTACGCATGCGTCGCACGTATCGGCCTGAACTGACTGACAGCACGAAGACTACGGCAACACGTGCCTGTGAATGCCGACGACTATATATACCCTGGGTGTTTCCTGATTAAACGTTCTTTTTCATACTTGGATTTCGTTCAAACGACACAGCAGCGACGCGCATTCGAGGCGCCCGCCACCGACAAACAGCGCCTCATCGGCCGCCATAGGAAGATGCGCTTCGCTTATTCATTTGAAAGTGGTGGCTAAAGAAAAGCTGATGACATCGCGCCACAATATTTGATGCAGTAATTCATTAGTGAGGCGGCGAGAAATGACAAAACATGCAAGCTTCCCAAAGCGCGTTCACATTCTCTAATGAAACGTTTATGTAGTCACTTAAAACAGGCACTTGCCTAAGGGTCGAAAGGAAATAAAACACAGAGTGACGTTGTTTATTTATGTGTTGAGGCGCAGAGTGCGCATGTATGTCTCGGGGAGATTACCCCGTGTGCGGTTATTCTCGTTTCTAGTCGTCTGAATATGTAAAGACTCCAAGAGTAGTCTTGAAGACAGCCGCTTCTCTGATGCTCGCAGCATCTCAACCCATGGTGTGGTTAGTAGTCTTGCGATGATCCGCCAAGGCGTTTCAACTTGCATTGCCCTTCATGACATCGTTGTCGTGCTGCTGAATCCTTCTTTTAAAGTTCTAGGATGTGTCACAACCCTTAATCTCGTAGATTAGCGCTGGAAATCTTGACCTCTGCAAAGGGTATTTCACGCACACGAGCTTCTGTCTTGGTTTGTTCGCACGTGTGCGATTTTTACACCGTACTTGCGAAAATCTAGCACGCACACCCACTTATGTCGAGGATTCCGCATATTCCATTGAACTTGTAAGAGACCATCGATGACGATGAGCTGATGGTCTCTTTCGACGTAAAGTCGATGTTTACTTGCGTGGCCGTTGATTACGCAGTCCAGTATTGCAAGGAGCTTCGCGAGAACGACGCTTTGCTACCTCAGCGCACGCCATTTGAAACGCAAGAGTTATGCAGCCTCCCGAAATTGTGCATGAACAACACGTATTTTCTGTTTAACGAAGACTTTTACAAGCATCGGTTCGGCACAGCAATCCGAACTTCTCTTTCCGTCACCTGTGCAAATATCGCCCTAGAGGCACTTGCAAATTCTGCGATTACCTTGTACAAGACCACTCCAAAACCTTTTGTCCGATAGATAGACGACTGTTTTTATGTGATTCGTCGCCAATAGCCTTTCCTTGAGCAGTCTTTAATACCAAGTATCCAGTTCACCATGGAAGAAGAAAACAGTGGACAGATTGCCTTCCGTCCTCATAAACGTTCGGCCAAAAGTATTACAGCTAGTGCGTATCGGAAGCCGACCCACACGGGGAGATACCTGCATGAGGTTCGACTCTGCACTTGGCTCTTCTCCCACGCATTGCGCATCTGCTCCGAGCCTGGACTGCGACAGCTAGCCGTGGTGAGGAAGGACCTCTCCCACAACGGCTGCCCACGCAAGGGTACAAGAGAAGCAGACACGGGCGGCTGTACCCTACGCACAAGGCATCAGTGAGGCACTGGCATGCGTTTTTGGCAAGTGTACGGTGTAAAAATCGCACACGTGCCAAAAAACAAACCAAGACAGAAGCTCGTACGTGTCAAAGACCCTTTGCAGAGGTCAAGGTTTGCAGGGGTAATCTACAAGATTCCGTGCAACAGTCGTGACGCGTTCTAGATGGGCGAAAGTGGGAACTTTAAAAGAAGCATTCAGCAGCACCAGAACGATGTCAGGAAGGGCAACGCAAGCTGAAACGCTTTGGCGGATCATCACATGAGTACTAACCACACCATCTGTTGGCATGCTGCGAGGATAATCGCCACAGAGAAGCGCCTGTCTTGACTACTTTTGAATCTTTACATATTCAGACGACTATAAACGCGATTAACCGCACACGGGGTAATCTCCCCCGAGACATACATGGGCGCCCCTTAACACATAAGTAAACGACGTCACCCTGTGTTTTACTTCCTTTTGAACCTTAGGCGAGTGCCTGTTCGTATGACAATGTAACGCCTGACGAGTTTTCGTCGAACCTGGGACAACGTGCATGATACGCGGTGCCGCCTCTTTGGAATCACTGGGCTCGCCTGCTGACCGAGCGCCGCGCGGCACGTGCTTCGCAGCTCGACCTTTCCGCGCACAGCCGCGGCTGCAGCTGCTGGCCCGCGCTATCGCCTTTGCCTGTACGCGCCAGCTATCGATTGGCCACCGTGTTCGTCAACGCGGAATGCTGGCAGACACGTTAACTGTGTAAACAGACAACGAGTCGTCAGAAAGAAAGCGAGAGAAACAGTAAATTCGTACGCAGGGATGGAAACAAAAAAAGCCCCGCTGGTATTTACAGAGACGGCAAGAGCCAAAGTCTGCACGAAAACGCCTCGGCTATCCGAGGACACGCCACGGAACGAGGCTTGCGCGGGCTGCACAGGGAGACAACTGGGCGCGCGCTCGCAACGGATCATTGCGAGGCCAGCGAAAACTGTTGGGACCCGAAATAGGGTGGGAGGATTAACCGCTCGGCAGCCAAGTGGTAAGACGATTAGAGTTCAATTCTGGGGGCTTCCGTGCCAAAAGCACGACCATGAGGCACGCCGCATTCATTCTGACCACCTGGGGTTCTTCAACATGCACGGTACACGGCGCTTTTACTGCACTACACCCCCACAGAAATGCGGCCGGGATTCGATCCCGCGACATGCGGCTTAATATAGCGCGACACCGTGTAGCCACCACGGCGGCTGCCGGAATCCCGTAAGGAACGGTATAACACAGTACTTATCAGAGCACTGCGTTGGGCTAGTTATGACTTCTGAAGGATGTTTGGCACAAGGCTATAGTAAACGGAAGAATAAGAGCGGGCAATGAGAGCCTCTGTCTCCTTGTATTCCGTTGATTTTAACCCAGCGTCAGACATCCGTCACAAGACGGCGATACAAGTTTTAAATACGAAAGTTGAGATCGAGATCAGATAGGCAAAACGCTAAATGGCGATAGATGCAGCAAAACCCGATTAAATCAAACACGTTAGGTGACCCTATTCCAAAGGGGATGCCAAAAAACGTCACCAGCTGGGAAGCGCAGGTTCCCCATAGCGTGGCGCTGCTGAGCGACGCGGGTTCCGATGGGAACGCTCGCATCAAGCACAGAACGCCGGGTGGTCGACCGGAGTCACACACCACGGCATGCCGCATAGTCAGATCGTCCTTCACCCTCTGTGTTACTGCCCGTCCTTCGACAATTAACGACATATTCTGCAAGCGAAACTCAACCTGCTAGATAATAGAGCACTCTCGGAAGGGACACAAGCATTCTTGAATGCAAAAGGCCACAAAAGTCCTTCTGCACTTCGTGGAGGACACTGAATTGTAAAAAAGAAAGAAAACATTAAATTATGGCGTTTTACGAGCCAAAACCACTTTCTCATTATGAGGCACGCCGTAGTGGAGGACTCCGGAAATTTCGACCACCTGGGGTTCTTTAACGTGCATCTCAATCTAAGTACACGGGTGTTTTCCCATTTCGCCCCCATCGAAATGCGGCCGCCGTGGCCGGGATTCAATCACGCGACCTCGTGCTCAGCAGCCCAACACCATAGCCACTGAACAACCACGGCGGGTGACACTGAATTGTATGAACGCTTGTCACAGTGCAGATCCCTCTGCGACTGACTGCAACTATTATTTTTATTTTCTCTCCTTATCTATTCTTCCCCTTTCCCCCACGAAGCCGCGCACGTCCTTGGTTAGCCTCCCTACCTTTCCCTCTTCCTTTCTCTGTCTCGGGCACGGAAAACCCGAGAAGTTGATTTTTCAATAAGTTTAGCCCACCGCATCAGACACCAGCATCGGTAATACTGCAACTCTTTTAATCAGCTTTATGCAAGAGCTATCACGCGGCTCCTGTACGCCTGCTAAAACGCGCATGTGGTGGTGTGCACAGGACGCCAGTAGAGCATACACAGCGTGAGGCTGTATGCACTGACGTCATCTAGGCCGACATATTGCTCTGCAGCCAGCAAGGTGAAAAGCTGCTCTTTATCTCGGCCCGCTTCAGCAGCTCAGTGGAAGCTGTAAATAGAAACAAAAATGGCCTACGGTGACGTCATGCGAACACTCCGGCTCAAGTTGAACTCGCAGTGCAGCGAAAGCTACGGGGCCTGTGATGCGCGCGCACAGATTGTGTCGGTGCGCAGCTTTGCCGCGTTCTCCGAGAGCGAAGCAGACGACGCCGAGCAGACGATGCCAGCAGTGGACACGCCGAATGATGGCATACGCCGCACAGTCCGTCGATCAACCGTCAGTGCGGCTCTACGCCTCATCAGTCCGCCATAATTACGGGGCGCTTCCTAATGAGCGTCGACCTTGGACGGGGCGTTGATCCTCCGATCGCGCCGACACGCACCATGTAGCAAGTCTCGGGCAACGTTCGGAGTAAATAGAAAACGCAGTATATCGCCTCCGGTTCCATAAACTGGCTTTTATTAATGCGAAAGCATTATATGCCCCATTACGCGAAAATCCGTCAGCGTGACCGGAACATGGTACTAAAATTGGCCGACGACGCAAACACTAATACCTGAAATTTCTCAGCGAGGTTCTTGTAAGCGAAGAGCTTTGAAAAGGAGCAGATTTAGCTCTGGGTACGAATCGCGCCCGGGGTGCGAGGCGAGCACGCTTCCCGGTCGCCACGATGTCTCCGCGGCTGACCAGAGGCCCAGTCGCTGGCCAATGGTCGAGAGGACGTCATCAGTGCGTGAAATACGTTCAGCGGTCTGCGAACGGTTTCGCATTTCCACACGCAAGCAGTCCTAATTGTATCTGCCATTTTTCGCTTTTCTGCCTGGAACCTCCCGCGGTTAGTTAGGATAGCGAATTGTTAAATATGGACTCACTATCTGTGACTTCGCGTCTCCAATAGACAAAAGAAGAAAAAAGACAGGACACGAATAAGAATTCAAGCTGCGTTCACTTGTTGAACCGCACATCATGATTATGATACCATGTGATGCACGAAACACCTTTGGATGTTTTCCATAGATAAAAAATTTAAAGCATATGTTTTCGTGGTTTTTAAATTCCTATATTCTAAAACAATAAACTGTGCTGCATGTATATTTTTTTTAATCCGAGAATAAACGTAAGTATCGCGGGAAGAACTCGTAATTTCTAGGCTCCCTTTAACTTTAGGAAGTTCATGCGCACTCGACACGAACATAAGGGAGTCGGGAAATATTTCATCTGGTCGGTTGCGTAGGAAAATCACCGCAAATGTGCACCTTGCCTTCAGCCCTCCTTCAGATCATTCACTTTATACGCGTGTTATCGCCCTGTTGTGGTCGTTGATTTTTTCAGTGTTATATTCATCATCATCATCAGCCTGGTTACACCCACTGCAGGGTAAAGGCCTCCCCCATACTTCTCTAACAACCCCGGTCATGTACTAATTGTGGCCATGTCGTCCCTACAAACTTCTTAATCTCATCCGCCCAACTAACTTTCTGCCGCACCCTGCTACGCTTCCCTTCCCTTGGAATCCAGTCCGTAAAACTCAATGACCATCGGTTATCTTCCCTCATCATTACATGTCCTGCCCACATTGCCCCCCCCCCCGCATTTCTTTTTCATGATTTCAACTAAGATGTCATTAACTCGCGTTTGTTCCCTAACCCAATCTGCTCTTTTCTTATCCCTTAACGTTACACCTATCATTCTTCTTTCCATAGCTCGTTGCGTCGTCCTCAATTTGGGTAGAACCCTTTTCGTAAGCCTCCAGGTTTCTGCCCCTTACGTGAGTACTGGTAAGACACAGCTATTATACACTTTTCTCTTGAGGGATAATGGCAACCTGCTGTTCATGATCTGAGAATGCCTGCCAAACGCAGCGCAGCCCATTCTTATTCTTCTGATTATTTCCGTCTCATGATCCGGATCCGCCGTCACTACTTGCCCTAACTAGATGTATTCCCTTACCACTTCCAGTGCCTCGCTACCTATTGTAAATTGCTGTTCCCTTCCGAGACTGTTAAACATTAATTTAGTTTTCTGCAGATTAATTTTTAGACCCAGTCTTCCGCTTTGCCTCTCCAGGTCAGTGAGCATGCATTGCAATTGGTCCCCTGAGTTACTAAGCAAGGCAATATTATCAGCAAATCGCAAGTTACTAAGGTATTCTCTATTAACTCTTATCCCCAATTCTTCCCAATCCAGGTCTTTGAATACCTCCTGTAAACACGCTGTGAATAGGATTGGAGATATCGTATCTCCTTGCCTGACACCTTTCTTTATTGGGATTTTGTTGCTTTCTTTATGGAGAACTACGGTGGCTGTGGAGCCTCTATAGACATCTCTCAGTATTTTTACATACGGCTCGTCTACACCCTGATTCCGTAATGCCTCCATGACTGCTGAGGTTTTGACTGAGTCAAACGCTTTCTCGTAATCAATGAAAGCTACATATAAGGGCTGGTTATATTCCGCACATTTCTCTATCACCTGATTGATAGTGTGAATATGGTCTATTGTTGAGTAAGGTCTAAGGTGTTCCTGATTCTATTTGCGATTACCTTAGTAAGTAGTTTGTAGGCAACTGACAGTAAGTTTTTCAAGTCTTTGGCGTCCCCTTTCTTATGGATTAGGATTATGTTAACATTCTTCCAAGATTCCGGTACGCTCGAGGTCATGAGGCATTGCGTATACAGGGTGGCCAGTTTCTCTAGAACAATCTATCCACCATCCTTCAACAAATCTGCTGTTACCTGATCCTCCCCAGCTGCCTTCCCCCTTTGCATATCTCCCAAGGCTTTCTTTACTTTTTCCGGCGGCGTTACCTGTGGGATTTCGAATTCCTCTAGACTATTTTCTCTTCCATTATCGTCGTGGGTGCCACTGGTACTGTATAAATCTCTATAGAACTACTCAGCCACTTGAACTATCTCATCCATATTAGTAATGATATTGCCGGCTTTGTCTCTTAACGAATGCATCTGATTCTTGCCAATTCCTAGTTTCTTCTTATCCGCTTTTAGGCTTCCTCCGTTCCTGAGAGCATGTTCAATTCTATCCATATTATACTTCCTTATGTCAGCTGTCTTACGCTTGTTGGTTAACTTCGAAAGTTCTGCCAGTTCTATTCTAGCTGTAAATTTAGAGGCTTTCATACATTGGCGTTTCTTGATCAGCTCTTTCGTCTCCTGCGATAGTTTACCGGTATGCTGTCTAACGGAGTTACCACCGACATCCATTGCACACTCCTTAATGATGCCCACAAGATTGTGGTTCATTGCTTCAACACTAAGATCCTCTTCCTGAGTTAAAGCCGAATACCTGTTCTGTAGCTTGATCTGGAATTCTTGTTTTCCCTCTTACTGGGAACTCATTGAATGACTGCTTATGTACCAGTTTCTTCCGTTCCCTCCTCAGGTCTAGGCTAACGAGTTCTTACTATCCTATGGTCACTGCCGCGCACCTTGCTGAGCACGTCCACATCTTGTATGATGCCAGGGTTAGCGCAGAGTATGAGGTCTATTTCATTTCTAGTCTCGCCGTTCGGGCTCCTCCACGTCCACTATCGGCTATCCCGCTTGCGGAAGAAGGTATTCATTATCCACATATTATTCTGTTCCGCAAACTCTACTAATAACTCACCCCTGCTATTCCTAGTGCCTATGCCATATTCCCCCACTGCCTTGTCTGCAGCCTGCTTCTTGCCTACCTTGGCATTGAAGTCGCCCATCAGTATAGTGTGTTTTGTTTTGACTTTACCCATCGCCGATTCCACGGCCTCATAGAAGCTTTCGACTTCCTGGTCATCATGACTGGATGTAGGGGCGTATACCTGTACAACCTTCATTTTGTAACTTTTATTAAGTTTCACAACAAGACCTGCTACCCTCTCGTTAATGCTATAAAAGTCCTTTATGTTACCAGCTATATTCTTATTAATCAGGAATCCGACTCCTAGTTCTATAAGTGTTATATTGTTTTGTGTCAAACAAGGTGGTGTTTTGTACGAGTTTAACAGTATACAGTGCCAGTACAGCCGCTCACATAAGCAAATGTCCTTATGCGGCCTGGCTTTTCAAAACTTGGCAAATAACTTTTAAGCGCAAGTTTAGCCCGAAACCTGGGCTCTCAGAGCGCCTCAATGTAGGGTTGCCTTAAGCAGCGCCATTTATCAGACTGTATTATTGCGAGATGCAGCGATGGCGTAGAGGCGTCCGCCTCGCGTGCAAGAGAACCGCGGCTCGAATCCCGGTGCCACGCAATTCTCCACCGGTTAAAAAAAAAATCCGGGTGTTCATAAAATTGTGTGAACAGGCCTGGAGTGCGGCCTGATCCCGGTGACCAAAACCGGTAACGCACTCCCTCACCAGAGCAGGATTGGCCACCCTGGTGCAGTAACTGGCCACAACCTCCCATATGAATACAACAATCAAACCCCGGCCGTCAGTCCCCAGCAGCTGCGAAGCAACTGACCACGGCGGCGGTCAGATCTGTGACGCAGCAGAGGGCCGGTGCTAAGAATTTTTGGATCCGGACAGGCCGCCGTTGGAATATGAACCTGGCAACGTTTAACGCTAGAACGTTATCCAGTGAGGCGAGCCTAGCAGTGCTATTGGAGGAATTAGAGGGCAGTAAATGGGATATAATAGGACTCAGTGAGGTTAAGAGGACAAAAGAAGCATATGCAGTGCTAAAAAGCGGGCACGTCCTTTTCTACCGGGGTTTAGCGGATAGACGGGAACTAGGAGTCGGATTCCCGACTAATAAGGATATAGCTGGTAACATACAGGAATTATATAGCATTAACGAGAGGGTAGCAGGTCTTGTTGTGAAACACAATAAGACGTACAAATTGAAGGTCGCCTACATGAAGGTCGCCTACAAATTGAAGCGCGCCTACATCCAGTCATGACGACGAAGTCGAAAACTTCTATGAAAGTGGAATCGGCGATGAGTAAAGTCAAAACAAAATACCCCATAGTAACGGGCGACTTCAATGCCAGGGTAGGCAAGAAGCAGGCTGGAGACAAGTCAGTGGGAGAATATGGCATAGGTTCTAGGAATAGCAGGAGAGAATTATTAGTAAAGTTTGCAGAACGGATTTCCGGATAATGGATACCTTCTTTCGTAAGCGGGATAACCGAAAGTGGACGTGGAGGAGCCCGAATGGCGAGACTAAAAATGAAATAGACTTCACACTCTGCGATAACCCTGGCATCGTACAAGATGTGGACGTGCTCGGCAAGGTGCGCTGCGGTGACCGTAGGATGGTAAGATGTCGAATGAGCCTGGACTTAACGTGGTAACGGAAGAAACTGGTACATAAGAAGCCGATCAATGAGTTAGCGGTAAGAGGGCAAATATAGGAATTCCGGATCAAGCTACAGAACAGGTATTCGGCTGTAACTCAGGAAGAGGACCTTAGTTTTGAAGCAATGAATGACAATTTTATGGGTGTCATTAAGGAGTGTTGTAAGAGTTTGTGTCGGGCATAAAATAAGTGGTAGCTGGCCAATGCCGTCGTCCGGCTCATCCACGCTAAGGATATTGATGAAGGGAGGGACTTGTTCTCACCTAGAACGAGGAATATCGGATTTATTTAGAATATCTACATGAAGGGTGGAAAGCGTTACATTTCATCAGTCTAGCATCACTGAATAAGAAAGCACACCGAACAGCTGGAAAACGCTGCTTAAAAACCCTCTGTCCTGCCTAGATCCCTCGGTGAGGGAAAGCTGTCATTCAACTTTCTTCCAATATGAGCGTCCAAAGTCATCGCAGTCGACCCGCCTTTGAGGGGTGTTAGGGTTGGCGTCTGGCACCACGTGCAGAAAGGAATTTCAACCGACCATCTAACCCTGCCTCGTCGAAATGAGGCGTGACTTCGCCTGCTATTGTTGGCGTCCCGCACGTCGTGCACAATGAACTTTCTCTCACCCGACCTTCTTCCACCAGGCCTCGTCGAAATAAAGCGTGACTTCCTAATTCGCCATGACCATTTGGAGTGTCTGCCGGAAGCCCCAGAGTGTACAGGACTCTTTTGTGTGTGTATGTGTGTGTGGGTGTGCGAGTTTAGAGAGACCCTTTCCTCGAATTGAACCCAGAGGAGAACTTCCACAAACGCGCAACGCGCAGAAGAGGCGGACAGGCATCTACAATTCCAGGAGGCGGGACGGCCTCTTCCTTGCAACAGGCTCGGTATAAACAGAGTAGGAGGGGCCTCCTTTCTGTGCCGGTCACGTGACGTCGACGGAAGCAAGATCCAGCCCACGATTGTAGAGAGCCTATTTAAGGGGCTCCAAGATGTACTTTTGATCACTTCATGCTCTTCTCATTTTCTTTCATCTACCTTTGAATAAACCGTGCAAGTTTCGCACTAGAAATCGTCTCGCCCTTGCTTGGTCGCCATGGTCTACCGTATGCCTGCATCCCGCCGACAACGCCACGCTACCCAATAAGTAACGTCGGTCGAGCTTCAATAGGCAGGCGTTGCTACAACTCGGGAGCAGTACGATACGCTACCCCGGACCACGCAGCAAACTGACTGGCAACGATTGGGATACGCAACCCTGGAGACCCCAACTTGGACGACAACTGCGAGATCGTAGCCTCTTCGTCCTGGCGACAACGTTCGGAAGGAAGGTGTCTGGATTCATGACTGCATATGGTGATGATGATGATGTGTGGTGTTTTGTGGCGCAAGGGCCAGATTTGGCCAAAGAGCGCCATGACAAATGGTGGTGTTAACGATGTAGTATGGAAGATGTGACTTGGCTGTAAAGTGGCCTAAAAATAGTAGCTGTAAAGTGCGTAAAATCTACGTGCTATAAAATTATGGCAATGACTAGTGACGAAGACTGTGAAGATTAAAATCCATCGTAAAAGAATGATGCATTGTTTAAAATATTCGAGACGTTTAATTGCTTACAGCACTACTGCCTCGCCAGAGCCCTTGAACCACAAGGGCCTAGAGGCATGTGCTATTCAAAATAATTATCGCAGCGGCATCCTCTGAAGAGAGGAAGCGCTACGAACGTGTGGGGCTAATAACATGCAACACAACATCTTTCAAAAAAGCTAAGATGGCGTTGGTGTCAAAGAGTGGTTCTGGACCAAGTAACATAACAGGATGAAAGGGGATGTGGTGCCTGTATGCTAAGAGAAAATGTTTTTTTCTTACGGGTTCGGCTTCCCGACACTCCAGTAGGACGTGGAGGACGGTCAGCCTCTCCCCGCATCTACCACAGGTTGGAGGCTCGTTTCCCGTGAGTAAGAAGTTATGTGTGCCAAAAGTGTGTCCTATTCTTAGACGGCAGAATAGGACATCTGTCCGGCGGGATTTTGTTACAGGAGGCCAGAAAGCTAATTGTGGCTTTATTACATGCAGTTTATTATTTGTTTCCATGTCCCACGAGCGTTGCCAGTAGTTCCGCAGTTTTCTGCGCAAGTAGGGCCTCAGATCTGTGACAGGGACTGCTGCGGTAGGATTTACAGAATACGATGCAATTGATGTGGCCATCTGGTCCGCCAGAACATTGCCTTCGATGCCCCTATGACCGGGCACCCAGCATATGATGACATGCTGGTTACATATATACGTTTTACATAGGACGGAATAGAGTTCGTTGATGACTGGGTTTTTGTGCTTAGAAAATGACATTAAGGCCTTCACAGCACTTAGGGAGTCCGTATATATAACTGATTTCTCGAGTTTTGATTTCTTTATATACTTTACAGCCGACAGCAGTGCGTAGGCCTCAGCCGTAAAGATGCTTGTTTCCGGATGCAGTACATCGGATTCCGAGAAGGATGGGCCGACGGCTGCATAGGACACCCCATCGTGTGACTTTGATGCGTCTGTGTAGAACTCCGTACAGGAGTGTTTGTGCTGGAGTTCCCGGAAATGCATTTGGATTTCAAGTTCTGAAGCGTGTTTTGTGACTTGCATGAAAGATGTATCGCATTGTATCAACTGCCACTCCCAAGGAGGTAGCAGCTTGGCTGGATTCATTAGGCGAAGTTCGAGGAGTGGAACATGCATTTCATGACTAAGCTCCCTCACACGCAGCGAGAAAGGCTGTCTTACGGAAGGACGATTACGAAACAGTGTAGCATATGTCATATCATTAACGGTGTTAAAACAGGGATGTTCAGGATTAGAATGGACTTTCAAAAAATATGTTTGGCTGATGTATGTTCTCTGGATATGAAGTGACCACTCATTCGATTCTGCATATAAACTTTGTACGGGACTCGTTCTGAAAGCTCCTGTGGCTAAACGGATACCCAGATGGTGAACAGGGTCTAGCCTCTTTAGCGCGCTCGGGGCGGCAGAGTTATATACCACGGCACCATAATCTAATCGTGACCGGATGAGGCTCTTATAGAGATTCATTAGGCACTTCCTGTCACTACCCCACGTCGTCTGGGATAGAAGTTTCATTATGTTCATTGTTTTTAGACACTTTTCTTTAAGATGTTTAATGTGTGGGACGAAAGTGAGTCTATTGTCGAGTATAACACCTAGAAATTTGTGCTCTTTGTTTACAGGTATCTGTTGTCCACACATTTCCAAGCAAGGATCCGGAACCAGGCCTCTCTTCCTTGTAAAGAGCACGCAAGAACTCTTTTGAGGATTGATTTTAAAACCATTTTTCTCTGCCCACCCTGACACCTTGTTCAAACCATGCCGTACCTGTCTCTCGCATACTGCGACGTTACAGGATTTGAAGCCTATTTGAATGTCGTCCACATAGACAGAATATAAAATGGCCGGTGGTAAGGAAGCACGAAGTGTTGTCATCTTAACAATAAAGAGTGTGCAACTGAGCACGCCACCCTGGGGTACACCGGTTTCTTGTATAAAAGGACGTGACAGCACATTGCCTACTTTCACGCGGAAGGTACGATTGGACAAGTAGCTTTTTATTACGTTTAGCATATTACCATGAATGCCCATTTCTGACAAATCTCTCAAGATTCCGTAGCGCCAGCTCGTATCGTACGCCTTCTCCATATCGAGGAATATCGATAAGAAAAACTGTTTGTGTACAAACGCGTCACGAATATGTCCTTCAATACGTACAAGATGGTCGGTTGTGCAGCGCCCTTGTCGTAAGCCACACTGATAGGGATCAAGCATTTTGTTTTGTTCAAGAAAATGAATGAGTCGCCGATTTATCATTTTTTCAAAAACCTTACACAGGCAGCTCGTAAGAGCTATCGGACGATAGCTTGCCGCCATGGATGGGTCTTTCCCCTGCTTCAAAACAGGGACCACAATTGCTTCTTTCCATGCAGTTGGAAAGTATCCTGCAGCCCAAATAGTGTTAAAAATTGTGAGTAGTGTAACTTGGGTGTCGTTGTGTAGGTTGTCAATCATTTCATACATGATTTTGTCAGAACCCGGTGCGGAGCTCTTGCATGATCTCAAGGCAGCTCTGAACTCGGCAATACTAAATGGACAGTTGTATGGTTCATTCTTTCGACATTTTCCTATTAGTGGCTTACATTCTTCTATTTGTTTGTATTTGAGGAAGGATTCTGAATAATTTGTTGAACTTGACACGCTCTGAAAGTGCTCCCCAAGTGAGTCTGCCTGGTCTTGCAGCATATCACCCTGTGTGTTTACCAGAGGGAGTGAATATGTTTGTCGCCCTCTAATTCTATTTACGCGGTTCCAGACTTTCGCCTCATCTGTAAACGAGTTAATACTTGATAAAAAGTTCTGCCAACTTTCTCTTCTGGCCTGCCTGCGGGTTCTCCGGCCTTGAGATTTTACTTTCTTAAAGTTGATAAGGTTCTCTGCAGTGGGGGAGGCGCGTAGCAACCCCCACGCTTTGTTCTGTTTCTTACGAGCAATCCTACATTCGTTGTTCCACCACGGGACACGCCGTCTGCATGCCAAACCACTTCCTTCAGATATGCATTTAGATGCGGCATCTATTATGTACGCTGTAACATACTCCACAGCAGCATCAATTCCTAACGAAGACATGTCATCCCATGATATACTAGTTAAGTTTCGGAATTTCTCCTAGTCTGCTGTCTCAATCTTCCACGTAGGAGCCTGTGGTGGATATTCGTCTTCTTTAAGTGTTCTTAATAGTATGGGGAAATGGTCGCTTCCGTAAGGATTATTCGTAACTTCCCATTCGAGTTCAGGCAGTATGGAGGGGGAAACTATGCTCAGGTCAATTGAAGAAAAGGTGTTGTTTTCAAGACAGTAATATGTGGGATTCTTCTTATTCAGAAGGCACGCACCAGAAGAAAAAAGGAACTGTTCAATAAGACGACCTCGCGCATCTACACGAGAGTCGCCCCATAGAGAGCTGTGCGCATTGAAATCGCCAAGAACAACATAAGGTTCTGGCAATTGATCTATAAATGATTGGAACTCATGCTTCGTTAATTTGTAATGTGGGGGTATGTAAAGAGAGCTAATGGTAATGAGTTTGTTTATGAGTACAGCTCGAACCGCCACTGCTTCGAGAGGCGTTTGTAGCTGTAAAAGTTGACAGGAAATACTTTTATGAATAAAAATGGCAACACCGCCTGATGATACGACAGCATCATCGCGGTCTTTGCGGAACTTAACATAAGGTCGGAGAAAGTTAGTGTGTTGTGGTTTTAAGTGTGTTTCCTGTAGACACAGCACTTTTGGATTGTGTTTTTGGATAAGCTCTTGCACGTCATCAAGGTTCCTAAGAAGACCTCTAACGTTCCATTGAATAATTTGTGTATCCATATTGAAGGTTAAAGGTGCTGTGTGTATGGAAACAGGTGATGCCTTAGGTTACAGAGCTCTTTCGAGGCCCTGTAACAGGGGTTCTGCCCTTTCTGGAGCGTTCGAGTGAGCCTCGCCGCTCCTTAGGCGCTTGGTGCGCCTTGGGGATAGGTGCAGTGTCCATTGCCTCTTGTGAGGCGCCGGACACGTGCTCTTGCGAGCGGGAAATTACCAGCGAGGGTCCCGCCTTGGAGGGCAAGACCCCTGCGCCCACCAGCCCGGAGGTCGATGGGGCTCCCTGGGGGATTTGGCTGCGCCGGCCGTTGCCAGCGCTGGAAGGGGCCGGGGAGGTTGGGGCAGCCTCGGCTGCGCCCACCTTCGGGGTCGGTGGCCCCGTCTGCTGTGTTGACGGAGCAGCGCTAGCTGCAACCGCCGCGGGGGCAGATGGCGTTGCTGCCGACTCACGGCTTGTGGGTCGGACAGCCGCCGGAGGCCGTTGTGACGCTGCCCCCTGACGCGCCACTTCGGCAAAGCTAGCCTTAGGTACGTATGGAACCCGCCTGCGTGCCTCTTTGAAAGATATGTTTTCTTTAACCTTGATTGTAACTATTTCTTTTTCTTTTTTCCAAGACGGGCACGACCGCGAGTACGCGGCGTGCTCGCCATCACAGTTCACGCAGTGTGGAGCGTTTTCGCATGTTTCAGACGTGTGTTCTTGGGCACTACATTTAGCACAAGTTTGGCGGCCTCGGCAGCTCTGCGAGCTGTGACCGAAGCGTTGGCATTTGAAACAACGCAGTGGGTTCGGCACGTACGGCCTAACGCGGAGCTTGATGTACCCGACCTCGATTGACTCGGGCAAGATACTTGATCCAAAAGTAATTATTAGGTGCTTCGTCTGAATCTCTTTACCATCCCGCCTCATCTTAATTCTTCTGACGTTGATCACATTTTGTTCGCTGAAGCCCTCCAGGAGTTCCGCTTCAGTCAGCTCAAGCAAATCATCATCTGACACAACACCACGGGTGGTGTTCATTGTACGGTGAGGGCTTACTGTTATGGGGGTCTCCCCAAATGACACTAGTTGCGGTAGTTTCTCATATTGTTTTACATCGCGGAGCTCCAAGAGGAGGTCACCGCTTACCATCCTCGACACCTTGTATCCTGGACCAAAAACATCATTGAGGGACTTTGAAACAAGGAATGGAGAAATGTTTCGCACTGCTTTGTTTGGCTTTTCGGAATGAATAACGTGGAAGCGGGGAAAATTCTGGGTTTGGCGTCCAAAAAACTTGAAGACATCTTCGGTGCGCCTTCGTTTCTGAGGGCGATCAGCAAGGGAAGGGAAAGAAGTTTCCATGGAAAAATGTATACATTCGGCAACAGCGCCGACCGCCCACCACGGAGCCCAACAAGGGGACGCGGCAGAGCTTGCATGCAAGTCTGCACGACGCCAGTCGTACGCCGTCACTATAACCGAATATGGTGTGCCCAAGGTTGGATAGCCACACAGGGTTAACCCTTGCCGCCAGGAGAAAAGAAGTAATAAGAAGAGAGAAGGAGACAGGAAAGGTCAAAAAGTGGGAGATAAAGACGAAGATTCGAAGAGGGAGAGACAGGAAAAGGCGACTGCCGATGTCCTCCAGGTGGGTCAGCCTGGAGGTGCCGTCTATGTGAAGCCGAGGCCGAAGAGGTGTGTTGCCTCCGCCGGGGGGCCTTAAAGGTCCGAACACCCAGCATCGGCTCAACCCCCAGGATCCCCTTTTCCCCAGACACGGCTAAGCCGCGCACGGCTACACGCGGGAGGGTCCAACCCTCGTGTGCTCGGGTCCGTGGTGTCGCAACGCACCAAACGCCTGCTGACGCAGACGCCCCTGTGGGGTGCATATGGTGAGTGCACGGCTTTCTTCGCTAAGATGTCACTTAGGTTTAATCATGAGAAGCCAACAAACACTGACACCAAGGACAACATAGGGGGAATTACTTGTGATTAATAAATGGAATGAAGAAACGATAAATTAATGCAAATTAAAGTGGATGAAAAAACAACTTGCCGCAGGTGGGAACCGAACCCACAACCTTCGCATTTCGCGTGCGATGCTCTACCAATTGAGCTTCCGCGGCGCTGTTTCCCCATCCACTTTCTTGGGTATTTATGTGTACTAGTAAACCCTGGGAGTGTTAGCCAGCGCCACCACTCACAGACCTTGACGGCGCACGTGGAACGTCCTTGTTGCCGCAGGCGTCACGACAACGTGATCTTTCTGGGTGAAGGCAACTGGTCAATAAACCCACTTACGCTACCTGAAGGCATCAACGTTGCCGGATTCGAGACCCTCGTTATGTAATAAACGAGAAGAAAGGGGTTCAACCGAGGGGCCCGATTTTTATTAGTCATATCATGAGAAGCCAACAAACACTAACACCAAGGACAACATAGGGGAAATTACTTGTGCTTAATAAATGGAATGAAGAAGCGATAAATTAATGGAAATTAAAGTGGATGAAAAAACAACTTGCCGCAGGTGGGAACCACGGTTCCCACCTGCGGCAAGGCAAGCATAAGGCAAGCTGTTGAGGCCTCCAATGTCTGTCTCCCTGTGGCCAAGATTCGTATCGAAGGCCCGTTTGGAGTACTGGTCATTGAAGCCGCCGTCCCGGCACATCTCCCGCCGCAGTATCCGTATTTGTTTTCTAACAAATCAGAGGATTTGCTACGACGCAAGAGAATCGGGTTTACTGAGGGAACAGTGCAAGCCCTAACTGGTTCCAAGGCAGTGTATAAATGTCCAGTGGTGAAGGAAACTGGTTTGACGGAAGATTTGTCAACCAGCACCAAACAGGAGAACCCTATAGGGCATAATGCGGAAAGTGCACCAGCGAAGGAAAAGGTCAGGAAAGCAGCAGAGCCTGAAATGTCTCGCGAGGCAGAATGCAGAAAGTTATTGAACGTAAGCCCTGCCACAATGATCGCCGAGCAGGAAATGCGTAAGGCACAAAGCAATGCTGAGCATTACTATGACAGGACGGCTCGCACGCGACGCTTTGAAGTTAGTTGGGGAAAAGGTAATGATCCTGAAACCCTCGTTGAATAACCAACCTGAGGAGATGCCTGTCAACTTTCCAGAGTTAACAGCAGTGACGGAGATAAAAGACATTCATGAGACCATTGACAAGCTAGTAGAGCAGGCAGAGTTGAATCCCAACCAGGGGGCCGTAGTGAGGGAACTCGTGTTTGAATTTAAAGACGTATTTTCAGACACACCGGGCTGGACCACTGCGATCGTTCACGATATCGAGTTAACCTCGTCGGACCCAGTTCGTTCGAAAGCTTATCGCGTTTCGCCTCGTCAACGTGGTCATGACCGCTGAAATAAACAAGATGTTAGAGCTAGGTGTAATCGAGCCAGGAGAGAGTTATTATACCTCGCCTCTTATCTTGGTTAAGGTCCCAGGAAAGGAGCCGCGACCATGTATCGACTACCGCCGGCTCAATTTAATCACGAAGGACCAGACTTATCCAATACCGCATATCGAAGAAAAGCTTGAGAAAGTGAGCAGTGCTAATTTCATCTCTACGCTCGATTTAGTCAGAGTGTATTGGCAGGTTCCGTTGACCGAGAGGGCAAGCAGGCTTGCGGCGTTTATTTCCCCGATTGGAGCCTTTCGTCCGAAAGTCCATAGCTTTGCATTGAAGAATGTGCCGTATTGCTTCTCTAGCCTTATGGAGCAGGTGCTACGAGGAATGCAGGACTTTGCACTTCCGTATCTCGATGACATAGCAATCTTTTCTTCATCATGGGCCGACCATATGCAACACCTGCGAACCGTGCTGTGTCGTCTACGAGAGGCCAACTTAACTGTTAAGGCCCAACCACACGCAGCACGGGACACGCGTCTCGCTACGCGTAGACGTAAGCGTACGCGTCTGCGTGCGCGTACGTGGGTAATGAAGGGAATGGTGGCCAGCCACACGATACGCGCACACGTGCGCGCTTCGCTGCGCGTAGCACAAGGTTGACAGACTAGCGATGGCGGAAACGTTCGTCTTTGGCTTTGAGAAAAGTTTATCCTTAATTTCATTATGGCCCGCCATTTTTATTTAATTTATCAATGTTAGATCTAGTACATTGTTTTTAAGTTGATAAATGCACGCCGTTTTTATCTACACATCCTTATGACAAGAAAAGCTACATCAATGATCAACATCACGCGCGATAGCGTCTGCTTGCCTACGACTGCAGCTGACATCTGCGCGCGACCACACGCGACGTTGCTGTTGAGCTTTTGCTTAACCACTTGCTTCGCCAGCATCAGCATTCTCTTCCCGCAATGTACCACATGAGAAAGAAGCTTTTGCTGCGGCTGCTCTTGCAAAGGTGGCGGGAGCGCAGAAAGCGTCTGCGGCTACGTTGGAGTGTCCGGCCAGTCTTTCAACTGCGTAACGAAGAAGACTTTACGGCTGTGAGTAACTTCTTTCCTTTCGATGATCCACAGTGGTAGAACTAGGAGCCAGTGTTTGGACATGGGGACATATCTTCGTCTGGACAGCACTTACATATCGGCGTTTTTAAGTGCGCGCATATAGGAGACATAAGTGAAAGGGTTGCAGTAGCAATGTGGGGATCGTACTCGCAGCGCGCGAACGCCCAATTCGCAGAACATCATCGCGTCGTCGGTACAAGGTTCGTCAAGGTTGACAGCACCTATCGAGACGATAACGTGACGCACGCGCACAGAAGGAACGACAAGAGCAGGGTGTAGTTCGGAAAGCGCGAAAGCATAGGCGAAGATCGGGCTGATTAGCCGCCGGAAGCACACAGATCGTATTGACACGTGTACTTATCTTTATCGGGCGACCACGTTTCGCCGCCTAACAAATGTTATTGTGCAGCGCGGGACGCGTCTGTATGTATCCGAAGTTTCTGGAAAGTTATCGATGCTTCTATCCGCTTTCTGTTGTCGCCGAACCTTATGTTATCTGATTTCATCGCCTGATGCGAATGGTGTAGAACTTTGTGGAAGGCACGCGGGTCCCAATGATTAGTCCGGTACGTTCGACGATCGATGTGTATAAAAGCCGATGCGCTTGACCCGTTGATCAAATTTTCGACGATCGCCGACTGTGTTCGCCGCTATCGTTGTGCTTTAAGTTAGCCTGTCTTTGTGGGCACAGGTTCGCCCAATAAAAGCTAGTTTTGTCTTTCACAGTATTGCTACTGTGTTCTTTAACGTCACTACCACGTGACAGTATATTGGATACGTGGTGACGACACCTCACGACGTTTCAACAGCCGTCTGTCTAACCCGTGTAGGCAGTACAACAAACCGTCACTAATTCTTTAGCTTCAGAGGGGAAGAAGCACTTGATTCTATCCAACAGACGATCTCTAATACTAATTTGGAGCTTCCTTCATTATTAACAGTAGACCATACTGTTTATACAGATCTTGGGTAGCACCCTCTTGCACAAAATTTGTAAGGATTTAGTTTTGTAATACATTTTCTCCTATTGGATATTTTATTTTATATCCAGCTTACTTTTTCTTCATTTTAGTCGATATTCTATTATAAATCTACTTTTCGACATTAGCACACCCCTACAAAAAGTTAAGGACTGCTAGTTATATTTGTGCCATTAGTATAGCACATAGATTCAAGAACACCTTTTCACACGTGTTGGTTGTCATATATGAAGCTTGTGGATGAGATACAATTTCCTATATTTTCTGTCTCTCAGAAGTGTGACTGTAGAATATGAAGTGTAATGTAATTAAATTGTGACCTGGCAGGTTTAAATGTTGTGCAACTAATTTTGGAAGTCTCTTGGCAGTGGCCGCACGATTTTTCTTTAATATACCATTGACTGGCTCTCCTGTTTTGCCGACACACCGTTTGTATTCAAGCATATAAACAAAGCAGGGGGTTAATCATGGCTACTGGCTATGCGTGTGTGTCAGTGTTCAGCTCCCGGTACCTGCGCGCGGGCAGAGCACGGTCCTTCTGCCAGGTAATAATGCACCAATTTTTACAGATGCAACGAATACGTCAGGATTACCACGGATTTTTCTACAAGTTCTTTCGCAAGACGCCACAGCTCTTTGACAAGCTATTGAGCTTTGTCGCAGAGGGCCTCACACGGCAGCACCACATTCAAGAAACCCCTGGAACCTGGAGAACGACTTGCTGGAGCATTGAGGTTTGTAAAGGATAGTTGCCCCTAGAGTAACAATGTGCGATTGCAGGAATACAGAACATCGTTTCCTTGTCATTTAATGTATCATTTATTTTATTTTATTTACATAATACTGTCCGCCGCCTTTTGGCAGCCAAATCACGAAGGGGTCACAAAACATTGAAGCAAAACAAAAGAAAGAATAAAACGACTGACAATGAGCGTGCATAAAAAATACTAATACATAATCTAGTTCATTATACACAACTGAATATTTATTAACTCATAAACAAATAAAAAATGGGACACAAACTGTTGATACAAAACGAGAAATAGCAATGAAGGTACTGACGATATGCGTGAAAAGAAATACCAGAAAAAATGATCACATGATCACAGCGACAAAGTTTCAACTTAGTGAATCACCAGTGTAGCAGTCATGGCTAACTTGAGAAACTGCCATCGAATGGCATCGCACAAAAGCTACCTCAGTGCGTTTGACCTTGCGCAACCTCTGAAACATGCACTGAGGAATGCTTGTACATGTAGTATTAAACAAAGGTAGTAGCTAACCTACACAAATAAATTTTGATCGTATGTCACCCAAAAAGGGCCCCCACAGCCATGCAGATCATTGCCAAGAAAAGTCATCATAATTAGTATGCAAACAATTGAGGCATGGGTACTAATTTTTTTTTTCAACTTGCATTCAAGCTACTTGGCATATGGGCAAGACATAAAAGATGTTGCCTTGGCTTATTGTGTGGGGATTGAGGCGGCTAGACTCTGCAGTGGTGTGTAAGTCGTATAGTCGCGATCCGTGCCTGTAAAGTATTAAACTGCAGAACAGCACGACAGCCGCAGAAATTCCTTACATTTTTTCAGCTTAAGAATTTTTTTAAAGCTCACATTCTGTTCATGGCTCCCATCAGGTAGCCCTGCTTCCTGCCAGAGAAGCAGGGTCATACGTATAAATGTCTCATTTACGCACTGCCTTCAATGTCACTGATTACGTACAAAGACTTTGGCCAAACATTCAATGCAAAACATGCTAAACCAACTCTGGAACTGCGCCACGGAATACACGAAAAAATGCAAGGAATGTGACTTGTGGATGATAGTTGTGGGAGAGGTAGAGGTTGTCTATGTTGGCAGCGAACCTCGCCTCCTGGCTATGAGGTGGCAAGACATTTCTCTTTCTGCTACCTCATCTAATAATAATACAATTTGAAAAATGCTTACGCTACTAGAACGCCTCGACAGGCTTTACAACTTGCAGCATATAACCGAAATTTTCAATGGGGACTGCTTGAAGGTCCGTTACATTTCCTTTTATTTAGTGCAGGCATCTCTAGATGCATGCACAAACTCTACATGCACAGGTGGTGAACTCAAAAAGGTTCATTGCTGCAAGACATGCTGAATGAGTAAAGACAGATGAAAGCGATAAACATCTGTCTTGCAACAAGAAACCTTTAGTTGCAAGTCACTGCTTGTTTCTCTATCGTAGCTGTGTTTCTAAAATATGTTCACACATCTCTACAGCCGCAATGGCCAACCAACCAGGCCCACAGATATCAACTTTATGAAATTCTTGAATAATACCGCACAAAATATGGATACAACACAATGTAAAATGAACAAAGAAGAAGAGCTGAGGGGTTTTGATATGGCAACAACAGACAAGGAAACGTAGTACAGCATAAAGGAAAATAACTGTCGTTTTATTTGTAATGTCGACATCACAAGGAGAACGGAAATGAAAGTGAACAAAATATAACTTGCCACCGGTGGGAGCTAAACCCAAAACCAATTGAGCTGGAGGCTATTCCACCATCAATTTCTTAGAATGCTTAGGTGTACTAGATTAGGCTCTTGGAGTGTTCTTGCACGAGTAACACTGGCTAACACTACCAGGGTACACTAACACTAACACACTAACACTACCGCACGAAGGTAGCTTATCTAGGTCATGTAATAGGGCAAGGCCATGGTCGGCCTTCCGAGGTTAAACTGACCGCAATAGAAAATTTTCGCAACCACGCACTAATTGCGACATCAGATCATTTCTTGGCTAATTGGCAGGTTATTACCAAAGATATATCCTGCGGTATTCTGAGATTGCGAGTCCTTTAACGGATGCTCTCAGAAAAACACAACCTCAAACGGTAAAATGGGATGATGCAAAAGAAAAGTCTTTTAGTATACTGAAGAACGCACTAACAAGTCAGCCAGTGTTGAACGCGCCCGACTACTCTAAGCCATTCATTCTTCAGTGTGATGCCCGCGACTGGGGTATGGGGGTGGTGCTTTGTCAAAAGAGAGATGACGAGAACGAACACCCTGTACTGTACGCCAGTAGAAAGCTTTCAGTTCGTGAGGAAGTATACAGTGCATCAGAAAAGGAATGCGCCTGCGTAGTATGGGCAGTGCAGAAGCTAGCTTGCTATATCGCTGGTTCAAGGTTCACCATAGAGACTGACCACTGTCCCCTCACATGGCTGCAGTCCATGTCTACGAAAAACGGTCGTCTTTTGCGCTGGAGCTTGGCTCTTCAACAGTACACCTTCGATATTCACTAAAAGAAGGGTAAGCTCAACGGCAATGCCGATGGTTTGAGTCGTTGCCCCTAGAGTATCGAAAGCCTCCTGCTCACCCAGGTTTCCATGGCATTTTTACGTTCGTTCATACGTTTTTCCGAAGTGTAGTCGATTGTTAGCTGATTTTAATAACCACGTCTTAACGCTTGCAAGACATGACTGTTTTTAGTGTTCAGGGGGGAGGGACGCGCGTAAGGAATGGGAAAGGTGTAGCGGGTTTTTCTTTTTTTTTTTAAAGCCTGGTCTGTCTTGGAGGAGGGTGGCCTTGTGCACGCTGCTTTGTGGTTGTGGGTCCGGCACTGTTCTGGGGTGATTGCTTGCCCACGCAGGAGACGAAAATTTGCGAGACCTGCATGCAAGACCAATTTCACCGGACCGGACCAGGGAGAAACGTCACAAGACCGCCACGAGGACTGATGACCACTCCCAGGACTCTACCAGCTACGAACGAAGGGTTCGTCACCTCTAAGGGGAATTCTGCTACTGAAACGCCGATCCCTCGCACAGCGGCTGCTGGCCCCTACACGTCGGGATCTTCCTCCCCCGCCGGAGATGCTGTTAGGGTTGGCGTCTGTCACCACGTGCAGAAAGGAATTTCAACCGACCATCTCACCCTTCTTCATCGAAATGAGGCGTGACTTCGCCTGCTATTGTTGGCGTCCCGCACCTCGTGCACAAAGAACTTTCTCTCACCCGACCTTCTTCCACCAGGCCTCGTCGAAATGAAGCTTGACTTCCTAATTCGCCATGACCATTTCGAGTGTCTGCCGGAACCCCGCCGTGTACAGGCCTCTTTTGTGTGTGTATGTGTGCGTGGGTGTGCGAGTTTAGAGAGACCCTTTCCTCGAATTGGACCTAGATGAGAACTTCCACGAACCCGCAACGCGCAGAAGAGGCGGACAGGCATCTACAATTCCAGGAGCCGGGACGACCTCTTGCTTGCAGCAGGCTCGGTATAATCAGAGGAGGAGGGGCCCTCTTTCTCTGTCGGTCACGTGACGTCGACGGAAGCAAGATCCCGCCCACGATTGTAGAGAGCCTATTTAAGGGGCTCCAAAATGTACTTTTGATCACTTATGCTCTTCTCATTTTCTTTCATCTACCTTTGAATAAACCGTGCAAGTTTCGCACTAGAAATCGTCTCGCCCTTGCTTGGTCGCCATGGTCTACCGGATGCCTGCAGTCCGCCGACAACGCCACGCTAGCCAATATGTAACGTCGGTCGAGCTTCAATATGCAGGCGTCGCTACAACTCTGGGGCAGTATGATACGCTACCCCGGACAACGCAACAAGGGGAGGGTTCACACACTCACTTCCCCACTTTAGTTTCACTGAACACACCGATGTGAGAGGGTTCTCGAAGGCAGGGGTTGATACGCTTGACACAAGCAGGCGCGTCTTGATTTAAGAGCTGACCCCGCAGTTTGACGCCGCGTCTGCCCATGGACTGTGACGATTTCTGAGGCCCGTGAGAAAGCACCGGTGTTTTGCGGTGCTTTCCACCGTTTAAAGGAGTCCCTGTGCCCCAAGTAGACCATGAAGGCCACAGCGAACCAAGTAACAATACTCGGTCCGCCGAACGTGGCTAGACTTGCCGGCGCCGTTGAGCTGTCCGAGGAGGCGCATAGTTGGCTTTACAAAGAGACTCGTCGCAGCGGGCCGGGCAGGGTTCGAAGGTCGCTTCTCCGAATATCGCCACCCCTTCTGGTCGAACAAAACTGCAGCGCGCTGGGAAGGGTTTGCAGTTCAGTACCCCTGTCGGCCGATCGTAACAGTGTGCAATAGAAGTCATTGGTAACTTCCTTATACAGGATACCGGTAAGCTATCGCAGGAGACGAAGGATCTAATTAAGAAACGCCAATGTATGAAAGCTTCTAACCCTAGAGCTAGAATAGAACTGGCAGAACTTTCCAAGTTAATCAACAAGCGTAAAATAGCTGACATAAAGAAGTATAATATGGATAGAATTGAGCATGCTCTAAGGAACGGAGGAAGCCTAAAAGCAGTGAAGAAGAAGCTAGGCATAGGCAGAAATCAGATGTATGCGCTAAGAGACAAAGCCGGCAATATCATTACTAATATGGATAACATAGTTGAAGTGGCTGAGGAGTTCTATAGAGATTTCTATAGTAACAGTGGCACCCACGACGATAATGGAAGAGGGAACAGTCGAGAAGAATTTCACATCCCATAAGTAACGCCGAAAGAAGCGAAGAAAGCCTTGGAAGCTATGCAAAGGGGGAAGGCAGCTGGGGAGGATCAAGTAACAGCAGATTTGTTGAAGGATGGTGAGCAGATTGTTCTACAAAAACTGGCCACCCTTTATACGCAATGCTTCATGACCTCGAGCATACCGGAATCTTGGAAGAATGCCAACATAATTTTAATCTATCAGAAAGGGGACGCCAAAGACTTGAAAAATTACAGACGGATCAGCTTACTGTCCGTTGACTACAAAGTATTTACTAAGGTAATGGCAAATAGAATCAGGAACACCTTAGACTTTGTGGGGACTCTCAGGCGTCCCCCGATATGTTGTTTTCCCGCATAGCTCCCATCTCCGGTAATCCGGCTTCGCCGCGTGGCCTGGTACTGGCGGTAATCGGTGTGGTTGAAGCACATTGCGAGAGATGGCGCGAGTTTGGCTCCGCTAACGCCAGCTAAGAGCGGGGTTACTTGGGCGGGGAAAGGAGAAGGCTCTTCCTGCTTGGCTCAGGTTCGGCGAGCGGCGCGGACGTTCCGCGCGTGCGCCGATCCATGCTTCTGCGAGACCGTCTCGCGAGGCCTCATTCGAACGCGCCACCGTTTGCGTGACTCTACGCGCGAACGACCAGGCATTGGTGTCCAGCATGGGGCGAACATATTCGCTCGTTATCCGGTCGCGGTGAGTCGGACTTCTGCGATTTGTCGCGCGCCCAGCGGCATGTTTTGTGGATAGCAACTCGGCTAACAGGCATTAGTCTATGAAAGGTGCAATAATGTCCTTGTGGTTGTTTGCAGTATGTGTTGTCGTTCATTTGTCCCAAGAGCACGGGTGAGAACTCCACAACTTCTGTCAACCAAAGGACAAGGCAAGATTTCGTAAAGGCTACTCAACAATACACCATATTCAACTATCAATCAGGTGATAGAGAAATGCGCGGAATATAAACAACCCTAATATATCGCTTTCATTGATTACGAGAAACCGTTTGATTCAGTCGAAACCTCAGCAGTCATGCAGACATTACGGAATCAGGGTGTAGACGAACCGTATGTAAAAATACTGAAAGATATCTATAGCGGCTCCACAGCCACCGTAGTCCTGCATAAAGAAAGCAGCAAAATCCCAATAAAGAAGGGCGTCAGGCAGGGAGACACGATCTCTCCAATGCTATTCAAAGCGTGTTTACAGGAGGTATTCAGAGACCTGGATTGGGAAGAACTGGGGATAAGAGTTAATGGAGAATACCTCAGTAACTTGCGAATCGCTGATGATATTGCCTTGCTTAGTAACTCAGTGGACCAATTGCAATGCATGCTCATTGACCTGGACAGGCAAAGTAGGAGGGTCGGTCTAAAAATTAATCTAAAGAAAACTAATCTTTAACAGTCTCGGAAGAGAACAGCAGTTTACGACAGGTAGCGAGGCACTGGAAGTGGTAAGGGAATACACCTACTCAGGGCAGGTAGTGACCGCGGATCCGGATCATGAGAATGAAATAATTAGAAGAATAAAAATGTGATGGGGTGCGTTTGGGAGGCATTCTGAGATCATGAACAGCAGGTTGCCCTTATCCCTCAAGAGAAAAGTGTACAAAAGCTGTGTTTTACCAGTACTCACGTACGGGGCAGAAACCTGGAGGCTTACGAAAAGGGTTCTACCCAAATTCAGGACGACGCAACGAGCTATGGAATGGGTTAGGGAACAAACGCGAGTTAATGACATCTTAGTTGAAATCAAGAAAAAGAAATGGGCATGGGCAGGACACGTAATGAGGAGGGAAGATAACCGATGGTCATTAAGAGTTACGGAATGGATTCCAAGGGAAGGGAAGCGTAGCAGAGGGCGGCAGAAAGTTAGGTGGGTGGACGAGATTAAGAAGTTTGCAGGGACAACATGGCCACAATAAGTACATGACCGGGTAGTTGGAGAAGTATGCGAGAGGCCTTTGCCCTGCAGTGGGCGTAACCAGGCTGATGATGATGATTATGATGAATCGCACATGTAATGAGCAATATCTGCTAATGACCACGCCAGCTGCATTTTGGTAGGGGCGAAATGCAAAAACACCTGTGGGGGTAGAACCCCAGGTGGTTTAAGTGAACCCCCTACGGCGTTACTCTTAGTCAGATCGTGATTTTCGCGATTAAAGCTCTAGAATATAATTTCGTTGTTGTTGTTCAGTAGAGGTATTAGCCCTCACGGAGGCTTTCCGTTTTGTTGCGATCGGCCAGCGGGAAAAAAAATTACAGTGTTTTACGTGCCAAAACGACTTTCTCATTATGATGCACGCCGTAGTAGAGTACTCCGGAAATTTCGACCACCTGGAGTTCTTTAACATGCACCTACATATAAGTACACAGGGGTTTTGGCATTTCGACCCAATCGAAATGCGGCCGCCGTGGCAGGGATTCCATGCCGCGACGTTGTGCTCAGCCGCTCAACATAATAGCCACTAAGCAACCACGGCAGATGGCTAGTGGCGGTAGTAGTGACCTTCTAGCCTCTCCTGCCGTATTGCAACGAATCCCTTCGTGAAGCTAACAATGCGTCCCTCTCAGACAAGCCTTCGGCGACGGCAAAGGCGAGACACGTTTGGCGGATCGAATTTTGTTTGCAGGTTCACTGTCGCCGTCACAGACGATGGGAGCAAGAAACCCCTGGAAAAGGCTGTTCTTCGGCCTTTCCTCACGGACTCCGCCACGGTCGTTTGACAGTCGTTCCTGGGTCATCCCAGGAACCAACATGCGCCAGCTCTAGTCAATCGTGACACTCCCTGTCTACAAAGCTCCCTTGCTTTCTGTGTGTTCAGTGAACAAAGGTGCGGGAGTTATCGTGTGAACGCACGCCCTCAACCCGGGTCCTTCGACGACTTTGGACTCTCCCATTGGACGAAGGTGGGGCGGCACATTTCCTCGGATCCAGGGAGGAGAGAGAGGATTTAAGCGGTCTTGTTCGGCTCCTCAGGGTGTGGTTCAACTTACTCACCCTAGACTGTAACGTTCTCAACTCTTCATGTAGATATTGTAAGTAAACCCAGTACTCCTCGCTCGTGATGAGAACACGTTCCTCTTTGCAACAACGTCATTATCATGGATGAGTCGGACGACGATATGGGCTAGCTAACCCTTTAAGATGCCCGACCCCAACTCTTACAACTGGTCAACTTAACATGCTGCTTTTAAGCGCAAGAACTTGAAAAAAGGAAGACAGTGAGAGGCAAAAGGAAAGGAAAGACTGTCGCTATATACTTACAGCCTGTTCCGAAAAACAGAGCATCCCATATATACACAAATATGCACATGCGCAAACGCATAAAACAAGCAAAGGACGTCAGCCAGCCGAAGGCATTGTTATTTATTTTATATGCTTAGCGATCTCAATTCAGAATCATAAAGTGTAACAGAAGTTTGACTCACGCAAGCTAGACCAGTGGTATGGATATGCAAAGCTTCTAACTGTTAACGTGCGGTTTTGTTTTTGGTTCTGCCTAGGATTCTGACAATAAAAAACAGTAGTTCACAGTCGGGACAACAGCTGCAATGCGCAGACAGGTTCGCAGTCATATCTTTCTTTAAACTATTAGCCTGCTCTCTCACTCTATTTGCGTGACTCTTACCGACGAGATTCCGGTTGAGAAAATGCTGCAGTTTTTACATTTATATATGACGTTTTCAATACAACATGTCTGTTGGTACTCTTCCCACGCGCTAAAAAAGAACTGTTACCGACGATTTTGCCCACTCGAGAATTGTAAAACGAGGGATTGCAACAACCTGCCCGGGGTCTGCGCTTAAAAATCGCGTGTTCGTAGGATCAACGCGAGTTTTGACAATCAGATCAAGCGGCTTTTAAAAGCCGGCTACCCTCGCTTGATGTTGACGTCACTGGGGCAAATTTTGCTGCAGAAGCAGAAAGGCAACAAAGCGCCTACGGAGGGCGATGAAGTCGAACGTAGCGCTCGAAAAAAGGCAAAAGTGGTCCCGTACGCGTATTTCAAATTGCTAGTAGCTACAGCGGGGCGTGGCACTTGCGGAGACGACGGACGTTTGCGCGCATGCGCGAGCAAGAGCGGGTGCGAGAGAGGAAATGTGGGGAGTTTTGCTCCTTGAAAATACGAATCTGCTTAGGTACTAACCAGGAGTTTCTTGGCGCGCGTTGTATGCGCTTGTCCCTAGGCGTCCCGGCAGAAGTCGCGGGGCGCGGTAGTGCTGAACTTAGCATCGCAAGTTGGCGGCTCGACGCAATTATATTTATTCGATCATGTTTTTACTTATGAAAACAACGTGTCATTATTTCGCATTATTGGCGGCGCCTCCAGGACATCAAAACTAAAAGCCGGACTGGTCCGCGGGTTGGGCCTCTGCGAGTCCCAACCCACGGGCCGCCCTGCTTCCAGCTTTGATCCCCCCGCTACCGCTTGGGTACCCCGGAGATCCTGCGCCGCCTGCTTTAATATAACCTGTGCTCTCCTGAGGCCTCCGTTTGCCGGTTACATGTGCCCTCCTGGAGCAGTGCTTGTAAAGAATCTGATCTATCGTCGCGACGAATAAGGCGACCCCCGACTTATAAACACCAGTCAGAACATTGTCCCTTCACACCCAGCGATCACCAAGCGGCGTCCGCGCCCACTGCCTCACCGCGCGGGCAGCCAGCGGCGGAGCGTATAAACCAACTCGACCGCACTCCGCGATGCCGGCATGTCTGGGGGACAAACGAATACAACGCGCTCTAAGAAACCTCCTCCGTAGTGCTTAGGCTGAGTCATATATTCAAGGAGCAAACGCCCCCAGATTTTCTCTCTCGCGCCTGCGCAGAAACGTCGAGCGCCGTCAAAAGCGCCACGCCCCACTGTACCTACTAGCAATTGTAAAAACGCGTCCCGTACCTTCACAGGGTTAGCCACAATCTCAAGAAAGTGGCCAACAGGTATGGAGTACCTGTGGTCTTCTCCGTCCCAAACAAGCTGGCTCATCTCTACCCCCTAAACAGCAATCATGGATTTGAGGACACAGCTGAGAGACGAATTTTTGCTTGTCAGGGAGAGACTGGGCCTAGAGGTACACAAGGAAATGATGAAATCGGAAACATTAGAGTTGATTCCGGAACAGGCCAGTGAGGAGGACATTAGAATAGGGTTAGAAATTTTTAGGAAAAGAGAGAAACGCGACAGAGGAATGCGAGTTCAGAAAAATGCAACTTCACCTTGAAAGTAAAGATTTCGAGTAGTCTCCAGCGAGTCAAAGGGCTCTGGAACAATCAAGTGGGGCAGAATCATACCGCATGGACATGCTTTTAAAGCCATGTAAAGTCGGGAACGTCATAGGGTTGTTGCTAGGAAAATCTGAAAGCACTTGCGAGAAGGTGAACTTCACTCCGAGTACATGACTGCTGTCTACGTTGCCGTGTGCAGCTGCTGAAGTAATCGCCAGACTCAGTGCGCAAGATGCATGCGATTATGCGAAGGTTAAGCTAGCTTTTTCAAGAACTACCACCTTTCAAACGAAGCTTTTAAGCAGAGGTTTCGAAACACGGGCAAGAAGGACAGACAGGGATATGCAGAGTTTGCAAATTCCATATTCTTGTCTCTGCAGTACCCTTACATTTTATCGAATCGGTTGGATCAGTTACTGCGTGAAAAAGGGCTTAAAATGGGAGAAGGCGTAGTACAGGCGTTGACGCGAGGCCAAGCTCGTAAAATCGCGTGGCTTTCGGCTGAAAATGGAAAAGTTGCTCCAGCGGAAGCAGCAAAAGAAGTAACTTCAGTAACTGAATCCGATCTAGGCTCGAGGGACGAAAAAACAGTTGAGGAAACCCTGCCAGCTGACCAGCTCAGTGAGAGCGTATCACTAGGGTGTCAAAGTTCAGGTAGAGCCAGCTGACGCACTCGCAAGCGAGACAGGGTCCTTCCTATAACCGGCCTCAAAGAACTATGATCAGCTATTACATGAGGACAGTGTTACGTTCGACCGGCGGAGGCTGGCGATCTTCGGGGAAGCGACCGTCGGAAAGGCACCGGTATGTCTGCGGCGGCGACTCGCTTTGTAAGGACGACAATGCATCGCGTCCCCAACGGAATGGCGGCGAGATGCCTAGACGCAGTTGGCAGAACAAGTATTGTTAGTGGATTCGACGTCCCCTTCACGGTTTGTTTGAAGCGGAGGAACTCTGGGAAGAAGACATCTTGCGGCGCCGTCTGACGGGCCTCAGAAGTCGTCAGTCAATGGACAGACGTGGCGGCCGCTGTCCGCTGGGTCAACGCTGGGATCAAGAGGCGCCTGCTGAGGACGAGACCCGTGTCTGCGAAAACCATCTCACCTCGGTGTGGTCAGTAAACCTGTGTGGAAGTGAGTGCGTAAACCCTCCCCCTCAAAGGCGGCTACGATGACTTTGGGCGCTCCGTTTGGTCGAAAGGCCATTTTCCCTCACCAAGGGATCTAGGGAGGACAGATTGTTTATAAGCAGCTGTTGCGCGGCTGCAGAGTGTGCATTCTCTCTCAGTCATGCTAGACTGATGAACTGTGGCGTTCTCATGCAGATACTGTAAATAAATTCTACATTCGTCCTTCTCGATGAGAACAAGCCCTTCCCTTCAACGTCCTCAGCGTGAATGAGTTGGACACGGCATGGGCGAGCTACCATCTATTTCATGCCCGACACCAATTATAACAACTGGCTAATAGCGGTGAGACGGACTTTGCGACGTGATGCTGTGTCTGCGGTGAGTATTCGGTTCTTGCTTTGACTCTCTAGGCTTCATTTTGTGGTTGTTCTGTTTAGAACAGTAGGGAAGCTGGATTGTTGATTGTTAGCGAGGTTGTGTTTACCTAGGTATGTTTAGCGAGCAGGACAATGGCAGTAAAGCTGCAATTCTGGAGTTAAGGACACTGATGAGAGACGAATTGTTGATTGTTGGTGAGGAACTGGGCCTAGAGGTACGCAAGGAAATGCTAAAATCGAAATTATTGCAGCTGATTTCCGAACAGGCCCGTGAGGAGGACATTGAAATTGGGTTGGAACTTCTTAGGAAAAGAGAGAAACAGGACAGAGAGAGAGAGAACGGGACAGAGAGGAACGCGAGTTAAAAAAAATGCAACTTGAACTTGTAAGCAAACGTTTCGAGTTGTCCCAAGGAAGTGAAGGGGCTCTGGGACGATCAAGTGAGTCAGAATCATACCGCATCGACCGGCTGTTAAAGCTATTTGAGGTCGGGAACGACATAGGTCGTTCCCAGGAAATTTTTAAAGGACTTACGAGAAGGTGAACTTCGGTCCGAGTACTTGGCCACAGCGGTTGCTGTCTATGTTGCCATATGAGGCTGCGGAAGTAATCGCCAGACTCAATGCGCAGGATACATATGATTATGCGAAAGTTAAGGCAAGCCTTTTGAAGAAGTATCGCCTTTCAACCGAAGCTTTTCGGCCGAGGTTTAGAAGCACAGGCAAGAAGGATAGCGAGGGATATCTGAAGTTTGCATGTAGCTTAAAGACCAACCTAGTCGAATGGTTGAAAAGCGCAGAAGAGTACGAGAGCAGAGACACGAATGTTGAATACATGCGTCTAGAGCAATTTTACAAAAGCATCCCACAATCTGTGAAACTGTGGGTGCAGGACAGAGGAAATGTAAACACTGTGGAAAGGGCGGCTTAATTAGCCAAAGCGCACGCAACGCGTAGAAAGCTGAACGCCGATGACGGAAATTGGGACGGTCGAAATGGACGGCGGAAACCAGTTCCGTTCAAAACGGGTTCGCAGACTAGACGACCGGAGCCTGTAGCCGTGGAGGGACAGCCCTCAGAAAATAGAGAGAAGTCAAACGCGGAAACCGTACAAAAAGAGCGGTAAAGAAAATTCGAATCCTTTAGACAGATGCGCTGCTATAAGTGAAACTCGGACATATCGCGGTAAACTACGGGAAGCCTAGCGCAGTTTTCTCCTACGTGGATAAAAAAGAAAAATACGAGAATATGGAACCTTTAAGCCCATATCTTTACGACCTGGAAAGTAATGGCAAACCATGCCGGGTGCTGCGAGACAGTGCCGCCACTATGGACATTGTACATCCGTCTTACGTGACGGTAGATGACGTCACTGGAGAAGTAGCATGGATAAACAGGTTGTAGAAGAACATAACGTGTGTCTCTGTCCATGGCCGAAGTCGAAATCAGTGAACCGTTCGGGGAGCTCGTGACCGAGGCTGCAGTTTCCAAATTTTCGTCGCTTCAGTGTCCTTACATTTTTTCGAATCGGTCCGATAAGTTACTGCGTGACTAAAGGCTGGAACTGGGAGAGGGCGTAGTACAGACGTTGATGCGAGGCCAAGCTCGTAAAATCGCGTCGCTTTCGGCTGAAAATGCAAAAGCCGCTCCAGCGAAGTAGCAAAATAGGTAAATTCAGTAAGCGAATGTGAGCTAGGCTCGAGGGACGAAAAAACGGTTCAGGAAACCCTGCCAGCTGACCAGCTCAATGAGAGCGGATGACTTGGGTGTCAAAGTTCACGCCTGCAGGAAGAGCCAGCTGACGCACCCGCAAGCGAGACAGGGTCGTTACTATCACCGGCCTCAAAGAACTTTGATCAGCTCTTACGTGTAGACAGAGAGTCTCTGGCAGCCGAGCAAAAGAAGGATGACAGCTTAGCTAAACTACATCACACAGCTAAAGAAGGCATTGCTAGGCGCAACGTGACGATACAAGACAGAGGAGGATTGTTGTATCGGCACTACAGAGACCGAAAGGGCAGGATTCTAGATCAGTTAGTCGTACCTACTAAGTACAGGGAGGACCTTTTGAGTCTCTGTCATGGAAACGGGTGGTCTGGCCACCTAGGCATAAACAAATCAAAGATTGTTTATGGAATACTACTGGCCTGGCTGTTTCAAAGACGTAGAAAACTTTGTAGAGAGAGACTGAAGAGGAAAGGCAGGGAGGTTAACCAGATATAAGTCTCCGGTTTGCTACCCTACACTGGGGATGGGGGATAGGGGTTAGAAAGATGAAACTTTGTAAAATCGTGCGACGCCTGCCTGGTAAACCAGGAGAAACATGGAAAGCTCCACTAAAGGTAGTGCCCTTAATATCAGAACCTTTCAGACGACTTGTGATAGACACGGTAGGGCCTCTACCAAAAACAAAGTCAGGTTCCAGGTACTTGTTTACAATGCTGTGTCCGGCTACATAGTTTCCAGAAGCAATCCCTCTGAAAGAGCTCAGCTCCACCGAAGTAGTAGACGCGCTTTTGACAATATTCGCACGAATTGGATTTCCAGCCGAAATTCAGGCCGATCAATGGTCAGTATTCACCAGCGCACTCACTTCCACGTTCTTACAAAAGTGCGGGGTAAAGTTGATACACAGTTCCGTCTATCATCCTGAGTCAAATAGTGTAGAGAGATGGCATTCAGTGCTTAAGCGTGTTTTGCGGGCGCTCTGTTAGGAGCACAAGGAGGACTGATAGAATTGTCTTCCAGCCGCTTTGTTTGCTTAGCGAACGGTTCCTCGTGAGGCTACAGGCTTCTCGCCAGCAGAACTAGTGTATGGGAGGACACTCCGTTCTCCACTGAGAATGTAAAGAGATATGTGGGAGGAAAGAGGAGAAAGTCCGACAGTGGTTGAATACGTGCTAAATCTGCTGGAACGGCTAAACGCAACCTAAGAACTAGTCGAAAAGAACATGGGAGTAGCTCCAAAGAAACCAAGTTCTATTACGACAAGAATGCGAGGCTTCGGACGTTTAACACCGGAGACCAGGTCATCATCATCATCATCATCATCAGCCTGGTTACGCCCACTGCAGGGCAAAGGCCTCTCCCATACTTCAACAACCCCGGTCATGTACTAATTGTGGCCATGCCATGCCTGCAAACTACTTAATCTCATCCGCCCACCTAACTTTCTGCCGCCCCCTGCTACGCTTCCCTTCCCTTGGGATCCAGTCCGTAACCCTTAATGACCATCGGTTATCTTCCCTCCTCATTACATGTCCTGCCCATGCGCATTTCTTTTTCTTGATTTCAACTAAGATGTAATTAACTCGCGTTTGTTCCTCCTATATGAGACCACGTAATGATCCTCAAACCTTCAAGAAAGAACAAGCTTGAAGTTCTCTGGGACGGACCCGTTAAAGTGTTGCACAAACATTCAGATACTAAGTATGCTCTGAAAATGCCCGGTCGCAGGAAGGAGGTGAGGATATACCACAGCAATTTGATGAAGCCGTACGTAGAGCGGAGTACAGTCGTTAACTGTACCATCAAGGAGCAGGATGATACTCGTACCGAGTTTAATGAGTAGAAGGCGACCTCAAACTCTTAAGTCAGCATGAAAGAAGTGGTAAAACATTCGGTAAGCTTGCACGCTCTTAGACCCGACCAGCTAGATGAGCTAAAAGGGGTGTCAGAGGAATATATCGACAGGTTCAGCGATCGCCCAGGTACAACCGAACTAATAACACATGAAATAGAGCTCACATCAACCCAACCCGTAAGATCAAAGCCTTACAGGATGTCTCCACGACAGAGAGAAATTATGGAGGCAGAGATACAGCGAATGGCAAAGTTGGGAGTTATTGAGCCTACTTAGTGACTACACATCACCGCTAATACTTGTAGAAACCCCTAATATGGACCCTCGTCCGTGTGTTGATTACAGGAAGTTAATGCCATCACTAGGGATCAGCTGTACCCCATACCCAACATTGAGGAGCGAATCGAAAAAGTTCACGCTGTTAATACATTTTAACTGTATATCTGGTGCGGGGATACTGGCAAGTTCCCCTTTCAGAAAGTGCCAGCCGAGATGCCGCATTTATCTCACCTGTAGGCACTTTTCGCCATCTCGTCCTCAGCTTCGGACTGAAGAACGCGCCGTTTAGCTTCTCTAAGTTAAGTTAATGGATATTGTCCTAACACACTTGCAGGAGTTCACCCTGCCATATTTTGACGATGTAGCAATTTATTCGGAAAGCTGGGAACAGCACGTATCGCACTTCAAACAGGTGTTCTCACGGTTGAGGGAAGGCGGCTTAAGAAATCCAGGAGCTGTGCAAGCATGAAGACGCGTTTAGGCAACATGCTGAAGCTGCTGCTGGTGCATTGCCCACTGCCGGAGTGCTGGAACGGCGGAGCTTTTATACTGATGACGTCACCGATCCGATGGCGTCACCTGTCGAAGTTGCTACGCTAGGAGGATCCACTGGAGTGCGCACAATCACCAGGGCAGGAAATTCACGCCGATCATACTCCTGGACGATATGGCTGAACCATGTCGAATTGCCGCTAATCACCACGTGTTCGACCGGTGCAGGGCCAGCCATGCCCCGGAGACGAACGGCATGAGCAGCTAAGAAATCGTGGAGCTGTGCAAGCAAGAAGAAGCGTTTAGGCAACATGCTGAAGTTGCTGCTGCATTGCCCACTCAATGCAGCAGCAGCAATTGTGTTGCTAAATACGTGCTACGTAAAAGTGTTTTTCCGAGCGTGAAGGCAGCTCACAAATACACACAAAATTGCCGCGCGACTGGCCGCTCGAGGCACTTTGCGTGCATTCGCGGGCTGCTTTCCAGCTCGGAAAAAAACACTTTTACGTAGCACGTATCAAGCAACACAAAGCTGTATAAGGTGTTTTTCATGTCGTTCTACAATTTTCTCCTTGACACTTTTCATCTAGTTATAATATCTTTTTTATCATTAGTCTGTTTCATCTCCTGGATGTTACCACTGCTAAACGTTTCCAGGGTGCCCGGGCCAAGTCAAACTGTCTAAAAACCGCTTTTTGCCCAGGTATCCCTACAAAAAATGTATATCTTTTCTGTAAAATAAAACTGAAAAGAATGAATATTGTCAAACCGATCTATCACTAAAGTTGCCGATACCTTGTTTTACATTGTTGACTATAAAGTTATTCCTGTGAATTTTGAGAATGACAGCCCGCAAACAAATGTGACGAAACAACCCACCGACCGCGCATTGCTTGTTTATGTTACATCTGAGAATTAAATACTAGAAGTGCGAAACAATAACAGAAACCCGATGCAATTCAGTTGGCCCTTCGGGTCTCGGCCCACGCAACAGGCCGCGTTTCGACCAGGAATCTCGCCTTCGTGCATAGCGCTCGCCGCCAGCGCTTCCCGGCAAACGGTTGCCCGGGAAGAAGCCGTCGGGGATCTGTGAATGCCATCGCGCTCCGCTCTTAAAGGCCAAGCGTCTTTGAAATTGTTCAGTTTATCATTTTAATGAATTTCCGTATTGTAAATAGTACTTGCACTACAAGTTCTTATACTACGCAATTATAGTAAAATGTATGGAATGTATACGCGCTGCGATGTTGACATGTAACAGAGACAGCCAAGCCGAAGCGAGGCTTTCCCAGAGGCTTGTATTGGCTCAGTGCTTTATGGCAAAGAGCGATTTACAAATTTGGGTTAGAATATTAAGTTAAATCGTTTGAGTACAATGAGAGTGTCCAACAGTGAAACGGTCGCTTTGTTCACGTGATGCAGCGTAGTATAAGGCTGATAAAACTGATGGCGACGCCACCAATAGCCTCGAGCACTATAGCTTGTCCTGGATTCTTATAGCAGACTGACTGCGTTTATTAAGGCTTGCGTTGGGGCTAGTCGGGATATTGCGTTTTAAAAAAGACAACGATGCAAAGTTGAGCCACCGAGAACACGTGCGTGCGCTGTTCCGGCTTTTTTTTAGACAACAGGCATGAGCGCCTGTCTTTCTCTCGTTTGAAGTATTCATGGTTGGAAGGTTGCACAGCATTCGAAATAAAACAATCGACTCGCAGCAAGTCTCGATTCCGATCCCAGATGCGACGAGTCGGAGGCGTGGAAAGCTCACCTCCCGTTGCGTCCCGTTTAACTCCGTCATGCGAAGCGTTTTCGAACAACCATTTGCTCAACTGACTCAGGGTTATTCTCAAAGGCCAACCGGAGCGAAATTTGGTCTATAAATGAGCGTAGCACGTAGCGCCGAAGGCTGCAAACCGTCTCGATTTGTTCGCAGCTGTGGCCGCGACGCCAGATCAATGACGGTTCCGAAGCGCGCCGCGACCAGCACAACGCGCCACCTCAAAGCGGGCCCAAAATGCACGCCGCACAGAATCGCAGCAGCGGACAACGTCGACACGCACGACGCAGTGAGAAGACTTGCGTACGACGCGTGCCGGTGCATCTCCGTCCCGACACGCGGTCGAGGGATCGTGCTTCGCCACAGGTGTGCGCCTCGCAAGCTGCTCGGGAAACTGCCGGCACCCCTGCGAGGCATGCCCAACACTTTTCTCGACCTCGGAGAGCGCTTCCTGGCGGGCCCAAGGACCGCGCGCAGTGGTGTCGCCACTGCTGCAGGCGAGTGCCGAGCACTGGACAAGAAGGATGCTGTTTGCGACATTCCTTGCAAAAAGAATGTCACGGTTTTACCTGCACGGTTAGCACAATGGAAGCAAAGTGTACACGCCTCTACGGATGATTCAACAACGGTGCGGATGAAAGCGTCATTTCATCCCTAGGAATACGTCAGTGCTGGCACTTTTCAATTGGGACATCATCAATGGCATGATCTGTATTAACACTTAGCGTGTTCTTTTATGTGTGCCTTTTTAAATATTTGTTTTCTACTATTCCATTTTTTAATATGGTTTTTTACGTGCCAAAACCACGCTTTTATTATGAGGCACCCCGTAGCGGGGGACTCCGGAATAATTCGCAGCGCTTCTTTAACGAGCACCTAAATCTGAGTACCGAGGGTGTGTTCGCGTTTAGCTACTATTTGATTGACTCGAGTGATTGCCTCGTGTTGAATCGCGGAAAGTGAAGAGCCGTTTTGTTGTTCATTCATTTTTCTATATTTGCTTAAGCATGTTTGCGAAGTGCGCTTTATTACCGCAACGTTATTTCGTATCACCTGGTGGGCTCATTCTACAATGGAACAGTCATCATTTTCGGAGAACCCCGCAACAAAAGAGTCGAGGTGTGCATCGCGCTATGTCTCCCGTATGCGTCGTGCTGAACGAATCTTTTTCTCAAACGAAGTCGCTAACATTTCCAATTCCATCCAAGCAAAATCACACAGGCTACGAAGGCGCCGTATCACTTCACAAAGCCCGAGGTTCTCCGCGACCCGAAGTTCACTAGCTTTCTTTTCCTTTTTGCCGCCGTCGGAGGGCGCGTCTGCGGTGGTCCCTAAGGCGGGAGAGGACTCTGCCGCCACACCACGTGGTTTCATGCGACCGGGAGCCACTCGTACAAAGCAAGGCGAACAAGCGCTGTGACGCGGCGTCGTGTTCCTGCAAACGCGCCTAGATGGGGTCGAAAAAGTGACCGTCTGCCGTTGTGGCACCAAAATCCGAGCCAGCATTCCCTTATCAATAGAAATGAGCTCTACCTGTTCGCATTGAACGGGCACCCTTCTAAACCATCAGTGTGACGACAAAAATGTCTGAGTGTGGTTTTTCCGGTTTCCTTCTTTGCCGAGCAATGTATACGTGTCTTACGACGTTTTGAGGACTATATAGGCTACGCCTGCGAGAACTGGAAACAAATCTATTATTGAAAGTTAGTGCTGTGTGTTTGTCCCCTTTCCGTGTCCCTCTCGTGCTTGCGCTACAAGAAAGTAGAAGGCACCATCTATACAAGCCCGCGTGGCTACTCTCGCTGATTAAAGTGCTAAAATAAAAAAAAACTGATTCAGTGAACCTGCATGCTTGATGTCTGCGTAGACTTGCCGCGACCGTACTAAGGTGCCATTAACCACACAACACCAGTGGCCATGTCTGGCGATCGAAAACGGGAAACGAGTAAAGAGAGACAAGCAATAGGAAGTGACAACGCATTCGGACGAGAAAGATTTTTTTAAAAATTATGGGGTTTTGCGTGCCAAAACCACTTTCTGATTCTGAGGCACGCCGTAGTGGAGGACTCCGGAAATTTCGACCCCCTGAGGTTCTTTAACGTGCACCTAAATCTAAGTACACGGGTGTTTTCGCATTTCGCCCCCATCGAAATGCGGCCGCCATGGCCGGGATTCGATCCCGTGACCTGGTGCTCAGCAGCCCAACACCATAGCCACTGAGCAACCACGGCGGGTCGAGAAAGCTTAATGAATGTCTCGCGTTCGCCTTCATCCGTTTCAGCGCGACTGTCGTGCGCGAAGGACGACAGTGTACAAAAGAACGAGGCGGGCATTCGTCCTGCTCGGTGGACTGGGCAACGAGCAGTCGGTCATCGTGCAAGAACTGTTTCATTCACGGTGCACGCGGGTTTTAATTTCCGCAAAGGCGACGACACTCAGTGGAAATAATGAATTCGTAAATCTGCGATGGCTAGTGCAGCATATAGATGGGACAAATACCGCTGCAACAGACACTATGCTATGCGTGGTTTCGACACTGGCGGCGGCAGCCTTGGTCACGTTGCGATACAACGCCGTGCGGGTCGGGTTTAATCAACCTGCGCTGCTGCGCGTGCGACGAACCACGCCAACCATGCAATCGCCCCGCAAATTTTGCGGCGCCAGAATAGACAAAATACGGAGGAGCCCACAGACATTGGGCTCTAGTCACATAGTGCTGCGTATTTCTGCGATTATAAACAAACCATCCACCATGCAATTCCTGCACGCCATTTTCACAAGCGGACTCAGTTCGATTATATGTCGGGATCGTGCAAGCGAACTATTATGCACCGAGCAGCGGGAAACATTCTGTAATGTTCGATGCAGGTGGTAATACAGGCGAGGGTAATACATCGTCAAAAGTGACGGAAAGGATTAAATGTACGGTTACCGTTTCGGGGCCGGTACGGACTTGGCGTACAAGACGAGCAACGCGCGAAGGGCCCGAGTATTCGCGCGTTATGTGGCACAGATTACAGCTGCGAAAGATTGCGCTGCGTCCGGCCTGTGTGGTCGATTGGATACACACAGACGCAGGAAACATTCTTCGTGCTCCCGCAGACTTGGTTGGACAGAGAGTCCGCAACCCGAGTGCAGTCGCGTCTGCACGCCATTCAGTGCCAGGCCCGATCGTTGGGTCGAGACATGAAATGACTGACGCCTCGGCGAGCAACCGGGCCGAGCGCCTAGCACGGACGATCGCGAAGACTCGGGCGCCGGCAAAACAGCTGACAGCAGAGGCGATCCGACGACTTCCTGGTACCAGAACGGAGAAGGGGAAACCGGCCGCGGTGCGCGTCGCTCTCTCCCCCTGTTGATTTCCTCGTCCAAGGTTATCGCATCGTTAATAAACGAGCGCGCACGGGCGCGATCGAACACGCGGCTCCTCCGCGGGGGAAGGCGCCCGCACGCGCCCGTCGTCCTGCTAGGCCTAATGAACGATGTCGGAGGCCACTGGCGCCCGCCGCGACGGGCGCGCAGCTTTGCCTCACCACGGGCCGGTCGGGCGTGACGGCGCTCCAAACGACACCGCCGCTGCAGGCACTCGCAGCAGGGGTCTGCTTTGGCGCGGCGGTTGCTTTGCTTTTGCGCGCCCGGTTTCGCAGCCAACGACAAGCCGTCTGCTTCGGCGAGAAGGGCGGAACTCGCGCAAGTGCGGAGAAAAAGGGAAAACACTCACGTCGTCCCACTTGACGAATTTGTTGCCCTCTTGCAGGCTCTTGGACACACTGATGGGTTTGAGCTGGAGCACGTGAACGCCCGATTTCGCACCTGCCATATTCCTTGTTGTTCACATGTGTCCCAATTTGTTTGGTTTCACCACCGGGCCAGCACTTCGCAGGACAGCACACCACAACGAGACCAGCCGCGGCACCCTCGCCTTTGCTCCGCCGGCCACAGATGCGGCGCGCACCGGCTGGCAAGACGGTGGCGCCACCCAGGGACGCTAGTGGCAGCCTCCTAACTCTTCTCTGCACTCCGCGGCGGCAGGTGACGCTCGACGAGCGCCTTTAACTGCTTGCTGCGGTAAAGCCACAGAGCAAGAAACATTTAGGAGTGGAAACTCCGCTGTTTGCGGCGACCAGAAAAAGTCACATGCCCGTGGAACCGTTATCGTGCTGACGGCCTGGAAAGAAATTACCGCCGTTGAGAGCGTGCCGAAGCCGCCTGCCCTAGAGTTACTGTATAAGCATAAATAAGCATAGCGGTGGCGTCGTGAACTAAAGTATGGGACCACAGGTGGCGCTGTGGTCCCATAAGAAGGAAGAAGAAGCATGTGCTTGCTGCGGTAAAGCTAGGGAAACGACGGAGCATATTTTATTAGAATGTGAAGACGTCTATGCAGCGGTCGATTTAGGCACCACTGGCCTCCTTGAAGCCCTTGGGTTCAGCGGGAGCAATGGTAAAGCAAACAGGTCCGCAATAGACATCAGTAAGAGGCGATTGGAGGATTGGTGGAAGAAAAGTAGGGAAACGACAAAAGACGGAGACGTACAAAAGCACAGTTCGCAATAGGGTATCAGAAAATTTGGACGTGGTAGTTCATAGTGTCTTTTTTTTGTTTCTCATTGGTTAACCTAGGTAGGATATTAGGCAGCATAGTAGCAAGAGCTTGGTGGCGCAAGCCACCGCGCCGTTCCAAAGGGGACGCTCATAACATCCATCCATCCATCCATCCAGTAGAGTTACTGTATATGCTACCGCAGCTGTGGTAGCATATACAGTAACTCTAGCCTGCCCGGGCGCTGCATGTTTTTTTTTTTTTTTTTTGCTGCGGCTTCTACGACGCGCCGCATGGCGCCGCCACTGTATACGGTCCCGTCGGCGCGTCTAATAGCGTCCTCGATCACCATGCCCCGGGGTTGCCCCGAAACCAGAATGGTGCGCTTCGCACCGCGGTGGTGGCGCACTGCGGAGGGTCAACATCGAGGACAAAACTGCCCCCCGTGCAGGTGCCTGCATGCAGCGCCACCATGCCCCTGGCGCGCAAAACGTGCGCGACCGCGCGCGCACATTTGGTTGTTTACAGGTGCTGAGCATCCGCGGCAAGCTCGAACCTTGTCAAACTGCGTGCTCCGCATACCCGGCTGCAATCAAACACAAATGGATTTTATAATTAATGGCAAGAGACATCATGTGGCGATGTCTGTGGATGAAATGAACAATGTTCTGGCGAGTAAGTATTCGTTTTTAGCAACGTACGCGCGGGCAGTCGAGCGTATCGTCAGCAACACAGCGCGATGCGCTTCCGCGGCCTGCTCCCAGCAAGTTCTAGTAGCACAAATATGGGAAGCCACATAATTATTCGAAATAATTTTTTACGCTTTACAGATCCGACAAAGCTGCATGCGTTGGTAGAGTCGATCACCGGCAGTGCGAACAGCAATGCGAAAGCCGATGGTCCGAGTGCAGTCGCAGGACCATCAGTAATTGCGAGCAGCTGCTTGTCTAGCAGCCCTGGCAAGTACTGCATTTCTTCGAGTTTTTTATAGACGTTCAAGTATGTCGCCCACTGAGCACACTAAAGTGTAGGAGAAACGAGACTCGTTACGAAATAAATATAATTGGCATTCTGAAACTATGCATGTCAACTAAAAAAATTAAGGTCTTATTAGAACATTTCTAACTGAAATAACTGGTCAAACACCAGTTGTGTTTTGCCACCCATTGAACTCAATCATTTGAGCCCAATCGGTGCTTCCAATTGGAAATAACTTCACCCAATAACACCAATAAATGGCGCACCATCCTATTGGGCCCAAAGGAATACGCAATTGGATTCATGAGCCCAATGAGTTGACCTATTGGGTTCAACTGGCGCCAACAGGGCTCATTATTATTATTTTTTTGACTGGGTATGTTTCAGTCGACAGTTAGCTTTCTTTCACATGTATTGCCCTTGCCATTGTCAATTTTGTGGCTATTATTTCTTGGATGGTACTAACTGAGCCATTTGTACATTTATTTATGTGAATGAATTTGTTCTCTCATTACTAGATGCTGATGAAAGAAATGACCAGGATGCGAAGATTTCTCAAACAAGTGAATGGAGTGAAGGGGAAACAAGGGTCCTTCTGGACAAATTTTATGATTACTTGAGCCAAGTGGGCCCGATGAAAAGATTTAAGAACAAGAAGGCCATGTGGGCTGCAATTGCTCTAGATATAGAAGATGAAACAGGACACTTCAAAACTGCAGAGCAGTGCCAGAACAGATTTAAGACCATTAAAAAGAGGCGCTCTGAAGCAAAAAAACACAATGCAACCTCAGGTGCCGAGCCCACAGAAATTCCCTTTGACGACGAATTGGCCAAGATTAAATCCATAGACGACAGTTTTGAACCTGAGCTTTTGCGAGGACCAGGAAGGGTTGAGTATAGATCAGAGAAGGAAAATGACACAGTTCCACCCAAAAGATCAAAACTAAGCATCCCGGAAATGATGTGAAAAATTCACGAAGATAGAGAAAAGCAGCGAGAGCGACGACACAAAGAGAAGGTGGAGCTGTTGAAACACCTGCTGGGGGCACCAAATCAGCCTACAGTAGCAGCGTCTTCCTGGAGTCCATAGTGTGTGACATCTGTACTTGGTCCTTGGCTAAAAGAACATAAAACTGGCCGGAGGATGAGATACAGAGAATAGGACAAGATGAGTGTGCATTTAGTCTACCTCTTACCTGCGAAGCACGTCATTATGCATTTTCCTTACCACCACTTAGGCAAAAGTGGCAATGCTGTGCAATGTGTTGTTGTGATCATCACATTTTTAATCATATTGTATCCTCCACTTCATTTCTGTTCATAATACTTAATAAATACATTGAACGATACACCTTGTGAGTATTCATGATATATTTTATTACAACTCACTGCGTCTGGCTCAAGACACATGACAGAGAACCTAAGTAAGGTAAAGAATATTTATTTGTGGATCACTTGTACAAAACAAGCTGCGAGAACAAGGCATCTTACGAATTGTGGCTTAGCAAAAAAGAGAATATGAAAGTGCAGCGCATAACTACGAGACTCTTGGCACTGATGCATGGAAATGCAGTGTACAGGTGGCCCTCTCTCAGCCATGCTAGGTCAACAGCAGCAAGTGCAGTTAGCATTAAAATGCAGCGTACACTCTCTCTTGCCTCCCACACTTCTGTGTTATTCTACGTGGTAATTACAAGCAGACAATTTGTTGTAGCCTACTATTTATAAAAAACCTGCCGGCACAATATCTTTGAAAATGATAAAGTCCTTAAATGCTCTAAATATCTGTTTTGACAGCTTCCTTCAGTCATCTGTTATCTAAGCAGGACTACTGTTACCACTACGAAAAGCCACCATAATGTAATAAGATATTATATTCAATTGCCTGCATTATTCTCGTGCTGCATGCTAATATCAATAATGTAAAATTGCCACTAGAAAATAATATGAACCTGCAATGAACCCTCATTTTTCTTACGGCCAGGAAAGAGGTATGGAAGACATTATGGAGCTAAACTGAAAAAATAGATGAACAGCCAGATTCAGTACTAAATAGTCGTGGCTCACTGAATGGTCTGAAGGTACCGTACAATTTGCTTCCGTTTTTTTTTTCTCCTAGCTGCTTCAGCACTTTTTCTGTTTTTGAGTCTACAGAAGCTAGCATTTCAATCGGGTTTGGCCTGCTGGCATTTGTGGTACCCACATCCTCATAGTCAAGGCCACTGTCCCCTCCTTCAATGCACATGTTGTGGAGTACGCAGCATGCAAGAATGAACAATGTAGCCTTCTTTACTGTCCAGAATTCCAAGTACAAAAGTTGCCTGAAACGTCCTTTCAGCAAGCCAAAAGCATTTTCAATGCGTACTCGTGTTTGGCTCAAGCGCAAGTTATATTTTACACATTCAGGGGTCAGGGAACCATAGTCCCTGAATGGTGTCAGGAGATATTCTCGGAGTGGATAGGCAGCATCACCAAGCAGATGATACTTGCCTTCACAAACTCCTGGCAGTTTATCTAAAGCAAAACTGCGCTTGAATGTGTCAGCGTCGTGCATCTTGCCTGTGGGACCAAGGAACACATCCACAAACTTGCGATCAGCAGTGCAAATTGCCTGAACGCCGTATGACTTCTTGTCATGCCTGTTTGTATATGTTGAGGCAATATTCCCGGCTGGACACCTCGTTTCTATGTATGTCCCGTCAATACATCCCAAGACATTTGGAAAACCTGAAATCTGAAGCCAGTGAAACATTAATGGGTTTTGAATTTACATTCCCAGTTACTTTCTTTAGCATGCTGAAATACCAATATTAACTATATTTAAATACACAATATGCGGAAAAATGCTGCTAAAATGTGTGGGAAGAACTACAATATGGCCAGTCATACAGGGAGAGAAAATTAACGCTCGGTAAACGCCTTACCTGTGATTACAGTATGCACATGTGGTAGTGCTCACCAGAGAATAAAAGCAGTGGGTGACTAAAAAGCGAACACGGCGAGACTGTTGCCATAAAACGTGTTAGCCTGAGGATGGATTAGAATTAAAAGCATGCAGGGCAAAGGAGGGATTAAACCTTGCACTTAAAATACAATTCCTTCATATTATTCCTTTTTTTCATATATTCTCAATTCGACTTCATATGCGGTCTCCAACAGACACGTAGAGCATTTGTCAAAATTTAACAGCCCAAGGCATGGTTTGTTTGTAAGCCATGTTCTTAATGGTAGCGCATTCGTGAAAGAGGAGAGAACTAGGGCCTCTCTCACCGAGATTTCGAATGCTGCGGGATGCATAACAAGCAGCAAACAGCGGTCCAGAAACAAACTCCTCGGGATTCTAATATTTAAAAAAAAGGTTTAAATAAACAACTGCCCCATAAAAGCATTTATGACAACACCGTCGCCTTACTTCTTCGAACTCGGCGCTGGCTGCTCTTTTTTTTTTCAGGCGTGTCTGGGAAGCGCATCACATCCGCGCTGATGCTGCCCAAGAAGCCCGCCACATGTTCGATGATGCCATTCACAGTGCTCTCCGCCATTCCAAACATGACGGCGACGGCTCGCTCGGTAGTCTTATTTCCTGCAAACCTGACGAAGTAAACAACTTGTCACGCATGCAGGTGCCTGACTAAAATTATTTAGAAACAAACAGGGACAAACAACTCACCAAAGAAACGAAAGAACGTGCTCCTCAGCCGATTTTTGCGCATGTGGGCCTCCATGATGCTTTGGATAAAAACTGGAGTTCTCGTAATCCGCAATCAGACGGTAGCAGACGCTCCTGCTTACCCAGAAATGCTTTCGGAACTGCAAGTAAACGATACAACACCTCACATGGCGGTGGCATTACACAATGCTTTGGCAGCAGGAAACAACTGCAAATAGACAGACTCCTTACCCCGGTGTCGTCGAGGCGCCTGACGACCCGTTCAACGAACCTGTCCACTTTCGGCCGCTCTTCACCACATTGTTTTTGGACGAGGTCGATCAGCATGTTGTCTTCGCTGTCAGACGAACTTGAAAAAAGCTCATCGGTTGCGGCAACTAGCAGCGCTTTCTTTCTCATTGGCGACATCTCCACTAGCACGCTCCGTCAACTCCGCTGCAACCCCAGCCATGCCGCAGCTATCGGACCAGAGCGCCCGCAGTAGTGCCATTCTGTGGTAGTGCAGTCGGCATACGCGCACGCGCGTCGCGCGTCCCGCAGTGCTTGCTGGGATTGCGCGTTCACAGACATGTGCTTCCGTCTTGGTCTCATTAGCGGCTGTCGCGGGACTGTGGTGTGCTAGCTCCTTGCCTAGTATAAAGTTTACGACGCTAACACACAGCATGTTCACGTTTTTCCGCGCTATATGCCATTTGCATGACGGCCGAGTTGAAAACGAGACATATGTCTGTGTTCTTTGCATTTGTGTGTTGTAAATTACTTTCTATTGTGGAAGTTCTGGGAGTCTTATTACGCAAGGAGTGCGAACGTAAACATAAACACATGTGTGTCTGAAATTTTGAATTATCCATAATACCCTTTACGCCTGATAAGTGGGCTACACGGCCTGTGTGAATCAGCTACCGTATGTTGCGACGCTCTTCCGTGTGGTAAACTGATGCATGGTGCGCGTTTATTTCTGTACTGTTGTAAAAACCATTTGTTTATTCACTCAATACAAATGTACGGCCTCTTCGCCGCAGTACATTTTAGTTACGCGGTGAAGCATACTAAAAGTGGGAGAGGGCCACTATCAGCCAGCATAGTATGTCCACTTAGGCGACCTGAGAGGCGGAGGGTTCGCGAGTGTATGATTAAAGAACTCTTGCCCCTTTTCACTTTTAGTGTGCTTCACCGCAGTACACTGCTTAGGCTTCACCTCGAAATATTAGTGTATTGCGAGAAAGATAATCCTAAAAAGCCTAATTATGCAAAGTTTCTTTTGTAGCTTGCTACACCGCAATACAGGGGCGTAAATAAGCATCGTGCAGTAAAGCATACTAAGAGTGGAAAGGGCACATAGGTTTTCTCATTATCTTCAATTGTGATATAATTTGCAAGTGCATCTGTGCTTGTGGTAAGCTTCATTGACAATTCTTTGTACATTACAAATTCATATTGCAGGGAAGCTTACTAAAGCACATTCGCCATTACGGTACGTGTTATTCACCTTCAATGCAGGAGCGCAATGCGGATTCTTGCCCCTGCTTTTGGCTGGACTGCACATGCTCTTTGAGAATTGATTCATTGTTCATAAGTGCTCTGGTACTCTAAACTGGAGGGCTCAAGTTAATATGGAAGCACAATTTTTATTAAAGGGACAAGATGTTGCCGAGATGGTTGCAGCACAGCTTTTTTTTTCTTCCTGGCACCTTTTCTACTTGAAGGTTCCATTGCAGTGTTTCGAACCTCTTTGAACCAGCACATAGTGTATATAAGAATTGGACACTGATTGGGAACATCGCCTAAGTTCATGCCTATATATAGTAAAAAGGTTTAGCACGACCAGACAAAATAAAAGAAGGGGGTGGGCTGTAGCAATACTAAGTGTTAAATGGTGCTTTATCCTTTCCCTTGAGTTTTCTGTTTTTGTGCTTTTATGGATCCTCCGCACTAACCATGTGAGTGGAGAACTTGAGCTTGTTGGTTTCAAGTCTCGTGGTTGTTACTAACAGAACAGTGTGATAAACGAACAAGGGCTTGGAGGCATCAGTTCACCTTGCTTGCCTCATGGTGCTGCTTCATAAGCACGGTGAGCATCCAGGCCAACTAGGAAGGGAGGTTTGTTGCAATTGCTTCTGAGCTTTATTGCCACCAAACCAAGAGTGCTCTCAGTGACAGCTTTTGGACAGTAGAATGCTTGCACCCAGCAAAGTCTTAAGAAGGAAGCATTCAAGATGTGCAAAATGGGCTTTTTGAAGCTGGCAGCATCACTGAAGGGGCTTTGCCCATCTGCCCTCTTTATGGATACACAAAGATGATTTCCTCATTAAGAGGGGTTGTTTCAGAGATCGTTACATGTCAACAGTGTCGGGTGTTTAGTAGCTTGTCTTTGCCCAATGTTAATAACCTGTTCCTTCTCCAGTGCCCCTGTGAAGTGCCTACTTTTTGGACACAATGTTCTTTCCTTGCATTTTTAGCTTGTAAAGACGTCTATTACCCCTTGCCTCAAGCTGGTCCTTGCTGATGTCACCCAAGAAGGCATTGGGGAGTATGGCAATGTGCACTTACAAAACACTGTTGATACCAGTGAAACCAAATTAATGGAGCTGCTGTTCTTTTTTTGTCCACTCCATCCTTGTTAGTTACAATGAGCAATGTCCCAACAGAAGGCATATGTAGTTGGTTGTGCATAGCCTGCGCACTAAGACTTGTTGGCATGTTATGACCTTAGCACAGTGTTTATATGTAAAAACCTTCTGATGTGTTGATGACTTCCTTCTCTTTATCATACTTTGCCTGATGGAACCAGCAAGCGGGTCAACCAGATGTTCAACAGGCTTCCCCCTAGTTTTCCCAGAGCCTCCTTTACCAGGGTGCTGCTCATAGATATGTTTTCTTGACCTTGCACTGCACTTCAACCATGGCCACACCTGCTAAACCTATAGCATGCAATAAAAAAATGCTATACATCATGTTGCTCCAAACTCGTGACATGTGCTACAAGGCCTTGAGGAACACCCTGATTTATTTACGCCCTCATCATACTGTACGAAGCTTCGCATGATAAGTGCGAGAATTAACATCTGGTTTTTCAGCGTCATTCCTGTCCAGCTTGCTGAAAGCTATCCTGAGTGTTTCAAAAGCAAACGACCGCTGCTGGACAAGAAGTGCTTAAAACAAGGGTCGCTATAACCACATATGTCACACGAAATGAAAAAGGCCACTGAGTATACAGGCGGTTCACTTCATATCCAACAAGCTTGGTTCTCCCTTTGCTAGTGAATGAACTCAACTTGCCCCGAATACATGGCCTGTGACAAACTATGTGCCAGATGCTGTGTCCCCTGCAAAGCTGAAGATGTGTACGAGATCCTGACACCCTGCAGCGGCTTCTACACTGGGCAAACAGGCTACTATAAAAACGACTGCCTTTATTAGTAGCATGAAAACGGGCAGAAATTTGGCTATTCATTGGGCCCAACTGCAGGTGCAAGCCACTCTTCCACCAGATGTGTGTTGTTCACAGAAACTGGAGCTATACAAATGCAGATAAAAACAATGATGTTTGAAAGTAGTAGAGTTGAACTATATTCTGCACAAGCAGTGCTATCTGCAGCGCTGGTACCTTATAGCCACAATTCATGGCTGCACCACCATGCAAAGGCACTATTCTTGAATTATTAACTTCTATTATATTTATGGTGGCCATATATTGCAAATACATATCATCCACATTGTGTGCAGTATGGTTAAATGTCAATTATGATAGCCATTCCTAATCTGAAATGCAACAAAAGAGCAAATATAGGCAACAAATTGCAATTCAAAGAGACAAAAGACAACCAGTGCACAGGATAAGTGACAGACTTCCTTTTATTGAAAAAGAAATGTCACATGTGTCATGCCACCAGCAGTGGGTAGCAATCTTTCAAGCTTGGGTGACAGAGGCAAAACTTAGCAAAATACTACAATCGCACTGTAAAACGGCCTTGGACATAAAAAACCGACATCAAATCGTACAGAATGAAAGGGCAAGACTCCGTCTAAGAACAGTCTATGGCACCACATACTTGAAATGGTGTAAAAAATGTTGACATGCCCTACCCATAAAGAAAAAGCAACAAACACAGAAAACACGCCTTAAAATGCAATGTGCAGAGTCTGAAACCAAGAAAAAACAACCCGAAAAAGGTTTCGCTAAGTCTTTCAACGATTAAAATTGTCAAACTGTATCATCATTTCTTAATGAACCTGCACAGCTGAAAAGGAAGGAAGGAAAGCCCAATAGCAGGGCTGCAGAAAATGTCACCGAACAAGTATACTTTGCTTACCAACGATACCTGTGGTTCAGTTGTGGTCTGTGTATAAACTAATTGTGTATAAACTTTTCTTGTTTAGAATGGTTTAGCGGATATGGAGAAAATGACCATAAGAGCACCAGGTGTATGCATAGTCTACGCACAAAAAGCTACTGCTTTCTTACTTTTTTTTCTCTCTACTACAATTCATGAGCTTTAAGTGCCTTAATAGCACTGCTAACATCCTACTGCAAAACACAAAATTGGGCAACTTGTAGCACAAAGAAAATTGCAGTTTCACTCATAATGGGAAACAATGATGCACTAGCTGGTGAAATATGCGCAGGAGGCTTACTTCATGCAGTGTTTGTTGAAGTGAACATTTGCCAATGCAAGTCGCTAATCTCCTTAAAAAAGTAAAATAAGTAAGGGTCGTATTTATTTGTGGGAGTTGTGCCTCACAGTGTGAACGTGGAAAGACTCGGCTTTTCTTCCTCCTCTTTCATATCCTGACTTAGCCACTGATCTACACCAAAACAACACTTTAGCTTCTTACTGCTGAATTCGTTTTGGTTTTCTCAAATCTATATTTGGGCTAGCCATTGCTAGGTCTTGCGCTTTGCTTGAGGAAAACAATACACCAACAGCTCCATCCAGTAAATCTGAGAAGCCAAGCACTAGAAGAAGATTAATGAAGCAGGTGCACCCAATCATTGTCATCACATGTAAGAAGAAAATTTAACATAGGACTGCCTTCACAAGTGGGAAGGTGATGTGTAAGAACTTGAAGGTGTGGATGCCAGCTCTATATACAGTACGCAGACATTGAGCAGGTGTTAGCCAATCATGGCACCTGTTGGCTAGATCACGCTCTCCGGGATTGGTATTCACCGCGGCTGAACCTTCAGCAGAGTGGCTAAAATGTAGAATTGTGGACTGCTACTCTTTTGATCATATGTTTGAATCCTCGCAGCACAATGAGAACATTATTTGCAATATTCCAGCAAGAAATTCGGGAATTCCAGTGACAACACCAGTAACATCAGAACAACCAGGGGAGTTCGCCCATAGCAGCTATTGCTGTAAAAAAGAAGACTGGCATAAGCACAAGAATTGAGATGGGCATACTACATGCCTTTGTTCTGGCAGTGGTCCACTACTTTGGTGCTACAGTTAATGATCTCCACTGTCACTGGACATAATAAGAGTTTAATTATACACTCGCGCACCCGCCGCCTCTCAGATCGCCCAAGTGGACATACTATGCTGGCTGATAGCGGCCCCCTCCCACTTTTAGTATGCTTCACCGCGTAACTAAAATGTACTGCGGCGAATAAGCCGTACATTTGTATTGAGTGAATAAACAAATGGTTTTTACAACAGTACAGAAATAAACGCGCACCATGCATCATTCTACCACACGAAAGAGCGTCGCAACATACGGTAGCTGATTCCCACAGGCCGTGTAGGCCACTTATCAGTCGTAAAAGGTATTATGGGTAATTCAAAATTTCAGAGACACATATGTGTTTATGTTTACGTTCGCATTCCTTGCGTAATAAGACTCCCAGAACTTCCACAATAGAAAGTAATTTACAACACACAAACGCAAAGAACACTATATGTCTCGTTTTCAACTCGGCCGTCATGCAAATGAAGCGCGGAAAAACGTGAACATGCTGTGTGTTAGCGTCGTAAACCTTATACTAGGCAAGGAGCTAGCACACCGCAGTCCCGCGACAGCCGCTAATGAGACCAAGACGGGAGCACATGTCTGTGAACGAGCAAACCCTAAGCCACTCTGCTCCTCCGCTACCCCCGCTGCCAGGCTGCACCACTCGTTTCAAGCACAGCGCACCAAACACACATTTAGCGCTGAACAGTGGGCGGTCGACGCAGTTGCATTTACATGACTTGCAACGAGCAGCACATCCCTCGATGTCCGTTAAGCAAAGTCGGACACGGCGACGCCACATCGCGGTTCGCAGAACTTCGCTGCCGAGGCGCTAGGCCACTTCGATATTTCAATCGTCACCACCTCCGGGTTCTCTAGAAAGCACGGGTCACACAACGCAGATTTTGTAGTTCCAGAGCTCACCGAGGCCAAAGCCGCACTGCCGCACCGCCACTACTCACGGCTTTCCGCCAAGTAACACAGAACCTACAACCAACACACAAGCAACGCACGTACAATCACATGGGCAATGTTGAACAACGCGCGGTCCAGAGAACGATCACGCCGAGGACGAACACGACACGGCGTCGCACGGCGCCAGCATCGTGCCTTCTCAAAAATCCCTAAAGGATGCTGTCCCAAGGTACCTAGGATCAGGTCACGTGAGGGATTTTTGTACGACAAATAGACGCACGCCAACAATTGTGACTGGTCGCCCGCGCTCGCTCGCGCAGACGGGAGTTTCACCTCCTAATGTCTTACTCCGTGGGTAAAGCTAAGGAAACGACGGAGCATATTCGAATGTGAAGATGTCAACCCAGCGGTCGATTTATGCACCACTGGCCTCCTTGAAGCCCTTGGGTTCAGCGGGAGCAGTGGTAAAGCAAACAGGTCCGCAATAGACATTAGTAAGAGGCGATTGGAGGATTGGTGGAAGAAAAGTAGGAAAACGACAAAAGCACAGTTCGCAATAGGGGATCAGAAAATTTGGACGTGATAGTTCATAGGGTTTTTCTTTTCATTGGTTAACCTTGGTAGGAAATTAGGCAGCATAGTAGCAAGAGCTTGGTTGCGCAATCCACCAACCCGTTCCAAAGGGGACGATCATAACATCCATCAACCCATGCATAGCACAGGTATGGTAGCACAGGTACAGTGGCTGGAAAACTCCAGCCACTCACTGTAGCACAGGCGTCATGACAGGCGTGAAAGTGTGGTCAGGCCAGGCACCGCACACTCTCAAGTTCAATAAATGGTCACAGAGGGCGAAAAATCAATCGAGGCGCATAGAGTTTCTCACTACATTACCTAGAGGGAAATCTGGCGCTGCTGCGCTGTGGTATGCATGGGAATGCCGGTATGTTGTGACTTCGGATTAGCATCGTTCTCGTAGAGACAGGACAGCTTGAAGACGCGCTTGGCAAATATCGTTCCGTCTGTCACAATGATTCACTTTCTACTAAAACAGCACGTGAAAAGCTGTTTTAGCTTTATTATTACGCAAAAACATGTTTTGTTTAACTATGAGAACTTGTTATTGTGTGTACGACTACACGTTACGTAAAAAGTATCAGCGTGCCGCTAAAGTTGGAGGACAGGCGACAAGGTTCGCGCTCGCTTTGAAACAGTTGGCCGTCTGTTCTTGCTTTTCTTCACTTGGTCATGCATTGTGGGTGAGTAAAGATGTAATATGTGTGAATGGAAGCCTTTTATGAAGATTTTACTTTGAGAGCGCGTTATTTGCGTAGCCATAGCCACGTTTTAGACGAAGCCTTTTGCAACACCAGCCAACACGAGCCTCGCAGACACATATACTGTCATTCCCATGACGGCACGGTGCCCCCTTAAGAAATTCCCATAGACGGTGGCGCCAGATTACCCTCTAGGTGTTATAGTGAGAAACTCTATGTCGAGGCGTGTTTCAGCGTAAGCGCGCAAGTGGAGCTACTGTAATTTGGTCGAATACTTTAATTGGTGCTTTTTCTGCTAGGGGCGCTGAACATGCTGAATTTTTTACGTCACACAAACCATCGACATAAACAATCGAAGTGTCTAAGGATGTTTTTTTACCTCAGGCAAATAGGCAGTTGACTTTTTTTTTTTTGTTGAAGCTGCTCTTTAGTCATAGCGTCAAGGTTTTTGTACTTGATTAACCACCGACAGCCTATTGGTATCGATGTGTTTCCTGGCCGTTGGCGTTCGAATACTACGGCGGTAAAACATTTGCGAAAGCATGCTGGTTTCGTCTGCGAGTCATTACATAGACTTGCTGTAAAGAGGTCTACTCTTAGCAAAAAATAGTGCCTCATTTTGTTTAGGCGTTGATTATCATAATGAATGCGGCGGAGGTTGAAGGAGTGCGCTTGAAGGTACGTTTTTATGCCGTTGATTTCCATAACACCGTAAGTACGCAAACCGATGTCACAGAACACCCGATGCATCATTGTGTGTTCTCCGTCATCGCTTGTTTGCTGTACGCCTACTAATTCTTCATTTCTTCTTCAAGTGTTGTATCCTCCTTTTGTCCTTGTTCTGTTGTGCTTCACTTACAGTATGTCGTTCCGTCAGCTGTGATGCGCATTTGCAAAAACCAATACGTTTGATAAGACGCAGTGGTTATCAATTTCACTACACATGTATTAAGCTGGCACATATGGTTCTGATACAGATACCTGTATGCGGACTTGCACGGCGTTGATGCGGAGATTAGAATAATTATGACACCCGTAAGGAAGAGGCAGCTGACGGCCGTAAGCTGTTGCGTTCTTTCCGCCAAACTACCCGGCCTGGTAGTGCTGTAAAGATGCTGTATAAAAGTGACACGCGGTGACAGGGACATTATTATGCTTAGCAGCAGACCGTACGTTTTGTAGTTTAGGTCTTCTTTCTTGTGCGTTTGTGCTACCCTTATTAATGAGCCATCTCTAGACTACGTTCTTGACTATGTAACCGTGTTTGTGTGGATGCGTAGACGTGTGCTTTTTGTTGTACTTGTAAAATGCAAATAAATTATTTTCAGGCTTACGCAATCTTTGGTGTCCTGTGCGTTTATTCCAGTCGAGGCCATCGTGCCATCTGGAAACCGCATTCTGTCAGTAGCCCTACACGAAATGCAACAGCTGGAGCGCGGCGGCACTACTCGGGGTAACGGCGGCGTAATAAACGAAAAACCGCTCGGGATGCCCTTAAAAGTCAGTTCAGAGTGGACCTTAACTCGATATTACTCAGCGCTACATGTATTCTGCTGCGCCTCGATCGTGCTCCCGCCAGTTTGGTTGCTGTGTGGCAAACGTAGCGCCTACACATATAAGTAGGCGCTACGTTTGCCACACAGCAACTAAACTGGCGGGAGCACGATCGAGGTGCAGCAGCCAGAAACCCACCCAGGTAGCACACAAAGTCTTGAAAACGTCGTATTAAGGGATTCAACGTCTGAAACGAATTTTTGACCAAAATCGACGCATCAAAGACGTTCCAAACAAGATAGCTTAAAAACGAGGGGTGAATACGTTTTGATAACGTTGGAAGCCAGACAGCTTAAAAACGAGGGGTGAATACGTTTTGCAAACGACTCAAAACGCCACCGCCACGCCCCGGTGTGTCAGCCTCTTTAGCGGCTTCTACAATATTCAACAACCCATCAACGCGATCCAACCTTGCGCAAGGTGGCGATACCGTCGTCAAATCATGTGACCAAGGTGGCCACGTGATTCGTGATGCCGGGCAGCCGGGCGAGCCGGGGCATAGTCGCGTCGTCATGGCGTCGTCGCGTCACCGCACTCGCATTGCGCTGTGGTGTGTTTGCGGCTGTTCTGAACGTGCTGCCGCTGCCCTTTGCTATGTAAGTGTTGCAGTGTTTTGCTGTCAAGAAAACGATATTCTGTGATCAGTTTGGGTTGTGCGATATGTTTGTGTGGTTTTAATTTGGAAATCAGTAGTGTTTTCAATTGTTATGTGATCAAGGCGGCCACGTTATTCGTGAAGCCGGGCATAGTTACGTTATCGCACTCGCATGGCACTATGGTCTGTTTGCGACTGTTCTGAATGTGCTGCCGCTGCCCTTTGTCATGTAAGTGTTGCAGTGCTTTGCTGTCAAGAAAACGACATTCTGTGATTTGTTTGGGTTGTGCGATCTGTTTGAGCCGGGCATAATAACGTTATCGCACTTGCATTGCGCTGTGGTATGATAGCGGCTGTTCTGAATGTGCTGCCGCTGCCCTTTGTCATGTAAGTGTTGCAGGGTTTTGCCGTCAAGAAAACGACGTTCTGTGATTAGTTTGGGTTGTGCGATCTGTTTGTGTAGTTTAATTTGGAAATCAGTAGTGTTTTCAATTGGAGGGCGCGGAGTGGAGGGCACTAATCAGCTCTTCAAGTTCATTGTCATGTTATGTGAGGCGCCTTTTCACTGACGCTGTAATTAAGGCGTTAAGGGCAGTATAAGGACGAAAGTTAGAGGGACGAAATCGTGCCTGTGTGTCCCTAGCGTCGGGGTAGGCCGCTATGCGTGATCCTAACAAGAAAGCATTTTGCAGAATGCGAAGAAAGGCGGCAAAATTTCTGTCTGTGCGCACCTTGCCGATCTCCGCAATAGAGCCATCATCGTGGTATTTTAGTCTCCCGTTTAGCAAGAGTGTTGCAGACAAGGGAACTGGTTCAAACAGGCTTTTTTTTAATGATTCACTACTAGTGCGGTATCCCAAAAGGTGAGGTCAAGTGCTCGCCCTATTTTCTTCCCTCGCGCTACAGCGCACTGACAGAATTTTGCGTGCACCATACCGTGCTTTTATCGTTTGCGCTTCAGGTTCTCGATTGTGTTTTCGCCCCCTTTACCCACGTGATGGGTATTTCATGGTATTACCGGGTACCACATGTGTCCATATATTCTGTCCAATATATGAAACGGCCAAATTCGATTTTATTTGACGCCTCAAATGGTAGTAATGTATTGAGTCCCTTGTAGCTTTGTGCTTGTTATCAATTTTACTATTTGGCGAATGGATACAGCATGTACGCTGCATAACTCGCTTGTGCATACTGCATACGTGAGTCGAGTATGCCCTTGGTATAAAATAACTTGTATGCTTTAGGTAGTACGATTGTTTGCTGTTTGGGACATGTGTCGGAATGTACGCTGTGCGCCCTTCGCGCTTTACGGCGGCCTGCCGAGTTCGTGCGGGTGCCATGTGTGCGCATGGAGTTCGCGAAGCGCTCTCGCAGTTTATATATATATATATATATATATATATATATATATATATATATATATATATATACATGTGTTCTGTTCGCGCGCTTCGCACAACAGGGCATGTCGCAGTTCTTTGTCCTTGTGCAACATATTTTCCTAGCGTACGTCTTTGCATTATTTGATACCGGTTTCACACGGGGCTCTTTTAGCCGCTATCCAGTCCGTTACAAATCGAATTTCTCGGTCGTGATGGCTCCTCTGCGCAAGCTACGAGAGTGAGCCAGTCGCATCGATAATTTCGATCCGGATCGGGCTTGATCGCGATCGAGAGTGGTCGTGTGACACCGGTTTTACACGTGGCTCCCACATAGGGAACACTTTAAGTTCAATGCTACTGAGTGAAGAGCAAGTGCATATATATGCCAGTGGTGGTATGTGGGCAAGCCTCTCTGGTGAAGCCAATACTTGTGCATTCAAAACATTTCAATTACCAGCGTAGTGCATCAATGTGTCTACTTCGACAAAATGGAGCACCAGTGCAGATATCTGAACATACCTGTCCAGGGCAGCAATTGTGTCTAGATTGAAACCACTACCAGCATGTGCGGCAGTTCTATTTCCAGCAGCGGGACTGCACAATAATCAGTAGGGTGCTCTCAAGCTGTTTATCTATGAAGCTTGCCTGGACTGTGTGCCAAATATTTTTGGACGTGAAAGTGGGGGTGAATTGGTAAACATCAGTGGAACTGTGACTGGACTTTGTGGCAAATGTTTTTGGATGTGAAAGTGTGAGTGAACTGGCAAAGAATTTGCTCTGGGCTACATGTGTTAAACGTTTTTCTCATTCAGAGTGCTTTTTTTTTACTTTAGGAGACTGGAGATGTGCGCAAAGTGTGACATGTCAGTGTGCTAATTAATGTATTTGCTGGTTTGCAAATTATTCGTTGCAACTTTATTTTTGCCAGAGAGGTACAACTTTGCCTCTTGTAAAGGGCTTTTTAGATAAAACACTTACTATTTATTATGACCATTGCTTCCTTTGTTACACAAATGCAGCTTCCAGTGCATTCCATTTTATTTCCATGTTTATGTAAGTTTCTAATATGAGGCTTGCATATTCATTTCTCACGTTCTGGAGTGGCATTACTGTCTCATCGTTCGCTGTACTACAGTAGTGTTCACTTGTTACACTGAATCCCCCGTTTAAGTATTCTGTACTAATTTCACTTTATTGCTTTTTTGTTGTATGGTTATTTTTCTCGCCATTACCTTTGATATATCCTAAAGGCAATATTTCCAATTTTGCATTGTTCCCATTTTTTTTATTTTTGTCACAGGATTGTTTTATGATGGTATGCGGTGGTATTTCTTTTTGTGCTCTTTTCAAGCTTCTAGATGATTGGTAACATTGCTTGGAGGCAGTTACCATCCAATTCATACTCTTGCATTTTTCAGTCTACTTCTTCCATTCGCTCCGATGTCACTTCTGCGTAACTCTAGTCCATCTAATAGCACGCGCACTTTACTATGATAAATTACACTTTAGTACACTCCAGGTTTTTCTGTTCATTTTTGTATGTGTACTTGGAATTTTGTTTATGTGCTAGTGAATGTTCACTTTCGAGTTCATTACGAATCCTTTCTGCGACTTTTGTCGTTGTTGATGTACTTTTATTTCTATTTGCATTTCTCACACAGTTTGTTCGAACCTTGCATAAGCATTACATTTTAATAAAGTTTTCTTGCTTTGTCACAATGTTCTCATTTCATGCACTCTTGGCATGAAGGGCTTGGTCTGGCCACCTGCCAAGACGTGGCCATTTGTTCTTTGCAGGAGGTCGTTCCCATTGTGGTTGTAAGCATCGTAGCTTACTAAAGGCGGTATTAAGGATTTATTATTCCTAACAGGCTCATTTTCGTGCGACTTGGTAGACGATGCGCCGGCCATGCGGGGAACAGTGCTTGGCACTGCGCCATGGTTCTTACAGTCAACACCGACGCTTCTACTCATCTGGGGCGTGATTGGAGATCGTTGTTCGAAACGCCCGACCAGTTTCACCTCACGCGATTGGCCTAGGCCGTGCCAACGGGTGCGGCTGACGACGTCTGCGCGGCATAGGCCAGTCGCGTGAGGCGAAACTAAACGCGTGTTTTGAACAACGATGTCTGATCGCGCCCGTCACCCGCGAAAATTAGCTTCAGATGATCGTAAACCTTTCAAGACCGCTTCTAGACCAGCTTTTTGATAACGTCCTAAAAACGTTTAGAAATTGGTTACGAATAGTTATGTCAAAAGGATTACTTGTGTCTTTCCCAATCCTATTTCTAGACCAGCTTTTCGAATACGTCTTGCAGACCTGTTCTAGATCGTCTCAAGAAAGTAATTAAGCCGGACATTAGCAGAGATATCCGACGTTTTCCCGCCGAAGTTCTCTCATTCGTGTCTTCTTTAACCCGTTTTTATCGTCTTGGATAAACGCTACGAAAACGTTACGTATCTCTTTTGTGCTACCTGGGCAGTAAAGCCACAGAATACCTGGTAAAGCGGCCGCCGTACTGTGCAAAACCCCGTTTCCGGATGGATGGATGGATGGAAGGTAGGAGCGTCCCCTTTGAAACGGGCGATGGCAGTTGCCACCATGCTCAGATTTTTATTTTGCCTTTTATTTTTATCTGTGTTGTGTGTTATTGAATTTCTCGATTTTCTTTAAATACGTCTTCCTACCCTTTTAACCTTATGCCACCTCTCTGCTTTTGAGCCACCAATCCTCCAATCGCCTTTTGCTAATTTCCACCGCATATTTATTTACATGACTATCATCTCTGAACCCTAGGGCCTCAGGAAGGGTGAATGTGGCCGCATCGACATCGAGATTGATACCATCACATTCTAGTATGAGGTGTTCCATCGTTTCTACATATTTACCACACACAGTACATGTGTCTTCTTCTTCGTTAAATTTCTTTTTATAGCTCCGAGTTCTAAGACATCCTGATCTAGCTTCAAAGGGTAGGGCACTGCCTCTTGAGTTATCATAAAACGCTTCCTTCCTGATCTGCTGTTTCCAGTATCGATATAGTTCTACACTATGCTTCTTTTCCATTGAATTTATCCAATTTTTACCTTCCGCATTTTTAACCTGTCGTTTAATGCTCTGTCCTTTTTCGTCCTCGTGTCTGGCATACTTACTGGTTAGCTTCCTAGTTCTTTTCCGCCATTGTGAGTCAACGCTCTTTCTGTATAGGTATTTAAACACCATAGCTGCCTACCTGTTATCATCCAATTTCCTCAGACGTTTTTCGTATAGGATTTTACTCTGAGCTTCCCGTGCTTCGAATGATGCCCAGCCCATATCTCCCTGTACTGCTTCGTTTGTGGTTTTCCCGTGGGCACCTAGTTCTAACCTTCCCACAGCTCTCTGATTTACTTCTAGTCTCGACTGAACCTCTGCCCTTAAACACAGGACCGCATTCCCGAAAGTAAGCCCCGGCACTATTACTCCCTTCCAAATGCCTCTCAGTACCTCATACCTGTTGTAACCCCACAATGCCTTATGCTTCATTATCCCGGCATCTCTTCGCCCTTTTGCTATTAGAGACTGTTCGTGCTTTTCCGTGTACATCTGCCCTTTGTTTATCCATACCCCGAGATACTTGTATTCGGCCACTCGGGGTATTTCGTGGCCTTGTATTGTAAGCTCCTGATCAGTTGTATCGTTGAAAAACATCCCACCGGACTTAGCTGCACTAAAACTGAAACCTAAACTGTCTCCTTCGTCCCCACAGTAATTAACCAGAGTTTGCAAATATTCCTAGCTATCTGCTAACAGTACAATATCGCCCGCATATGTTAAACCCGGTAGTCGTTGCTCCACAACCTTTTCGCCTAATCTGTACGACAGATTATACCCTAGATTGCTTCGTTGTAACCTTCTTTCCATGCTTATCATATAAAGCATGAACAGCAGCGGTGATAGAGGACAACCTTGCCTTAATCCTTTGTGAACCTCGACAGTTGTCGTACTCTTGATTCCTTCCCATGTTATTTCAACATTATTTTCTCGATATAGTTCCTGTAGAAAATCAATTACCTCATTACCGATACCTTCAGCTTTTAATATGTTCCACAGGAGTTCCCTGTTCACATTTTCGTATGCACCACTTATGCCCAGGAAGGCTAAATACAGAGGTCTATTTTCCGCCTTAGCTATTTCTATGCACTGGGTAAGCACGAACAGGCTATCATCTAAGCGCCTACCACTTCTGAACCCGTTCTGAAGTTCTCCAAGTATTCTATTACTTTCTACCCATGACTGCATTTTTAATTTCACCGCCTGCATCGCCAGCCTATATATAACTGATGTTATCATAATTGGTCGGAAAGATTTTATGTTCTTCTTATCACCTTTCCCTTTATAAATCAAATTCATTTTACTCTGTTTCCAACTGTGCGGAATTTGCTTATTTGTTATGACTGCCTCCAATGCTTTTATCAGCGTTTCCTTGCTTCTTGGGCCAAGTTCATTAATTAACTTGATTGGAATTTCGTCTATCCCCGCGGACGTGCATTTTGGAACATTTCCTTCCGCATTTTTCCAGTTAAGATTGCTCAATTCTAAGATGTTTTCTATTATGCTATTCTGTGTTGCTCCCTCACTTGGGCGATTACCCTATCGTCTTTCCTAAATGACTCTGCTATAACTGAACCAATGTAGTTCACAGCGTCATCTCCCTCTAAACAATTTCCTTCGGCATCGTGAATCTGTTCCTCTTTTATGTGATTAGCTTTACCCAGCCAGCTTATATGGTTCCAGAATTTTCTTGACCCCCCTTTAGTTGCATCGCGAACTTCAGCCAGCCAGCGATCAGAGGACTGCTTTATTTTAGCCTGGACGAGGACCTGCACTTGTTGTTTCTTTTGTCGATAATATTCCCATTTTTGGCCTATTTCCTCTTCAGATAACTGCGCCCTCTTTGCTTCTCTGTGCTCCCGAGATGCCCACCGTCGTTGTTCGATGGCCTCTCTAATTTCCTTATTCCACCAACTTCGTGGCTTCCCCTTTCCTCTCCAGCAGTTTACTCCTTTTACCTCTTTTATTTTTGTACTAATGTGTAGTTCTAACTGATTATAATCCCACCTTTCCATGGGATGTTTCTTTATTGCTTTCTCTATGCCAGCCGCTATTTGCGCTATTTGCGCGTCATTTAATTTTGCGTACTCTTTTTGGCTTCCCTGCATTTCTCTTTTGAGTAGCGCTCCCAACTGTAGACTAATACGCTTATGATCACTTCCGAGGCTGTACTTCCCCTCTTCGTCTATTTCCATTATTGCTAGCTTGCTATACAAACCCTGCGACATTAAGCAGTAGTCAATGGTCGTTTGTCTGTTACGGAACTCCCACGTGATTTGTCCCTCACACTTAGTTTCTCTATTTACTATAACTAGGTTGTGTCGTTCACAGAAGTCTCCGAATTCCGAATTCGATTGTGGATCTTATGGCTCGTAGGCCTAACACGGCTAAGCTTGGCTGGTGAAGGCACGTAAAGTTGGTTTGCTCAAAACTAAGCGCAACTAATTGTTTGCTGCTTACAGAATAACCTATAAATTGTAATTAAACGTGAATACACGGGAGTCAAAATTACTATTACTATCTTAAAATGGTGTAGATGATTTAATTATTTGTAATAGCTTTTCTTTGACGCCGTAGTGGCGCTGTCAGCGCAAGACGCTATCCGCAAACGCAAAACCCTATTCTAAAACTCTTCACTCCTGCGTGCCCCAACGATAACACCCGTAAAGCTCTTTAGAGGCCCCTAGACTAAAACTCTCTAGTGTCAATGGTCATTTGCCTGCTACGGGACTCCCACGTGATTTGTCCCTCACACTTATTTCTCTATTTACTATAACTAGGTTGTGTCGCTCACAGAAGTCTAGCATCAACTTCCCATTACAATCTGTGTATCCATCCAGATCCTCGATGTGGCCATTCATGTCACCCAGCAGACAAATATCGGCACCTTCTCCAAACTGCTTTATATCGTCATCGAGACACTTCACTAGGTCTTTGTTCTCTTGCCTGTATTTGTCCCCTGTCCCTAAATAAACTACTCCTAGCCATGCCTTTTTACCGGCAATTGTACCTGATACCCAGACATGTTCTTTGCAAGTTAACTTTATTCTTTGCCAATTTGTTCTTTGGTGTATGAGCATACCTACTCCTCCTCCCTTCCTCTCCGTTGTTGTTCTATTGCTCCCTTCCCAGACGTAGCCTTCAATAAGCGGTGGGTCTTCTAGATCCCTGAGGTGTGTTTCGCATAGCGCGTATACACCTACTTCTTTGTCCTTTAACTGCTGTTCTATTTGTAACGACCTCGCTCTCTTTCCACCGCCTTGCATGTTTATGTACCTGATCCTGGTGTTAAATTTATTTGTAGTTTTCTTCCTGGACCTCCTAGTGGCCATTTTATTGGCGTCAGCCTCTATTGTTGCACTTTCTACTCTGTTTCTACCTACCCCTACGCCCTGAGGCGCAGTGGACCCCCTGAAAAAGCTACTGCCCGACCTGCCAGGCGCCAGCCGATCTCGGCTCCTAGCCTTCCATTAAAGTGGATGCCATCTCGTGTAAAGCCTCCGCCAAAGCCTGCTCTATGCACTTCTCTGTTTATGTCTGCCACTTCAAATCCTTTCTCCTGGCTTAGCTTTCTTATTTCACAATTTACAGCCACAACGTCCTTGGCAATTGCTCCGTTCCTTCCTTGCACCTCCGGCACTGTGCATACCACGATCTGGACTTGTGGTGCTATCGCCCTTAAATCGTCAACTCCCTCCGCTAATTTTTCCACTACTTTTGCAGCTTCACCATTCAACACATCATTTAGCCCCGCCGCTACCACTACCAAATTGCGCTCTGCAACATTCTCAGAAAGCTCGCTTTTTGTTTCTCTCAGTACTGCGTCCATTGTACTGCCTGGGAACGTCCCGACTGCTACCCGCTTATCACCCTTTGCACGCTCCATTATAGCTCTTTTGCACCTCCTCATATTTAAATCACCACCGATAAGTACTAGGGCATTCTTTCCCTCCCTCCTAACTTCCAGGTTATGCTTATCATTGGCTATGAGCTCATTCCTTGGGGTTAGCTTGTTCCCCTCCTCTCCTCGCGCTCGCTGGCGCCCCTGTGGCTGCAGCGTCGCCTCCCGCGAGGCGTGTTGCGCTGCTTCGCTATAACTACGCCGATTCACCGGCGGCGAGCTGACTACCGCTCGCTCTGCCACCCTGCCCCCGACTTCGTATGTAGGGTCTACCCTACTTTCTGTGCTTTTGCCCCTGGCTTGGTGTCCCGATCCATCATTCTCCGCTGCGCTCGTCTCAAACGCATCGAGACGCCTATGTATAAGTTCTGCTCTCCTTTCCCTCTCTTCTCCAAGCTCGGCCACGGTTCTTACTAATTGCGCGGCCTGCACCGCTTCCACCTTGACCAACTCGGCAACTTTCGCCTGCAAAGCTAACCGCCTCTCCCGCTCCTCCCTCAGGTCTGCTTTCAGCTCCTCGAACTTGGCTGTCCAATTTCCTTCCAGTTTTTGCACTGCTTCCCTGACCCCTTCGCACAGCCTGCAGGTAAAGCTAGACTCCTCCGCGTCTGCTAAGCTCTGGAAACTGGTCTCGTCGAGGGAGCACCAGCGCAGGCACTCGTCGCACTGCACTTGCTCCGCGTCCCCCGCGGCCTTCCCTTTCTTTGGTTTCATCGCTAGGCCTACGTCCTTAGGCTCAACGAGCACGTCCGCCAAATCACTTCGAAGAGCTAGCTGAGATAGTTAAATAGGCCTATCAAATAGGTCCCGCCAAGCACCTAGGCCTAACGAGGGAAACCGCCAGACCTAGACAAAGCCGGTACGTTTACCACGCTTACCACGATTTCAAAATTTGCGCTCCTGCTCCATGCAAAATAATACACTTCCAAAACGTCAGCTAATAAGAAGAAAAAAAGAGTACTTAGCTACGAACGAAGTCGCTGAAGCCTCGACACAGTAGCGTCCGCACGCCCAATTACTATTTAAATGAAAAAAAAACAGGAAATAAAAACAGAAGCAAGCTCAAAGCATGCACAAAAACTTATGATTTCGTCGTCGCCACGGAGCCCCGAAAAGCACGTCCATCCGCCACAAAATCCAATCCAACTGTTTCCTGTTGCACAGCGCCACCTGTGGTCCCATACTTTAGTTCACGACGGCACCGCTATGCTTATTTCCGTAACACTGTGGAAGGTACAGTTTCCCTTCTCTAAGTTTGTATAGGTGTTCTGCAGTCAGGCCCCGAACACTCTCAAGTTCAACGGCCACAGAGGGCGAAGAAATCGACCGCGCGGCGCTTCTAAAGAAACAGGCATAGTATACCCATAGAATAAGGAAACAACGTTAGAGAAGGGAAACTGTACCTTCCACAGTGGTTCGAAAATAAGAAGTGGCAGCGCATGGAACTTAGTGGGGGGCCCGAAAGATGGCGCTACTTAAACAGAAAGCGGAAATGTCTTTTTTTTTTTTAGTGCAAGATCCAATATGACCGCTTTATACCGGTGGCTGGCGTACGCTGGGCGCTGAGTCAGCTGGGTACGCGACGTGCTCGCCCGCTGGCTTTGCGGCATGCCGCAGCTGCCGCGTTTTAATGGCCAGGAGACCAAACAGCCTCTACTGACGCCCATATAACAAGCCACAAGCGAGTGAACAGGACGTGAGACTTTATTTGCAGAAGCAAAGCAGTGCACCTTCCCATACAAGATCAGAAATAAAATTTGCATGTCGAGATGCGCTGAAACCATTAACGCGAGCTCGTAAACTGCTCACTTTCGTCGTCGCACATGGCGATCTGGCAACGAGCGACAATCAGTAGCGCAAGCAAATTGGGCAGTGCACCACCTGTTTGCATCGACAGTCGCCGAAACTTGCATTGCGAAGCAATCGGGTGACGCAAGGCATTTGCTGCCGCAACCAACACAGCGACATGGGCTAAACGGCATTTTAGCTTTCCCGCCTTTCCAACCTGCACGTTTCTTTTTGTTCTTTCGGGGGCCGCTAATGTCTAACTCATAGTTGGTGCCCCACATTCTCAATAATGGGCATCACCATTTTGCAGCCACTTCTGCAGGCCTTTCCACCCATGTGGCTATCAACTTCGGACCATGTAATATCGTGTGCTGGTCTCCGCTCACGCCACATCACGGCCGATGAAGGCCCACAAGCATAATTTGCCGGCGGCTGCAGCACGAAATGTCGAATGGAGAGAGCACCAATTACGGTGCATGTGAATTGGGAGTCATTGTCGCTGTGTGGACTGCAGGCGCAGATGGTTACCTCGGGAGACTTGCCCGTGCAGCTGACCAGGTCGCCACATCGAAGAAACATAACAGGGCGACCATTATCAAATTGGACTCTGCATTCAATCACCGCATAAAGTTCAGACAATACACTGTACATTGGCTAAGATCCACATGACAACAGTGGGCATTCACGCACTACAGGTCACTTACAGCACATTCAGCTATCCGATTTCAGGCACAGTGCTTGCCTACGTCGCACATGGTGGTCTAGTAACGAGTGACAACCAGTAGCACAAGCAGATTGGACAGTGCCCCACCTGTTTGCACTGACAGTCGCCGTAACTTGCACTGCGAATCAATCGGGTGACGCAGGCACCTGCTGCCATAGCCAACACAGCGACTTGAACTACCCGGCATCCTAGCGGTACCTCCTTTCCTACATGCACGTTTCTTTTTGTTCTTTCGGTGGCCGCTAATGTGTCGCTCACACTTGGTGCCCCACCTGCTCTCAATATGGTTGTGGTCTGTTTTGTGGGAATCGCCATTTCGCAGCCACTTTTATAGGCCTTTCCACCTATGTGGATATCAACTTTATACGCTTCAAACCATGTATTCATGTATGATGGTCTCTGTTCACACCAAATCACGGCCAAAGAAGGCCACAAGCACACTTTCCCCATGGCTGCAGCAGGAAAGGACAAACAGGGAGCACCAATAGCACTACATGTAAACAGAGAGTTTGTGTCACTGTGCGGACTGCAGGAGCAGGTGCTTAACTCGAGAGGCCGTTGGCCAATGCAACTGAACAGGCTGCCACATCCCAGAAATGTAACACGGCAACCATGACCAAGTGGGACAACATTGAAACAAGATTCTGCAATCAAATCACTTCAGCATACTCTAACATAATGCTCAATCTATACATTGGCACTATACATTTGCTACGATCTACATGACAACAGTGAGCATACACGCACACGGGTTGCTTGCGGCACATTCAACCGTCCGATTGTAGGCATAGTGCTTGCCTTCGTCGCACACAGCAGTCCGGTAACAAGCAACAACCAGCAGCGCAAGCAGATTGGACAGTGTGTCCCACGTGTTTGCACCGACAGTCGGCGTTGAATATGAGCAACTTGCATTGCGAAGCGATCGGGTGACACAAGCATCTGCTGCCACAGCCAAAACAGCGACTAGGAGTGCCCGGCATTTTAGCGTTACCGCCTTTCCAACCTGCATGTTTCTTTTTGTTCTTTTGCATGCCACTAATGTGTAATTCACACTTGGTCCCCCACATTCTCTATATATGGGCATGGTCGGTTTTGGGACATCACCATTTTGCGGCCACTTTTGCAGGCCTTTCCACACATGTGGATATCGACTTCATACACTTAGAACCATGTAATTGTGTATGAGGGTCTCCGTTGATGCCAAATTATGGCCAAGGAAGGCCACAAGCAAAATTTGCACACGGCAGCAGCAGGAGAGGACGGAACGGGGAGCACCAGCCACGGTGCGTGTAAATTCGCAGTCTATGTCACTGTGCGGACTGTAGGAGCAGGTGCTTGCCTTGAGAGACTGTTTCCCAATGCAACTGACTAGGCTCCCACATATGAGAAACGTAACACGGTGACAAGTACCAAGTCGGACAGCATCGAAAGCAGATTCTGCAATCAATCACTACAATGTAGCTTGCACAAAAACACAGGCTGTCGAACAAGAATAGCAATCCTGAATGAGACTAGAAATTCAATATGGGAATGCGAAAGCTTGCATTCAAGAAAGAAGCCACCCTACCTTTAAAGCACTGAAAGCCAAAAACATTAACAAAAGTTAAATGCTACATAGCACACAGTGTAAAGGTTAATGCAAGACACGCCAATGCCGCATCAGCTATTTCAGGAGAGGAATTGCACATGGCAACATACACTAGAAAGTACTGCTACAGATATGTTATGCTTCTAGACAGTGACTGGTATTAAAGGGAAGCTGAAACGGTTTTCAATTTCTATGAATTGCTCGGATTGGGAAGAACAGACCTAATAATTTACGGTTCCGAAATTTTTTTTTCGTTTTGTTAATATAACGGGCGGAAATCGCTTTCTAAATCACCCGCGCGGACACGCCCCCATCGCTTCCCGGAGCGCCGGGTGAGGACGTTGGCAGAGGAGAGAACCGGCGAGAGTGACGTCATGGGCGGAGATCGAGCCAACCGAGCTGCGGACCGGCGTGCTGACATGTGCTGGCATGCCTCTTTCCGTCCTGCGCTTTACTGAACGACGCTACGAGAGATCTGCCGCCGCCGCCGCCGCTCACGTTTGATTTGCGATTTTCGTAAACTGTTCTTTCCTTCTGTGCTGCGTGAGTGCCTACAGCCAAGGGCGCCCAACATGCCCTCGTTCTGTGCAGCATTCGGCTGCGCGAACACAGGCGGGCGAGACGATGTGGTGTTTCACAAATTCCCGAAGGAAAAGAAGCTTTCAGCGCAGTGGGTACGTGCGGTGAGGAGAGATAAGTTCGTGCCGACGAAATCAACTGTGCTGTGCTCGGACCATTTCCGCGACAGTGACTATCATCGGAGCTTGACAACGATGCGGGCAATCGGTATTTCAATTAAATCGGCGCGACTGAAGCCCGGCGTTGTTCCGCGCTGTTCCGCATCACTCTTTTTCCATTGGCTATATCATTATCACACCTGTGTGTAAACTTCTTGCCTTGTCCAGCCGGTTCGACTCCTTTCTGGGCAAGTGCCACTTCCAGTACTGCCCTGCTGAGGCACACAGTCCTGAATTGTCTTGAACTTGTTACGCACTGCGTGCGCTTCCGTTTTTTCCTAGTCTCTTGCACCTCCTGGCAGCACAAGCAGTTCTCTTCATCTTCCATCAATACGCAGCACATGCAGGTGCACCAGTTTAATGAGAGCGTGATTAGGCCCACATTGATGCACTGGAGAAATACGAACATTTGCAGCCATTAACGTCTGGTAACACAGTTTTAGCGTAGCCGGATAGCCTTACGACAAATGCGAAAACGCGTTGTTGCTAGCGTTGCTATACTCCGTTTCATACATCAAGTGCAACGCTGTGGAGGCTTGAGATACTTCTTGCAGTGGCTGCGTTCGCACTTAGAAAAAGTTCGGTGTTTCTTGACCCGATTTTTCAGAAAGCTTTCCATATATAAGCTCAGTTCGGAATGAAAATAAAAAAAGAATTTACCCATAGAAACCATCCGTGTACTTATACGGCTGCTAACACGTTCTTTTAAAAAAAATTTCTTTTCGGTATTTTTTAATCGCAGCCCGTCGCGGCAGCTTCACGTGCGTGCTCGCGCGAGCAAACGCCGCTGGCACGTAGCGAAGCATAGACGGAAACACGCGCAGTAATAAATTTTGGTGACCGGACTTCGAGCGTAGCTTCCACAGCGATGCACCTGAGGTATCAAATGGAGTGTAGGCTTGCCTAGTGACATTCGACGTACGGTTCAGTTATCGTGTTTACCACACGGCGGTGCTAAAACTGCCTAATATCTTTATGTCAACACTAGCATGGAGCACGCATACCGATTCTTGATCGAGCCACACTCGCAAAGTCGTCGAACCATAGTATGAATATTGCACATATAATACCTCTGGTCATCTCTGCATGTGTATGATAAGCAACTTCCATGACTGTACCTCACAGCACTGCATGTGCGCGCTTTGAAACGCGGCACTTATGTTCGCGATCGTGTATCAACGCTGAAAAAACCACGGGACTTTAGACAAGCAGCGGCAAGGTGCTTGACATCGCGGAATTGCACCCGTGTAAATCTAATGAGAAGTTAGGGCTTCGGCATTCTTCCAGCAGCATGTTCCCAGTTACACTTTAGCGCATTTTTTTCCCGTCATTGCAACGTGCAGCTACATGAAAAAAAAAAGAAACATACGTACGAGCTAAGATTTCCAGCGCGCGAGAAGGTGCACACATCGCTCTCGCTGTTGGCACACTCAATATCGTCGTTGACTCTGTTGCCGCCATCGTTTTCCGTATCGGCTGTGGGTTCAAACATGTACGGGGACAATACAAGCTGTCGGAGACAGCGAGAACGTTCCATCTTGCAACTCAGCTATGAAGCCAGAACAGCAGAACCGCGTGCTACCAGAGAGAAAGGAATGGTGCTACGCATTGAAACGGAGACATGCGGCGGCGCCGACCGGCGACTACCGCCAACGACGTCACAGCGGCCCCGACCAATCACGGGCAACAGCGGCGTTCGCGCGATGCCCTGAGGCGCTGGTGCGCGTTTTCTTGGAAAAACAGCCGCTTGCGTTTGTTTTCGCCCTTTTTGAACCAGATATTCGTGTTCAGGGGACTCAAAACTGTAGAATGCCGCAGAGAACTCATTTTTTTCGAAAAGTGTTTCAGCTTCCCTTTAAGTGTGAGCAAAGAATCGGTTGACCTTTAATGTTTGGATGAGGAAGAGGAATGATCTCAAACATAAATGCGGAATGAAAAAAAGCTTGCATTCATTGAAACAAAATTATACTCACCCCAGTCACCCCTCACCACAGTCTGTCAACGCACGCGCGTTAGCCGGCGTGTCAAGGGCGTCTGACACGCCAGCTGACAAAAAAAAAAAAAGAAGAAGAAGAAGAAGAAGAAGAAGAAGAAGAAAAAGGAGGGAAGAAAAAGGAAAAGGGGGGGGGGATACGCCAAGAAATCAAACTAAGTGTTGTTGCCTATAGCTTGAGGTTTAGCATAGCGAATAGATTCTAAAGCTCCCTTTGAAACGTTTATGCCTATTGGTTGCAATGTCTTGAACTTATGGATAAGGTATGATTCTCTGTATTTTCTTTCTCGTTCAGAACGGAAATTTGACTGTAAGATGTAGAGTTTAAGTTCATCAAAGTTATGACCTGGTTGGTTGAAATGCTCGGCGACGGCTTTGGGAAGCTTTTTAGCTGTGTCCGCGCGATGTCCGTTTAATCTGACGTTCATTGATTGTCCTGTTTCACCGATATATTGTTTCTTACAGAAGGAACATTCAAGCATATAAATCACATCCGAACTTGTGCAAATGAAGCTAGATTTGACTTCATGTGTATAATTATTTGCGGTGCTTTTAATTTTAATGTCACTTTGAAGGTGCCTGCAGGTTTTGCACCTAGGGCGACAACATGCTTTTATTGCGGGGGAATGCCGCTGGCTGACTTTTGCGTGCACTAACATGTCTTTAAAGTTCTTGTTTCGGCGATAGGTAACCCTGGGTACATCCGGGAACGCTTTTCGCAGACGCTCCTTACTTGATAATATTGGGTGGTATTTTCTTAGGATGTTGTTTATGTTTGGGAGTGCATTAGAATATTTTGTTATAAAGGCCGGCGGTCTGTCAGATTCTAATGTGGGCTGTCTCTTCGCCAATTCCGACTGTCTCTCCAATCTTGACGCGGTATCATAAGCTCTATCGAAAGCAACTTGGGGATAGTTCCTTTCTGCTAGCGTTGATCTAAGGTCATTTAGGTGGTGGATATAATCATTGTCTTCGCTGCAAATTCTTCTTATACGTTTCGCTTGTCCGACAAAAATTCCTTGCTTGCAATGTCGCGGGTGATGACTGTTGTAGTCTAAATATTGCTGGCTATCTGTAGGCTTCCGGTAAAGTGTCGTTCTCAGTTTTCCGTTTTCTATGTAGACCGTCGTGTCCAGGAAGTTGACCTGACTAGGAGAGTGGTGAGCAGTAAATTTAATACTCGGGTGAAAGCGATTGAAATGGCTAATTAAGTTGGTTAAGGCGCTTGTGCCGTGTTCCCATATTATAAATATGTCGTCAATGTAACGAAGATAGGTGTGGGGTTTTAAAGGGTAGGATTTCAGTAGGTCTGCTTCAAGCTGTCCCATGAAAATGTTCGCATACGTGGGAGCGAATGGCGTACCCATGCTAGTGCCGAAAATTTCCAGGTAGTGTATAGAATCGAATTCGAAGTAGTTGAGCGTGAGAACTAACCTAAGGAGCGATAAGTAAACTTCAGGAGCGTGCGCTTGGGGATTGATTGCGAGGGATCTAGAAACGGCTTCAATTCCTTCACTCATGGGAATGTTGGTGTAAAGGGCAGAAACATCCAAAGTGACTAGAATAGTGCGGTCGGAAAGGATTTGGTTGGCGTTGATGCCGTCGATAATTCGAAGGAAGTGAGGCGTGTCTTGATCGAAAGATGGGAGGGTGGTGGGTATGTTTGACAGGTGGTGATTTAAGAATTTAGATAGTGACTCAGTAGGAGTGTTGTTATTAGACACAATAGGCCGACCTGGGATTTCTGTTGTAAATATTTCTTCGACCGGAACTTTATGCACTTTAGGAAGAAGATAAAAGCGGCCTGCTGTTTTGTTTTTGGGAATCATGAAGCGATATTCAGATTGCGTGATTAGTTCCCTGGACCGGAGCTCCGCTATTGTGCTTAACACAATATTGCTGTAATCTGAGGTTGGGTTAGAGTCAAGTTTTCTGTAATGGGTGTGGTTGTTCAGTTGTTTAGAGGTGTGGTTGTTCAGTTGTTGTTTAAACAAATCACATATAACTAAAGACTAGCAAGCCAATACAGCATATATCAAGCATATTTATTTCTGAACCAGGTGTTGTTTACCTTGTAGTAGCAGCCAAATTCCACACAATGACCTTGTTGTAGCAGACAGCAGCTTCTATTTAGTGCATGGAGTGTGTTGCTTTATACTGGTGCCATCCTCATTACTGCATGTCTGGAACAGAAATTTTGACTCCATCAGAAATTGAATAAGCACAATTTTGCAATATAAAATGCGAAAAGGTGCGACATATACATTGCAATGGTTTGTGACTACAGAACACATGCAAATGTACACTGCTTGTTCTTAAGCAGCATGGTAAATAAATATTGTTACTCTCCGTAAAATTGATGTCTGCGTAACTACAATGCCTGTCAACAGCTTAAGTATCATTAAGATCACAAATGAGAACATTTGTGCGCTCGTTTATACACTAGAAGACATCACACTGCTGGTTTCACAAGCAAATAGATGAAAGACATGAAGCTATTAGAAATGATGCATTCTTTTTCTGCATGAACGTGAAGCACTTCTTTACTACTTCAAAAATGTCCTGAGGTAACCCATACTGAACAGCAAGAACATTTGGAACCAATAGGTACGAAATATGGGTGAATTATCATGCGTGCAACTGTTTAATACATTAAATTGAGTACATTAGCTTCAGTTTATCAAAGGGTTATTCGGTTCTGTGAACGAAAGAAGCTGCCGGCGGACTCGAAAAAAGAAATATTGATAAGGCTACTCAGTCACCCATGCCTACGGCAACAACGAGATGAAAAATGTGACGCGCGTTCCGATATCGCTTTCTCTTTCGTGAATGTGTGTATAATAATGGCCTCGTAACTGGAAGTTTATTTCGGAAACAGCTACGAAGGGTCCTGACTGCCCATACGTAACGCAGCATCTAGTTCCTTAACTTGCCTCCGCCTGTAAGTTAACGAGACGAACATATTACATGGTGATTTACATTGTACTTTTCATAGTAATTTTACATTGAACTTTTCATTACCAACTTTGTTGTTTTTTGTCATTTTAAACGCAAAATAGCGTTCAGCATCATAAACCTCCCACGTGACCTCTGGCCTGGATTTAAAATTTTTACCCGTACGTTCGCGTGCGCGGCAGGTACGGATACTTTGCTTCGTACATTAATTGGTTATTTTGTGCTAACACCAGTTTATTGCGCTTCGATATCTCGCGTTATTTAACTTGGGATATAAGCCCGAAAGCTAGGTTTCAGTCGTAAGCCATGTGGAACGCGTCTGCACCGAAATGGGAGCCGGGTCCTGCTGCGACTGGGGACAGCAATACCGGTGAGTCGTTTAACATCGCTGCTTCAATCGCTATGTAATTTATTCGTCTCGTCAACTTACAGGCAGAGGCAAGTCAACGAACTAGATGCTGCATTACATATGGGCAGTCAGGACCCTCCGTTGCTGGTTCCGAAATAAACTTTCAGTTGCGAGTCCACCATTATTTACACATTCACGAAAGAGAAAGCGATATCGGAACACGCGTCGCATTTTTCATCTCGTTGTAGCCGTAGCCATAAGTGACTGAGTTGCCTTATCAATATATATATATTTTTTCGAGTCCGCCGGCAACTTCGTCCGTTCACAGAATCGAATAACCTCTTGATAAACTGAAGCTAAAGTACTGAATTTAATGTGTTAAACAGTTGCACGCATGATAATTCACCCATATTTCGCACCTGTTGGTTCCAAGTGTTCTTGCTGTTCAGTTTGGCTTACCTCAGGACATTTATTTTTGCAGTAGTGAAGCGGTGCGTCACGTTCATGCACAAAAATAATGCATCACTTCTAAAAGCTTCATGTCTTTCATCTATTTGCTTGGGAAATCAGCAGTGTGATCTCTTCTAGTGTATAAACGAGCGCACAAATGTTCTTATTTGTGATCTTAATAATACTTAAGCTGTTGACATGCATTGTAGTTACGCAGACATCAATTTTACGGAGAGTAACCATATTTATTTATTTACCATGCTGCTTAAGCACCCTAGAACAAACAGTGGACATTTGCATGTGTTCTGTAGTCACAAACCATTGCAATGTATATGTCGCACCTTTTCGCATTTTATATTGCAAAATTGTGCTTATTCAATTTCTGATGGAGTCAAAATTTCTGTTCCAGACATGCAGTAATGACGATGGCACCAGTATAAAGCAACACACTCCATGCACTAAATAGAAGCTGCTGTCTGCTACAACAAGGTCATTGTGTGGACTTTGGCTGCTACTACAAGGTAAACAACACCTGGTTCAGAAATAAATATGCTTGATATATGCTGTATTGGCTTGCTAGTCTTGAGATACATGTCATTTGTTTGTAGCAGATGATATCAACGTTTGTTCATGTTTACAGTTCAGCATAATTGGTTCGAACATAAAATAAAACACTCCATGAGTTTGGATAATCTCTGCTGTATCTCATGTGCCACTGTTCTGCCCCAACAGAGTCTGTGCCAAGTACATATTGGTCATCACCGGAGCCACCATCTACACCAACAGAAAGGGGCTGGAGCCGAATTTGCAAGACCACGAACAAAGAAGCCATTCCAGAATTATTTGAATGAGATATCAAGTCTACGGACGACTGTTTGAAGAATGAAAAGAGCCTCTGCCATCATTCCACCAGCATTTCCACCAACAACAAAAATTCTGTGTCTTCAGATGTACCTGCAACCTCAGAACAAGCACAGACGACGCTGGCCAAGAGTGTTCCCTCAGCTTGTCCTTGCTTAGTGAGCTTCCTGGCCTTGCCAATTCTTGCCAAGTATAATTTTGTTGCAATGAATGCAAGCTTTTTCATTCCACATTTTTTGTTTGAGATCATTCCTCTTCCTCATCCAAACATTAAAGGTCAACCGATTCTTTGCTCATACTTAACACCAGTCACTGCCTAGAAGCATAACACATCTGTAGCAGTATTTTCTAGTGTATGTTGCCATGTGCAATTCCTCTCCTGAAATAACCGATGCGACATTGGCGTGTGTCTTGCATTAACCTTTACACTGTGTGCTATGTAGCATTTAACTTTTCTTAATGTTATTGGCTTTCAGTGCTTGCAAGGTAGAGTGGCTTCTTTTTTTAATGCAAGCTTTCTCATTCCCATATTGAATTCCTAGTTTCATTCAGGATTGCTATTCTTGCTCAATAGCCTGTGTTCTTGTGCAAGCTACATTGAAGTGATTGATTGCAGAATCTGGTTTTGCTGCTGTCCGACTTGGTACTTGTCACCGTGTTACGTTTCTCATATGTGGGAGCCTGGTCAGTTGCATTGGGAAACAGTCTCTCAAGGCAAGCACCTGCTCCTACAGTCCGCACAGTGACATATAGGCTGCGAATTTACACGCACCGTGGTTGGTGCTCCCCGTTCCGTCCTTTCCTGCTGCTGTCGTGTGCAAATTTTGCTTGTGGCCTTCCTCGGCCATGATTTGGCGTCAACGGAGACTCTCATACATGATTACATGGTTCTAAGTGTATGAAGTTGATATCCACATCTGTGGAAAGGCCTGCAAAAGTGGCTGCAAAATGGTGATGTCCACAAAACCGACCATGCCCATATTTAGAGAATGTGGGGCACCAAGTGTGAGTTACACATTAGTGGCATGCGAAAGAACAAAAAGAAACATGCAGGTTGGAAAGGCGCTAATGCTAAAATGCCGGGCACTCAATGTCGCTGTGTTGGCTGCGGCAGCAGATGCTTGCGTCACCCGATTGCTTCGCTATGCAAGTTGCTCACCTTCAACGGCGAATGTCGGTGCAAAACGTGGGACACACTGTCCAATCTGCTTGCGCTGCTGGTTGTTGCTTGTTACCAGACTGTAAGCACTATGCCTACAGTCGGACGGTTGAATGTGCCGCAAGCCATCCATGTGCGTGTATGCTCACTGTTGTCACGTGGATTCTAGCCAATGTATAGTGCCGATGTATAGATTGAGCGTTATGTTAGAGTATGCTGAAGTGATTTGATTACAGAGTGTTGTTTCAATGTTGTCCCGCTTGGTCATGGTTACCGTGTTACATTTCTCGGATGTGGCGGCCTGGTCAGTTGCATTGGCCAACGACCTCCCGAGGTAAGCGCCTGCTCCTGCAGTCCGCACAGCGACACAAACTCCCTGTTGACATGTACTGCGATTGGTGCTCCCTGTTCTTTCCTGCTGCAGCCATGTGTAAAGCGTGCTTGTGGCCTTCCTTGGCTGCGATTTGGCGTGAACCGAGACTATCATATATGATTACATGGTTTGAAGTGTATGATATCCACATGGGTGGAAAGGCCTGCAAAAGTGGCTGCAAAATGGCGATTCCCACAAAACAGACCATGTCCATATTGAGAGCAGGTGGGGCACCAAGTGTGAGCAACACATTAGCGGCCACCGAAAGAACGAAAAGAAACGTGCAGGTAGGAAAGGAGGTAACGCTAGAATGCCGGGTAGTTCATGTCGCTGTGTTGGCTATGGCAGCAGGTGCCTGCATCACCCGATTGATTCGCAGTGCAAGTTACGGCAACTGTCAATGCAAACAGGTGGGGCACTGTCCAATCCGCTTGCGCTGCTGGTTGTTACTCGTTACTAGACCGCCCTGTGCTACGTAGGAAAGCACTGTGCCTGAATTCGGATAGCTGAATGTGCTGTAAGCGACCTGTAGTGCGTGAATGCCCGCTGTTGTCATGTGGATCTTAGCCAGTGTACATGGTATTGTCTGAACCTTATACGGTGATTGAATGCAGAGTCTAATTTGACAATGGTCTCCGTGTTATGTTCCCTCGATGTGACGACCTGGTCAGCTACATGGGCAAGTCTCCCGAGGTAACCATCTGCGCCTGCAGTCCACACAGCGACAATGACTCCCAATTCACATGCACCGTAATTGGTGCTCTCCCCATTCGACCTTTCCTGCTGCAGCCGCGGGAAAATTATGCTGTAGGCCTTCATCGGCCGTGACGTGGCTTGAACGGAGACCAGCAAACGTGACCACATGGTCCGAAGTGTACGAAGTTGATAACCACAGGGGAGGAAAGGCCTGCAAAAGTGGCTGAAAAATGGTGATGCCGATATTGAGAATGTGGGGCACCAAGTATGTGTTACATATTAGCGGCCCCCGAAAGAACAAAAAGAAACGTGCAGGTTGAAAAGGAGGTAGCGCTAATAATGCCGACTATAGTCCATGCCGCTGTGTTGGTTGCGGCAGCAGATGCCTTGCGTCACCCGATTGCTTCGCAATGCAAGTTACGGCGACTGTCGATGCAAACAGGTGGTGCACTGCCCAATTTGCTTGCGCTACTGATTGTCGCTCGTTGCCAGATCGCCATGTGCGACGACGAAAGTGAGCAGTTTACGAGCTCGCGTTAATGTTTTCAGCGCATCTCGACATGCAAATTTTATTTCTGATCTTGTATGGGAAGGTGCACTGCTTTTCGACCTCCAATGCATTGTACATTAGTGTCGTTGAGCATACCACACGCTTCAGGGGAATCGCGGGAACGGAAACATTTTCTGAATTCAACTGCCGTGCCGATGCATTAGTTCTTAATGTAACTGAGCATCGTCCTCGCGCGCTGCCCTGCTGTCATGAAGCTTTGATCTGTGAACTTGCTCATGCTAGATACTGGCAAGTTCACTGGAATGGAAAGGAAAGGGCAAGAAGCACGTTAAGAAAATGCATAGCATATGTTATTGTTAGCACCAAACAATTAATATGCACTGGATTTAGAAAAAGAAGTAGCAGGAAATTCCTCGCTGAGAAGACCGATAAACATACAGTGCGGTGCAACTTGACAAATGATATAGGAACGCCCAAGAATTTCGAAAAAAGAAAGGATTGAATCGTGGCGGCGGCACATCACAAGTCGCCGTATATATAGGCGTCGAAGTCCATAGTTTACCGATATTATTTTTTAACAGCTCTGATAGCGTCCGTGCAACAATGGTTGCTTGTGGGCTGTCAAATGCTCATATGCTGAATACTAAAGTTTGCGGCACGGTGCGAAAACGCGATCGCAGTGAAATCGAAACGTTGTGCGCGGACATGCGCGCAGACGCGCAATCGGTCGCTGCGAATCCGTGCGATCGCTGCATTGAGGCTTCGTTCTGTTATGTTCCATTTGGTCATGCAGACAGCCCACTACAAGAACATATATATTTCACATAGTTTTCTCTCATCGATTGCCTACCTTTCACGCAAGAAACTGATTCAGTGGACTCCATCGTGGCGCGCAGTGGACGTTCACTGCACGTATTCGGTAGAGAGACAGCGTCTGTAAAGCATTCTGTGCTTTCTGTTTGCCCAAGATTATTATTTTGGCAGTAAATAACCTGTGTTGTTTCGAGAGTACTTACAGAAATGTCCAGGAGGGCTCCCGCGTGGTGTTTTCATTGGGCGTCGACAGCCAAACCTATGAAGAGCGCGTCGCGTTATCCCTCGTACTACGCAAGCGAGGCGCTTCCGACAGATGGCGACTCCGTAAGTCTTCGCCGCCAGTACTTAATACATCGTGTTTGCCATGACTGTCCTGAAAATTAGCCAGGTATAAGCGCTGCGTGACATTGGCTGCAAGGCCACTCATTTAAAGCATTGTGTGAAGAATAAAGAAAATACTGGTGCTCAGTGGCACAGTCACCGTCAAAAAGTTACGCGGCCGCGGTCCTGCGAATAAATTCATTTTAAATGCAGTTAGACCCACAGCCAGTAATACTGCAAAACTGTTGTTTACTATAAACCAGTACTTTGGGTAAATCCGAATGCTATGCTGCATGCCTAGCCGGTAGAAATATAAACTTTTTGTTCTTTCAGATTCCGTTCTATGCAAGCTTTCGACGCTGTCTACACGTTCTGAAAGCGAGGCTGCAATTTTGGCTTACACGTGATGACAAGAACCGATCTCTTGATGATGGAATATTGGAGCGTAGACATGCGAGGTCAGGCGACTTCAGGACGCAAATCTAGCGATAGAAGCTCAGCATGCTTTTTGTTTAGTAACACTGATGACGAACGAATAGCTGGAGTAAATGAATCTTAGTGTCCGATACAGCACATACTCGAGTGTCTGCATAGGTTGCGCATAGGTATATGTCACTGAAGATTCCATACTAATTTCATACGGCGCATTCGTGTTCGAATTTTGGCCTGTCTTATGCTTTTTGAGTTTTTAGCAACGAGAAGGGGTAGGCAGACCATGGTTAATGTGATTAGTGGTGCTGTATATATGAGTAGGCTGACTAGAATTATTACATCAAGTATGCCAAAGTACCTACGTCAAGTAACGAGGGAAATTACAGAGCTCCTTATTGTATATATTGTAAGGGGTTGATTTACAGGCAGGCTTACACAACAACAGCCTTTGCCCAAGAGCGTCGGTCCCCAGCTCGCGCTCTCCCGATTTAGTCGACTTTTCTCAGTGGTTCCTCACCCTTCCCCACTGCGTTGGCCCCGGCGGCGAAGAGGAACCATCCTGGCGACTCAAGGTGATGCGAGCACAAGAGGGTCGTGATAGGGCTTTAAGCGGCTCACGTGGACTGTTTCACGACCGTGGCAGCGTCTGTCGGTGGGAGGTGCCACAGGCTCGACGATGTAGCTCACCGGCGACATAGATTGCACGACGCGGTAGGGACCGTGATATTTCGCTGCCAACTTTCGGAAGAGAACAGGGGTCTGGCATGGAATTGAAAGCCACACGAACGAGCCAACAGGGACGGCAGGGGCATCTTTAGCGAAGTCAAGGCGTTCTTCTTGAAGACCTTCTGTCACGGATGTAAACTAGCGTGCTAGTTGGTGGCACAATGAGCGAGGCTGAGCGGTGTTCGGGTGCACCTGGGCGGTGTGGAAGTATCCCGTGCGGAAGAGGGCTCACGTCCGCATACGGGAAAATCCAGTGGTGGCTTGCGTTGCTGTTTTATAGGCTAATGTCACGAAAGGAAGAACCACGTCCCAATTAGAATGGTCGGAGGCTATGTAAATGGAGAGCATATCACTAAGTGTCCGGCTAAAGCGCTCCGCCAAGCCATTATTCTGCAGATGATTGCTTGTAGTGGTGCGATGAATATTACTGCACTGACTGAGAAGCTCTTGGACGACTTGCAAGGAAACCCAACCACTGTCACTAAGAAGCTCGTGTGGTCCAACGTGGCGAAGAACGAAGCATGCGCAAGATGAACAAGGCGACATCACGAGCTGCTGGGAGAGCGGCGATTTCGGCCTAACGAGTAAGATGGTCCACAGCCACAATAATCCACCGGTTGGCCGCAGGGGTGCAAGGAACGGGCCCGTCTATGCCGATTCTATCTGACGGGCGAGCTGGACACGGCAAAGGTTGCAATGGGCCAGGCGTGCGACATGTTATTTTCCGGCGTTGACACTCAGTGCATGAGCGAATGTACTTGCGGACATATGTGTACATTCCACGCTGGTAGAATCGCTGGCGAAGTCTATCATAAGTTTTCAAAACGCCAGCGTGCGCGTTTTGTGGGTCTGCGTGTAGGTGCGCACACAGTTCGGAGCGCAAATGGCGAGGGATAAGAAGGAGCCATTTGCGACCATCTGGCTGATAGTTGCGGCGCTACAGTATGGCGTCCCGGAGCACTTGGCGACGAAGGGTGCGAGACAGCCGTGGGGATGGTGTCGCCGAAGGCGTAGAGAGAACGTTGATCAACGAGGTTCACTTCATTTGTTTCATTTATTCAACCTTAAGTGTGTGTGTGTGAAAACATTTATTGTAATGAGGTCCGGAGGCTCGGCTTCTTAAGCTGTCAGGCCAAGCATTTCGGCGACATCATGGGCCCTCTGGGCGGCCCTTAGTTGGTCCTGAAACAATGGGTTTTGAATCCTTTTCACCCACTGTGTCCATTCTTCAACGAGGTTGGGGAGAGTCGCGGGACCCCCCCCCCCCCCCAGCATATGTCTGATTCCAATGATGCCATTACAATCGTTGCAGTCCATCTTAATCTCCCTCTCTGGATATATTTTATTAATGGTGTACGGTGTGGGATATGTACCTGTTTGCAATAAGCGCAGTGAGACTGCTTGAGCCCTGTTCAGTTTTTAATGTGGCAATGGGAATCGCCTGCGTCCTAAATAGTAGTGTTTGGTAATGTCATTGTATGTTATTAAATGATCTCTAGATTCCCTGGCTTGATGGTGAACGGCTCGGTTGTGACTGTCACGGTTAGCAAGTCCTCGTACCAAGTCATGAGCAACCTCATTGAGGTTTATCCGAGTCTCGTCCACTTTCCCCATATGCGCAGGAAACCATTGGATTTCAGTTCTCATAATCCCAATGTATTCAAAAAGTTTAGCTGCAACACCAGCTACGCAGCTTTTATCAAAACACTTTATAGCGGATTTCGAATCACTGTAAATGCAGGCCCGCTTATTACTCCTGATGGCAAGAGCAATTGCCACTTGTTCCGCCACCATGAGGTCCTTGGTAAAAATAGTGATAGCATCTTGCGCCTTCCCTTGATAATTTGAGACAATGGCCGTATATGCTTCTTTACCTTTCACCCAGGCTGCATCAACTATAGCTGCCAATTGGTTCTGCTGTTCTATTTCCTGCAAGAGTGCTTTAGCTCTTGCCTTTCTCCTTTCGACATTATATTCTGGATGCATGTTTCTGGGGAGAGGGTTGGTTCTGATCTTCTTCCTAACGTCAGTCCTTAATTCTACTTCAGCCTCTATTGGGCTCCTTGATGTATTCAGTTCTGCACCTATTGCCTGTAATATGTTCCTGCCAGCTCGTGATTTTGTCAATCTTTCTTGTTGCGCTAGCTGTTGGGCCTCCGCGATTTCTTCCATTTTGTTGTGCACCCCTAGACTCATGAGTTTGTCAGTTGCAGCGTTTCCCTAGGGCTACTTTAACGAGCTTCCTGAGCGTCACAATAAGTTTGTTAAGTTCTGCCTGCTTCCATTTGAATAATCCAGCCACATAAGTGAAGTGACAGAGAGCAAAGGCGTGTATTAGCCTCAAAGCGCTGTCTTCTCCTAAGCATCTGTGTCTATTGGTAATTCTCCTTAGTAACCTAATGACTTCATCTGTTTTATTCGAGATATGTTGTGTTGTTCTATAGTTAGCATTGTTTCCGTCTATGTGATACCCAAGAACCTTGATTGTTTCAACTAGCCTGACTGCGGATCCTTCATGAGTGTATAAGCACACTCTTGGCTCATCTTCCGGAATGTACCCTCTTGGTTTGCGACCTTTTCTGCGATGTTTAATGACGAAGAGTTCTGATTTGGCTGCCGAGCATTTCAACCCCATGTCTTTAAGTGTGTTCTCTACAACATATAATCTTTCCTGTAATCTGGTCTCTGTCTGTCCTACATTACCCTTGGCACTCCATATGGTTATGTCGTCGGCATATACCACATAATGTATACCCTCAATTTTCTCCAGATTTCTTGCAACCTTGGACATTGCTAAATTAAATAGCATGGGTGAGAGCACAGCCCCTTGTGGAGTGCCCCTATTTCCCAAATTCTTAGCTTCTGATTTGAGCTCACCCAGCATGAGTTGCGCAGTTCGATTCCTAAGAAAGTCCTTAATCATGTTAAAAAGTCTCTTACCTAAACCCATCTCTGAGAGGACGCCAAGTATTGGCTTATGCTTTATACGATCAAAAGCTTTTTCCACATCCAATCCCAAAAGAGCTTTCGTATGCGCTGGGCTGGCCTGTATAAGTTGGTGTTTGATCAGCAGCATAGCATCCTGAGTTGACAGCCCGGGACGAAAGCCGATCAAGTTGTATGGGAAGATGTCGTTCTGCTCAACGTATTTAGTGAGTCGATTTAGGATGACATGTTCCATAGCTTTGCCTAGACATGACGTTAAGGAAATAGGACGGAGGTTGTCCAGAGCGAGTTGTTTTCCTGGCTTTGGTATGAGGATAGTATTGGCCACCCTCCATTCCTCTGAGTATACCCCTTTTCTCCAACATTCATTGAAATGTTCAGTTAGATAAGAAATTGATTCATCATCCAGATTTCTTAATATCTTGTTAGTGACTCCGTCATGTCCAGCCGCCGATCTACTATTAAGACTGTGAAGAGCCGCCCTCACTTCACTCTCAGTGAAGTCCCGGTCAAGTTCTTCACATATGCCTCCCGTATATTCGGGGCTCTCGTCTTCTTCGTTTGGTTGTTTAAGTGGGAGATATTTGGCTGCGAGACTATCCATGATATCCTTCTGTGTTTTATCTTGGCTTTCCTGATGAACCAACTTAGATATAGCTGTTCTCTTGCTTGTCCTTGTTTCATTCTCGTTGAGCAAGTGCTTGAGGAGGTTCCAGCTACCTCCATGTTTGAGTCTACCATGAGCCGAATTACAGATCTCATCCCACTGTTGCTTCACGGGGGTCTTCCAGTGATCATCAATTTCTCTGTTTAATTGCGTTATTTTTTTTCCTTAGCCTTCTGTTAAGTCTCCGCGTTTTTCATCTCTGTAATATAGAGTGTTTGGCCTCAATCAGATGTGCCAGCCTGCTGTCCATAGCCTCAATATTTTCCTCTGTCCTGATTTCTTTAGTGGCCTCTTTGACGTCCTCTCTGAGCTGAAAGACCCACGTCTGAAGGGGTTCCTGCTCGGCATCTAGATGCCCCACTTTCCTTCTGTTCGCCCTGATTTTTCTGAACTGATCCCAATCAGTGAATTTAAAGATTCTAGTTTCCTGTCTCGGTATGCGTATGGTTATGTGTATGATATAATGATCGCTCCCGAGATCCATGTTTGAATTTTCCCAATTGGCTCCTCTTGAGTTGTTTACAAAAGTAAGATCTGGCGTGGAGTCCCTGCTTGTGGACGTGCCACAACGGGTGGGATACGCCGGATCAGTAATCAAGCATAACCTCAGATCCATGGCAAGACTCCATAGCTCCTCTCCCTTCTTTGTGTTCCAAGTGTATCCCCATGTGTGATAGAGAGCATTAAAGTCCCCTACAATAATGAGCGGGGAGTTTTTGGCAACCGAAAGCACCTTGTTGAAGAGTGATCTGAACCTATGTCTCATGTCGTTAGGACTGCTGTAAATATTCAAACAGAAAATGCTTTGCGTCTTACCTCTGTTCCTTTTAAGTATTATCTCAACTAGAATAAATTCAAACCAGGAATTTCTAAGATGAATATCATGCTCAACGTATGGCAACTTTTTGTCAATAAGGGTTGCCAACCCCCTCCCCGTTTTTTTGTCTCTACATATAACTTTGTATTCAGTAAGCATAATTTCCTCCGCTAAGGTTTCCTGCAGCATAATTACTTTTGGCCTGGCCTCAGACGACCTGATCACCTGTCGCAGTGCTGCTTTTTTGTGTTGGAAACCGCGACAATTCCATTGCCACACGTTAAATCCATGATTACTGTCCATTGTTATTAGGTGAGGCTGCCTTTCTATTACCCGCTACTTTCCTCTTTGTGATGGCCCCCGACAATTCAGAAATGGACTTTATACTATCCGCCTCCGATGGCAGATACTCATCGTCGTCATCCCCTCGCGTCTCAATTTTCCTAAGTCTTTTCTCCGCCGTTAGCCTCCATTTCCACAATTTGTCCACTGTCTCTCTTATCGCTTTAATTGCATCTTTTATTTCACTGAGGGCTGCGAAGACTGACTCATCCTCGGAACTCACCGCCCTCTTTTTAGGGGCAGGAGAGCTGGATTCCCCTGGATCGCTGGTTTTGCTTACAGGTCTATCTATCTCTACTCTAGCAGGGCTCGACTGCTCTTTTTTACGAAGCTCTGCTACCTGCCTGGTCAATTCTTCATTAGCTTTTCTTAAAGAACTTACTTCTTGAATTAATTGCTCTATTCTGGCATCATTCTCATCACCCACCGCAGCCGAGGCGCCCCCAGCAACTCTCACCATACCTTTTACTTTGTCAGCCCAAGTGGTTCCTGGCGTCTTCTTCTCGCCAGGTATTGAGTCCCTTTGCACGAAGCGCACCTGCGCTTCCCTTGACTTGGAGCGCCTTCTCTCCCTGGATTGTGAATGATGCCTGGATCTGCTGCGACTCCTGGAGCGTGAGTGCTCCCTGTCCTCGGGGCGATGGTTGGGCGCCAGCTGTTGCGCTTCCGACTGCACTCTTGTTGACGACCGAGTCCTGTTGCGCTCTCTTCGACGAAGTCGTACGACGTAAGGGATTTGAAATCTTTGCTTACAAAACTTGTCGCCGGTAGGGTGATCGCCTTCACAAAATTTGCACTTAGGTACACACACATGTTCATCTCCTGGGTTGCGAGTTCCACATCCCCTGCACTGAACAAAGTCAGGTGTTGGACACACATCAGAGCGGTGCCCGACGCTTCCGCAGGTGAAGCAGACGTCGAATTGCTTCCTGTAGAGGTAGCATCTCACTAGTGTGGATCCGTACCTGACAAAATTGGGCACTTTGAGTCCATCGAAAAGTACAATGACCGACCCCGACGTCTTGAGCGCTTCGCAGCCAGCGCAAGCGGGTTCAAGTCATGCAGGATGTTTCTTGTTATCATAGCTTGCGAGTCTCTGATGTCCACTCTTCGGATGACGCCTTTGCATGTGGCATGTGGTGCCGCTTCGTATGCATTTGCCTCGTATTCCGCTTCCATAATCTTGAATGACTTGATTCTAACGTACTTCGCAGCATGTTCGGGCTTAGGTGTGCTGACTACGATGATATTTTGAGTGAAGTTCGGGCAGACAACATCTTCACGGGCCTTCTCTTCCGTTAGGCCGGACGCCTCGATGACTGCGGAACCAATCGTGGTGGTGCTCACCTTGTTCAAATTGAGCCCTCCTCGAGGTCGTATAATAATCTTTCTGTGCTCCTCGGGCAGTTGTGGCATCCTCAAAGCTTTTATAATTCGATTCTTGACCATTCCACCGACGGCGGTTCCCTTCACTCCATGCTCTCGCTGATTACGTGGCTCATCCACAGCCTTTATGCTAGCTCGTGATCTTCGGCCAGCCACTACTTGCCAGCCGTAATCGTCCTGATCATTGTTTCCTTCATTTCTAGCAAAATCTTCATCTTCCATGTTTGTATCCGCCATGGCTGCGGTCAGGTGGGCTTACTAGGCCCAACAAAGGCCCTACTCCTCACTAAGGAGCAGAAAACGTTCCGTAACATTGTGAAGAAACAAGCCCCACCTCGAATCTTGGTGTCAGTAGATTCGCCGTCGCTTCGCGGATCCAGTGGTATGCTTCTTTTCGTTGCACTCTCAAAATTGGCGAGCGGAGCATGAAAAAAGAAACGTAGCCGATGCTTCTCCGTCTGCACTCTTCAACCTTAAGTGCCCGAAGGCATTACATAAGTGATTACATTACACATATTGTTTTTGATGTACATAAATGACCTTCCCACTAACATATTTATTTATTTATTTATTTAGTTCAATGTACCTTACAGGCCCCAAGGGGAGCATTGAGTAAGGAAGGGCGTCATTGAACAAATGACAAGAGAAAACAGATGTATGAGCACTGAAAAATGTGAGAGCTAAAAATGTTTATAATGATCACGTGCTTGCAAAGCAGTGTAACAAATAAAAACGCTAAATCAATACAAAGAGTTGTTGGGAAAGGAAAGAAAAGTACAATTCACGGTAACATAAAAAGCGATGTAACACTCGCGCAAAATAACGTGCATAGCGCGAGCACATAAAGCAAACAAAATTGAAACAACAATAACAACAACAAAAAGAAAGTCATGACCCATATGTGACACGTATTATATGCCATGACATATGTACAGATGAATATATTTGTTATGATGAAAACTGTAGGTTCAGTAGTTGTCTGAATTTATCATTGCTCATTTGAGCGACAGTGCTGTTAGGAAGCGAATTTCATAACCGAATCGCTCGTGGTAGAGCCGAGAAGTTAAATGCCTTTGTGTTGCCATAAATACGAGTGATGCTTAAATCATTATAAAGTCGTCGTCATGTGCAAGACGCGCGTTCCAGTGGCAAGTTTGATGGCTTCATTTGGTGAACATATTTATAGAGCAAGGACAGGAGTGCTATGTCACGTCGGCTACTCAGTGATCGAAGGGAAAGGTCGAGTTTTATTTGAGTATTGCTTGACTGGTAGCTCTAATTTCGGGGAAATAAATCGACTAGCGCGGTTTTTGATGGCTTCTAACATGCGGATTAAGTTTTCATGGTAGGGAGACCATATAGGGGACGCGAACTCAAGCTGAGGGTGTGCAAATGATACGAATGCTAATTTACGAATGTTAGACGGGCAATTACGCAAGTTGCGACGAATATACCCAAGAGATTTGGAAGCGTTTGCGCATATGGTTGCAATGTGAAAGGCCTAGAAAAGACTCGGTGTAAGATTTACGCCTAGATATTTATATGCTGATACCTGAGATACTATATTTGTGTTTATATAATAGGAAAAGCTATGAATTGATGTTTTTCGCGTGAATGCAAACATTTGCGAATGCGAATTACTTGTCATTTAGATGAGTTAAGTTTCATTTGCCAGTCTTCACACCATTTGGTAACGAGATGAAGGTCCTCTTGAAGAATGCGATGGTCATCAAGGCTGCGAATTGGTCGATATAATATACAATCATCGGCGAAAAGACGCAGGCAGGATGAGATGTTATTGGGCAGATCATTGACGTAAATAAGGAAAAGCAAGGGTCCTAGTACGCTACCCTGGGGTACAACGGAACTGACATATGCAAGGAGTGACGTAAAATTATTAACGACTGTAAATTGCTGACGATTTGTTAGGATGTTACGAATCCAGGAGAGCGTTAAGCAGTCTAATTTGAGAACGCATAACTTGGAAATTAAACGGCAGTGAGCCACACGGTCGAAGACTCTGGAGAAGTCGATAAAAAAAGCAATCTATTTGTAGGTTACGTTCCATGTTAAAATGCAAATGTGTAGTGAATTCTAGTGACTGCGTCTCACATGACAAGCCGTTCCTAAACCCATGTTGGTAAATAAAGAAAAAATTATTTGATTCCAGATGAGGATATATGTGAGATGCAATGATATGTTCAAGCATTTTGCAGCAAATACTTGTCAAATACTTGTGAACGAAGCTGCGGCTTTCTGCTGACGATTGCGGTCTTTATAATTCCCTTCATACATGTAACGACACAACCGCCCCACAACAAGACCTTGACACTATCGCTTCTTGGTGCGAAAAGTGGCATACGTGGCAAAGTGGCAATTCAAAGTAATATCCTTCAAGCGCTAACACACCACCACACACCACACTTATCGCATTAACTCCGTTCCTATTGACCACACGTGTACTTACAAATATCTAGGAGTTCATATGACGCCATTACTTTCAGGGGGGAAACATAATTAAACAATTCGTCCTGAAGTTCCCCGCACACAAGGTTATTCGCGACGTAACTTAAAATCCGCAACTTCCGAAAAAAAAAACTAGCATATTTAACGTATGTGCGACCCAAACTTGACTACGCATCATCCATCTGGCACCCTTCGCAAGCTTATCTCACCGATGACTTAGAAGCGGTACAAAACCGCGCTGTTCGCTTCATTACGTCACAATATTCACGACATATCAGCGTTACCAGCTTACAACAAACTTTGTCACTTCCATTGCTTGCTTCACGGCGCATAACTTCTCGTCTTTGCCTTCTTCACACTTTCCTTTTACTTTACCCAGTCAGGCCACGCCCTCTTAAAACGCCCGTTCAGAACATCATCCCGTTTATCTCACACTCGCCCCTTGGCGGCGATGAAGGCAGGTCGCCGATATTGGTGTTAGCGAAGGAAGGTGCGTGTCACGATCCGCCCGGGTTCGTGAACGAGGGAGGGCTCGTTAGGCGGACGCTGCGCAGCGTGGAGGCGACGAACGGTGACTGAGCGCCGAGCAGCTGTGCTCGCCGGTGTTTATTGGTGCGGTGACCAATGTTGCCTAACTGAGCTTGGCAGGCCACCGAGCCTGACGGGCCAACAATGCCCGAGGGGGCGTCACATGCTTGCTACAGTGCGTAAAAGGAAACAGGCGCAACATCAGAAGGCACGGGCGAGCGGGAAAGTGCGTCGGCGTGCTTGCGTCCTGAGCGATGAATGACACGAACATCGAATTGTTGTGAACGTAGCGCCCAGCCTCTTTGTGGACCCGACGGAACCTTTAATGAAGCCAGCCAACAGAGAGAATGGTGATCGGTGACGACCTCAAACGAATGGCTGTACGAGTAAGGGCGAAATTTCTGCAGCGCCCAAGCAATTGCCAAACATTCCTTTTCGGTAACCGAGTACTTGTACTCTACCGTAGTGAGGGAATGACTCGCATACGCAACTACATACTCACAGAAGCCCTGCTTTCGTTGGGCAATTAAAGCGCCAAGTCCGATCCCAATGTCATCCGTGCGTACCTCTATTGGAGCAGTATAGGGTCGAATTGACGTATAATAGTTGAAGTCAAGAGAGGACGTAATGTCACGGAGCGCTTCGTCACACGCCGGCGACCAGATTGCCATCGCCGGTGGTGCTATTATGGAGGCGAAGTTCTTCGCAAAGCGGGGAAAGTATGAGCACAGACTAGTGAAGCTGCCAAGTGCTTTCACGGTGGTAGGTTTCGGGAATTCAGCAACAGCACGAAGTTTCTGAGGATCGGGAAGGACGCTGTCCTTCGAGACTACGTGGCCCAGTATAGTGAGTTGGCGAGCTCAGAACCAGCACTTCTTGATCTTAAGTCCTGCGTGCGTCAAGCAGCTCAATATTCCGTAAAGACGACGGAGGTGACTGTCGAAATCAGGGAAAGACACTACGACCTGATCTAGGCAGCACAGACATGTATTCCATTTTAAACAACGCAAGACACGGTCCATCATCCTTTCGAATCTTGCTGGGGCATTGCGTAGGCCGAATGGCATAGCATTGAATTCGTACAGCCCATCGGGGGCTACGAATGCAGTTTTCGGGCAATCGGACGGTGCCTTAGGGACCTGCCAATAACCGGACCTTAAGTCTAGTGATGAAAATAATTCGACTCCTTTCAAGCTGTCTAGAGCATCATCGATATGTGGTAGAGGATATACATCTTTGCGCGTAACTTTGCTTAATCGGCAGTAATCGATGCAGAAGCGGATCGAGCCGCCTTTTTTCTTGACAAGAACAGTCGACGACCACGGACTTCAGGACGGCTGAATGATGCTGCGCTGAAGCATGTCGTCGACTTGTTCGGAGATCACACGACGCACAGCCGGGGATACGCGGTAAGCGCACTGTCGCAGTGGCGCTTGGAAGCCGATGACAATCGGATGGAGAACAGTGTACGTTCGGCCTAATGACGTCTTCCGGGAGTCAAACTAGACACGAAGCTGGTGTAGCAGCGCAAGAAGTTTTTCGTGGTGCGACTCTGCAAGTTCGTCGTCGATGGCAGAGCCAAGAATATCTAAAGGTGGGTGTAGTATAGTGTCGCCCCCTGCCAGATCTCTGTGTTATCATACATTTATGTTTTGTAGTAGTTTAGCTAGATGGCGCACCCCCCTTCTATCATGTTTGACCGCTGACCATTGACCGCTTATTGAAGGCTACGTCTGGGAAGGGAGCAATAGAACGACAACGGAGAGGAAGGGAGGAGGAGTAGGTATGCTCATACACCAAGGGAGAAATTGGCAAAGAATAAAGTTAACTTGCAAAGAACATGTCTGGGTATCAGGTACAATTGCCGGTAAAAAGGCATGGCTAGGAGTAGTTTATTTAGGGACAGGGGACAAATACAGGCAAGAGAACAAAGATCTAGTGAAGTGTCTCAATGACGATCATAAAGCAGTTTGGGGAAGGTGCCGATATTTGACTGCTGGATGACATGAATGGCCACATCGAGGATCTGGATGGTTACACAGGTTGCAATGGGAAGTTGATGCTAGACTTCTGTGAACGACACAACCTAGTTATAGTAAATAGAGAAACTAAGTGTGAGGGACAAATCACGTGGGAGTTCCGTAACAGACAAACGACCATTGACTACTGCTTAATGTCGCAGGGATTGTATAGCAAGCTAGCAATAATGGAAATAGACGAAGAGGGGAAGTACAGCCTCGGAAGTGATCATAAGCGTATTAGTCTACAGTTGGGAGCGCTACTCAAAAGAGAAATGCAGGGAAGCCAAAAAGAGTACGCAAAATTAAATGAGGCGCAAATAGCGCAAATAGCGGCTGGCATAGAGGAAGCAATAAAGAAACATCCCATGGAAAGGTGGGATTATAATCAGTTAGAACTACTCATTATTACAAAAATAAAAGAGGTAAAAGGAGTAAACCGCTGGAGAGGAAAGGGGAAGCCACGAAGTTAGTGGAATAAGGAAATTAGAGAGGCCATCGAACAACGACGGTGGGCATCTCGGAAACACAGAGAAGCAAAGAGGGCGCAGTTATCTGAAGAGGAAATAGGCCAAAAATGGGAATATTATCGACAAAAGAAACAACAAGTGCAGGTCCTCGTCCAGGCTAAAATAAAGCAGTCCTCTGATCGCTGGCTGGCTGAAGTTCGCGATGCAACTAAAGGGGGGTCAAGAAAATTCTGGAACCATATAAGCTGGCTGGGTAAAGCTAATCACATAAAAGAGGAACAGATTCACGATGCCGAAGGAAATTGTTTAGAGGGAGATGACGCTGTGAACTACATTGGTTCAGTTATATCCCAGATGGAAAAAATTTCCAGTTCCAGCTGTATTATTGAACCGGAAATCCTTCCCAGCTGGAAAATGTTCCAGTTGGAAACGACTCTTTCCAGCCGGGATTGAAACTTCTGATCCAGCTGGAACTTGCTCCTCTTCCAGCTGGAAATTGCTCCTCTTCCAGCAGGAAATCGCTCCTCTTTGCAGTTGGAAAGTGCTCCTATTCCAGCTGGAAAGTGTCCCTGTTCCAGCTAGAGAATTCTCTCAATCTAGCTTGAAAGGGTTCCTGTGATAACTGGAATCGAAGCCGTTTCCAGCTGAAAATGAAGCAATTTCCACTTGGAGTCTCAGCTACCGAGCTGGAAATGTCCTTCTGGTAGACAGAATTAAATCAAGCCGAGTTCTGCACTGGAAAAAAAGTTTAACAGGATCGATTACGTTTCACACTACCATACAGTGCTTTTCTTCCAAGGAGAAGGGCATATAGCTGGTTGTTTTGAGCAACCACTCAGCCATATGCATAGAGGACAAAACTCCAGCAGTCAAAAACACAATGTACATATATTTAAAAATATTTACAGTGGTACTCTAGTACTTGACAGCACTTTCTCAGTGTGGAAGGCGAAGTTTTCTTTTTACATCTTGAATTTTTTCACTGAGGGTCCTTGGCAGAGCACGCTCCGCAGCGCCGATGTCCTGGTTGTGTATCTGACCCCAGTGCCGCAGACAAGCTATAACGAAAATAATGTATCTCAAGAGATGATCACAGTGATCAGCTGGAAAAATGCATACTCTTTAACAAACCTTAAGCAATAAGTACCTACCATAAACAACCTCCACCTTTGCAGGCGTCAGCTGCTTGGATGGCTGCTCGCTGCTGCCACTTTTTGTTGGTGCGAGTCTGCCGCTGACACTTCTTTTTGCCAATAGTTCATTGCCCCAGATCACTTGGGCCGTGTCTCTCACAAGGATGCTTGGCTTTTTATTTCTGAACAGTTTTTCCGCTTGCTCAGGCATGACATAAATTCCACCAGACAAGTGGAACTGGAAGAAAGCGAAAAAAAGGTGTTTATTGCTATATACAGCGTCAACTAGTATTACAGCACTAGAGGCAACTGCTGCTTATAACACATCCATGTGAAGAGCTTGAAGAACAAGTTTTATTTGAATTTGGGTGCTAACGATAAATTTGTGGTATAGGTGAGCAACAACCATACTCACACGTCCATCAGATGTGGCCACAAAGTTGCCGTCCTGGCATCCTTTCGTATTGTCTAAGGCGTCTGGCACAGACAAATCTGGTGCTAAAGCAGCAAATGTGAGACAGACAATAAGTATAATTAAAATAGGTTCACATCAAAATTTCGTTCAATTAATAATGTTGCAAGTACATTCACCGTCTTCGATAAAAGCAGCCGCTCGTTGAGGCTGCTCTGTAGTAGGTGCCACTAGTGGTGCTTCCAGATTTTGTCGTCTCTCACCTGTACAATAAAAAGTTTGAGATACATATGCATTTGGTCACCATAAATCTGCAATGAGTGATATTGCTGGTACACTTAGTACTCTTACGGCCAGTGGCCATTTGAGACTAGCTGTTGGACCAGCGGCAATACAACTGATGTTGCAGTCTGTGCTGGCTCACACCTGTGTAATGAAAACTTTGAGCTGTATGTGCAACCATACACTTGAGTTACTTTGACCTGCGCTGATGTGCCTGTTTGGAAAAAAACTATGTATTCTTGGTCTTTAGCTTAACTGCTGTTATCCCATACAAATGTCCATGCTGTAATTCCCCATGCAAAGCTTTCTCTTCTCTCTTATCAGAATACTTAACAAAAATAGTTGGCTACACAAACACAATGCATACTGTAGAGAATGCTTGTTAAATACACCTGCAAACTTGCCACAAGACTGCAAATAAGTTGTTTTACTAAATGTTGCAGCAATATAGCTTCAGAAGTGACACTTTGATGAGCACTTGATAATACAGGATATTAGGTACCTTACAGCTGACAGTGCTGCATTTATGACTGCTTACCTTCACATCTCTCGCTTCTCTGCATGTCAAGTATTTGGGCAACTAGGAAAACATGAAAAGTGGTCATTGTTAGACAGCATATAATACACTCAATTACAATAAAAATGAAGTAATGCTTACAGTTGTTCAGCTGTGTTCTAATGTTATTTTCCAAAAACTCTATGTGTTTTTTCAATGATGTTTTGTGCTCCCGCTCAATGCGGCACTGCATTTTCCAGTATTTTGCATCTTTTCGTGCAGTTATTAGCTCTTTTGAAGAAACCAGCGATTCATCGTCTGTTGAATCGCTGGTTTCATCATACAGCTTCCTTTTGACCTGTGCAAAAAAAAATATGAGCTGCATACACTTTTTCCATTGAACACTCCCACAACAAAATTGGGGTATGCACCAAGATTGTGGTAGTAGCAGCATTTCTGGGGCTCCCTATATTGTATCTCGGTTAGCGCCAAATTTTCTCAAACTGCAGCAACTTTACACCCATGTTTGATCAAAGTGACTAATAAGAAAGATATTTGGCAGAGACGTGGGTGCTAAGCTGGGTAGCAGGGGGACCTTCCACGTAGTTTATTGTGATGCCTTTATCATCCACAAAAAGCATTAGCAACACCATTGTTTTTTTTCTGTAGGCCATGGTTTTGTGTCTTCACTCTCAAGCTGATCCTAAAATGCACATCAAGTTTCACACATCACATTCAGTATGCCAAGACGTTTTTGCTATTTGTTGGTGTATTGTTCAACAAAATTGCACTTAAGTGTGCACACTTTAGTGCTGAAATATCCTATTTTAGAAGAACAACTCAAACAGCATGTGCTATGTAAAATAAAGAAAGTGTGACTGTCGTGGCACCCCAGAACTCAAAGATGATGTGGTGCAGTGTACAGCATCAGACTACTGCTTATCATAAATTCTTTTGATCTCTGGTACTGACATATAGCTTTAAGAATCCCATGGATTGCCAAATGATTTATCGGTGATGCGGGAGATAAATTTCAAATCTTCTATCAAAGCAAGAGTACTGAAACAAGTCTTATTATTTGGTCATGCCATGTGGGTTTGTCTCAAGGGGCACAAATTAATGCTAGCCAAAGCGGAAGGTAACGGAGAACAAGGTTGCCCATACATGAGATCGTTACATGACATTCTTCAAGCCACAGGGAAACAGTGGTAAGCTTAAAGAAGCCAATAAAAATAGTTCTTAATGGTAAAAGTTTGTGCAATGTGCAAATCATTTTCTAGAATAAGAAAGCAGAAAAAGTGTCTTTTTTCTCATCTGTACTTCTTTGTTTCCGTAAAACCATTTTCATGCTGCATAAGATATGACTACGTGCTGCTACCAAGTTGCCCAACGATTTACCCTTATTGGCATTTACAAATTCATGATATCGCAAGTAGACAGCGACTCAATGGTACCTTACAATTATGGTCACATACCAGATACCCATTACAAATGTGAAGACACAAGACTGTGGGCACTTAAATAATTAAGTGGGCAAGAACCTCCAGATACTAGTCATTCCATTTGTTCCCAAATTTTGCTACATCAGAGAGAAATAGGCTGCCAAAAGGGTATGCAACGTTGTGCCACATACTGACTACCGTACTGGTTTATATGCCAGCTTTTATGCATTAGTAATTGCTCCTCAAAGTGTACCTAAAGTCACCCACCTGTATTTTATACCTTTTTGCATAAGTCAACACTTAACGAAGTCACTTTCTGCTGATGCCTTAACCTACATTTGCAGCATGTATGCAAAAGCATAAATTTGTGCATCTCAGTTAATATGGGGTTTTAACAATGCAGTGCAAACACAACATAAGCAAAATAAGGTGTGAATCAATTTCCTGGCTCATTGCTTTCAGTTTAAAAAAAGACTGCATGCATGACCACTTCTTCCAGCATATCGTGACAAGGTGTTCGCAAGTTAGCATGCCATCAATGCAGTAATACCTCGCAGCACAAGAAAGGCACGTCAGAAGTTAACATTGCACAGCTGTGTTGGTCTTTCAGACACTGCAAGATACTTGTTTCTTTTCTACATACTTGTGACCCTCGTGACTGTTTGGTGGAGGTGCGAGGTGTGGGCAATGGTGCAGCAGCCTCCTTAGCAACATCAACATTCTTTAGGGCATGTGCCATGTGCTGTCGGAGAACAGCCTCGTACTGCTGCTTTCTTGATGCAGCCTGATTTGCCTGCTTGGCCTTGTCCTGCTATAATGGATGACAATACTGGAAATTAGTGACACTGTTGAAAACTTAGTAGTCTGGTGTTTGCTGTGTATAGACAAAGCAAAATATGCATGTACCTGTCTTATGTTCTTCTTTTTAGCATTCACATCCCCTTCAGAGAGGGGCAAGTCCTCCACATCTGACAGCCTGATCGGTGGAATGGGCGCTCTCTTGTTTTTTGTTTCTCTTGCCATCTCTTCCCTTGTGGCTGCAAAGAGTATAAAACAACAGACATGTTTCATTGACTGCATTATATTTGGAAACCTATATATCAAGAAACGCTAGTAACCCTCAATATATTTAGCATAGATACATTTCCGCGGACACATGGCTTTATTGTCAAAAGTGTAATTATCCGAGTCCCGATCAAGCGAGGGCATATTGAGTGGGCAACAGCCATTTCACCGCCGTCAGACTGTGCCGGTATCGTGCAAAGAAGGATCATATTCAAGCGGTAGTAAGTAGCAAGTATAAGCGCACCGTTATTTAACATGCTATGCAGTTGGTCCATGCCACTGCAAGGTCAGTGGCACAGGCTTGCCGTTCCGCGATGTGCCTTTGGCATGCTCGCTTTTTTTCCCGGGCTTTAGCGGCGCGCGCTCGCCCACCCACCGCTGTCACCAACTTGTAATTTCTGACGGCTTCTTCGAAGCCATAATGTTAATGATGAAATAATGCCAATTAATGAGGTCAAAGCGCCGCAAAACGTACCCTCGCACTGCCTGCCAGTTGCCAGCTGAATTCGAAACATTGCATTTCAAAGCGTAAAGTGTAGGGGAGTGGATGTCGTCGAATGTTCCAGACTAATCGTTCGGACCCGCGTGCCTTCCACAAAGTTCTACACCATTCGCGTCCACTCCCCTACACTTTACACTTTGAAATGCAATGTTTCGAGCAGCATATTAATTTGCCGAGCCCTTAAGAGGAAGCTATAGCTCGGGTGCTCCTATCTAAATACATGTAAAAGGAGAATTCGTTTTTCTCGGCAACCACAGCACCAAATTTGACGGGGTTTGTTGCATTTAAAAGAAAAACTTAAAATCTAGTGACTGTTGGTTTCGAATTTTCGATTTAGGTCGTCAATTTTTTATTAAAAATTGGCAGAAATCGAAAATTTTCAGAAAACGAAACTATCAAGTTTACAACTCTGTAACTCAGCAAGCATAGGTGATATCGCAATTCTGTGAATTGTACTTAATAGCACATCTAAAGCGGACAAATTTGACATCTTATGCATGAATCTCAAAAAATTTATTAATATGTAATTACAACTTTTGCAGAACCCTCGTAAACAACGTAACAAACTCACGTAAGATGTAAAATGACATACGAAATTTGTCCGCTTTGAATGATCTAATGGGTGCCGTTTACAGAACCGCGATATCTCTTTTTGATGCAGAGCTATTAGTTCGTAAACTTCGTGCTTCTATATTTTTCAAACTTCTGAAATTTTGTAAATCTCTTTAACAAAATGCAAGCCCTAAATCAAAATTCCGCTTCCAACAGTCACTAGAATTTAACTTTCTCTCTCAAAAGCAACTAATTTCGTTAAAATCGGTCCAAGGGTTATCTCAGAAAAACGTTTTTGCGTTTTTACATGTATTTGAATAGGCCGCGTCGGAGTTGGGCCCGAGCTAAAGCTTCCTCTTAAATACGTATCTTTAAAACAATATACAAGTATTATAAGTGCGTGCTCAAATTGTTACAAGTTTATGCGCAGCCAGTATCCTTATTCTATTACACTCAACCGACAGGCAGTAATTTCCAGAAAAGTCGGTGCAGCTAACTTTTAGCTCCGGTGCTCCTATCTAAATACATGTAAAAGGAGAATTCGTTTATCTCGACAACCATTGCATCAAAATCGAGGTTTGTTGCACTTAAAAGCAAAACTTAATATCTAGTGAATGTTGGTTTGTAATTTTTTTACTGCGGTTGTCAACTGTTTATTTAAAATTGTCGAAAATTGAAAAGTTGAGAAAACGAAACTATGAAGTTTAGAACTCTAACTCAGTGAAAAACGATATCACAATTCTGTGAACTGCACTTTTTTTTAACCAGCAGGGCACTCTAATAAAGTATTTACCTGCGAGCTTGAGAATCTGTACGACGTATACGCCACTGTTCTCCTCGTTGTCTTCGTCCCGCCAGTATGCGTCGTAAGGCATCGTATTGTCAAAATACAATTCATTTTCGGGATGGAAGTTCTTGACATCGGTTACCGGTATAACATATCGTTTGTCTGTCTTGTCTTCAACAAATCGCACAAGAGCAAACATCGCGCTTACTGATACGATGCACGCGTGCGAAACGATCCACAACACAAACGCGGCACCCACCACGAAGCCAAATGACACTCGCACCGCTCGCACCACGCGCTCAGATGCGCGGACTGCAGAGGAACACTATTGGCCTTCTCACGCTCTGGAGCTCTGCGGAGGGTTTGGAACGCCAACATGTAGATCGCGCATGTGCGTAAATTAAATGGTAGTACATTTTTAATAAAGGGTTTTTGTTCATACTTCTTAACATGTATTATTGTATATTATTCATTTATAAACAATATGTCACTCTTTACCAAAAGAGTTTGTAAATTGCACGATTGCGGAGCATTTGCGGTGCGGGGTATAGCACAAAAGGTTGTGGTAGATTTTAGTCCATGCGCATGTGGTCCGCGCTCTCGACGCTCTGTTTGTCCGTGGATCAAGAGCTCTATCTCGTTCGCGATTACATAGCTGTACTTGTCTTGGATACCAAATGGCACCGCGAAAAAGGCGTAAAGTCTATCTCGACCCTGGATCAAGCAGCAGCATGCCGAAGTCAACAAAGTGGCTCCTTCACCATCCACTTGGCGCCGCTCCGCGAACACCAAAAGGTCACAAGTCGCCTATGACATCAACGAGATCGCGAACATGGCCAGCAAACTCTCTCGAGGACCAAATCTGTGATGAGTCTACGTACACAGACTTAACCCGAGAGAAGGACAGTGATGAAGACTGCAGTGACTTTAGTGATGGTGAACACCCAACTTCCGATGCATCTTTCTCCCAACCGGTGTCCGCGGACGAAGACTGTTTGCCGGGCGAACATAGTGCGTGTCCGAGCGGTGATCCGAAAGATATAGATGGTGATGAACTCTGTGAACCATTCATTGAAGGTGGAACAGTCACCCGAGGAGATGCCTATATGCTGCTGTTGGACTTGGCAATTAAATTTGGCCTATCCTGGGCTGCAATTGAAGAGATTCAGAAGCTTTTCAACAACCTCTTGGAGAAGAAATGTTTTCCGGAAAGCAAATACCTCTTTAAGAATTTTTGTGGAATTGACATGAAGGATGTGATTTTCAATTTTTACTGCGCAGATTGCAAGCATCTGCTTGCTAAAACAACGGGATGCCTAGAGCAGCGTCAAAAACTTGAAGTCAAATGTACAGTCTGCAACACAAAATATGTAGGCCGTGATCTTGTGCGCACAGGCAGCTTTTTTGTAACTTTGCCAATTGAGAAGCCGCTGATGGCAATTCTTTCTAGCAAGACAGCCAACACTGCGCTAGCAGCAAACCTCAGCCGGCCACAGAGCAGTAATGGCTTAATGACTGACATCTTGGATGGCCATCAATACCGCACTGCACGTGAAAAGGTTGGGATGGCTACTCATGATTTAACATTGACTGTGAACATTGATGGCAGTCCTGTGTTCAAGTCGTCAAAGTACAGCATATGGCCTGTGCAAATAATTTTAAATGAATTACCACCCCGGCTGCGTTTAAGCAATGTAATGGCACCACTCCTGTGGTATGGGCATCAGCATCCAAATATGCCAATGCTGCTGCAGGCATTTGTGCATCAACTGGAGCAGCTAAATGCAACTGGTATCACGTGGACAATTGCTGGCACACAAGTACGCTCCAAGGTAAATGATCCCGAACAGAAAATTTTAACACATTTACGACACAACTCTTGAGTATATATTCACATGATATTCCATTATCCTGCAGGTTTTCTGCATATGTTGCTGTGCAGATGCACCTGCCAGAGCTGCAATGCAACAAATGGTCCAGTTCAACGGTTACTTTGGTTGTAGCTGGTGCTACCATCCAGGAACCAATGTACAGTCCTATGCCACTCTTGGCTCTTTTGCTGTGGTCAGAAGCTGGACCAGTTAAAATACATGCTACCACTGCAAAAAAATGTGCCAGTCTATGTGGCTGAGTATTCGGCACATTTTATCTCTAGTATGGATCAGTGTAAAGGGAAGTATGATTCAGTTACCGTAAATTAAACTTGCTGTGTGTATACTTTTGCTTTTTTTAACAGGTACTATCAAATACTGCTTGGATCAGCTCTACCCTGATCGCACTGACGAAGAAACTTTGGTGGACATGAAGGCGGCTTGTCGTACTGGCACTACTGTACATGGAGTCAAGGGCCCATCTCCACTTATTAACTTATCAGGTTTTAGCCCTGCTTGGTCATGGTGCCCAGATTACATGCATTGTGTTCTACTTGGTGTCGCAAGACAGTTGACAGAATTGTGGCTCTCTGATACAGGAGCAGATTATTACTGTGGCATGCCCTCTACTGTGAGGGTTATAAATGAACGGCTTGGTGAAATAAGAATGCCTGTATGTGTTAGCCGTCAGCCACGACCGCTGCAGGTTAGAAAATATTGGAAGGCCTCAGAATGGCAGTACTGGTTGCTTTATTACAGTGTACCTTGTCTCACTGGTGTGCTTGAGGACAAGTATGTGACTCACTGGAGCCTTCTTGCATCAGGTGTATTCATCCTGCTAAAGGATTCTATTTCACGTGCAGATGTAGACCTCAGCACACAACTACTTACAGAGTTTGTCGTTGGTGTTAAATTTTTGTACGGCCGGAGCAACATGACGTACAATGTGCACCAGCTTTTACATTTGCCAAAGTCGGTTGTTTTGTTTGGACCTCTGTGGGCACATTCTTGTTTCTCATTTGAAACAAATATGGGCAGGCTCCTGAAGCTAATAACATCTGCCAATGGAGTGGCCTTGCAGATTGCTAGCAGGCTTCTCTTGCGCAGCAGTCTGCTAGCCCTGAAAGCACGTGCAAGCAACTATGCACTTTCGCTGATCAAAGAAAGTGCTGCAAAAGAATGCTTGGAAAACATTACTTCTCTAGGCAAACCTGAGACAGTTCATGATGATTTTTCTGCCCATACAGAACTACAGGGAAAGCAAATAGTTGAATTTCGTAGGATGAAGGTTGGGTGCACTGTAATTGCATCAGAGCGGTACAGCAAACATGTCAGAACAAATAGCACTGCTATTGTTTTTCCAGGTGGCACATATGCCAGGGTAAAAAGAATATTCTGCTCCAGAGAACCATCTGGAGAACACTTCTTTATTATTTCTGAAGTATACACTGTTGACTCTGTCCTGCCAAGTGAGCACATTAAGAACGCAAAAAAACGAGGTGATGAATGTCTGCTCAAAATTGGTGCACAGATACGACCATGCATATATTTTTGTTTTAATAACCACGAGTACTTTTGCGATTTAGTTAACTCTTATGAATGGTTTTGATGACCTAATAGCTCACAATAAAAAAATTCTGGCACCAAAGTTTTTAATGTGAAGCATTAGGATTGGCCCCTGGTTTATTCTTGTCCAGCCAGATAGCGTCAAAAATAAAGTGTACAGTGGTAGACTTCGAACACTGGTCCATCAGTGCTCCAGTAGGTATAAGGCTCTCTTCATCTTTAGAAAGATGTTGCCATATGCAGAATATTGGTCAGGACAGGGTAACAAATTAAGAAATCCAATTTGATGATCTGCTAGTTAGGCTATAGTAGCATGTGCTGCCAGCAGAGTAAATAACCTCATGAGTTTATTTTTCGCAATCACTAGCTCTTTGAGATGCTATATGATGTTCAACTAACTTCAGTACCAACCAAGTAGGTTCAAGGTGCAACACCCAGCAGCTGCTGTCAAGTGAAACTAGGAAGGTTTATGAAAACCTTAGCTAGGAAGCTGTCATGAATCAAATAAAAATTAGTCATCTTCAGTAATGCCTTGTGCTTGCAAGTACTCTTGCTTTCTTTGTGTTTTGTTTTGTACTCCTGACGGTGCTTGGCATCTTTTAATTGCAGTCTCCATGATGCATCAACGAAACCACTTGTAAGCAGGTGTTTGAGAGATGAAAAGTTTTCCTTCCTCTGTTTGCCGCATGCATGTGAAGCACTTCCTTATTGTGCTAGTGTATTGTACTTGAGATAGTAATATATCTCTTACTACACGTAGCAGGACATTTTGCATCCAAGTCGTGCTGCATAAGACCAGCTGCTTACAGGGTATCCGTTAGTCTGCTTCTGACAGCCACTTAGCAAGTCAGATGCTTTGCTTTAGCATAGATTCCCACAGCACTTGCGAGACTTACTTAACTGCCTTTTCTGTATGTTTTGGTTGTTTGATGTTGCAAGAACTTCAATGTTACTCTTCTATTATGAAAATATTGAATATCATGCAGGCTTTGTACCAGCAGGTATGTGAAAATTACTTAAGGTGGCTATATGTATACCAGTGTTATACATTGGTCTTTTGGCTTGATTACAAAGAACAGATGCACTCATTGGTACTACATTGTGATTCAATACGCCACAACTATGTGTAATAATTTAGGATTGTTTTCATATAAAAGTAATGCTATGCTATCCAAGCATTCATCATCATCATCATCATTTATTTACCCTTAAAGGCCCTTGGCTTAGGGCATTACATAAGGGGGGGGGGAGCAGTCGTTACATATACAATGGTCGGTAACAACAAAAAAGCAACACAAAGTTCAGGATTCATGTTCAACATTAACATCATTAGAAGCATCAACACTAAGATAGACACAGCGGCTCAAGAACAACTTGGAAACAAAAGAAAACACGCATACACATTCAAAAACACGGCAAAATAGCTCAGCTCTTGAAATGTGCTGTTAATAAGTGCCTGAATTTATTAGGTTCTATTTCAGTAACTATGGAATCGGGTAAGTCATTCCACAATGTAATGGAGCTAGGTAAAAAAGATTTATTAAATGAGTTTGTGGAGCCATGTATGCGCTGCAAACTTAAGGAGTTGAAAAGACGGCGTGAGGTGCGAAGCGGCGGGTGTAATACAGAATTTCTTAGCTGCGGGAAGGTATAGTATAATTTGTGAAATAGGCAAAGCTGTGAAATTTTACGCCGAAGTGCCAGGGGTTGAAGATAAAGGGATGCCTTGATAAGAGTTATACTGTGTCGTCTGTCATACTGCGATGTGATAAAACGGGCCGCGCGATTTTGGATGGCTTCAAGCTGATCGATTAGATAGTTCTGATGGGGATTCCAGATCGCCGAGGCATATTCGAGTTTCGAACGGATGAATGTTACGTAGGCGAGTTGACGGACAGAACGGGGTGAAAAAGCGAGGGATCGTCTGATAAACCCAAGCAACTTAGAAGCATCTGTACAAAGTTTTGCAATGTGCTCAGACCATGTTAGTTTGTTGTTCACGATGATTCCAAGATACCTGTATGATTCTGTTTCAGAGAGTGGTGTAGAATTTAATGAATACGGATAGCTGAGGTTATTTCGCTTTCTTGATACATGCATGAACTTACATTTGGAAATGTTCAGTTGCATAAGCCATGACGCACACCAGGTTTCTATGAGATTTAAGTCGCGTTGAAGCAGAGCCTGATCATCGGGAGTAGATATGCGGCGGTAAAGGACACAATCGTCTGCGAAGAGGCGGATACAAGATGATATGGCATTAGGAAGATCATTTATAAATATCAGAAAAAGGAGTGGTCCCAGCACTGATCCCTGGGGGACACCAGAGATGACTGTAGTATTTTGGGATCTGTGGTTCCCTATTACTGTATATTGTGAGCGTTCGCAGAGAAAGCAGTCAATCCATGACAAGATTAAAGGGTCAACGTGGAGGCAGGACAGTTTTGCCATTAAACGCCGATGTGGAACGCGATCGAAGGCTTTGGAGAAGTCTAGGTAAATGACGTCAGTTTGAAAAGAAGAATCTAAGTTTAAGTGAAGGTCTGTGGTGAATTCGAAAAGCTGCGACTCGCATGAATGGCCTGATCTAAAACCGTGCTGTTTTTCATAGAAGAAAGAGTTATTGTCGAGGTGTGATGCGATCTGCGAATATAAAATGTGCTCCAGCAGCTTGCATGGAATAGATGTTAATGAAATTGGGCGGTAATTAGAAGGATCGGATCGATTGCCTGCCTTAAATACTGGGGTTATTTTACTAGTTTTCCAATCATTTGGTATTTCGCCGTTTGAAACAGATTGCTGAAAAATAATTTGCAAAATACGGCTAGAAATGCTCACGGTGCCCTTCAATATTTTGGCAGTTATGTTGTCTGGTCCAGGAGCGCTTGACAACTTAAGGTTGTCGATGAGTTTAGCGATACCTTCATGGGTTATAAGAACTGGTGGCATTATGGAAAAACTAGTAGCAGGTATTGGGGGAGTACGAAGTGCAGGTTCGTGGGTGAACACGGAGGAAAAATATGAATTCATGACATCCGCGCGCTCAATATCAGGGACATGTAAGCCATCATGGTTAATCAAAGAAATGTTTTGAGTACGACTTTTGCACGGGGTGACCAGATTCCAGAATTTTTGGGGGTTAACGCGCATAATGTTTTCAAGATCTTTGTGAAAAAATTTCTTTTTAGAACGTCGTAGTATGCTAATGTATTCTTGGAGGCACTTGCTGTACGTTTCCCATTTTTTTACAGAATTCGTGTGCTTGGCCGCACGATAGAGGCGCTTCTTTTTGTTTGCTAACTGTCGCAAGGCGTTGCTATACCAGGGCTTGTTACAGTCACCACGTATGCAAACAAGGGGGACATAGGTTTCGACAAGGGATAAGATTTTATTCTTGTAGAGCAACCAGTTTTGTTCTACTGATCTAGTGGGTGCGGCCTGCTGGAAAAGGTGGAAAAAAGTTTCTAGCTCACGATTAATAGGGCGAAAATCTGCTTTATTGTAGTCGCGAATGTATTTAATGGAGCGTTGCTTTGTGACGATGGGAACGGAAAAATTGAACACAAGCACCTCGTGATCGCTCAGACCAGTGATGCTTGTTAATGACTCAATTAACGCAGGTTTGGAAGCGAGAACAAGATCGAGAATGTTGTCGCCACGAGTAGGCACTTTAACTGTCTGGGTGAAGTTAAACGTGAGGACTAAGTCAATGAATTTGTTCGACGGACCGGAAGGTGCTGACAGTGTTTCCCAGTCAATATCGGGAAAGTTAAAGTCTCCACAAAGTAGGAAGTTCGCATGGACAAACTGAGAGTGCAGATCAAGTAGGACGGAGTGAAGGTCGGTAAGAAAGGAGGAGTCGGAATTAGGAGGCCGATAACAAGCAACAATAATGTTTGTACAGCTAGGAAGGGTCAGTTTAACGCAAAGTATCTCGTGAGAGGAACTAACATGGACGGGGGATGTAAGCAATTCTGATTTCGAGAGAACAAGGACGCCACCACCCCTTCTTCCCGATCTGTCGAGCCTGTAAGCAATAAAATTTTTTGTTTCAGAAAGAAGTTCTGTGTCGTCGATATCTGGAGTTAACCAAGACTCGGTAAAAATAGCAATGTCCGCGGAACTATCTTCAAGAAGGGACCCTACTGCTTCTTTTTTTGGGAGGTAACTGCGGATATTTGTCAGTATTAGAGTCATGTTCTTTGAAGCCCGCGCATTTCTGTTAGCTAATGATGTTTGATGAGGATTGGCACGTAGTGGGCGGAAAGCAGATGGTGGTGATGGCTATGATGACAATAGCTCTGTTACAGTATCGGCTGTGTCATTGTAGACGTATTGCTTGCTACCAATAACAAGTTTGTTGAAACGTATCTTGAACGCAGCGTTATTTTGCTGAGCATACGCAAAAAGTTTTTTACGGGCCAATCTGACACGGGCTGAATAATCTTCGCGAACAGTATACCCTGAATTTTTAAGCTGAGATGTAGCTGAAAGTATCAATGATTTGGTTTTGAAACGCGCAAATTTTACAATAATGGGGCGTTTCTTAGCTTCCGTGTAACGACCCATTCGGTGCGCGCGCATTGTCAGCATTGTCTCCTGCATTGTCAGCAGTTTAAGCAATTTTTATACATTGATGTGTTCGACTCTGAGTCATGTAGTCTTAAAGTGTACGAACTATGCACTTAATACTCTTGCATGTCTCATAAGCTCATGATTCAAGACATTTAGCCACATGTTCAATTCATGTGTGCATGCAGCCTGGTATTACGTGACACATCTTTTTTCCTGCAGTAACCTTACTTTGAAGCATAACAAATACAACTACACAATTAAGTAAACAAGACTAAATGAGTGCAACATGCAGGACGAGCACTCATCCTGTCTGGTTTACCTTTGATGTGTAGTTGTCTTTTTCTTACGATTCGAAGTACCTTCAGGGAACCTTACAACTCACTTAAGTTTTTGTTCTGCTAAACCTTCAATTTACAAACTGCTGACATTATAAAGCTGGTTTTTAGTCAATGTGTGATTAAACGTACCTAATTTTGCAAGCACTTCCAGGTTGCCTTCAGCACATTACATGACCACGAGATACTTGCGGAAACTAAGCAGCTAATCTGCTTCTAGTCCTTTTGTAGCAGACAGTGCACATATTTGTTTGAAGCTGCATTTACCTGTTTCTTTATATATATATAAACGAATAACGATTGTCTGCACTGTGTCTGCTCAATCGAGAAGGTTGCATGTTTAAAAGTTAGTGACTTTTCAGAACCTATGTAAAACATAGTAATGTTCACTGCTATGATACTTGCACTGTCATCAATACTATTCAGCAAAGGGACAGCAGTTTTTCTTATAGTTTGTGGCTTCGTAGATTGCTGCACAAAGAAAACTTTGCAAGGGCATGGCATTGTGTTGTGTTCACTTGTGCTCCTGTGTATACACATTCTCGAGCTACTGTGCAGGTTCTAACCTACAAGTAATCAGCGAATCATTCATGCAGCTGGAAGTAAAGTGATCCCCTAATGTAAATGCTGAAACTGAAAAATGTTGAATATGGTGTAACCAGTGAAACTAGGACAAAGCAAATGCACTAGCTATCGTTTTTATTATTGGATCATGCATACCTTGGAAATGAACATTGTACAATATACCGAATGGTTGAAAATAAGCATGTTGGCAAATCTTCAAACTTATAAGATGGAGCGCTGATAGAGGAGTTCAGAAAAAGAACAACACATGGTTCCTTCCGTATGTTGTCCTTTTTTGTCCTGCCATTTACTGATCCCCCTAATAAGTTGCAAAATATGTGTCGCAGCCATTCTGTATGCTTTGAACAGACATACTTCAAGCTGTTCGCTAGTTCCATTTATAAGGTGTCATTTCCCACACATATTTTTGCCTGTCAATTGCAATAAAAAAATTGTTCATACGACCGATTTTATTATTTTCTTTCAAGAGATTATATTTTAGGTAGTGTTGCACACTAAAAGCATATATCCACATATGTGCTGAAGGGACATATATTTCTGAAGCACATCACATAGAATGGAGTCAGTCCTGTATCAAATACCATTTTCTTGAAAATGAATTACAATCTAATTTTGTACCTTAATCATTTCTGTTGCCTATAAGCAAACAGAAAAGCAGGACAGTAAATTATGAGCCTGGAACCAAAAACTTGGTCTAAAATGTTTCACTCTCACAACTCTCGAATTTCCTGTACAAGGCACAACAAGCCCATCAGAACAAAATAATTGTGTATTAGAAAGAAAAAGAAAACTTTCAGGATTTCAGAAAAAGTGCTAAGCCTTGCCTAGCTTTCAAGTTAGTTAACGTGTACTAGGGAATGCAAACATACTCACTTTTTCACAATTCGCTGCAAACTAAAACCAGGCAGTTGTTTTACTTTTTAATGAAACCAACATCATCTGAGCTTTTGATGCTGCATGCCTTCACCTAAATATTGTGCAGCTCTTTGCCATAGTCATTTTAAAAGTAAGAATTCTATTCAGTACATGACTTTCAAGAGCTTCATTTACCCTTTTGCTCAATAGTACAGTCATACTCCTGAAAATGATTTTCCATCCACATTCTGTGATTGAGCATTTCCAGCTGGCAGCTGAACTGTCGTCCAGCTGGAAACATTCCTAGCTGTTTCCAGCTTCAGCTGGCAGCCCATCCAGTCTAGCGATCATTTTCCAGCTGGACCAGGTCTGGCTGGAAACTGGCCCAGCTGGATAATGTGATTACCAGCCGCATTTCCAGCTGAAAAACTTTCATTCCAGCTGGTATTGAAAAAGCCAGCTGGAAATGAAGCTGGAAAACCCTTTTCCAGCTGGAAATTGACCTCCCATTTTCGTCTGGGATAGCAGAGTCATTTAGGAAAGACGATAGGGTAATCGCCCCAAGTGAGGGAGCGTTTTAGTCTTGTTTAGTCTTGTAGTTAGTCTTGTTTACTTAATTGTGTAGTTGTATTTGTTATGCTTCAAAGTAAGGTTACTGCAGGAAAAAAGATGTGTCACGTAATACCAGGCTGCATGCACACAGAATAGCATAATAGAAAACAGCTTAGAATTGACCAATCTTAACTGGAAAAAGGCGGAAGCAAATGTTCCAAAATGCACGTCCGCGGGGATAGACGAAATTCCAATCAAGTTAATTAATGAACTTGGCCCAAGAAGCAAGGAAACGCTGATAAAAGCATTGGAGGCAGTCATAACAAATAAGCAAATTCCGCACAGTTGGAAACAGAGTAAAATGAATTTGATTTGTAAAGGGAAAGGTGATAAGAAGAACATAAAATCTTTCCGACCAATTACGATAACATCAATTATCTATAGGCTGGCGATGCAGGCGGTGAAATTAAAAATGCAGTCATGGGTAGAAAGTAATAGAATACTTGGAGAACTTCAGAACGGGTTCAGAAGTGGTAGGCGCTTAGATGATAGCCTGTTCGTGCTTACCCAGTGCATAGAAATAGCTAAGGCGGAAAATAGACCTCTGTATTTAGCCTTCCTGGGCATAAGTGGTGCATACGACAATGTGAACAGGGAACTCCTGTGGAACATATTAAAAGCTGAAGGTATCGGTAATGAGGTAATTGATTTTCTACAGGAACTATATCGAGAAAATAATGTTGAAATAACATGGGAAGGAATCAAGAGTACGACAACTGTCGAGGTTCACAAAGGATTAAGGCAAGGTTGTCCTCTATCACCGCTGCTGTTCATGCTTTATATGATAAGCATGGAAAGAAGGTTACAACGAAGCAATCTAGGGTATAATCTGTCGTACAGATTAGGCGAAAAGGTTGTGGAGCAACGACTACCGGGTTTAATGTATGCGGACGATATTGTACTGTTAGCAGATAGCCAGGAAGATTTGCAAACTCTGGTTAATTACTGTGGGGCCGAAGGAGACAGTTTAGGTTTCAGTTTTAGTGCAGCTAAGTCCGGTGGGATGTTTTTCAACGATACAACTGATCAGGAGCTTACAATACAAGGCCACGAAATACCCCGAGTGGCCGAATACAAGTATCTCGGGGTATGGATAAGCAAAGGGCAGATGTACACGGAAAAGCACGAACAGTCTCTAACAGCAAAGGGGCGAAGAGATGCCGGGATAATGAAACATTAGGCATTGTGGGGTTACAACAGGTATGAGGTACTGAGAGGCATTTGGAAGGGAGTAATGGTGTCGGGGCTTACTTTCGGGAATGCGGTCCTGTGTTTAAGGGCAGAGGTTCAGTCGAGACTAGAAGTAAATCGGAGAGCTGTGGGAAGGTTAGAACTAGGTGCCCACGGGAAAACCACAAACGAAGCAGTACAGGGAGATATGGGCTGGGCATCATTCGAAGCACGGGAAGCTCAGAGTAAAATCCTATACGAAAAACGTCTGAGGAAATTGGATGATAACAGGTAGGCAGCTATGGTGTTTAAATACCTATACAGAAAAGAGCGTTGACTCACAATGGCGGAAAAGAACTAGGAAGCTAACCAGTAAGTATGCCAGACACGAGGACGAAAAAGGACAGAGCATTAAACGACAGGTTAAAAATGCGGAAGGTAAAAATTGGATAAATTCAATGGAAAAGAAGCATAGTGTAGAACTATATCGATACTGGAAACAGCAGATCAGGAAGGAAGCGTTTTATGATAACTCAAGAGGCAGTGCCCTATTCTTTGAAGCTAGATCAGGATGTCTTAGAACGCGGAGCTATAAAAAGAAATTTAACGAAGAAGAAGACACATGTACTGTGTGTGGTAAATATGTAGAAACGATGGAACAGCTCATACTAGAATGTGATGGTATCAATCCCGATGTCGATGCGGCCACAGTCACCCTTCCTGAGGCCCTAGGGTTCAGAGATGATAGTCATGTAAATAAATATGCGGTGGAAATTAGCAAAAGGCGATTGGAGGAGCGGAGGAAGCCGAAAAACAGTGAAGAAGAAACTAGGAATTGGCAAGAATCAGATGTATGCGTTAAGAGACAAAGCCGGCAATATCATTACTAATATGGATGAGATAGTTCAAGTGGCTGAGGAGTTCTATAGAGATTTATACAGTACCAGTGGCACCCACGATGATAATGGAAGAGAAAATAGTCTAGAGGAATTCGAAATCCCACAGGTAACGCCGGAAGAAGTAAGGAAAGCCTTGGGAGCTGTGCAAAGGGGGAAGGCAGCTGGGGAGGATCAGGTAACAGCAGATTTGTTGAAGGATGGTGGGCAGATTGTTCTAGAGAAACTGGCCACACTGTATACGCAATTCCTGATGACCTCGAGCGTACCGGAATCTTGGAAGAACGCTAACATAATCCTAATGCATAAGAAAGGGGACGCCAAAGACTTGAAAAATTATAGACCGATCAGCTTACTGTCCGTTGCCTACAAAGTATTTACTAAGGTAATTGCAAATAGAATCAGGAACACCTTAGACTTCTGTCAACCAAAGGACCAGGCAGGATTCCGTAAAGGCTACTCAACAATAGACCATATTCACACTATCAATCAAGTGATAGAGAAATGTGCAGAATATAAGCAACCGTTGTATATAGCTTTCATTAATTACGAGAAAGCGTTTGATTCTGTCGAAACCTCAGCAGTCATGGAGGCATTACGGAATCAGGGTGTAGATGAGCCATATGTAAAAATACTGGAAGATATCTATAGCGGCTCCACAGCCACCGTAGTCCTCCATAAAGCAAGCAACAAAATCCCAATAAAGAAAGGCGTCAGGCAGGGAGATACGATATCTCCAATGCCATTCACAGCGTGTTTACAGGAGGTATTCAGAGACCTGGATTGGGAAGAATTGGGGATAAAAGTTAATGGAGAATACCTTAGTAACTTGCGATTCGCTGATGATATTGCCTTGCTTAGTAACTCAGGGGACCAATTGCAATGCATGCTCACTGACCTGGAGAGGCAAAGCAGAAGAGTGAGTCTAAAAATTAATATGCAGAAAACTAAAGTAATGCTTAACAGTCTCGGGAGAGAACAGCAATTTACAATAGGCAGCAAGGCACTGGAAGTTGGAAGGGAATACATCTACTTAGGGCAGGTAGTGACGGCGGATCCGGATCATGAGACGGAAATAATCAGAAGAATAAGAATGGGCTGGAGTGCGTTTGGCAGGCATTACCAAATCATGAACAGCAGGTTGCCGTTATCCCTCAAGAGAAAAGTATATAATAGCTGTGTCTTACCAGTACTCACCTACGGGGCAGAAACCTGGAGGCTTACGAAAAGGGTTCTACTCAAATTGAGGACGACACAACGAGCTATGGAAAGAAGAATGATAGGTGTAACGTTAAGGGATAAGAAAAGAGCAGATTATGTGAGGGAACAAACGCGAGTTAATGACATCTTAGTTGAAATCAAGAAAAAGAAATGGGCATGGGCAGGACATGTAATGAGGAGGGAAGATAACCGATGGTCATTAAGGGTTACGGACTGGATCCCAAGGGAAGGGAAGCGTAGCAGGGGGCGGCAGAAAGTTAGGTGGGCGGATGAGATTAAGAAGTTTGCAGGGACGGCATGGCCACAATTAGTACATGACCGGGGTTGTTGGAGAAGTATGGGAGAGGCCTTTGCCCTACTGTGGGCGTAACCAGGCTGATGATGATGATGATTGGAGGATTGGTGGCTCAAAAGCAGAGAGGTGACATAAGGTTAAAAGGGTAGGAAGACGTATTTAAAGAAAATCGAGAAATTCAATAACACACAACACAGATAAAAATAAAAGGCAAAATAAAAATCTGAGCATGGTGGCAACTGCCATCGCCCCGTTTCAAAGGGGACGCTCCTACCTTCCATCCATCCATCCATGTGACGAGCTGGAACCAATCAGGAGGTGTCATCTGGCGTGTGAAGTCCTATTTAGTAATAAACGGCCGCTAGCCGGCTCAGTCTTTGTTCCGGTTTTCATCAGGAGCAGTTAGCTCCGAGTCTCCTTCACTGCGCCGGCGCTCGCCGCGCGTTCGCTGGCCGGGGGCCCCCACTTGCCTGCCGCTGCCGACACAACATCTTTTGGCGACGAGGATGGGATTCCCGCTGCGGTTCCGACCGAAGCCCCGGGAAACTAACGAGCTTCGTAAGTGAAGCGTCCCTTAGGTGTCTGCACGGCCTGCAAACGCCGCCGACGCACTTGGCGTCGCGAGGCTTCCGAGCCTAGGCCTTCTCGCCCCCTTTGTTCCGCCCTGCTCCATTCTACTCGAGCTCCGGCTTGTCTTCTGCACTGTCCCCCGCACGCTACCGGGCATGGCTTCCTTTACGGCGAACCTTCCCGTTTTTCTTGAAGTGTCCGGGCCACCGTTAATTCCATGGTATCGATGGAAAAAAATTTTTCAGGCCCACCTCGAAGCGGCCGGCGGTAGCGACTGGACGGACGCGCGACGAGCGTCCGCGCTCGTCAGCGCTCTCGGGCGTGAGGGACAACGGAAGTACTTTGCAGACGAGTAGCAGGAAGCAGCAAGGCAGTTAACCGGCGCAGCGTCAGCGTCAAGCGAAGCAGAAAGGCAGTCGACTGGCGCAGCGTCAACGTCAAGTGATGCGGTCCCGCCAGCGTCACAGTTCCAGAAACTCTTGCAGCGGCTTGACCGGCTCTTCGCCGCGTCAACAAATGTTCTGGCGGAGAGGCACGAATTCACCAGTCGACGGCAGTTCGAGGGAGAAGGATTCCTTAGATTCGTGACCGCATTGAAGGAGAAGGAGGTACAGTGCAACTTCGGCACAACGTACAATGAGCGCGTCCGAGACCAAATAATACATGGGGTAGCGAACGCCAGCGTTCGCGAAAAGTTATTACCTCATGGCGAAACCCTGTCCCTGGACAAGGCCGAAGAAATTGGACGCTCGTTAGAAGCCTTGCATCGAGCGAACCGCGCGTTCGGCTCCGAAAATGTACGAAGAATCGAGGCATCTCAACTTGGCGTTCCGTCGACGGGCCAAGATGGCCGACTTCTTCCGGGGAGCCGCTAAGATGGCCGACGTAGTCCGTGAGGCCATGAAGATGGCCGACTTCTTCTGAGAAGCCGCCAAGACGACGGACTTCTTCCGAGAAGCCGCCAAGACGACGGACTTCTTCCGAGAAGCCGCCAAGACGGCCGACTTCTTCCGAGAGGCCGCCAAGACGGCCGACATTTCGCACATGGCTCCTCCGGGAACCGTGGTGCATGCGATCGGTGTGGCAGCACGAAACATATTGCAACGTACAGGAATTGTCCAGCAAGGAACCGGCGGTGCAACGCCTGCTACACGTTGGGCCATTTTGCATCAGTATGCCGAAAAACCCGTATTGTTCAACACGTCTCTTCTGCAGAGACGCTGTCTTCAACTTCCGCAGGGCAGCCGTCCGCGTCTGTCTTGACGGTAAGCGCTTTTGAAACTAAAAAAGATTTGGAAGTTCCGGTCGTAGTTAACGGCGTCTCCATGCGACTGCCAGTGGATACGGGAGCGTCTGTCTCATTGATGACGGCCGAAGATTTTGTAAAGCACTTTGGTCGACAGCACAGACTGTCACAAACAACAGTGGACTTGAAAAATTTCTCCAAGCAACGCATCGACATGCAAGGCCCTTTTCAAGCCAGTGTCCAGTTTTGCCTAAGGTCATGCTCCGTCACGTTCCACGTAACGACTACAGGAACATCACTGCTGGGTTTAGACGCCATCTAACTCTTGGGCATACAGATCGACGGTACGTCGCTGACACGTCGTCTACCATCGCTTCCTTCAGTACAGAGCCCCACAGGTGTGCCTCCGGGTTTTGATCACCTCTTCAGTGACGAGTTGGGTCTCGTCAACAACTTTGTGCACCGAATTCATCGGCAGCAAGATGCGAAACCAGTATCTTCAAAGTTGCGCCGACTACCCCTGGCTCTCCGTGACCGGGGCACAAATGAATTGCGAAGTCTCGAGGACTGCGACGTCATCGAGCACGTCGAGGCTTCTGAGTGGGTGTCTCCACTCGTGGTGGTGCGCAAGAAGGATGGAACCATGCGGCTCTGTGTAGATCTACGGGAACAGGACAGTCTTGTGCCTCAAGTTCAAGAAAGGATCTTGCAAAAAGAGTGGCAAACTAAGCAGTGTGTAGACAAACGTAGAGGTGTTCAGGCAACTCGTGTCAAGGTGGGAGACACCGTCAGAATTAGATTTAACAGGAAAGGATTTTTTAAGTACAGTAAACCTCGTAAAGTCAAAGCCCAGATAGGACCATCTACTTTTCTACTCAGTGATGGGAAGACGTGGCATGTGTCTAAGTTAACCTCAGTGATGAAGGACCCAGCAGGTGGTACATTTTGTACAAGTGATAGACTTTTTGTACTCATATTCAAATCTGGATAGTCATTCCGATGACTCGTCTGTAGTGACAGCGTCTTCTCATAGTTATAAGCAGCAGCTAAGTAGTACGTCTGACTGTATCACTTCCCAGTCAGCAGTCGTCTCAGATTCCGTGGGGGAATCGGTAGCCTCCCAGGACTTGTTGGGACTTCGAGAGGAGCTTCCTGGGCAACCCTCTCCAGCTTTGAGTGACAACCACATTCAATTTTCCAACCAGGGGAAGGGAAATAGTAGTGGGACGACTGGGTCTTTAATGTCGACCAATACGCGTCGCAACCCACAAAGTTCTTCTGAGGTACGCACGCGTCCTTATCGCGACAGAAAACGGCCTCCGTGGCTCGATGATTATGTTTCTTGAATGTAGGGCGTTTTGCCGTCTTCGAAATGCCACGGCTAGGGGCCTCGCTGTGACATTTAGGAGACAATTCACATGTTTCGTTCGCACAAGTATAAAATGTGTTCCTTGTTGCGGTACAGTGAGTCTTGTGCCGTATTCCTTGTCAGATTTTGTTTTGACTGACTGCCTGTGTTTTGGTGCCCAAGACTGGTGCGCGTGTATGTGAACTTGGGCGAGAACGAACTGAAGTTGTCCTTGGACTTAAGTGCGCGTCTTGTGTGCGCGTTTCAATATATGCTTCCTTGTTTCCAGGGGGGGATGATGTAGCATAGTGTCGCCCCCTGCCAGATCTCTGTGTTATCATACATTTATGTTTTGTAGTAGTTTAGCTAGATAGCGCACCCCCCTTCTGTCATGTGCCGAGCTGGAACCAATCAGGAGGTGTCATCTGGCGTGTGAAGTCCTATTTAGTAATAAACGGCCGCTAGCCGGCTCAGTCTTCGTTCCGGTTTTCATCAGGAGCAGTTAGCTCCGAGACTCCTTCACTGCGCCGGCGCTCGCCGCGCGTTCGCTGGCCGGGGGCCCCCACTTGCCTGCCGCTGCCGACACATCTTTTGGCGTGGCTCCCCGTCGGGGAATCGAACCCCGGTCTCCCGCGTGACAGGCGGGGATACTGACCCACTAGAAGGTGTCAGAGCACTAAGTTGCAAGTTGTCCGCGTCTTCAAGGCAGAAGATGGAGGATACGTCGAATGCCTGAATTGTGCCTATACACTCTCCACGGTCATCGTGGACGGATGACCGATGACTGGGGTAATTGGAGAAGTATGGGAGAGGCCTTTGCCTTGCAGTGGGCGTAACCAGGCTGATGATGATGACTCTCTACGGAGTATGGCTGAGGGAGCTGGCAACGGATTCGTAACAAACAAGGATGTAGCGCCGTTGGGCATGTCGAGAACTGCAAATGGCAACGCGAGATTCGGAGGATATAAATAGAACTATGCAATCGCCAACACCGGCACAGGACACGGAGACAAGAGCTGTACTACTCGGTGGTACGTTCGTATCGTCGGCGACAAACAACTATGTCAACCTAAGTTCAGAAGACGCAGAACACAACGCAGAAAGAGCCACCTCGGCAAGAGCACAGTCAATACCGGCTTGGCTGCTTTCCCGGAGTATACTACGAAGGCCTTCCTGGATGCATCACCGCTCGCATGTCATCACGCCCTGATGTTCCCGCATGCGCGCGATGACTGCCCTATCTCCGCCCTGGAAGAACATAGTCATGGTCTGTTCACCGCTGCATTCGACAAGATACTGACCTCTGCCATCGGTGATGTCAGCCTAGATGGTGCGCTAATGCGAGTCACGACGCCGGCTCCGTTCAGTATAAAAGCCACACCGCAGCTTCATCGCTTCAGTGGACAAGGCAGCAGCAATACAGGCCAGATGTTCAAACGTTGTCTCTTCTTCATGCAGGTACGCTACCTTACGAACGCTTATTGTATTCGATCTGACAACCGCTTCGTATTGCTGATGCCTTGCCCACACGAATGTCTTTCTGCATATATTTCTGTATGTGCTGGTCTTGTTTAGTGCATGAGCAGCCTCCTACTAAGTGGCGATATTGAAACAAACCCGGGCCCTACAAAACGCTCCGCCACTCAAACAGATGATTCTGGCTCTATGATATCCGAAATGTTCGCTCAGCTTCTTGCAGGGCAAAATAAGATAACAAAGGATATAGCCGACATGCGAAAATCTATCGACGCTCGATTTGAGGCAATTGAAAAACGCATAGTTCATCTTGAGCAGCAGGCACCCACGTTTAGCACAGCACACTACGATAACCTACAGAGCCAAATTCAGAAAATGTCATCCACTATTAACACACTTTCTTCTCAAAACGATGATTTAGAAAATCGCTCGCGTCGGAACAACCTTATTCTTTATGGTCTAACAGAATCTGAGCATGACACTAATGAATCGCTGCAATCACAAGAACTTTTTTACTGACGTACTAAAGCTTGATTTTCCTCAAATTGAGCGATTGCATAGGCTTGGTAGACCTAGAGGTGGGAGACCTCGCCCCATCATTATGGAGCTCCTAGATTTTAGCGAAAAGATTAGTGCTCTAAAGAATTGCTATAAGCTAAAAGGGTCTCAGTGGCGCTTATCTGAAGATTTTTCTTCAAACGTACGATCCATCCGTAAAAAACTATGGGACGCTACAGCATAATTCCGTAAAATGGTTCAGTGGTACACCTCAGGTACGACCATGCGTTTGTTGATAATCAGCTCTACAACTGGGATGTTGTTTCCAACTCTCTTGTAAAAGCTCCTGACCGCACCACTCACCATCATTTACCGCTCTCCCAGGGGAACCATCCTTGACTTAACAATGACAAGTACGATAAATTTTGTATATTAAATCTTAATGCAAGAAGCCTATCTAACAAATATTCAAGCTTTTACTCTTTGGTGGCATCACATTCTCCACATGTTATCGGTGTTACTGAGACCTGGTTGCATAGCGACATCCTTGACTGCGAAGTAACTCCCCCAGGATATAACGTCATAAGAGTAGACAGGAATGCGGGCAGAGGCGGAGGCGTTGCCTTGTTTTTGCGCTCTGACCTACAGTTTTCTGTACTACAATCCCCACTTGAAATCGAGACGGTCTGGTGTAAGGTGCACATTAATAAAACAAATGTAGTCATTGGTGTGTTTTATCGACCTCCCAGACATACCTGAAATGAAATAATGATCCTTAACACGTTCATCTAAGAGCACGGTTTTGGCTCTTCAAATTTAATCTGCATGGGGGACTTCAATGTACCTAACGTTTCGTGGGCTTCATTATCGATAACTGGTGATAACGTCCCTCTTTCTAGAGAGTGGCTTGTATTTCCACTATCCCTTGCATTGAAACAAATTGTATCTAACCCTACTAGAGAGTCCTCCATACTAGATTTGATTTTCCTATGTGCACCGCTCTTTACAAGTGGCTTTGAGTGTGAGATTACGGACGGTATTTCCGATCACAAAGCTGTTATTACTACTATTAATCTCTCAGTTTCAAGGCGCCACTATGAATATACCAGTTTTTACGATTATAATCATGCAGATGATACGTCCATACTTGATACATTAAGCATTTCATTCGACAGATTCTCCCAGTTATGCACTACCAGTGATATCAATGCTATAGTATCCCATTTTGAAAACATTGTTCACACTTGCATAGAGCGCTATGTGCCATTAAAAACAAAAAAGAAAAATCTAGACCTTCCTTGGATGACAAGGGAAATACTGCATTTGAAGCGTCGAGTAGCCAGAGCACGTCGGAAGCGCCACATGAATGCCGAAACAAATGACCAGTTCCGCTTTATGAAGGAAGAACTCCGTCAAAAAATGGACGCAGCTAAGAACTTTTATTATCAGTTCACTCTACCTAATTTAATTAAAGATAACCCACGAAAATTTTGGAGCTCAATTTCGCCAATGAAGCACACCACCCAGACATTTCTATTATATGATTCCGAAATAAGCAATCCTGGACCTATTGCTAAAGCATTCAATGAATATTTTCAGTCTGTATTCACACAGGACAATGGCGTAATTCATCCCTACTTCACGACAACTAACATGTCCTGTGCAATTAACAATGTTACAATATGTAAGCAAGGAGTCCTGAACCTTATTTTAAATCTTGATACCAAAAAAGGCTGCAGTCCAGACAATGTCAACAATGTGTTCCTTCATCGTTATGCGCTTTGGACGTGTCAATACATCACATTGATTTTGGAGAAATCTGTATCTACTTGTACAGTTCCTTGTTCATAGAAACGGGCTAGAGTCATTCCATTGTTCAAATCTGGGCAGAAACAATCTCTTCTAACTTATGGACCCATTTCGTTAACTTCTCATGCATGCAAACTCCTTGAACACATAATTTATAAACACATTATCACTTTTCTCGAGTCTAATATTTTATGCAGCGCTCAGCATGGATTTCGTAGTGGTTTTAGCACAGTGACTCAATTAACTGAATTTACACATGACATCGCTTTTGCTCTTGATTTAGGTCATCAATTAGATGCACTCTTCATTGATTTCTCCAAAGCATTTGGTACTGTACCACATCCTAAACTATTACATAAACTAATCTTTATCCTTAATAACCCTCTTCTCGTTGACTGGATCCGTAGTTTTCTTTATGATCGTTCACAGTATGTTTCTTTTAATTCATTCAACTCTCCTGACGCATCAGTATCTTCCGGTGAGCGCCAAGGTTCTATTTTAGGGCCATTGCTTTTTTTGCTTTATATTAACGACATTCCAAGCTCTGTTTCAGTAAAAATTCAGCTTTACGCTGACGACTGCGTTCTCTACAATGTCATTTCTTCACCTAACGATCATAACATTCTGAATCAATCGTTTATAAGTTTTTGTGAATGGTGCGAACTCTGGCAAATAAACATTAACTTCAAGAAAACAGTCGCCATGTCCTTTCACAAGCATGCTGATTGCTCATATTTCAATTACTCCTATAAATCCACTTTTCTGCAGCGCGCATATGAATATAAGTATTTAGGCCTCCTTTTCACTCCAAGATTATCCTGGTCAGAACATATTCTAACAACTTGCAACAAAGGACTAAAAAAACTTGGTTACCTAACCCGAACTCTAGTGCTGCCCCCAAAGAAACTAAACTCATTACATACAAAACACTATTCTTGAATATGCGTCTACCATATGGAACCCTTACAAAATTTCGGACATCCACAAAATTGAAGCTGTTCAGAAAAAGGCGGTTCGTTTCATATACCGCCGTTATGATAGAATGTTTTCACCGTCATCTCATCTGAATATGCTTGGTTTAACCCCTCTTTCCCACCGTCGTCACATTAATTCTCTGAAACTTCTACACTCTCTATTTTACTATCCACATTTTGCTTCCCCTAACACATATCTGACCCGTGCAAAGCCCATATAATGACGAGAAACAGCAATGACTTAAGCTTATCCGTCTTTTTTGCTCGCACAAACACTTTCATATCCAGTTTTTTTCCTCGGACAATTGAACTCTGGAATGACCTGCCTGGTTCCATCCGCTCTTTACCACATAGACAATTTGGGGATGCCATTGAATGCTCCCCTTAGTCATGTTACTCACATATGCTTCTTTTGTATAGTGATTTTCTTTTTCACATCTTGTATTCACCCACTCCTGCAATAGCCCTTCTGGGCTACAGTATTTGTAAATGAATAAATAAAAATAAATAAAAATAACAGCATGATGGCGAGAGAGAAAATAGCAACCGAGAACGACATCATGTGGAACAGGCCGGTAGAGACTCATCTTCATCATCATCAGCCTGGTTACACCCACTGCAGGGCAAAGGACTCTCCCATACTTCTCCAACTACCCCGGTCACGTACTAATTGTGGCCATGTTGTCCCTGCAAACTTCTTAACCGCCCACCTAACTTTCTGCCGCCCTCTGCTACGCTTCCCTTCCCTTGGAATCCATTCCGCAACTCTTAATGACCATCGGTTATCTTCCCTCCTCATTACGTGTCCTGCCCATGCCCCATATCTTTTTCTTGATTTCAACTAAGATATCATTACTTCGGGTTTGTTCCCTAACCCAATCTGCTCTTTTTTATCCCTTAACGTTACACCTATCATTCGTCTTTCCATAGCTCGTTGGGTCGTCCTCAATTTGGGTAGAACCCTTTTCGTAAGCCTCCAGGTTTCTGCCCCGTACGTGAGTACTGGTAAGACACAGCTGATATAAACTTTTCTCTTGAGGGATAATGGCAACCTGCTGTTCATGATCTGAGAATGCCTGCCAAACGCACCCCAGCCCATTCTTATTCTGATTATTTCAGTCTCATGATCCGGATCCGCCGTCACTACTTGCCCTAACTAGATGTATTCCCTTACCACTTCCAGTGCCTCGCTACCTATTGTAAATTGCTGTTCCCTTCCGAGACTGTTAAACATTAATTTAGTTTTCTGCAGATTAATTTTTAGACCCAGTCTTCCGCTTTGCCTCTCCAGGTCAGTGAGCATGCATTGCAATTGGTCCCCTGAGTTACTAAGCAAGGCAATATTATCAGCAAATCGCAAGTTACTAAGGTATTCTCTATTAACTCTTATCCCCAATTCTTCCCAATCCAGGTCTTTGAATACCTCCTGTAAACACGCTGTGAATAGGATTGGAGATATCGTATCTCCTTGCCTGACGCCTTTCTTTATTGGGATTTTGTTGCTTTCTTTATGGAGAACTACGGTGGCTGTGGAGCCTCTATAGACATCTCTCAGTATTTTTACATACGGCTCGTCTACACCCTGATTCCGTAATGCCTCCATGACTGCTGAAGTTTCGACAGAATCAAACGCTTTCTCGTAATCAATGAAAGCTATATATAAGGGTTGGTTATATTCCGCACATTTCTCTATCACCTGATTGATAGTGTGAATATCATCTATTGTTGAGTAGCCTTTACGGAATCCTGCCTGGTCCTTTGCTTGACAGAAGTCTAAGGTGTTCCTGATTCTATATGCGATTACCTTAGTAAATAGTTTGTAGGCAACGGACAGTAAGCTGATCGCGGTCTATAATTTTTCAAGTCTTTGGCGTCCCCATTCTTATGGATTAGGATTATGTTAGCGTTCTTCCAAGATTCCGGTACGCTCGAGGTCATCAGGAATTCCGTATACAGTGTGGCCAGTTTCTCTAGAACAATCTGCCCACCATCCTTCAACAAATCTGCTGTTACCTGATCCTCCCCAGCTGCCTTCCCCCTTTGCACAGCTCCCAAGGCTTTCCTTACTTCTTCCGGCGTTACCTGTGGGATTTCGAATTCCTCTAGACTATTCTCTCTTCCATTATCGTCGTGGGTGCCGCTGGTACTGTATAAATCTCTATAGAACTCCTCAGCCACTTGAACTATCTCATCCATATTAGTAATGATATTGCCGGCTTTGTCTCTTAACGCATGCATCTGATTCTTGCCAATTCCTTGTTTCTTCTTATCTGCTTTTAGGCTTCCTCCGTTCCTGAGAGCATGTTCAATTCTATCCATATTATACTTCCTTATGTCAGCTGTCTTACGCTTGTTGATTAACTTCGAAAGTTCTGCCAGTTCTATTCTAGCTGTAAATTTAGAGGCTTTCATACATTGGCGTTTCTTGATCAGCTCTTTCGTCTCCTGCGATAGTTTACCGGTATGCTGTCTAACGGAGTTACCACCGACATCCATTGCACACTCCTTAATGATGCCCACAAGATTGTGGTTCATTGCTTCAACACTAAGATCCTCTTCCTGAGTTAAAGCCGAATACCTGTTCTGTAGCTTGATCTGGAATTCCTGTTTTCCCTCTTACTGGGAACTCATTGAATGACTGCTTATGTACCAGTTTCTTCCGTTCCCTCCTCAGGTCTAGGCTAACGAGTTCTTACCATCCTATGGTCACTGCCGCGCACCTTGCTGAGCACGTCCACATCTTGTATGATGCCAGGGTTAGCGCAGAGTATGAGGTCTATGTCATTTCTAGTCTCGCCGTTCGGGCTCCTCCACGTCCACTATCGGCTATCCCGCTTGCGGAAGAAGGTATTCATTATCCACATATTATTCTGTTCCGCAAACTCTACTAATAACTCACCCCTGCTATTCCTAGTGCCTATGCCATATTCCCCCACTGCCTTGTCTGCAGCCTGCTTCTTGCCTACCTTGGCATTGAAGTCGCCCATCAGTATAGTGTGTTTTGTTTTGACTTTACCCATCGCCGATTCCACGGCCTCATAGAAGCTTTCGACTTCCTGGTCATCATGACTGGATGTAGGGGCGTATACCTGTACAACCTTCATTTTGTAACTTTTATTAAGTTTCACAACAAGACCTGCTACCCTCTCGTTAATGCTATAAAATTCCTTTATGTTACCAGCTATATTATTATTAATCAGGAACCCGACTGCTAGTTCTCGCCTCTCCGCTGAGCACAGGACGTGCCCGCTTTTTAGCACTGTATATGCTTCTTTTGGCATCCTAACTTCACTGAGCCCTATTATATCCCCATTTACTGCCCTCTAATTCCTCCAATAGCACTGCTAGACTAGCCTCACTAGATAACGTTCTAGCGTTAAACGTTGCCAGGTTCATATTCTAAAGGGGCCTGTCCGGAGCCAGGGATTCTTAGCACCTCTGCTGCGTCGCCGGTCTGACCGCCGCCGTGGACAGTTGCTTCGCAGCTGCTGGGGACTGAGGGCCGGGCTTGATTGTTGTGTTCATATAGGAGGTTGTGGCCAAGCACTGCACCAGGGTGGCCAATCCTGCTCTGGTGAAAGAGTGTGTTACCGGTTCTGGTCACCGGGATCAGGCCACACTCCAGGCCTGTTTATGCAATTTTGTCAACACGCGGACTTTTTTAGTGGAAAATTGCGCGGCACCGGGATTCGAACCATGGACCTCTTGCATGCGAGGCGGTTGTTCTACCTCTACGCCATCGCTGCACGTAGACTCAGTGGGATACAAAACATCTTGGATGATGACGCAGGCTGTGCAGGTGGCTCACGGCTGAATATAGTGTGCGCTGGCGGTCCGCAGGGACAATCCCTTTGACGTCGTGGTTCCTAAGCAAGCGGCAAAATTTTCTAGATGTCACTAAAACGGCAACACCATTGTCCACACGCGTAAGGATACGAAACGCATGCACATAAACTTGGATTAGGTTTGGTGGAGAAATTCGAGGACTTGAATTTTTCAACGACGATGCAGTTCGTGCTTCGGGAAATGCGGCATCTAGTTTGCCGCGTCGCAAGGGCAATTTCGACGGTCCATCGGGGACAGAGCGACGTCGGGGTGATGAAGATCGGCGGTTAGCTGAGGGCAGGCGAAGACGATTCTTGTAGCCGCGCTTGGCCGTTGAAGCGTCGAAGATTGTACGCAGACGCGCGCATGGTTTTACTTTGAAAAGGAGGGCGACAGAAGCATGCCACATGTCCTGCATAATCGCAAGAATAACATACAGGGCCATTGCTCGCAGTGTGCCGTGGATTCGAAAACGTGGGGACTAGTTGGCTCAACGCAACTGGCGGTGGCCGAATGGGTGCATACGCGGAAGAATAGGTTGTTGACGGGACGAGCCGGCAGCGACAACTTGCGCGTACGACAAGGGCGCACATTCCAGAAGTGGCGAAGCGGCAGTGACCTCATCCTGTGTCACTTGTCGCATGACTGGAGCCAGATGGTGTTCCTGTGCTGGCGTGATCGACGAAGTGGAGAGCTGACGGGTGATCTCTTCACACATTCCGTCTAAATCAACAGAGCAATTTAGTTGCCCAGAGTCAAGGCCGCGATCGTTGCAGAGGGTTGGCGAACGCGTTCACAAAGTCGCTGTTCTGAGCGGAGCTTGCGTACCGCGGGCGGCCGAAGCTTGAACGACGCCCACTTGTCAGTGTCCGCTTCGTGATTTCGGAACCAGAGGCTGGTGATGCCGGTCAAGTAAAATTAGTAAGACTCGTCGCATCGGCGCTCTGGTATGTTGCCAACCAGTCCTCGAAGCCTTCGTCGTAAGTCCCGCTGAATATCGGTGGGCGACGCTGAGCCAGCACGCCGCGACAGATGGTGGCTTCAGTCTGGGAGCAATGCGTGGTGGTTTCTTCCGGCATCGCTGGGGCTGGAGGTAAGGTACGGCTTCGTAGTTCCAGGTTGGGAGACTGTTGGCAGTGCTGGCCAATCTCCCAAACTTGAGGGTTTTTTTTTCAAGCAGGGCTAAACGACAGCCTTTGCCGCAGAGTTTTGGTCGCTAGCTCACGCTCCCCGACAATTTCATGTACCTCTCGCGATCGCAAGTGCAATGTACTGAAGTATAACTGCGAGTCGGCCTAGTTGGAACAGATTCATCTTAAAACTTCTTGTGCGCAAACAAACGGTGACAGGGACGAACAAACAGGGACAAAGAATAGGGGCAACACAAGGACGAGCACAAGAAAAGCGCTCGTCCTTGTGTTGCCCCTATTCTTCATCCCTGTTTGTTTGCGCACAAAAAGTTTTAAGATGCAATGTACTTTATCAAACTTCTTTTCATTTCAAGAGGTGCATTGAAAACACACCCGGGGTGATGGCCTCGAGGTTTTGCATTTTTCGCCGAGTGATCAACCTGTTCCCTGAGAATTCAGATTATGTGGATATTGGCTGTATGTGTGCTGCACAATTTTCGGAGGGAACATGCAGTTTACATGCCACGAAACTATGCGGACACATAAGACTGCTTCCGCAACTTGACTGAAGGCCAGTGGCGGGAAGACACCCAAGCCATACTCGAATTGGCGCCTCCGGTGGGTCATAACTACAGTCGCAATGCAGCTGCAACGAGGGAGATTTTCAAGGGCTATTTTACTAGCACGCAAGGAGCCGTGCCATGGCAGTGGGCATCAGCTGGGCTGCGGCACTGAAGACAATGCCGCCTGTGCAGCAAGCAAGTTCGACATGGGGAAATAAACATGTGTTAGGAAGGTGTTTTATTCTTCTTCGCGTGATGGGTACAAGCAGGCCCACTGGGTACTTGAGTGTACTGCTCACGTTGTGTACTGTACTGCTCAAGTGTTCCGCAGCTCCATCTTTAAATGCATCAGCGTGTGTGCAGGAGTTGCTTCAACTTGTGGTCTGAGTGACAGCAATAAGTGGCTTGAAGCGTCCATCGGCCTGTGAGCAATGGCGTTCCGTGAACGATGGCATTCCGCACGGATTGGAGCTGTCTATATGTCTCGTTCAGTTCATGGCACCTTCTTTCTCGTTTATTTCCCCTTGATGACGGAACATCGTTTTTGCTGGGGGTTGCCGTTATGGGCCCCGCTTAATTTCCATCTCCACACCCTGGGGTCTGAAACAGTACTTCAAGGGTGTCCAAACAGGCATCGGGACCCTTCTGACTGTTTCGTGCTTGGCTGCCGGAAACAGCTGGACCACTGTTGGGCATCAAGCTACCAATAGCCGCTGAGTTGTCCGGGAGAATATCTGTGCGACCCACTGAGAGATCAGTTGGCCCAAGGTTGCAGAAGCTCCTGCGTAGAATGTACACAAAGTGTCAACTCATTTTCATATTACTCGTTGTTTATTGTCTCGTTTCAACAGCATCCCCGAGGAACTCGACCTCCTGAACATATGGCCAAGTTGATTTGATATAGCAGCTTCACTGTTCTTGGTGTCTCCTTCATTTTTAATCTTCTTTCTAAAAGTATCTTTGACATTTTTTTCCTCCTTGGGCGGATTTAATTCGCAGTCACTGAAATAGGGACCAGCATGCCGCAAGATGTTCATCAAAATAAGAGATAAAGAATTTTGAGCCCATGTAAGCGTACAAGTTTTGCATGAACATATGCGCATGTTGACATTTGTGAGCACACTACAAAAATAAATTAAAGCCCACATCAACTCGCGGTTGCAAACGCGATATAGACTAGTACATAAAAAAGGCAAGCAGTAGCCACTAAATTGCATTTCACGTTTAACTAAATGAATGGCAGCTTTCTTTTTCTCACGGCTGCGTAATTCAAACAGTACTTGTACGACTCGACTGCGCAGAACAACACGCAATAAAGAAAATGAAAGGATCGATCGTGCGTAAACCGAGATAAACCGGGCACTCACTCGGTTGTATGACGACAGCCAGTCCTCTACGTCATGATCGTCAGTTCCATTGAATATGGGAGGATCCCGTTGGCGTGGCGCACCAGGACAGACGACTGGAGGCGGTGCCATGGGTGGCGCGGTGGGGCTAGTCTCCTCAGGCATGGGAGATGTGACAGGGATCGTGCGGCTTCGGAGTTCCAGGATGGCAATAAGTCCAGCACCTCCACCAAATGTCGCGAAGCACTTTGAACAGTAAGCGCTCGCGACTAGAACGTTGGAGCAGCGAGAGGTAGTGTAGCCGACCGAGCACCGAAACAAGGTTGTTCTTTCTCGTCGTCGTTGTCTCTCTCCTAGCCACAGCCCCACTGCTCCCTATTTTACAGTACAACGCATACAAACGCGTGCTCTCAGGAGCGCGATGAAGAGCGCTTCTTTGCGAATCACGGCAAGCGCACGAAGTCTGCGTAGCGACAAAGATGGAGTTTCCGACAAGCTTCAGCGTTTCGCTAAAGAGGCGAGAAAAATTGGCGAGAAAATCAACGACGTCAGTTGCCCAACTAGTCGGCAACGCCTTTGTTATCGCGTAGCGTGTCGCGTAATCAGTAGCGACAGCGATCCACTTATTCCCTCTAGTCGTCTTCGGAAAAGGGCCAAGCAGGTGAAGGCCTACGCGAAAGAATGGTTCAGAGGAAACTTCAATTGGATGGAGTCGGCCTACAGGTGGCAGGGGAGGTTTCTTCCGGCGCTAACATAATTCGCAAGTTGCGACATAACGACGCACAGAGCAGTAGAGACCCGGCCAGAAGAACCGGTTTCGTACGCAGTCGTATGTATAACATGCCAAGGGAGACGACGCTTACAGCAGCATAGTCAGTGCAGGAAAGAACGAAGGTTAATATAATATTTGGGGTTTTACGTCCCAAAACCACCTTCTGATTATGAGGCACGCCGTAGTGGAGGACTCCGGAAATTTTGACCACCTGGGGTTCTTTAACGTGCACCTAAATCTAAGCACACGGGTGTTTTCGCATTTCGCCCCCATCGAAATGCGGCCGCCGTGGCCGGGATTCGATCCCGCGACCTCGTGCTCAGCAGCCCAACACCATAGCCACTGAGCAACCACGGCGGGTAAGAACGAAGGTTTATTGAGAGCGTGGTTTATAAAGACATGAATGCAGCGCGCTGTACACACTGCGCATCACCAATGCGCATCCGCGCTGATATAATCAGTACACGTGCCCGATACATCCTTTTTCGGGTAACAAAAACAAGAGACTTAGATACATGTACACATTTGCCAAAACTTATGATACTTGCTGAAAATGTTCATCATAATGAAGCTTCTGGGGAGGCCGGACGACACGAGTCGACCTCCTAGTAGCATGCGTCGGTTGGATGCCAGGCGAAGGATCGCCGTCACTTGCTGGTAGCATCGATCCTACGGCTGTTTCTAGAGATGACGCCTCGGAGGCTTGCGCTGTTGGCTCAGCTGGTGCTGCAGGCGCACGGGAGTTTTCACACGGTGGATTCTCCTCGCAGTCGTCCTCACCTTCACCCCTGTACTGTTCACCCGCCCTCAGTAGATGTCGGCGGTTGCGCCGCAGAACACGGTGACCTTGCGTTCGTACTAATAGGAACGTGGAGCAGTTTCACCAACGACCTTCACTTTTGGGGACCACGCAGTCGCATCCTGAAGCCTCACCTTCGTGCCTCTGCGCAGTATTAGCAAAGGCTTCCCGGCCTTGGCTTGGTGGTGCTTCCTCACAGGGGTCCGGGACACCCTGCCGAAGTCAGGAAGGTTAGAACGAAGTCGCCTTCTTCGCAGAAGCTCATCCGGAGAATGCCCATCTTCCAGTGGTGTTGAGCGATAGGCTAGTAAACCCCGCCAGAAGTCCTCCCTCGCCTCTCGAGCCTTTTTCAGGATGCGCTTCACGATTTGCACACCTTTCTCAGCCAAGCCGTTCGACTACGGATAACGGGGGCTGGAGGTTACATGGTTGAAGTCGTATGTTTTGGCAAATCTGCCAAATTCATGGCTTGGAAACTGGGGTCCGTTATCCGTGCAAACTTCAACAGGTACGCCGTACCTGGCGAACATGGCGCTAAGGGCAGCGATCGTAGTTGCTGCAGTTGTGCCGTCAAGTTTCTCAACCTCAGGGAAATTTGAAAAGGCGTCGTAAGCAACCACGTAAGAATTTCCAGCATAAGAAAAGATATCTACGCCGACCCTATACCAAGCACATTTTGGAACTGGCCGCATTAGAAGTGGTTCATGTGGTTGCCTGTACGCGTACTTTCGGAAGGTTGCGCAGCTTTCTACTAGCGCAGCGATTTCGCCGTTCAGACCGGGCCAGAATACAAGAGTTCGGGCCCTCTCTTTGCACTTTTGCGACCCGAGGTGGCCAGCATGTATCCTTTTCAGGATGCTTTGTCGCATACTCTTCGGTATTACAACTTTCGATCCCTTCAGCACTATTCCATTAACGACTGACAGTTCTTTCGCAAATGGCTTGAGTTCCCCGTTCACCGGCTGCCCGCTTCTTAAGCTCTTCCTAACGGCCTGTAAGTATACGTCACGAGACGTTTCTTGCTGCAGTAACCGCTGCGTTTCGGAAGTGACCATGTAGCCCAAGGACTGCACCGCATGGATCTCCACGTCGTCTGTGGTACCAGAAGTAGTGCCAACTTGATCTTTGCCCTGGTCAGCCGTTGAGCGTGACAACATGTCTGCGAGAACCAGCTGTTTTCCGGGAATGTACTGCAAGACAAAGTTGTATTTTAGTAGCCGCAAAAAGAATCTTTGCACTCGCGGTGGCATGTCGGCAATTTCCTTTTGCACGATCGCTATAAGCGGCTTATGGTCTGTTTCGATAAGCACTTTTCTTCCGTACACAAAATCGTGAAACCTTTCACAGCCAAAACAAATTCCGAGTGCCTCCTTTTCAATTTGTGCATAGCTTTGCTCGGCTCGGGTTGATACACGAAATGCATATGCTACCGGTCGCCATTCACCATTGTAGCCTTGCAATAATGCTGCACCGACACCTTCCTCTGATGCGTCGCACGTTATCGTAGTTTTTCGTTGCGGATCAAATATTGCAAGCAGGTGGGCGGTAGTCAAAACTTGCGCTAAGATTTGCCACTCTTGCGCGTTATTTGCTGTCCATTGGAACTCTGCGCGGGACTTGATAAGCTCTCGTAAAAGCGTCGTTCGCTCGAACAACCGTGGCACGAATTTGCTGAAATAGTTAGCACTCCCAGCATCCGCTTGACGTCAGTCTTGGACGTTGGTGTCGGCATTTTCGCCAAGCTTTCGATAAGCTTTGGGTCAGGCGATATCCCCGTTCGGCTTATGACGTCACCAAGGAATTTCACTGATTTCACACAGAACTTGCATTTCTGCGCGTTGAAAGACAATCCTGCTTTCTCGGCAGCTTTAAGCACTTCCGTCAACCGTTCATCGTGTTCTTTCTTACTGGAACCCCAAACTAAAATGTCGCCAATGTATACTAGCACACCAGGTAGGCCCTCGAATACTTGACTCATGGTTTGTTGAAATATCTCCGGTGCGGATGAAATGCCGAAGGGCAGACGCAGAAAGTGGTGTCTCCCAAACGGTGAAGAGAAAGTGCAGATCTTAGATGTGCGCTCGTCAAGCAGCATCTGATAATAGCCGGAGTTCGCGTCAAGACAGCTTAAGTACGCGTCATTGGTTAAACGGGCTTCTAAATCCTCGCGCCTAGGAAGCGGAAAATGCTGTACTTAACAAGTAACTGTTAACAAGTACTTTATGTACTTGTTAACAGCTCTGGGTCCATGCACACCCAGTAGCGTGCCATCTTTCTTTTTTGCCAGAACTAAAGGACTGGCCCAGTCGGTAGGCTCGTTTACTTTAACAATTATGCCAGCACGTACCATTCTTTCAAGTTCCTTCCTTAGAGGCTCTTCCAGTGCCAAAGGAACTCATCGAGCTGCTTGCACGACTGGCACCGCTTCAGGTTGCAGGACGTACCGTGCTGTATGCCTGCTGCAAACAACCTAGGCCCTCGAAGACATGCCTGAAGTTCTTGAGAAGTCCGTCGTTGAAAACCTTGTCTACGGCGCCTACTTTACGCTGGACCAGCCCCAAAGCCTCACTAGCTTCTAGCTCAAGTATGTCCTGACAACCATTTTTCACAAGAAAAGATGTGAACGTAGCAGAAGTATTACGTTACGCTAAAAGTTTGCTATTGGGCAGCTTGACAAGAACAACTGAAGACTTTTATTAGACATTCACTCAAATTTTTGCGGCAGCTGTTACAGCAACACGTTTGCCCACAGTTACAATTTATTTTAAACGAGAATGGCCATCAGAATAAAAGTATATTGTCGGATAGAGTGATGCACAGGTAGTTTTTCCAGATGTGAACCATGGGAATAGTGTAGTAAGCCTCACTGGTCAATTAGTGCTTTTTAATTAGACCAGCCAATTGAATGCCGCCTGTAAGAATTATTTTGCAAATAAAGCAAGATGTATATTGTATGCTGATATCATGCCAATGTTCGCCCATTGACCTAAACAAGAACATCTCTTCATGAAACACGTCATTATTGGCAATATTTCGCCCTGCTGGGTCTCCACCAAATTCAAATAGTTTCTAGCAGGGAAACATTTTGTCAGCGATGCTGCAGTTCAGGCAAAAATTACATCCTGGTTTTAGCTACAGGGGGCACAACAGCTTTACACCAGTATACCAGTATATACGAAACATAACGCTGTGCTGCAATTAATTGTTAAGAAATAAAGGATGCTACAAGTCAGGAAAAACACTCTGCGAACCACTCTAACTGGCAATATAAATATATTTTTTCTGATGTCCATGCTTCATTTAAAAGTAAATTTGTGGGTGCCTCTTGTAAGGTAACGCCACATGCTTGCACAGCATCACGCAGACATAACGGCCAGTTCTTCGGCATACCATCCATTAGTGAATTCCTTGTACGTTGCATGTTACCAGAACTGAAAGATAAATCATAATATGCTGTTATTTTTTTCATACACTGTACGATGAGCTTTTAATGCATAAAAGATGATTGCAAGCGAAAATGCAGCAAGACATCTACTTCACACTCTGTCACATACTCATACTTTATTACCTAATAAATTAGAAAAGATGCAGAAAGTGTAATTAACAAGGGCGACAAATAGCAGCAAAGGTGCACGTGATCATGGATAAATCTTGAAGGTGATTGCCGCCGCTGCCAGAGCAGGCCAGCCTTCGTAGGAGAGCACTTGCTGCCCACAAACTCTTGCTGTCACAGGCCATACGTGACGGTTCTTGTAGACATAGGCAAGCAATACCTGCACAGCAGAGGAAAAAAAGGCGAGGGAGGAAATGGGAAGGTTGAAATTGGAACTTCAATTAGCAATATGTGCTAAGTAAGAAGTTTGGCTCATATAAAAATAAATTTAAGCACTCCTTTCTCATAAGTTACAGGAATCTTAAGGTATGTATGTGATGATGTTTAAAATGACTAGTATATTTCCTGGCAGATAGTTATTAAATTGAATAGCAGAGTGAAAGTCAGCCTTTAAATTATTTTCGGTGTTTTGTGGCTAAAAAGCCACTTATCAACCGGTCAAACAAGTCTGAAAAGGTTTCTGCAAAATATAATCAGTTTAAAACAGTAATCCACTCTGCAGGTAAACGATGTACGAACTTAATTAAAATGTTAAATAGCATTTTATATTGTTGAACTAAAAGCAAGTTTGGCATTTTGCACGGCCTAGCTGTTGCCTTTCTTTCAAACGTAAACATGACACAGTACAGAGTAAGCAGGTAGCATGCAAAGGAGGACTGGTGATAAAGTAGTGTTCCAAAGCAACACTCCTAGCTGGATCAATTACTTTTGTTGATATATTTTCATGTGACCCTAATTGGCGTAGGGCAATACCTCACACAAATGATGCAACACCTTGGACGATGTGTCATACAAAATTGAAAGTATCTCATGATATGATCAAACACTAACATTGCCCACTGTCTTGGAAGTGCTAACATGCTGTTTGAGCGAGAAAGTGCAAAGTGATTTGTATAGATAGCAAATTCATCAGTGCATCTATAGCCTCAGGTAATTCTGAGCATCTATGTTGACTGCAATTGAGAAGCCACTGCAAACAAAAAGGTGTATTCAAGTAATGGTCCATGCTGAATAATTGCCCACCTAGTGAAAAGGCAAATGCGGCAGGCTAATGGACCAGGATAAATAAATTGCTAAATTCTGATAACAGCTCTAATGATATTATTGAAATAGGTGATAAGAAACAGCGTAGGAAAATTATAGTTATGACAAAATTTTAAAAGCACCTCTGCAAACTGCTGGAACCCTCAGCATCATGCCTGTTCTACACGCACATATGTTGCAGCGCAATCTATATCTCAGACGCAGGCGCCTCCACACATCACTGTGTGATCTCGTCACAATAAGGTTCAAAAACAATCTGGCACAAGCTACCTGATGTGATTCATTTTGCAAGCGCGAGCCAAGTGCTGACGGTGATAGAGCGAAATTGAAGTTTGTCCTTGTATGGAAGCCTCGGCCCATGTTTTATCAATTCTAGCGGCAAAGCACACCTTTTACAGCACACATAAATCTTAAATTAGACTGCTTGCTGATGCTGTACAGTAAATTCTTGTAAAGAAACTAAATCACACAGAAAACATTTAGAACACCAAACTAATCAAATACTGGCTTGAATACATTTGTGCATTAGGGAAGCAAGGTGTAATGTACACTGTTGTAGCAAATTTTTAGTCATGTATGGAATACTTGTATGACACAACAGAGTTAATTTGTGAGTTCTTACATAGAACTGACTACCTACAGTTAAATTTTGTAAGGCTTACGAAAATTAATAAATAGTAGAAGTGTGTACGTACACTGATACTGAGAAATTGGTTATAGTGGCAGCTCATAAGGGACAAGTGCAAAAAAATGGCCGTGTGAGACACCAACTAGCTATTTTACCACGAAGTGCTCCCTGGCCTAAACCCATATAAAAAGCACTGGGAGGACCAGAGAGGGTACGGTACATTGGCTTACACTGATCACGATGAGGTCCCGTCATCCAACTAGCCCCAAGGTACAAGAAGGATGTCCAGCCGTCTATACAGTGAAAGGAACAAAATAAGAGAGCATCAAGTCAGTTGAAAGGCAGATTTGCAATTCAAAATAAGGTGACCCAGTCACAGTCATTCATTAATAAATGCCAAGATGTCGTGATTGCACTCCCAGATGAAGCACTTGCTAGGCTAAATGTTTTGCTGCTTATTTAGAACAAAACACAAGTGAAATTTGTACATCAGCAGACGATTGCATTTGGAGTTGTATAGATGAAGTGAACATTGCAGATATATTTATGTTTTGCTATAAAGTGGGAACGCTACAAACTGCATAGTCACTGACACACACCCGAGCCCACGCAAGAACAAAAGGATACAAAATAGGGCGAGTTCAGTCTGGTTCAGCATTACAGCCAGCGCGTCGTCTTCGAATGCACTCCCTTCGGTTGGTTCGTGCTACGTTAACCACAAAGACTAACAAGCAGGGCGAAGTTCTGACTGGTGTTGCGAAAGTCGTGGAGCGCAGTAGTGCTGAACGGCTGAACACAAGCAGGGCCCTCGTAAAAAAGTAAAGATGACGAAAACTCGCAGGGCAGAAGAGCCCATCTATCAAGAATTGTCGCGGGTAACACCTAGAAATATTCACATTGTTGACGAAAAACGAAGTGCAATGTATTTCACTTACCGGAAAAAGTGTTATCCGAACGTGCGACGTACAAAGACGCACCGAGACACGAAGGCGGCGAACGCAGATCCCGCCATTGTGGTAGTAAGCCGTCGGCGAAAACAGGCAATACAGCCGGTGTCACGAAGCACTGATGCAAAACACACGGCAAACAGCATCAGCACAGCTAAATGACTCCAGTTAATATCCAGTATAGATGTACAGAACGGCTTAGAAAGACGCACAACTGGCATAACGAACCCACGTACGAGACATTTTGCGGGCGGCAGTGGTCGTTTTTTCAAACTTCCTGCCTACCAGTGTTTTCAGCACGGAGTGAGATGTCTGACAAATTTGGAGCGAACCGCCGAAATGGTCGCAGCGCGGTGGCTGTGTGACACCGCTGAGCAACACCGGCGTTTCGCTCCTGCTGCTGTCAGTAATGGTTTCCTGGCGTCGTGTGCGCGCCCCGTATGGAAAACAGTAACACGCCCTTGATGGTTGAAGTTCTGGTGTGAAATTATCTAACACTGAAGTCAACTTATTATGTTGCTTCCAACGAGTTCGATTTGTCTGTGGCGTCTTTTATTCGCTAACGCTGACGGCCGACGGTGACCGCACTTTTAACACGTCGTTTGTAATTTTATGAATTTTATGCACTTTAAGACAAAAACATCTAGAAGAGTTCTTGAGTTAGACATTCTGAATGTGTTTACCAAAATATACTCTAGTGACACCAGTAGTGGGTTTTGCCGCAGATAGAATATATACTAGCACATTCCAAATGCCGAGGTTATGTTTTGAAGAAATTCTATTTTCAGTCTTATCATAGACCAAGACATCCATTTGTAGCCGTTTTAAGAAGTTCTTAAGAGGTTCTGTGTTTCGTGGGCGCGATGGAGCAACGTAATGGCAGCAGAAGGCAACGATTGCTTGTCAACGCTGCCGCAACAGAAAAACACAGGGGAAGGAACCAGCAAGGAATTTCCTGCAGATGCATGTAGAAATCGAGCGCAATCAAGCGAGAACAGCCTCGGCTTCCTGCTCCAGATGACGCAGCATTGGGTATGGTAGGCGGCTACTTGGCAAGAGTTGTACAAGAAAAGATCGATTGTGTGGAGTGCGTCCGCCTGTTAACGAAGCCAAACGCCTCGGCGCCCCCGCACTCGCTGATAAATCACCAAGACCGCGGTGGACCCATCTACCCACCTGGACAACTTTTAACGGTTCTCTACGCAATAGAGAAATTTATCGGCGTTCTTCTCGCAAGAAGAAGGCACATGAATCACCCTTTGAATGAGGCTGCGAGTGGAGGCTGCAATTCTCCGCGAGCGCAAAACCTTGATGTGCTCGACGCCAGGATACCAAGAGAACGTGCTGAAACTATTGCTGACAAAGTTTTTTTGCCAAATATTCGCAAATTTTCCAATGAAGGCGACAGACAAACACGACTTGGCTAAAGTGTTTGAAATAAAACCGCTGTCACGAAAGACCCTCAAAATGTGAACTATGATGTCACAGTTCGGCGCTTTCTGGTGAAGGGCTGACTCTTCACAACATATTTTGTGTTGCTTACTCCCGATGCACATTGTCTAGAAACATCAATTCAACGTGCGATCTTATTTTATAGTTCCACGTCAAATACGAAAGCCAAACGTGTCACCACGAGCGCGCGCGCAAGCAGCGTCGTCTGCTCTGGGACCGATGGATGGATGGATGGATGATTGTGGCTCAACCCTTTGAATCGGGCGGCGGCGGCGCGCGCCACCTAGCCTTTAATGGTTCTATATGCATGCATACCTATGTATTTACTCCTTTACTTTTGCGTTGATATTGTCCACCAATCAGATAGCCTCCGTTACGGGAAGGCAGCGGGTACGGGAAGGCAGCGCGATCTGGTGGCGGGCGCATGAACTAGGCGGCACGGACGGCGGGCTTTGTTCCTCCCGTCAGTGGGCACATGCGTCTCCCCGCAGGCCGGCTGAGGCCGGTGAACAATAGAAGGCAGCATCCACGTGACCCTGCGTTCCCGGATGTTGGTTCCCTAAGTTGGTTTCCAACCGTCCCTATGGGGCCACTGAATACCTAGTGTGTCACGTGATTGGGGAGGTTTCTTCTCTGTATTGCTGTAGTGCGTGCAATGACACAGAAACCACGTGCGTCCAAACGCCGCCTACTCCGCTTCGGAATGGCGCGCGTCTGTGATCGAGCTGCCATCGGCGATGACGATCGTCGCTGCGAATTTTGCAGCAAACTATTCATACAGAGCAAGAACATGCTGCAACACATCAGGAACGTTCACAAAATGGCCGTGGATGTCAAGAAATTGATGAAATGCGACGTATGTGGCACTTCCCTGCCTACAATGGAGAAGTATTCGGTGCACCAGATCGCTGCGCACAACTTCGAGGCTGACGTGCACCTGGTGTTCCGGAACAGTAAGGGTGAGGAACAGTTTTATTAAATTTATTCTCAGTCATCGTGAGCAAATGACGTTTAAACGCAATATTATATCTTGGACTTTTTTTAATTTCTTGTTGCGCAGTGTGCTTCCAAAAAGGCAGTTGTTTATGCTTTGCGGGCCTTTGTTTTCTCTTTCTCCATCTGTTTCGCGAAGAGCAGCTTTTGCGCAGGTGCCTAATTTATTTCCTTGGGGTATTTTGAAGTTTGTGTCCTCGTTAAATATAATTTGTTTGTTTATCCATCTATAGTATAGTCATGTGTGCGCGCTCCCAGCGATGCGCTACATCACATACGTTTGGCATTGTCTGCTATCCTGCACAGCAACTGGAGTGAAATTTGACGTTTGTACATCTTGTTATTTTTTTTAAGCGACAGGAGTAAGCTGTTCTGCGTTCTGACGTTGCTCTGCGCTACGTGCGTGCGTGGTGTAGTCTTCGCCTCAGTGCAGGCCGCAATAGGTCCGAATGCAGGCCGACGTAGGTCCAGGACCACACTTGCAATTGCGGCTGTCAGCGGCTTGGTCTCCCGGCGTACTTTGGGAAAATTCTTTAGTAGTACCACAGTCCTTCAATTGAAGGACTCTGGTTGCAGATTTCATAAAGTAGAGCGAAATTTGACGCACGCGCAATCCTTTTTTCTTTAAGAAGAGTGTGTTAGGAGAGGCTACTTGGTAAGACATCTTTTTGTGAACGTAAACTGCGCTTGGGAAAAGACACCAACGTACAAGAAGACAGGAAGAACGCAGACTAGCAACTGGTTTATTGAAATGGCACATAATGCTGCCTCTTCGAACCAGGCGCATGCCCAAGCCAGATCATAACCGCGTGACGATGGAACACTCCCTCGCCAAGCCCCTATGTACAGTAAAAAATCAAGCTCTTCTTCAAAAGAAGGAGCTTTTCAAGAAGAAACTGAGGGAAGGGATTCACACTGTTCTGGGGCGTAGCTTGCACCACGTGCTCTCAGTTCGTCTTTGTCTTATTGTAACAGCATTGCTGTGAATGTACAGTCTTATTCAATATTGAGGAAGGAGTGAGCATAGATCATCCTTAAGTTTCATATTTGTTTCTTATTAAAACAAAACTAATATGATAAATTTTTTGAAGTTATGGTGCACCGCATTTGAAATTCAATTTCAACAGAAACTTAAGCAATATCAAGGATGACCTCATGACACGGTCGAATTGAAGGTGAGGGAGTAAAATAAATGCTACATTAGCCCATGTCCAAGACCTTCAATGTGATTATTTTTGTTTGCATCTCTCTCCCCAAGGTACTTGTCACTATCTAATGTTATTTTGTGCGTTTATTACAGAATTTCATGAATGGACAGCAGAAGAAGAGAGTAGCCAGAACTGCTGGGTCATTTTGCCCACGGGCTCCGAAAAGCTGGCCAGTGGAGGGACAAGGATCCACTATCACTGTAATAGATCAGGCGAGGCAAGGAAAAAGGAAGGTCATAGTGACCGTCGGGAGAAAAGTCAGGGGAGCTGTAGGTCTGGTAAGATATGTCTTTCATTTATTACCGTCACAATGGACAATACTCAGAGTCCGACACCTGAAGGCACCACCATAAAAGTCAGGTATCAAAGAAACCATTACGGTCATAAGCCAGAAATTCAGCACTTGAGAATGAGCGACAAGGAAAAGGCCAGCGTAGCAGAGAACCTAGAAAGGGGTGTGCCCATGAAAACCATTCTAAAGCGAGTAAGAACATCTGTGGCATCCAAGCTGAGGCCAGTGCACTTGGCAGAGTGCTCAACCCTGCATAACATCAAACAGCAGTTTAAGATTGCTGCTCCATAACATTGTCACACTAATGACGTTATCAGTGTAGACACGTGGGTGCTTGTGATGAAAGAAAAAGGTGAAACACTTGTCCGCCTGTACAAGGCACAAGGTGCAGTGGACCCAAGTGGTACATTTCCTTCAGCAGACTTTGCTCTTGTTCTGATGACAGAGCCTCAGAAGGAGCTACTAGAAAAATTGGGCCCTGCAGGTACTGTATGTCTTGAATCCACACATGGAACTACAGAGTACCAGTTTGAGCTGACCACTCTTCTGGTGCTAGATAAAGTAGGATCAGGTGTAGCTATAGCTTATTTCATCTGCGACCGGATGAACGAGCAAACTTTGACAGCATTCTTCAAATATCTGGAGTCAGCCATGGCCAAAAAAGTGGCTGCTAAGACATTGATATCTGATGATGCGTCGCAATTCTACAAAGCATGGTCCATGGTCATGGGTGCTGCACAACAGAAACTTCTCTGTGCCTGGCATGTGGATAACAATTGGCGTAAGAAGATACTCGAGTGTGTAGAGAAACAGCTAAGGCCACATGTTTACCATAGTGTGTGGCTACTCTTAGAGTTCCTCGCGGAAAAGGCATTTGAAGATTATTTTAAGCAATTCCTTTCTAGTGAGGAAGAAAAACTGAGGGACTTCCTGAAGTACTTCAATGACCACTATGCAGTTAGGCCGCAAGAGTGGGCCTATTGCTTTAGGACTAGAGCAGCTGTCAACACTAACATGCACGTTGAGAGCAAGCACAGGACGTTAAAGCATACTATGCTGGAGAGAAAACAGAATAAGCATGGTGACAAACTAATTTCTGCCCTCATGGACTTGACAAATCATTTTTTAATGAAAAGGGCTATCCAGATGATGAAAGGCGCAAAGGGTAAGAAGCTGAGCAGAATTCAGAAGAACCACAGGTCTGGCAGTGAAATGGCAGCTTGTGCCAAATTAAATGAAGATGGCATATGGACTGTGCCATCTCAGTCTATTAAAGGGCTCTCATATAAAGTGTCAAAAGTGGGAGATGGTGCTTGCTGTCCTTTGAGGTGCAAGGAATGCGCAGTGTGTGTGCATACTTATATGTGCACTTGCTATGACCATCTTATACACTTTACAGTGTGCAAGCACATTCACTGTGTAGTCATCGCTAATCCAACTAGCAGCAACAAGGCCCATGAGAGCTCACCCGAAGAAGCATGTGAGGCAAGTCGGGCATTGCACATTTTACAGAGTATAACAAAGCTGGAAGCAGCCAAAGCAGTGTCCAGCTCAGCACTCTTAAGAGCAAAAATGGACTCAGTCAGACAGGCAATATCAGATGGTGAAGTCTCTGAGGGTGTGGCTGAGAAGGCAAACAATTTGTTTGAGCCAGTTTTCATGCTTGTTGAAAGTGAAAGTGACCCAAAAAGAAAGATGCCAGACCATTTAAATAAACCAGCCAACAAAAAAGTTGTGCGCCTGTTAAGGTTTCACTCTACAAAAAACCCTAGATTGTGGCAGCCATCATCTAGCCTTTCAAGGCCCACTGAAGCTCAAAAGGAAGTCCTTAAATAACAGCTTAGGGACAGCAACATAGAAACTGAAGAGATAACCACGTCAGCAGGGCACGATTACTGGTAACAAGCCTCCAGTGCAGTTAGGAAGAGCGAAGTGGTGCAGTAGTGCTGTGCTGTCATGCCTTATTGAAGCAGGTTGAGGGCTCGCATGTTAACAAATCATGACATGTGGTCTCTGATGATTAGCCCGTCTGTTTTTGTCTGTGGTGTGCAGCCATATGTCACAGCTGGATGGTATGTGTGTTAGAGCACGAGGGAGGCCACCATGCTTGTTGTATGAGCTGCTGGTAAGTGTTCTGTGAAAATAGGTACAAACCCAGTGGTCATCTCTGGTATGTGGCAGCTGTTGGATGGTAGTGTGTTAGAGCACGCCTCCATGCTTGTCATATGAACCGCTGGTAAGTATGTCTGTACATAGATGTAAGGAAGTGCATTGGATGGTGTGTAGTGCTTCAGTGTGCAAAAGCCTCCCATGTGTTTTGCTACTTATAAATTTGTGTAAACACTCAGTAGCGCAGTAGTTATGATGTTGCATTGCTGAGCTCGAGCTTGCGGGTTCAATCCCAGCAAAGGTGGCTGCATTTCAGTGGTGGTGAAATGAAAAAAAAAGTGTGTAGTTGAACTTAAGTGCACATCTCAAAACCCAAGGTGGTCAAAAATAATACTGAGTCCCGCACTGTGGCATGCCTCATAATTCGATCTAGATTTTGTGTTCCATGTGATGTTCTTATTGCCCATTTGAATAAACTTTTATTTTTCAGATTACCAAAATAGAGGGCATATGCAATGGTATTGTGTGCAGTCTGGATAAGTTGCTCTGGTCACGAGCACTCAATTAAAACTTCTGCATATTTAGCTGCAGCCGACAGTGTCATAATGATTGTAAAGACTATGCAGAAAGCTTTAGGCCACCCTACATATCAGATCAGTTTTATATTGCATCCCTTATGGTGCATCTCTTACTTGAGTAGGCATAATAACAATTGGCAATGCTTCCTTACACATTTAATATTTTTCTTTCTTTCTTTTGGAAGAGTAACCTTGGAAGAATAATCTACAACAGTGCTCCTACCTTCTCTATCCCCATTTCTTTTCTACACTTCAACTTCATTCTACGCACTATCTTATTCTCCTCTTCATCCTACATTGAGGGTGTGGGAAAGTGAGCTAAAGGTGCATAAAGATTGCTGTGCCGAACTTAATTGCGGCACTGACGAAGACAAATCTTTGTCAAAAGGTTCACTCCAGCTACATTCTCCCTCCAAACACTGTTTATCACTTCAAGCCTTCATATTCCTGTGAGCTTTTGTCTTGTTTAACAGTTGTAACAGTCATACTATTTATTACTATCAATAGCCAGCATACATTTAGCACTGCAAAGGGCTGTTTAGAAGACGTGCGAGTTTCTACTTCCCTTATGATAAATACTCCAGACATTCAGTCTCTATTTTATGAAAATCTTTCAAACATTGCCAGTGATGACCACCATATGGGTTAATGTCGGCATGGGACTGAGGCTTTCCCGCAAAAAGAACAGTTATGTTTTGCTCATATCATGTGACTGGCAGTTTCTGCTGTAATTTTTGCACTTGTCAACTGCACTGTGAAGAGTTCATTTCTGTGAATATGTGCTGGCCTGATTCTTCTTGTTCACGCATTTCAGATCTTGTACTATGAGATGAGGAGGTGTAAAATAAAAACACCGTGTAGATTTCACAATGCCTTTAAGAAACCACGCAAAGCTTGGAGATGAAGCATTACATGCAACTTGAACCAAGTGTCTGGACACAGTGAGTGAAAGTTGTTTTGTTATGAGCGAGGGTGTCGGTGTTACTTGTAACTACTTTAAATAAAAGTTTGTTTCAAAACAGTGGCTCAACTCTGTGTTCCCCCGGTAAAAAACAAAACATTGGGATTTCCAATTCGCTTTTTAAACATAATTGACCTATATGAATAAAAAAAAACTTGAGGAATCAAGATATAAGCTTACCATACCATGGAAACACTTGAAACTCCTTTTGAGAAGCTTACTCATACACGAACACACTATAGCAATTATTTTCAATCATATACTCACAATTTGCCGCGTCACCACGTCAAGTTTCAAGGCAGATTTTTTTTAGACTCGAAGCTATATGCTTAATTCTATCCATTGTTTACTGCATTGCATTTGATTTTCTATAACAAATAAAATTGAATTCTCCATTGATTGCGCCGACGCTCAAGTTATAATTGTATGCTATTATTATTGACTAGTCATATATATTCTTGGGGGGTGGGGGGCTGCACTGGTGGCGTTCTACGAATTTGCGCCGCGTGTTTGTGCGGGTAAGCTTAAGCTCAAAATTTTTTTAGCGCGTTATGAAAACAATGCACTGCGGGTATTTTAATTAATGCAACGAGCTGTATGAAATATCGGTCAAGGGGTTGGAAACGTCGTTATAGAGAATCCCGACGATTTTCTTTTGCGTGTGTGTATTTGGAGTTGATGATGTTTTCTTTATTTATTTTGGCTACATTGCGCCAATTGCGCTTCCATAGAATAAGGAAACGCGCTTCCACGCGCTTGCCGACTCGATCGCAAGGGGACAGCCTGATCAACATCAATATCAGCAGCAATGGCGGATTTGCGCTTGCCATGGCGCTTGCAAAGTTTTCAATAGTTTTCGCCTTTTAAGTGATGCTTTTGCTATTTTAACGTGTGGAGGTTCATTGTACGTCTGTTTTTTCAAGTTTGGCATGTGTTTTAACACATGTGAAGGTGTAGTCTTTTCTTCTTCAGCGGATATTTGTACAAGACCCTGTTCACCGTCTATCAGGTAAGATGTGTACGTATGCTACACGCAATCGTAGTGCTTCACTAAGCCACAGTGCACTACAAAGTTAAGCATGAGCGGTACACAAAATTCACAAGTTCTTAGTATTGTCAAGAACAACCATTGCTTGGTGAAGTTCTCACAGGCGTTGTAGAAGTTGTTGGGCGCGGCAGTGCTGAACGTAGCGTTAGCGGCTTAAATCGTGTTTTTTACTAGTAACAACGTGTCACTATTTCATATTATTGGCGGCGTCTCCAGGACACCAAATCGATAACGGGGACACCAGAGCTAGAACGCGGACTGGTCCATGGGTTGGGGCTCGCCGAGGCCTGCGCGTGCTAGTAGTATATCTATGATGTCTGTAGGCTGTGTGTAAGTCGTACTTTCCGAATTTTCTGACGCATTTTAAGATCAGCTGTCCGCTTTCGCGGACAAGGCTGGAGTCAGGGTGGTCCGTGAGTTGGAGCAACATAACCTGCTTCCAGTTATGATCCCTCCGCTGCCCCTTAGGTACCCTGCCGCCTCCTTGATTATATTCTAATGCTCTCCTGAGGCCTCTGTTTGCCGGTTACATGTGCCCTCCTGGAGCAGTACTCACTACAACACCAGTCAGAACCTTGCCCATTGGTTTACCTATGTGTGGCCGCAAATATCTGAAACTTAATGCCAGTGCAACAGGTTTGTTGGCAAGGGTGTCAGATCGTTGCTTTGTGTTGAATCGGCCTTTTCTCAATTCTTAAGAATTTAATTGGAATGCACCTGACCAGTGCTGCTCTGTGGTGCTTGCCACCAGTCCCTTGGACAGGGAAGACATATGAGAATCCCTGTGCATACACTTTATATGCAGTGGTGTGACCGCTTCCTTTGGGAAACTACCACGTTAGCGATATTGTGAGCGCAATGTGACTTTCCTTCATCTTCCTCATCCGTACGTAGTGTGTGTCGCTTCTTCCTCGCCATAGCTCTAGCTCGGCAAGAATAAAGCGGTTCCTTAGAAGTGATGGAGGTGCTGGGGTTCTGCATACCAAGGACGTATAAGGTAACAGTGTTTGCGCCTTTAATATGTCGCATTCGATCATTTTGAGACGTGGTGGTGTTCATGCGTCAGCACAGTGCAAGGACATCCACAATGTAAGAGGTACATGATTCTCGAATTTTATACTCTCTCCAGGCTTTTCTCGCGACCTCAGCACAAGTAGTGGGAGCATCAAAAAACTGACAAAGCTGGTGCATGAATGTTGCCCAGTCAAAAAGATTTGGCTCTTGGATCAAAGCCAATTTTTTTTTTACATTGTAGAGGCAGACGGGCATGCTCTGAAGTTTCTAAGAACTGTCCCACCATTGCTGACTCTGTTGTACATTTATCAAACCACTTGATTCTCACCAAGCTCAAGTTATGGTGACAAAGATGCGCCACGTGCTTTACAGTCACATATTGCACTCGCAATTCATCTGTTATGCCAGTTTGCCGAAATGAACATGCACAGCAGTGACGAATTCACTATGCATGCACAGGGATTTGCCTTTCCTGTCCTATGGGCTGTTGGCAGGTATGCTCGTCAGGTACACCTCAGGTTTCAGTATGTTTGCATTCGGTTGCATGAATATGGAGGGAGTGTGTTCGCTGTAATCAGTACTACACATTTTGCTAATGTAGGCTTGAGTGGCTTTCCCATGACTCCACTAAATAGTCGGAATACTTCCATGTATGATAGAATGATGAGCATTTTAACCTCCAGACATGCAGCAGTCTTTACACCACTGCAAGGCAGAAGCAGCCTTCTCACCATGTTCACGCTCAAATAAATCTCGTTAAGGCATTTTATGGGCCCGCCAAACCGCCTGCACCACCTGAATGATGTCACTTGTTGTTGCACCTGGCTGTTCATTTCATTTGGCATCCTCTGTTCGCACATATTCGTTTCCAATAATTCAGGAAAATTGCAGGGCTGGTTTGCAATCTTTCCTGTTTTCTTTATTTTTCTTTATGGCCTTGTAAAACTGAGAAACGATAATGAAAAAAAGAAACAAAGGCTGCCTTCCTGTTCACCAGTGAAAGTATTGTTGCTTAGAAAGAGGCGCAGAAAAAGATGTACATGCATGCCGGACAGCCTGCACAAGGTTTTATCTTTGTCTCTTCAAACATGGCGTACCTGCTTGGGGTCAGTGGAATCGCTGTTCTGTAGCATTACCCCTGGCAGCGGAAGCGCTGTCCCAGAGCTCTAAAGAGAGTCATCGGAAACACAGTGCTAAACCTTCAAAAAAGAATTGACAGCTGTGAATAAGGTATGCGGATGTGGGCTGCTTCCCTTGAACTTCCTGAAGGCAAATGCCTTCAGGAAGTTCAGTCGCACTTTGTTATTTGAAAAGGCGTCTCACCAAGATTGGAAGTTGCAAACCGACAAGTGCAATGCATAGATCACACACTAACAATCCTGTCTCCAAATTATCAAAATGATGCACAGTGGGAAAACAGCTGAAATTTTAAACAAAAGCCGTCATAGTCGCAACGAAGCCCTGCTGCAGCCAGAGTCAAGGTTACATGCACAAATGTCTCTATGTAAAATGTGCTGCCTGCAATATCACCAACCATGGCACGTGACTTTCGTAAGCCAAACAATGTTAAATGCCATCCCTGGATGTGTGCCCCACAGCAAAAAAGGAAGAGAAGAAAAAAAGGAAAGAAAAGACAGGGCTTGTCATGCGAGTGTGACGTGAACCCTTGGCTCCGTCATGGGGGAAGATGAAGAAGGAAGATCACTTGGAGGCAAAGGGGTTGAGTGCTGTTGCTTTTAGCACTCGCCTCCTGGCAGCGTGAAAATGCAACATTTCAATTTCTTACATTTCCTTTAATAATGAACTAATTAGAAATATTTGTTTGAGAAAATGCTCCCTTGACGGCTTCCAACGTACCAATGTACCTATAACTAATATTTGCCATGGTGCTTAATGAGAGGGGCTTTTTCAGCCCAAATTAGATCCTGCAGACTATAGTACTGTATGGAAAATATGGTACATGGAACTGTAAAATTTAATTTTCCACAGCAATTTCTACCTGTGCAGTTGGAGTTGGCTTTGTCACAGCATAGATGTGAGGACCGTGAAACAACCTTTATTCCCTAAAGATCCTGTCCTGTAGTATATTTGAGCATTTACATAAAGGCATGGAGACCCTCAGTGTGTTGCAAACTAAGTGGCGGCATATAGGTGGTGTGTGCTGCCTGTAGGGATGCCACTGTAAGCCATCTATGTATTGGCGGATTTCTGAATTGTGGATGGGAGAAGGCTCATGGCTGTTCTGCCTTTGCACCAAGCACTGCAGAGCACAGTGCTGCAATTTTCTCTTTGTGCAGTTGGAAGAAAATTATTCCTGCAGTGGCAGCGACTACACAGAAAATGCACCCTACAAGAGTGGACAGAGTTCCAACGTGACTGTGGTTTGAAATGGTCCGGCCCCTGTGTATACAAGCACCGATTTTCCCAGACAAGTGTGACAGTGCCTGGCTTTGAATGCAGTGTGCTGCTTCATAAATATTGCAGTTGCCCAGCGCTAAGCTGCCTGGATTGTGTGGTTGCCATAATGACTTCTCTGTACCCGTGGGACAAATATTTGCACTCGAAATAGCGACAGAAGCCATGCATTTCCTGCTGACATAGAATTAGGTTCCACAATGTCATCTGATGCATACACATGCTGTGGTGTGGTTGGTGTGGCCATGCTCTTTTTTTCCTCCCTTCAAATATGCTGGTGAACTGCCACTAGTTACAGATGTCTGCAAGGAGTGCGCACTGTGTGAGTGCTGCACATGAATTGAAATTACGACCACCACAGTGATGATAAAGAACACATTGAAAAGTAATCTGACAACACTTATTAAGACTGTCTACAAGTTTTCTGTGAGAGATTTCCTCAGGGTTGACAAAAACCATCTTAGGGATCATTTAATGGAGTGTTACCGCCCACATTATGAGGTGAAAGAAAAGGAAGCCATTAGGATTTCTCTGGTGGTGCAAGGTGCTCTAATAGATGGCTTTGAATTGCAATAGACATAAATATTATCATTCTATCTGTCTGGGCACAACTTCTTCGCCAACCTCTCTGTCATCTCTGTAGCACATTAATCTGGGATAGTAACTCACTCTGACGCAGGAGATGAAAGTGCATGCCAGGCATGCTGACCACACTGACTTGGAGAGTGCCACTTTCTTAAATGTGGCAAAAGTCTGTGTTTTGGGCGAAATAAGAGCTCATAGGCAATTTTCATCTGTGATAAACAGAAATAAGTGCTGCCAATGGTCAGACATCATTGAGGTCGAGCTTCTCAAGCAAGTGGATGCCATCGAGAACACCAAAAAAGCCAGTGATAGCCATTGTGAAGCAGATTCAGATGGTAAGGTCCAGCCGGGGTTTCTCCGCACAAGGTCACCAAGTGGAATTCCTAAGTAACGGATATTTTTTCCCCTAAACTGCTACCCTAGAGTGGCCGGAACATGCACCGTTCGATCCAAGCATGCAGCTGTTATCAAAGTTTAGTTTAGTCAATTATTGAGGCTTAAGATGGTTTTAATGAATGTACATTAGGAAACAATTGTAAAAGAATGTAAAAAAATTTGAACTGTGTTGACTCTTTGGTGGCATACTGTTGCTAATCCTGAAGTTACGTCCTCAAATGACTTATGCTCCAGGTATTTGAGCAAAACTATGGGTGTGGAAATATGAATTTTTCAATTTCAAAGCTAATTTGAATAATGAAACCTAAGTGCGAAGCGAATATTTTTCAAATATGAATACTACTGGTATTGCAAAAATCCATTTTTTTTTCACCAACCAGAGGTGCAAAATAGTTTACTGCATAGCAAATAATGTACAGGGATATTATGCTTCGTGGTTAACAAAATTCTCTAATACAACACTTTTGTTTGACAATGTCATAACTGTAGTTACTTAATGTTTCATGAAGCAAGGACAACAGCTCAACATGTTCAAAGAGCAGTGACACCTAGTGCATGTCACCATCGATTCAGACATCGAAAAGAGCTGCTTAGAGTGTCTGGTATCAGCAGGTCGCTCTTCACAAGCCGAGCCAACAGTGGGCACCACGCTTACACCATCACTCAAACGGATCTTCTTTTTGGCCCAAAATGTCATCATGCAAATATCTTTGAACCTGCGATTGTGGCAGTGAAAATTTCTGCCACGAGTGAAAATTTCTGCTGGGTGATAAGCTAATCAGTCTTTCCGCAGTGCTGATGTGGAAGTGGCCCGTTCAGAAGCTTTTGTTGTTGAACGCATACTTGGGTTCCTTGGTGTTGAAATTATCCTTCCTTTCTCTAATTCAAAGGGCGAGATCTTGCATTCTGAATGTTTGCTTGCGCTCTCATTATTCGCCTTCACCGTGCTTTCGTCAGCGGTCGTCTGCTTGGTGAAGCGGGAGCGCCTATTGAACACTGCCTACTCACTGATGTAGAAGGTGAAGCAAACAGTCAGAAAGCTAGAAGCTTGCGCAATCTCATCCCAGGTTTTCAATCCAGTTTGACATTGAAGCATCCTGGTAGTATTAAAGTACTTGAGAATGAGGTTCCAGAAGCATTGCCAAGTTTGCCACTTGGTGAAATTTGTAGTTTGGAAACAATTTAGGCTCTTAGCGAGATTAGCAGTGAACAGAGGTTTTCACATGGCGATTGGTGTTGTCCAAATGCATGAAGAGGTCACAGTACGAGTACTTAAGCTGATAGTGTCGGGTAACCATAAGCACCAGCAGGGGCGCCGTGACAGTGTCCCCTTTAACTTCAGATATGCTTCACTGCATGATGCTAAATATGCTTCGCCGCATAACACGACTCTGGTGCTGTGAAGGTGACTTAAACCGACAACAGCCGAGAAGGTGCAAATAGCACTGCGCCGCCTGGTTCTTGCTGTTGGCCTTTTCTTCTTTTCACAGTGTCCTTACTGTAAGTGCACTCCAGAATTACAATGCAGGAATATGCATGTGTGCACAAGCTTTCATTCAAGAGTAACTCATGATCATAAGTTACGTCATCATGGTTTCGTACCATGTCACGGCATCATAAGCGAGACATAATAAAGGGGGCCTCAAAGGCTGCGGGAGAGACTACTCTTTTGTGCGAGATTGTGCTATCCTTGCTGCACGCAGTGCAATATTATGACTCTCATGTCTATGGTGGCATTGTCGATTATGAATGTTTCCTTACTGCGTTAAAAAAATGTGTAGTGCATGTTTCAGATAATAATGGCATTATAGCTTCAGAGTTGTTCAAGTTTGGGGTACTTGTTCACTAAAAGTACACTATTAGAAAAGCTTTAGAATGTCTAGGTCATAATTGCATTTGAAGAACTGTAAGTCTTCCTACACATAGCAATTGGTAGCTTACTGTATGATGTTGAAGGTGGTTTTTATTCATAGGCCCTACGCAGAGAGCAGCAACACAATGCCTGGCATGTGACCAGGGTTCGTAACAGTGTTTGCATTTCCAGTGCTCGTAACTGATTCCAGTCTTAATGCATAAATTTGCTTTATGAATTCTTTGTAGACAGAAGGTGCTTGAATATTGGTTGCATGAAATGCTCCAATGCACACTGTTACGTGCAGGGTGTCTTTTATTACCATACAGATTTTCTTGTTTTAAAGTTATGAGCGCGGCAAATGTGGCATTCTTGCAGAGGAATTCCTCTATTTTGGAACTCCACAAATTTGGAGGCAGTCACATTTTAATGCACTCTCATTTCTTACAAATCTTGAAAGTTGCACCTAATTCAAGATATTCATCATTGAATTTTACTGGTAAATCGAGGCAATATTGGAACCGAGTGTGCTGGGAGCGCAGAAAAGAAGGTCCCGCTATCTCATCAGATGGAAACATCTTGGCCAGTCATTGTAGCTGCTGATACGACACACTTTGCCTGGCAAGCATGTGCGTCAGTGTGCCATGTCAGGCTATTATTTAAGCTTTGTCCCACACTTCTTGACAGGGCACTGCCGCCTGATGTGGAGGAGGATGCACCAAGTTTTGATTGTACTCAATTGAGCGCGATAATCAATATTTCAGAATAAGTGCAATTTTCGAGATTTAGAAAAAGAAAGGGTGTGCGTTCACATGCGACTGCCTCCAAATATGCCATTTAGAAGGCTGCCGCCAAGTTACTAATAAAAAAGTGACTGAATTTTTCAAAATTAATTTTCTGAAACTCGCATTAGCAGCAAAGTGTGTCCACCTCACCTAGAAACTCCTTTGCAAAAACGCCGGGCTCTCCGTGCTCAAAACTTTTTGCTAAATATCAGCATGGTTAAAAAAAACTAGATATGCATAATTGTTAATGTATGAAAATCGTACACTATTACTTTTCAAAATTTTTGTCCTTCTATGCAACACCAGAAAAATTGGAAATAGAAGCTTCAGGTGACCTATCTGATGTGCAAGTTGCATGGCCATATTATTGTTTTAATTTTTCGCTATCACCTTTTACTGTGATGTCGCCACTGCAGCAGCTCAATGGCTGTGGCTTTTCATTCCAGGTCACAAAGCTGCACCCAGGTAGAGGCAGAATTCAAAAACGCTTGTGTACTTAAGTATAGCTGCACATTACAGAAGCCGAGGCCCTCAAGATTTATCCATAGCCCTCGAGTTCCATATTTTTTATTGGGATTGAAGAGTAATGTTTGTGCTGTATCCCTCTATTTCAGACTAAATAATGTGCATGCAAAATTATATCTTCATTACTTTACACCATAGCACCAATATCTGTTGTGCGTTGATTTTCTGATGTCCTTGCATTTGCTATAGCAAGGATTTTTAAAAATCAGCCACAAAAGAAAAGAATGAATGGTCAAGGAACCAAGTGGTGTGTAGCAGCTCCCTTCTTTTTTTACTCGGCTGCAAGTTTTGCACTCGTGTGTTAGCAACACTGTTTCGCCAATTGTGTACTTCAAAAGAAGTGTTACCTTTCTGCTTTGGAACTTTGTGGTTTTGTTCTGCCAGCTGCTTGACCAAAACAAGCAAAATGTACTTTGGATATTCCACAAATTCATTCTGTATGCATTTGGTACAATAAAATTTGTTTCAAGAATGGACAAATGCAGTGATGGTTAATTGAAAACTGCAACATGCCGATTTTAGTTTCATGCTTCATTAATTTTCTCAGCCCCAAAGAAAGCATGCGAGGTTCGAAAATGTATCATGTGACAAAGTGCTGGCCTGCCATGACATTAGTGCACTCGGTCTAGAGAACTGATTAATGCTGCACATACATTGAACATGGTGGCCATGACCATCCCTCGTGAATTGGCATTCCCTGCCTAAACCACCTCACCAACACAGCCCGTTAACAGCAAGAAAGTTGACGGGGCTTCCAAGAATTTCTATGCACTATTTATTAGTATCGCCCATTGCTTTGCTGACAATTGTCTTGACAAAAGTGGAAGCCGAATCGGTTGAGTTCAATCAATTTTATTTACATACAACCTATTATAAAGTGGACCTTTCTTCGCCTCTTCAACTGTTCCCACAGCTGCTGCTGCCATCTTGCACGCCACATGGTAGGTGCATGAGAGGATTTTCCAAGGAACTCTGGAAAGCTGTAATCAGATTGTGGGCAAAGTTAAAAACTTAAATACAAAAAGGGTGTAGAGTATTGTAACCTTGTACATGTTGATCACACATGTTTCAGCTACAGCTGTAAGTGCCTTGTCTCATCAACCAAGCTACAGTTCTTGCAACGTTACACTTTGTGATACTCAGTATGAATTGATAAGACTAGCTGCTATTCTAGTGGTTGTGTAGGCCACAGTGCCTGGCCTTTGTGCTTGTATGTGTCAATTTCTCTCTTTCAGTCTCGCCCAAGCCACACCAAAATGCTATCCACAAGTGTTGTGCCAAAATGGCCTGGCAACATTTCGTATTAAGCCATTTGACCTATTTATTGCACTGATGCACAAAGTGCAACCAAATGAAGGAAATGACATCACCTAGGTGATTAGTAAATTACCCTTCTAAAATACCACAAGTGCAACTTTGCTGTGGCAAGAGCCTTAGCAAAAACATGAGACACACAAAAATGAAGGAAAAGCGACACCTTCAAGTTCCCGCACCAACTCACCGTGACAAGCACGAATTTTGATAGTGTCTGCTTGAGCTTAGTTATTTCGAGATACATGCAGTTGAATGCTTTTACAAGCATTGAGATGCCCCACTATGCTAGCTTGCCTTTTATGGCTATAGAAAGTCATATACTGCCACAAGTCTGCCTATTCTTCCGATTGGAATCTATATTGAAGCTGCTTTGAGCAATGGGCGGTATTCTATTTCAGCGCAAATGATACATTGAGAGTAGTGTGCCTGGAAGGAATAGACAAAAACATTGCAGAAGCTGCAGCACTTTGTGCTCGCTGAATGATCATACGAGAAGGTAAAGATGCCATCAGAAAGCATCCTTCGTATAGAGTCTCTTTAAAAGAAAAACACTACAACTAGACATGGTGACAGTTGTGGTGGCAAACTAAAAATATTATAATGATAGTTCAAGGTGTGGTATGGCATGTTTATGCTATTTCTGAAAAAATAAACACGGCAAGTGTGTCCATGCCAGCAATTGACACAGGATGTGCAGATGCAAAGCTGCAATACAGCACCACGGCCTCAAAACGACAGTATGCAAGTGGTGGTCCAGCATCAAAACTTCAATGTCCCTACACTGCAACACTGGGAGGCCATGCTGCATGACAGAAGCCTGGGTGGCCAGCAGGCGCTGCTCTGTCGGGCACAGGACGTGGCAGCAACTATTTCTCCTAAGGATTAAATAAACGGATTTCTCTACGTCACCTGCTATGCGATGCGCCATGCGAGGGAATGACAGTGCCACTACTCTCACAGGATATGGATGGTGCACAACACCACCTGAGCATCGGAGTGCACGTCTGCCTGTGAGCTCTGTACTACAAACACAAGTGGTGCATGCAAGGTAACATTTAACATATCACTGCCAAATGCCATCAATGAACAGAAGCAGCAAAGAAAGCTGGTTACATAATCTTCAGTGTGTCGGAGCTGCATATCTTTTACATCCTGTCTGCATGCCGCATTGTTCATTTGTTCGTCACTGCTCAAAAGTGCATAGTTGCATGGTAGTTTTTTCGATCTTGTGCACTTTCTTTTGTCCTGAAAAAATAACCACAGCAGCTATCTTCATAAAATAAAGCAGATGTTTCTGAATGAGCTGTAAGTATTAAAGTTGCTCAAAAGGGTAGTTTACTGAATTGATTGCATTTGAGTACTGCAGGCCTAGTTTCTTTCCGTCTTTCTCTTTTAAAGCCTCAGCACAAATTAGCTGAAACACCCTGTATACTGGACGGCTTGCCTGGCTGCCCGCACCGCCGAGGTGGAGCATCAAACGTTTTTGTGGCGCACTTGTCGCCGTCTCGTGGCACCGGTCGTCCATCCTTATCGCGCACACGCCACCGTCGTCATCACGCCACCGTCGTCTGGTGTTCTGATTGGCTGCGGCAAAGCGGACAGCTCTGGCGGGCGGGAAAAAAAAGTGGTCCGCAAGCGATCGGGCTTGCCGCCTCGTTTAATGCCTGCTTTTATCCGCCTGGCCAAGAGCTTTGCCCGGTTTAGCCGCTTTGTCTTCAGTGTGAACGTGCCTTTAGAGTAAGAAAATCAACAGCTTACGCTTCCACATTTTTTGCTTGGTAGCTGCATTCAATTTGCTTGCTCCTCGTCTTATAGATGTCTAGGCTACCCATATTTTAACGTGGCTGAATAGTGCACAAATCAGAAACACGAGTTTCTGTGGCCTAGATTCTCACACTTGCAAGGATACCATCCAAAATTGACCTATTTTTCTTATGGGGTGCCCACTGATTATGAGGATGCTGACATCGAAGGATCTCAAGTGGTTCTCTAGCATTTTGGCGACGTAATACAGTAATGCCAAGCTACAACTGACTTGATATCTGTCAGCACCAATGAACGCAGTGGTTAGTATTCTCACTAAATTGAGAGTTCAGCCCAACAGCAGATGGACACCAGTGGTTTGAATCCCCGTGTTGGCAAATTTAACTGGCTGAAATCAAGCATTTAAAAGACACGCATTTAGTTCCATCCCTTCAATCTGCGAGCATAATGAAGATCAAAGGTCAGGTTATGTGGCTGCAGCACCTTCTGTTCGTGCAGCATACCTTTACTTTTCTTTACCAAGACACTTAGCATGCACATACCTTGTGTGCAAGCCACATCTATTTACAACAGAAACAGCGCTTTCCACTCATGAGCAAAAGTTTGGAGGTAAAATATGGTAGAATTTTTTGTCCAGCCAACGCATGCAGGCTGAAATCCAAGTGGTACAGCCAATATGTGCCTGTTCAATCACTGCAATGCATTGAGCCACTTCTGACAACGCACAGCTGTACCAGAAAAGGTTTAGATTTGTTTTCACTAATGCCATGGACTTATGAACTTTTATGAATGTACCTTCAGCTTTCGCAGACTTTCAAGTAATTCGAATGTAAAGTGGCCTGTGTGTTATTGCTATTCAGCCAGAGTGCAATAGGAGCCAGTCAAATTAGTAAAACATGAAGTCAATGTGCACACAAAGACTACATGTACCCTTGCATGACTTTGTGCCACAGGCAGCTAACAGCTTCCAATTCACAGTTCTTGTAATATGCTTGTGGCCACCATCTACAGTGATCTATTTGATTTAACGGGGATGTGTATGTTGGCTGAAAACAAGAAAATATATTAACACCGATGGATGCAATATATCCTTTCCGGTAGTTTCGCAAGGGGGAAACTAATTCGAACTTCACGGCAGCGTGCACCGCACAGCTGCACCTCATTTTATATTCTCGCGCATGCGTCAGTGTTGCCGCAGCTGTCTGTAGTGACACCCTCGCGTGCATTTCTTGTTCAAGCTTTGTTGAAGGGTTTGAAGAAATGAAGGCAGTACGGTGCCGCTCATTTCTTCCTTAATGCGACCTTTGAATAGTGTGTGCATCTTAACCCTTTCATAGACGCAAGCAGAGAACAGGCCGCTTTGTGTCCTAGACATTACAAGTGCTTTTTCTTTTTATGAGGTATTTTTGACATAACGTAAAATCTCAAAGCTGACTACGATTCTGTAATAGCGAAAAGTGGGAATATTACATCCCACTATACAGCCTCAAGGCCCGTTTCTACCTACTCGTGGTCACCTGTAATGTGATTACAAGCAGCCAGAGTACCCAGTAAAGTATACATTGTTTGTGCACGTTTTCATTATACTTACTGAGCATGCTTTGTGTGAGAATCCTCAATCAGGGCTTTCCGATATCACAAGGGTTCTTAGAATAAAAGATGCTTCTTGAGAATTCTTGAGGGCTCGTATGTAGCAGCTCGCATATGTAGGAATGCGATTTGCTCGCGATGCTAATAATTTGATCACCTGTTTTGGTAGCTGTGGGCACGAGAAATTTACACCTAACCGCACCAAAATTCAGCTTATATGAAAACACGGAATTTCGATAAAAAGAGTCCATTTGCCGCTGTGGTGGTTTGAAGGAAGGCGATAGAATAGCATAAAATAAACATTGTAGAACGGGAAGTAACGTGATTCAGAAACATATCTACACAGGAATGTTCAATGGTAGAAATTACACTTCACCGCTACAGAGTAGCGAAGTTGCCCTGAAAAGTGGGACCAATATTTTCCGACCGCCCAACAAAGGGTGAAATGCGCACAGTATGTACGGCAACACTTGCTTTGTTCACCGCAGTAATGCCACCCTGTAATGGAGACACAACTACGACAAACGGTCCGCATTTCTTCCGCAGCGAGCAGCGAGAAAAAGTGAAACATTTTTTACCGAGTCAGAAATAAGCCAAGCGTGTTCCTGACGGTATGTAACGGCATGCCGCTGGAAAAAGGGGGGTCCATACCTCGGGGTTCAAATTCCGCAGACAGGGCATGCGCTTCAGCGTAGCCGTCAATTTGCGGTTGAGCAAGCGACGATTTTGCATTTTCTGTTCCGCATCAGCATGTTCTACGCAACGAGGGAGCTCCTTGAAAACCAGCACGACGGGGGCCGTCTCGTTGATCAAGGCCTAAAATTTAAAAGACAACACAACTATTAGCGCTTATTGTTTCAAATTTTGTGATTTCAGTAGACTTACCTTGATGTTGTCGCATATTTCTTGTGGATCCATGTTGCTTTCAAGGTCGTTTCCGCCAACATAAAGAACGGCGAAATCGACACGCTCGAAGCGCATCGTGGAGACAGCTCACGCCAGCCGCACTGCATTGTAGCCCACAAAACTGAATGTGCAGGCTTTCATAGACTCAATTAGGCGCAGGCGCGACCTATTTAAGAATTTAACCTGACTCACCGACAATGACGCCGCGCAAGGACGGCATGACTGAACACGATCCAGCGAGGCGTAACAAGACCACGCGAACGAACCTACGTGAGCCGGCAGTGGCCGCATGTGCATGGCATGTGGCCGGCACACACCACAGGGATTTAGCAGCAGCACCTAGCAGCGTCCTTCCCTAGGCGTACAAGTACCTATCTGGGGGCAGGGAGTACGCCACTGGCTTACGTCACATCCGGTTTGCCTCCAAACCGGGTACAGCCAGCCTGCGGGGATACGCTTCTCAGTGGGCGGGCATGAAAAAGGGCCTCAGGAAGCGTGACTTTGCCCGCATCGACATCGGGATGGATACCATAACATTTTAGTATGAGGTGCTCTATTGTTTCTACAGATTTACCATACACAGTACATGTGTGTTCTTCTTCATTAAATTTCTTTTTATAGCTGCGCGTTCTAAGACATCCTGACCTAGCTTCAAAGAGTAGGGCACTGCCTGTTGAGTTATCATAAAACGTTTCCTTCCTGATCGGCTGTTTCCAGTATCGATATAGTTCCATGGACACTATGCTTCTTTTCCGTTTAATTTATCCAATTTTTACCTACCGCGTTTTTAACGTGTCTTTTAATGCTCTCTCTCTCCGTCCTCGTGTCTGGCATACTGGTTAGCTTCCTAGTTCTTTTCTGCCATTGTGAGTCAATGCTCTTTCTGAATAGGTATATTTAAATACCTTAGCTGCCCACCTTTTATCGTCCCAATTCCTCAGGCCTTTTTCGTATAGGATTTTACTCTGAGCTTCCCGTGCTTCGAATGATGCCCAGCCTATATCCCCCTGTACTGCCTCGTTTGTGGTTTTCCCGTGGGCCCCTAGTGCTAATCCTCCGACAGCTCTCTGATTTACTTCTAGTCTCGACTGAACTTCTGCCCTTAAGCACAGGACCGCCTTCCCGAAAGTAAACCCCAGCACCAATATTCCTTTCCAAATACATCTCATTACTTCATACCTGTTGTACCCCCCCCCCCCAATGCCCTATGTTTCGCTATCCTGGCATCTCTTCACCCTTTTGCTATGAGAGACTGTTCGTGCTTTTCTAGTGTACATCTGCCCTTTGTTTATCCATACCTCGAGATATTTGTATTTGGCCACTTGGGGTATTTCATGGCCTTGTATTCTAAGCTCCTGATCAGTTGTATCGTTGAAACATCACACTGGACTTAGCTGCGCTAAAACTTTAGCTTTGACTGTCTCCTTCGTCTGCAGAATAATTAACCAGAGTTTGCAAATTCCTGGCTATCTGCTAACAGTGCAATATCGTCCGCATGCATTAAACCCGGTAGTCGTTGCTCAACAACCTTTCCACCTATTCTGTACGAATGATTGCACCCTAGATTGCTTCCTTGTAGCCTTTTTTCCATTCTTGTATAAAGCATGAACTGTAGCGGTGATGGACAACCTTGCCTTAATCATTCATGTACCTTGACAGTTGTCCTAATTGCTTCCCATGTTATTTCAACATTATTTTCTCGATATATTCCCTGTAGGAAATCAATTACCTCATGACCGATACCTTAATCTTTTAATATGTTCCACAGCAGTTCCCTGTTCACGTTGTCGTATGCACCGCATATGTCCAGGAAGGCTAAATACAGAGGTCTATTTTCCGCCTTAGCTATTTCTATGCACTGGGTAAGCACAAACAGACTGTCATCTAAGCGCCAACCACTTCTGAACCCGTTGTGAAGTTCTCAGAGTATTCTATTACTTTCTACTCATGACAGCACTTTCATTTCACCGCCTGCACCGCCAGCCTATACATAACTGATGTTATCGCAATTGATCGGAAGGATATTATGTTCTTCTTATCACCTTTCTTTTTATAAATCAAATTAATTTTACTCTGTTTCCAGCTGTGCGGAATTTGCTTGTTTGTTGTGATTGCCTCCAATGCTTCTATCAGCGTTTCCTTGCTCCTTGGGCTGAGTTCATTAAAGGGACACTAAAGGTTACTATTAGGTCAACGTGGACTGTTGAAATACCATCCCAGAAACCTCGAAACGCTTGTTTCGTGCCAAGGAGAGACTTATGTTAAGAGAAAATGCGTTCTGAAGTGTCCGCGTACCTCTAGCGCAGTTCAAATCGCCCGCCCTCCGATCGAGGAGTACTGACATCATGGTCTCATAGTGACGTTGCGCCATCGGTGAGTAGAACGGAGTCCGCAGACGGCGCTACGGCTTTTCTGCGCAAAACGCAAGCGCGGCCAGAAACAGAACCAAGACAGAGCCGACAGCAGAGCGAAAGCGGGAGTATGGTGGCTAGCGGAAGGAGAAACGCGCGACCATGGGGCTCTTGCATAGCCCAGGGGGCGCTGCGAGAAAGGTGCTAAAAAGCGCTCTCTGTCCTAAAATAGGTCGTACCAAGCTCGGTCGTCTGCTTCGGAAAGCACGTTTACAATATGGACCCGCCACTTTCGGTTGTGTTGTAGCACGGCCTGCTGCGTATATCGGGCGCCGAAGAGTTTTTCAGGGGTGGCACGCTGCGTAAATGCAAGAAATTATGCAGTGCCGAATACGTGTACGCCGTTCAAGAATTAGGCGGCGAAGTTTTAGCACGGTGTCAATCGCAAGTGAAGCGAGTCGCGTACGAAGTGGAACTACAGGTGGTTTGCACGCTAGCTGCTAGATTCAGGCGCGCAAACGCGAGGAAATGCGTGCTAAAAATGAATCCACAGCAGCGATAAGCAGACATCATGTGTACGGAACTACTTGAGCACACGACGGTACGCGCCGCGATGTACGAACTGCCTGAGCGCACGATCGTACGCGCCGCGACGGCAGCGGTCTTTCGACATGCCGCCAAACGGCAGGCCTCCTGCAATCTTTGTTGACTGCATGCCGCTAAACTGATGCAATGCATGTCAGCTCGCACGTACGTGCGAATCGCGCTGCAGCGCGAGCTCGTGCGCTGCTCGCTTGATGTAGCTTTTAATGACAGCGCTCGAACATCGATGTGCTGCAATCAATATTGCCTTGCTGCGCTGCCTCAACGTGCTGGCTTGAGATCAAGGATGAGCGCATTTAACTCTCTTAACCTGTGCTGCTCGTAGAGTAGTAGTGAATTGTCATCGAATGAGCCCGACCATTTTTGCTCATTTGCACACACTTCACCACTTCGCATCGGTCGAATTGCTCATTGTCGCTGTGGCCGGGTCTCGAATCGTGAATTACCAGCCATGCCTGCTGCTATGTCGGTCTGCTGTCGGGACTGTAGGTGCAAAAGACCGAAATTTCGAACGCAGATAATCAAGCAAGCTTCAAGACAGGCGAAGCAGTCAGCATAGCACGAAGTTTCGCTTACTCAGCGCGACGAACTGCAGCTATGCAGCGCGCCCGACGCTCCACTTCGTGAGGCCTTGAAGGAAAACGGTAGAATCTGATGTTGGTATTCAGGCCTTTTTGTTCATGGCAGTCCACGACGCAGAAGTAATGACGGTGATGCCTTTTCGAGGCTGGGCTAGGTCTCTCCGGATCGGCATCACCGATTCCTTCTGCTCCCAGCATTACGTCCCACGGCACACGGAGAGTCCGTTTTCGTTACACTATAGGCTGCGGCGACCTCGCAGCGTGGTCGGCGTGGTCTGTGAGAAGTGACGAGCCTTTTCGCACTCGCAACAGGGCATAAAAAGTGCGAATCGACGCAAAACTCGGCCTAGAAATGTGCTTCGCCACAGCCAGTGCTCAATACGATCCAAGCAGGTACGAAGCAGATGTCGTTTCCCGCACCGCCACCAGGCGCCGCTACTATACCTCAAACTCCAGCGCAAGACGCCCATAAGCTGGCATTTCATTCTATGACGCAAACTTCAACGCTCGTCGCAATGGACCCTGACATCGACCGATTGGCTCGCGATGGTGGGCTCAACTTCAGCGATTTGAGCACTGACGAGCGCGACCTGCTGCTGACGGCTCGCGCTGCCGGCGTCGTTGCGTACTACGACGGCGGCCTCGACACCGGCTCTGCGGAGCGGCAAAGCAACGAGGGCTTCCCACGACATCACATGGACGTGGCAATCTCGCTGCTTGTACCAAATGAAAGTTTCGCGAGCCAGCAGAACCCTCACAGCACGACGCGATAACCAAACTACTGAAACTCCAAAGCGTGCGCGGCGCAGAGTTATATGGTGGCTAGCAGAGTCGAGCGCGCAGAGTCGAGAGAAAACGAAACCTTTCGAACACCCATATTACTGAAGGGTAACGTCAAAATGTTATTTTTTCTTAGAATCGAATAGACGTAGACAAGTAGCATTTTTTCCCGTCTTATAATCGAATGAAATGATATTTTTAATACGAGTAGTTGAGTATTAGTAAAACAAATTATGAGGAGTGCTTTCGTCATCGGGCTGGTACCGGAATGTCGCTGGGGGGTCTCAAATCGTGTCATGCATTTACCTCAATTTCTCGGTTACTAAAGCTTTGTTCGCGATTATATTGACGCCTTAGACGTTCTAGAACATTGCTCTACCACTTTAACTTGAGTTTCTGGTAACCTTTACACCCGTATGCAGAAATGCAACTTAATGAAGCCCATGCTTGACTTGATCCGAGGGACGCCTATCGGGACCGCGCTGAAGGAAACGCAGTGGGCGTCTTTGGGCACGTTAACGCCAGGCGTCATCTAAATCAATTCAAGCATGTGCTTCGACTTAAGTTGCATTTCTGCATACGGGGGTTAGTGTCCCTTTAATTAAGCTAATTTGAATTTCGTCTATCCCTGCGGACGTACATGTTGGAACATTTGCTTCCGCCTTTTTCCAGTTAAGATTGGTCAGTTCGAAGCTGTTTTCTATTGTGCTATCTTGTGTTGCTCCCTCATTTGGGGCGACTGCCCTATCGTCTTTCCTAAATGACTCAGCTATAACTGGGCCAATGTAGTTCACAGCGTCATCTGCCTCTAAACATTTTTCCTCGGCATCGTGAATCTACTCCTGCTTTCTGTAATTCGCTTCACCCAGCCAGCTTATATGATTCCAGAATTTTCTGGACCCCCCCATTAGTCGCATCGCGAACTTCAGCCAGGCCAGCGATCAGAGGACTGCTTTATTTTAGCCTGGACGAGGACCTGCACTTGTTTCTTTTGTCGATAAGATTCCAATTTCTGGCCTATTTCCTCTTCAGATAACTGTGCCCTCTTTGCTTCTCTGTGTTCCCGTGATGCCAACCGTCGTTGTTCGATGGCCTCCCGAATTTCCCTATTCCACCAACTTCGTGGCCTCATCTTTCCCTCCAGCGGTTTACTCCTTTTACTTTTTATTAACGCGATAGCGTTAAGGAGCTCGTGTCGCAGAAAAGCCGGTGTCGTCGGCGTCCGCGGCGTTGGCCGTGAGCGATAAATCACGGCAGGCACTTCATAAATAAAAAGCAACTTCCAAGATGGACTGGGTGGGAATCGAACCAGGGTCTCCGGAGTGTGAGACGGAGACGCTACCACTGAGCCACGAGTTCGATGCTTGAAAGCGGTACAAACGCGCTTCTAGTGAACGCGGTGTTGCCTTAAAAACTTGCCGTAGAAAGTTATACTGCGGTGTATATCGGTAATTATGAGCATGTAACTTACAGAAGTCGCATTTACACGAGTAGCGAAGTACGTTTCCTCTACATTTCTTCTGCGCTTACCGCACACGCAGAGCCATCTTGCGGCAAACACAGAAGACCCCCTCCTCTCAATGTACGGCGCTGCCCCGACATGTGGCGCGCCATGCGCGCATTGGGGCTGTGCGCGGACCGGTGCCAGGCGCGTCGCAGCGCCGACTCCCTCTCCCCTGAAGACGCTTCGCCGTGCTCCCACGCGGGTTGCAGAATCAAGCGCCGTTCCTTTCTTTAGATTACTATCTATCTATCTCTCTGCCCGTGCCGATCACGACGTTTGGCTGGCGTAGATCGTTTCCCCCCTCCGAGACACCGAGTTCTTTGGTTCGTTCCGTTTGCTCAGGCGCACGTTTCGTTGCCGCGCCGAACGCTGCGTTGCTCGACGCTCTCCGTGTGATAGGTGGGCGCAAAGTCCGATGCGGGGCGCCTCGTAAGTGATCGCTGCGCCGTAGCGCATTGTCTTACACCCCTTGGCGGGTCGATGGGAACGCTGTCGCGTTCCACTCTTGAAGGCGAAGCTTAAGCGTCCTCCAATTTTTTTTTTGTACTAATGAGTAGTTCTAACTGATTACAATCCCACTTTTCAATGGGATGTTTCTCTATTGCTTCCTCTATTCAAGCCGCTATTTGCGCTATTTGTTTGTCATTTAATTTTGCGTACTCTTTTTGACTTCCCTGCATTTCTCTTTTGAGCACGGCTCCCAGCTGTAGACTAATACGCTTATGATCACTTCCGAGGATGTAATTCCCCACTTCATCCATTTCCATTATTACAAGTTTGCTAAACATCTCATGCGACTAAGCAGTAGAGAGTTTTAGAATAGGGGCCATGTCTTTTTACCGGCAATTGTACCTGATACCCAGACATGTTCTTTGCAAGTTGACTTTATTCTTTGCCAATTTGTTCCTTGATATATCAGCATACCTACACCCCCTCCCTTCCTCTCCGTTGTTCTGTTGCTCCCTTCCCAGACATAGCCCTCAATAAACGGTGGGTCTTCTAGATCCCCGAGATGTGTTTCGCATAGCACGTACACACCTACTTCTTCGTCCTCTAACCGCTGTTCTATTTCTAACCACTTCGCTCTCTTTCTACCGCCTTGCATGTTTATGTACCCGATCCTGGTAATTTTTTTTTGTAGTTTTCTTCCTGGACCTCCTAGTGGCCATTTTATTGGCGTAAGCCTCTATTGTTGCACTTTCTACACTGTTTCTACCTACCCTTACGCCCTAAGCCGCAGTGGATCCCCTAAAAAGCTACTGCCCGGCCTGCCAGGCACCAGCCGATCTCGTCTCGGCTCCTAGCCTACCATTAAAGTGGATGCCATCTCGTATAAAGCCTCCGCCAAAGCCTGCTCTATGCACTTCTCTGTTTATGTCTGCCACTTCAAAGCGTTTCTTCTGGCTTAGCTTTCTAATCTCCCGATTAACAGCCATAAAGTCATTGGTAATTTCTCCTTTCCATCCTTGCACCTACGGCACTGTGGATACCACGATCTGGACTTGCTGTGCTATCGCCCTTAAATCGTCAACTCCGTCCGCTAATCTTTCCACTACTATTGCGGCTTCACCATTCAGGACATCATTTAGCCCCGCCGCTACCACAACCAAATTGCGCTCTGCAACGCTCTTAGAAAGTTCGCCTTTTGTCTCTCTCACTACTGCGTCCATTGTCCTGCCTGGGAAAGCCCCATCTGCTACCCGCTTATCACCTTTTAGACGCTCCATTATAGTCCTTTTGCACTTATTGATATTTGACTCACCACTGATAAGCACTAGGATATTCCCTTCCTCCCTCGTAACTTCGAGATTATGTTGCCTCTTATCATCGACTGTGACCTCATTCCTTGGGGTTAGCTTTTCCCCTCCTCTCCATTGCCTCCCGACTTCCTAGTTGCCACGTGTGCGTAGCTATTCCTGTCTGAACCTGCCTGACCTTTCCTATCGCTGTCCACGCCTCATCCACGTGGCTGGCGCTGGAAAGTCCGCCAATGTGACTTCGCATGGCGGTGTCAGCCAATTTTTCGTCAAACAATTCACTAAGCTGCTCTTGGAGCTTGCGCTTCTCTGCCCTCTCTACCTGTAGCTCCTTTTCTAGTGCATCCATACGTAAATGCTAGGCTGGTTTTCATTTCCTCAGCCCTGACCAGGCGTGCACTTAATGCACGCCTGGACAGAGTACTTAGTGCATGCAGCATTTGCACATAAAATCCGCGCCTTCGTCCTCCTCTAGATTCGAACCGTGTTTCCTTCCAATTCACCGATGCCTCACACTCCTTGCATTTAACCTTCAGTTGCTTGGCCATTTTAGCAGCACTCTTATTATCGCTACGACAAAAACTAGAAAAAAAGTCCGCTTGCAACCACATGCTCAAATAAAATTCTGCCTACCGCAAGAAGCCGATCACCTAGAAAAGAAATACCAACAACCTATCTAAACTAGTTAACTCAAAAATGAGCCCTGCAAATCGATAGCTGCCGGCCGGAGAAGACCCGGCCGTTAGGTCACTGTCCTGCTCTTCTGCGGGCCCTTCACCTGACTAGCCCAGATATAAAAACTAGCCTAAATCGAAATTCTCAAAACGTTAAAGGAAAGAACTCATCTATTTGTCGCAGTCACGGCGCTCTCGCAGTCGTCCATCCGTCTGGCCCCGGTCACCAAGCGTAATCTGAAGAACACCGAAACAAGCGTCTGCACTGCACAACTGCCGACTGCTGGGGAAACTGAAGGCGGCGACCTCTGCGGGTAAGGTTGCAGGCCCACCACAAGACAATAAAAAGCCCCTAACACCTTCGCTGCAGAACGACGTGAAGCTGATAAACCCTGACACCAAAGAAATTGTGAGCGCCGACAATGATGTTTTGGTGGTCGGACCGCCGGTGACAGCGTTAGTCGACACTGGTGCCGACTTCTCTATAACGAGCCAGGATCTCGTTCTCCCCCTAAAGAAAGACTCCATAGACGGGACCTCACATAAGGACGGCAGGCGGGCAATTACAGATGCCTACTGGAAGATGTCCTGGTAGAATTAGCATCCGGGATTCTTTTGTGGCCGCTTTCATCGTTCTTCCTGTGTCCTGTAAAGATTTGGTTATTGCAGTGGATTTCCTGAAAGAATATGGCACCGTAATAAACATCCTGGACCGCATGGTGACGTTTTATAAGAGCCCTGGTTTAGTCCATCGCTTATCGCCGCAACGCAACTCCTTTCGTCTAGTGGAAGACGACGTCGTCATCCCACCTCGATCATGTACCCTTGTTTCGGTAGCATGTGACGCACCGTTTCATTGCGAGGGAGTTGCCGACCAAATAACCACGTTGTTGCTTCCTCACGGTATCTCGGTCGCGCGACGAATCGTAAATGTCACCGATGGGCGCACGAACCTGTTGCTAACCAATTTTAGCACAGAGCGACGGTACCTTCCTAAGGGCACGGCTGTGGCTTACGTTGATGGTGTTGCGGATGTTCGCGGCCGCTGTTCACTGCTCGAAGAAGCGCCTACGCAATTGACGTCAGCACTGCTTTGTCGCAGCACGAATAAGAGCGGCTTCTCACGCTATTGTCCAAGTTCAATGACTGCTTTGCGTCGACGTCCAGCGTCAGACGGACGCCTTTTGGATAATTACAGAGGATACGCAAGACAAATTCACTAAAATCCTTATCGTGTGGCTCCCAGGGAACGTGAAGCCATACAAGTGACAAAAATGCTGGAAGACGACGTGATCCAACCATCAATGAGTCCCTGGGAATCTTCTGTAGTTCTAGTCAAGAAAAAGACGGCAGCTTGCGTTTCTGCGTGGACTACCGAAAAATAAACCAGGTGACAAAGAAAGACGTGTACCCGCTTCCCCGCATAGACGATTCACTCGACAGGCTTCGTCACGCGCGTTACTTCTCCTCAATGGACTTAAAGAGCGGATACTGGCAAATTGAGGTAGACCCGAGAGACCGTGAAAAAAACTGTTTTTGTGACACCAGACGGCCTATACGAATTTAAAGTCTTGCCTTTCGGCTTGTCTTCTGCCCCTGGTACATTCCAACGCCTCATGGATACTGTGCTTTCAGGTATGAAGTGGAAAACCTGCTTAGTGTACCTGGATGACGTCATCGTGTTCTCCGCAACGTTTGAAGGACACCTCGAACGGCTTGAAGCAGTTCTGCAGCCCATACGGTCCGCTGGCCTCACCCTGAAGCCAGAGAAGTGCCACTTTGGCTTGCAGAACTACAGTTTCTCACTCACGTTGTGAGCGACGCAGGTGTTCGCCAAGATCCTGAGAAAATTACCGTCATAGCAGTTTCCCGCACCATCCGATAAAAAGGCTGTCACGCAGTTCCTGAGCCTCTGTGCCTATTACAGCCGGTTTATTGCGCACTTTGCTCACATTGCATCGCCGTTAACTCGCCTGACAGACGACGTTGCTTTTGTATGGGGAGACGAAGACCAAATTAAGGTGCATTCAACGACATGCGGGAACGTCTCCAGACACCTCCAGTGCTTGCTCGCTTTGACGAGAACGCTCCTACATTGTTCCACACTGATGTCAGCAATGGTGGCTTGTTAGCTGTTCTTGTGCAGTGGCAGCTGCAGGAGGGCACATAAAGAGTACTTGCCTAGGCAAGAACACACTCACGCACCGATGCTGATTACTCCACAACTGAGAAAGAATGCCTCGCCGTAGTATGGGCGGTTATGAAATTTCGACCATATTTGTATGGCCGCCACTTCACAGTTATCAGCGACCATCATTCACTGTCTTTGTTGAGAAACCTTAAAGGTCCTTTGGGGCGATTGGTGCGTTGCAGCCTACGGCTGCAAGAGTTTGACATGACTGTCATGTACAAGTCGGGGAAACAACATACGGATGCTGACTGCCAGTATCGAGCGCCGATAGTCGTCTGCTCCACATGAAGAAGACTCGGCATTTCTTTGTGTTCTGGATACATCCACCATTGCGCAACAACGCGACGACCCTGAGTTGCTTGAACTCATCAATTGCTTAGAGGGCAGATCTGCGAAACTACCTAGAGTTTTCGCAAGAGGACTGTTGTCGTTTTGTTTCCGGGCCAAAGTCCTCTACAAAAGAAACTTTTCTTCGACCCGGTCCCCCTATCTGCTCGTCATACCTGCAGCTCTTCGTACGGATGTACTTCAAGCCCATCACAACGAGGTGACTTCTGGTCACTTAGGCTACACGAGAACATTGGCCAGAGTGCAGCAGAGGTACTAAGACTTACCACCACCGTAAAACATCCCGCTCGCTATTGCCTCGACTGCCAGAGGCGCAGGTCACCTCTGTCGAAACCAGCCGGCCTCCTTCAACCCGTCCGGGTTCCTCGAAGACCATTTGATCAAATTGGAGTGGATATATTGGGCCCACTTCCTACTTCTACTGCAGGGAATCACTTTATCGTTGCAACCGACTATCACACACGTTATGCTGAAACAAAGGCAATCCAGAAAAGCACAGCAGCCGAGGTGGCGCGCTTTTTCATTGAGCACGTTGTGTTGCAACACGGCGCACCAACTGTTGTGGTAACAGACGGAGGAACCGCATTCACGGCTGCGCTTTTAGATCACGTCTTGCTGCTAAATGGAACGGCTCATTGGAATTGTCAACCGCCTACCATCCACAGACCAACGGATTAACAGAACGCCTAAACAAAACAATTGAAGACATGCCCTCCATGTACATGGTTGTTGAACATAAAAATTGGGACAACATCCTACCTTATATCACCTTTGGATATATAACACGGCGAAACAAGAGACGACGCGCATGACGGACGGGATGTACGAACGATGTGGGATGTGATGCTTCCACGTGACTTTGACGACACTGATACGGACACAGATGTGTTTACGCAACGCGCAGAAGAGGCTCGGCAGCTTGTTCGCTTGCAGATCTGCCAGCAGCGAGACTACGACGCAGGGCGCTATGATCTTCACCATCGAATAGTAATCTATGACGTCGGCGACAGAGTGGGTTTGGACACCCATGCGGAAATGAGGCCTCTTCGAAAAGCTGTTAAGGCGATACTTTGGACCATATCGAGTACTGCGCCGACTCGGTGATGTTACATACGAGGTCGTTCCCGATAGTCCCAATTGTACGCGGCGCCGCGCGCACCGTCCTGAACTTGTGCACATTGTCCGCATGAAGCCGTATGTGAGCGAATAACTATGCGAGAGACCGTTACTTCCGCAAGTGACACTTCTGGTCTAGCATCGGGGCGATGCTCTCTTAGGGAGGGACGAATGATGCACGTATTCCATGCAGACAGCGAAGTTGGGACATTAACGGGCTTCATCTAGCGGGTCAGTGAGATTCGGCGAAGACGAAAAAGACGTGTCTGTGGCCTGTTTGTTTTTGAACAAGTTGTCCTGCTGTTCTTGAAGAGCGTCTCTCTGTCTACTGTCTGCGTTGTACTGCGACAATAAGCTTTTGTCGGGCTGCTCGTGCCTGTTTCATGGCTGTAGCCATTTCGTGCGTACTTGGCTTCATGTTTTCGGGGATATTAAAACTGCAGGGCGCCTTGCATACACTTGCAGTCCTAAGGTGCGCGTAGAAATATGACAGAAATATGGCAGCAAGTGCGTAAGCACCCCCTCTGTATCGCTTTTTGCTGCAGAGCTTCAATTTTTTGGAAGCAACCGCTTAGTGATTTGATTGTATTGACACGTGTACTTATCTTTATCGGGCGACCACGTTTCGCCGCCTAACAAATGTTATCGCACAGCGCGGGACGCGCCTGCATGTATCCGAAATTTCTGGAAAGTTATCGATGCTTCTATCCGCTGTCTGTTGTCGCCGAACCTTGTGTTATCTGATTTCATCGCCTGACGCGAATGGTGTGGAACTTTGTAGAAGACACGCGGGCCCCAACGATTAGTCTGGAACATTCGATGACTGCTGTATAAAAGCCGACGCGCTTGACCCGCTGATCAGATTTTCGACGATCGCCGACCGTGTTCGCCGCTATGGTTGTGCTATAACTGTAGCCTGTTTTTGTGGGCACAGGTTCGCCCAATAAAAGTTCATTTTGTCTTTCACAGTATTGCTACTGTATTCTTCAACGTCACCACCACGTGACAGTATAATATTTGGGGTTTTACGTGCCAAAACCACTTTCTGATTATGAGGCACGCCGTAGTGGAGGACTCCGGAAATTTTGACCACCTGGGGTTCTTTAACGTGCACCTAAATCTAAGCACACGGGTGTTTTCGCATTTCGCCCCCATCGAAATGCGGCCGCCGTGGCCGGGATTCGATCCCGCGACCTCGTGCTCAGCAGCCCAACAGACGTGACAGTATGTTAGTATCCCTCGCCTTTTTTATAGCTTTTTCTAGTTTTCTTGTTTTTCTGCCCCCGATGCTGTTGACTGCCGGCACGTTCATTCATCGATGCGCAATGTCATTTTCCCCAATTGTATCACTCCCTTCCCCCCTCACTTCTGCCTTTCCCCTTACACAAGGTATCCGCTTCCGTCAATAAAAATTTAGTTGGCAGTCAGCGCTTGTGTCTCGTCCTTGTTACTTTGTGGTTGCATGTGTTTGCGCTGTTACAATTATTATGCCATTATGAATGGTTTGTGAAGTTGCAAGCTATTTTCCATTGTGTGCAACAGATCTGTTTAGGCTGGTTTAAAGGGACACTAAAGCGAAACAATAAATTAGTTTATACTAATGAAGCATTGTTTGAGAATCCTGCAGGCATTCATTTAAAAAAAAATAGTTTGATTATTAGATGAGAAAATGAAGGTCCAAGTATCAGTATTTGAATTTCGCGCCGAAACCCCAGCGCCGGTACGTCAGCGTGACGTCAGGGATTTCAAAGTATGTTTTCGCATTTGGCAGCGTTGGCTGAATAAAGGTATGGTGGCGAGAGCCACCATAATAAAGGTTTCTGAAACTTGCCATGTTTATTATTTGGTTCCTTTAGAACAAAATGTAGTCAATCTGTACCGCTATGTATAATTAGTAGGCCCTAGAAGATGCCATCAAAATCCAAGGCGTCACAGCCCCCAGGTGCGGGAACTTCAGTAGGCGTCGCCACCCGTATTTCGTTTTTGCACTTTTTCTGGCTTACCAAATGTCTTATCGTTGTAAGAGTGGTGTTTTTGGTGTTGTAGAACGGTAATTTACTGATGCAGAAGAAATAATTTTTCACTTTAGTGTCTTTTGAAGGGCTGCAAATTGTTGTTCTGGTTCACAGTCTGGCTATACGTATTCTATTTTTTTTCTTGTGTATTTTGCTTTGCTAGGACATGACATGGCTGCTCACAGGGGCAATGGTTTAACAATGCAGCATCTTTCATACTCCATTCCACTATGTCACTCTTTTACAGTACTTTTATGCAATGTACAGCTTTTTCAAGTGTCCTCTGTACTTGTGCACTATTGTTGTATAAAACTCCCATTCAAAGAAATCGAATGCCTTTCAAAGGAGACCCTCCTGGCAATGGATCCAACTAGTTTCCATGATGTTGGGGTCAATCTTTCCACCTTCCCGCAGCGCGCAGTTTCGTGCTGACAGGTATAACTAAATAAACCATTGAAACGATGCAGATCACACACTTATGAAGAAACACCCAGTTTTTCCATCTCACTAGTGCTGACTTTATATAGATGGGCAATATTTTATAGGAAAGAAAACTCCATGGACACGCCACATGTGTGAGTAAACGTTTATTCCCCATTTCACTCAATAAAGGAGTGCTGACAGAAAATTCCTTGGGCTCTGTTTGTTGCATTGAATCAGTAGCTGTTGACCCAGTAATCGTGCTAAAGAAACTCGCTTTCTCCAGTACGCGACAATTGTGTAGTTATATGCTCTTATCCCACGACCAGTAGCGGTTTCGATTTCAAGGAGTACTTCGTGCCCTGTGACATAAGAGGCGTGCTTGTAAAGAACAATGACCGTGTGAGCGTGCAGACCTGTCAAGCACGATAGCGCACTATCAACCATGCCATCTGAGTTCCTGCTTCATCTGCTAGTTTGGAAGGAAACCTGAGCATTGCTACACCATCCTAATGCTTGTTGAACAGAAGTCCACTATGCAGTGTGATCCTGGAATTAGAGAGCTTTAGTGACATTTTATTGTGTCTGAAAACTTCGTGCCAACATGTTTCACTCGGTAACTGTAGAGGTGTATGGTACGCACAACACTGGTAGCAACATCTGGTGACGAGTGCCTAATCAGAGACCACACAAAATTAATATAGCAACTTACATATTCTACCTAACTGCAATTCAACATAACTGCGACATAACTGCTAGCTTACGCACTTTTATGATAATTTTCTTCACACAGTTCACACAGAATAGTCAGCTGTCTCAAAGGCAACTCTATACGAAACAGATTTCGGTCTCAGCACAAGTTTTAGAGGTACTATTTAAAAATATCTGCCAGAGACGCTAATAAGAAACACGACAAAAACTTGTGTTTGCACTAAACGATCCAAACAAGTGCAGAAAATGTCATACATTTATTAGCATTACATAAGCTGCACAGAGCACAGCTGCAATCTCAATCCAGCCCTTCTGTATTCAGGCATGCGAACAGAATCCAACTTCACTCGCATATATGATTGCAGCCTAGGTCAACAGAATGTGCATGGAAATACTGGTGTGCACCCTATCAGTTGTACCCAACAAAGCCATCCAGAAAACTATTAACTTATTAGCCCATTCTATCTGCACACCATAGCAAAGTGAACACATCTGTCACGTTATGCCAGAAATGAACACATTTTCTGAAAACACTGGCTAAGCACATATGCAAATACACAGCTATACATGGTAGCAGCAATGGCTCCCTAAAACATTGGAACCTTGTTATATTCCATAGTCATTTTAAACATATATATATGTTACACTGCAATAGTGGTGAGACAATGCTTATTTACTTGGTTATATGCGATAATTCATTATGCACATTTGTTATATAGAGGTTCAACAATAGGTTCCGCTCAGACCGCTCCTACTGCCTAATAAAAGAAAAGAGTTCAACTCTGCAAGAAATATCCACAGGGGGCTCACAAGAGGACTTTGTCGATTTGAATTTGCAAGGGCACCGCTTTGAGGCTTCATGTTATGCAATATTTCGGTGCCTAAAAATTTAAACACAACATTCCAACAATGCTTGCTTGGTAAAGAAGAGCAATATGTCAGAAACTTAGAAACACAAAGCACAACAGACATAAGCTTCCTAATTGCGACCATAGTTGAAGACTACAGCTGGACGTATAAAAGCCTATAAAAAGTGGGCTTGTTCGTGAAACTTTTTTTTGTGATAGTGCATCAGCCAGCAAAGAATTTTCAGTAATGGTCAACAGAAAACTAGGCGCGAGTCCAGTGAACAATAATATGGATTCGAGGAGAGCTAAGCTCACAATGTCATTTCTTTCTGAAAATTAAGGCAGCACACCATAGCTAGATAATCAAACCCCACAACTCCAACCTGATGTCACAAGTGCAGCGTCCAACAAGCCAGGCATGTGCAACTTCACAAAGCTGTTGTGCCAACATCCAGCTGCAATGAGCTGTGAGGAGAAACGGTCGCACCCACCACAACATGCTACAACACATTTAAAAACAATACTTGGCACGTTTTGTATCACAGGCGATAAAGCCTATCACAAACATTTTCCCAGCAACCAATTTCTAATCTTTGTTCGATAATATTCAACTGATAGTCTCTGTGACGAGTCACAAGGTTTTCTGGTTAATAAAATGAATTCAATTGACTCACTGCGAAAGATGGGAGCATATTTTGTCATTCTGAAGAAATTCACATGCTGAGAAGCAGGGACACCACTGCACATGAGCTTTCAGGGGAAATCTTTTCATCGGGGAGACCGACAAGCATTTCCTTAGTGATAAGTTGGTCAACTTCAGGAAGGGCAGACAAGGTTGCTCATAATAAGATTTGGTGATAAATTTCATTGCCTGTAAAGACAAACTGCTAAGTATCGCTTTTGGTACTTTTTCCGTACATGTGAAGCCAGCACAAGTTTTTCACTTCTTAAATAAATTCACTGCTAGGTGAAAGCCAGCAGTTTTCCCTCTTGACCAAGCCATGTTTGATTTCTTTTAGTACTATTTCTATTTATTGAATATTAAGTCATGCTAAAATGGTAGATTAATGTTAGAGAATGTCTAAGATGTCAATGTTATCATGAACAGATATTTAATAACTGAGGTAAATGCAAAACACGATTTGTGACTCCCCTGCAACGTTCAGGTACTAGCCCGAAGACAAAGGTACTCCTTTGTATTCTGTCCCTAATACTCAAAGGTTCATAATAATAAATTGCATTAGATAATAAGATGGAAGAAAATGCTACTTGTCCAGTTATACCTGGCTTGTCGAAGAAAAGAAGTAATTGACTTTGCCTTCGACAATGACGCGGGCGGTAAACAGGTTTAGTTTTCGCTCGCCACTGGCGCCATCCATGCTTTCTGTTTCAGTAGTTTCGCTATCACGGAGTGTTGAGCTGGTTACGCTGGCTCACTAAAATCACATGAACTGCAAGTAGCAGAGAAAGTCATGTGATTTCGGGGGATGCCTGAACGGTCCATGCCACTTGACCAAGAGCAGCTGCCGCAGCCAATTCACCGCTCTGTCCTGGCTCAATTTTGCCATCGTGGCACGTTTACCTTTTGCACTAAGAGCTCTAGCACCATCTGTTTGGTGCCATTTTACTCACCGACGGCAGTAAAGGGAGGTGATGGCGTATGCAATGTCACCACTCCCTTGCTCAAGAGTGGGAGATATGAATTTCACTAAAGGTATGGGGACCCTTCAGATGCGATCTTCTCTTAAACTAGGTATTTTCTTGGCATGAAACAAGCGCTGTGAGGTTTCTGGAATGGTAAGTTGACCGCCTACATCGACTTGGTATTTGCCATTAGTGGCTTTAAGTACAACATCATTGTTTTGTTGGTTTAACCAAGGTAGCTCTTTAAAAAGCAAATGCAATGCGCGAACATAAACAATATACACAGCTTTATGTAGGCATCGGGCCAGGTGGTACAGTGACTCTATCGAACCCATTTACATCGAATTATCCTGTATATCAAACAACTTCTTAACACGGTATGTTACAGTGAGCTTATATAGCAAAAATTAGATTTACATTTAACAAAAATAGCAGCACCTCAGAATATATTGAACATCAAATGGCACAAAAGTGCCTCTAGAAGTTGGCTTTCCCTTGTTGTCGTGGGGAAACCCGGCGACACATCCCAAAAGTGGTTTAGACCAGCGGCGCAGCTTAGCCCTGCCTTGAACACGCCGTGTTGGGCGAGTTGGCGACACCCCCACTGCAAAAAATGACATTGTCCCACCCGTAGCGTTTGCTCAGACAGCCAATCAGAGGCTCCTGCGCCCTCGTCATGCAAGATGGTGCAAGTCTGAGTTGCCTCGCTGTTTTTCTCGCTCAGTGTGTTTGCACCTTGTGGGCCCTTTCCTGCAGTGCTGCCGTGAAGGCTAGCGCGAAGCGGCAGAATTTAGCTTTTGCCGTGAAGCTCGAAATCATAAATCAAATCTAACGCAGTAAGAAGTCCAATGTCGCCGCAGCATGCAAGATTCCGAGGTGTACTATCAGTACGATCTTGAAGAATAAGGGGGAAGATTAGGGCTAATGCGGACAAATGACCCAGTGCTTATGGTGCCCGACATGTACGCACAGCTGTGCATAAGACGTTGAGGTGGCCATGTGCAAATGGTTCGTCCTAAACTGCTTCAGACGTGCCAGCTTCCGCGTGCCCGGTGATGATTCTGACAATGCTTACGAGTGCGACAAAGCCATTGCCGGTGTTGCCAAAGTTAGGAGCGAGCTGTCAGAACTTCCGGAAGCCATTGACAGATCAACGGTCGGCAAGTTTGCGGGTGCAGATGATGGTGTCGCGACCACGTTAGAGCCCGAAAATGGAGACTACATTGCCAGCATCGTACCGAACACAAGTGAAAGCGGGCACAATGAGGAAAGCAATGACGGTCCTTTGCCGACACCCTCCGAGGTGATTGGTGAACTCGCACTAGTCCGGCACTTCTGCGTGAATGTGGAAAGTTGCAGCCTTAGCTGCTCTGACTCTTTAGACAATGTGGAGAGGTGTGTGCTGTTGCAGGCAGTGAAGTTGTCCAAGCAGAAGATACAGGACTAGTTCATGCAAAACTAAGCTGGTTTCATCAATAAAGAGCTTTTATAAATGGTATGTGCTTTTATGACGTCGAATTCCTTAGCGGACTTATGTAGAATTATGCCCTATATAGAACTGATAGGCTTCTTTGTGCAAGTTCGATATGACCGGGTTCAAATGTACACATCTTGATAGTTTTTAAGGCTGCCTTACAAACAAACCTGCTATGGGCAGCACATTTCTTTATTACACTGTTACTTATACATGTCAAGTTCAGAGACTGCACCGGGACCAAGGGTCCCGGTGCAGTCTCTGACTTTGGGACCCTCGTCTGTATACCATATTTTGTAACAAATTGTTATGAACGAATAATAAACTGAAACTGAAACTGAAACTGAGTTCTCTAAATTGCATAGCTACACATGTAGTGCACTTTGCTAGACACTAGTCTAGCTCAGAAATGTGGCTGCATAAATGTTCAATCATTAATTCCCCCCCCCCCCCCCCCTGCTCAGTCTACTTGACTGCAGCATGTTCCAAGTAAAAGAAACTTATTCGAAACGACACTCTGTGGTACAGCTGTCACCTTAGTTGCCTAGAAGACATCTCACACCTTGTAAGAGTCTCTGCTACAGAACGATCTCCATAGAACAAAAAGAAGTTTGCACTTCATGGCTTCACACAGTAACATGTCAACAGTGTGTCAGTGTGAAAATAAAATTTCCTTTCCTGACACACACAGTTTACTAGTGACACTCGTACATGGGTTGAAAAGTAATATTGTAATAATAGTGGCTGTAAGAAAAGTTGCAGTTTCATCCAAAAGGCAAAGCATTGATAGCGATAGCAAAGTATTAGACGGTTACAAAAAATAATGCTCCCTGTTTTACTGGCTTTATAAAATGCAGAAAATGTTTGCTTACTAATTAAATTAACAAGCATGTCGTCACTCGTGCACTGACAAGCATGAACAGATCTCACTAGATGAGTGCGAGTACGCACGGTCCCAAAGGCAGTGTGGCGAAGGGCAGCAGGGAGGCAAACGCCTCCACGCTGCCATTCACTTCACTACATCTCTGAAACTTCAATTATGCAACCACCAACACTAGGTGTGCAAGAAGACAGCACATATGAGGCCACCAACCATCATCCTGGCTTGCCTTCCCCCTTGCACCCCCCCCCCCACTGCAGAATGTCTCCAAAATGCAGCACGCAAGCCACGGCTCATTTCTGTGGACTGTCATGTGCAGCCACGGCTGGGCTAGAAGAGGACACACGCACTTGCTTGATCACCGCCTGATCCCCCCCCCCCCCCCCCCCCGACAGGAATACAGCACACACTCAGCCACTATCCTTGGCTCACATTTGCACCTGCAGCATACGTTGCACTGGCCACTCATTCTCATCGCACTTCAACTGAACACAGAATAACACGGGGATGGCATTCATTCACCTCGAGTGTCCACATAATTGCTATAGCATAAAAAATGGTAGGCACTATTCTGTCATGCTTTGTTTATCATGTCATTTTCAAAACAAATGTGACATTTTTTTCATTACTGCTTCCACCTCCTACCATCTCCCTTGATGTTCTGGTAAAGGTGACACCAACAGGTGTTTTGGAGTTCGCGCTTGACTATGCAAACTCTTGATGCTCTAACTTATACTTACCAAACTTGTTTTCCATAATTCTATTGCAGCACATGCGTGGAACATCACGCTGCCTCCGTGATGTGCCACATAAAGTCCAAGTGATAACATCGCATCTGCACCACATGCTGCAGGTGCGAGTGAATGCGTGCAAGGGTGAGCCGAGAAGGACGGTGGCTTGATCTCGCCGCGCACGAAAGGCGGGGAGGACGCACGTCGTCTTCTATCGCACTCAAGGCAGTAAGGGCGGAGGAGTTCTACCCTGGCAGCAGCTGTGCATATCGCACGACTGTGTGGGCCTTATTTTGAAAGCAACTTGTGGTAGGTACAGAGTCTAGGCATGCCGAGGGCTGATGGCTTTGTGTACACTGTGTTCTCGCCACTTAGCGCTGAAGTGAGATTCAGCACGAAGGTAAATTCCCTCGCTGCTGCTGCCGCTCTCTCTCATGCCAGCATTTCGATTGCGAGTGTTCGCGGTAATAAAATGAGATGTGTTCATGTTTGCCTGTGCGCCTGTGACACTACGCTTGTTAATTTTGTTAGTAAGTGAATGTCCACATGTGTATATGACCAAGAAGTTACTATCCTTACTTCATATAGCTGTCTAATAATTTGCTATCACAATCGATGCTCACCTTTTACGCGGAACTACGACATTTTTTTATCCTCCAGTTCACAACAATTCCAAGTGAATAGAGAGCATTTGCAAAAGGCAAGAAGAAATTAACAATTCAGAATTTCATTGTATGCAATGTTATCAACAAATTCCAGGACACACAAAAACCACAGACATGAAAGAAAACAATCATGGGCAGCATCAGTTGGAAACGCTGCCCATGTCATCTTGTTTTCTTTCATGTCTGTGGTTTGTGCGCATTATTTTAGTAGCTATTACGTCTCACAGCAATTCCTACTTACTAGGCCAACAACACGTTTTTATGAAGCAAATTTCACAGGCCAACCACCTACCTGCAGTGCTCCAGCAGCCATTGTACACAGCACATTGTGCCCTCATAAAAATGTTCAAGGAACCAAACCAGCTTACGTGAACTCACGTTCTTTGTTCCTTTTACACAGTGCATTTCAGCTCATTAGCAGCTGGCCATAAACAATTTTTTTTTCTGACCACGATCACTTCCCTAGGCATGCAACAAGTGTGGTGGAACCAGCCAGAAACCTACAATACAACATGGCTCACAACAGCTGAGCTAGCAACTAACTTTATGCCTTTGAAAAGTCTGCAGCACATGTATGCCTTCCCGTGTTGCATTCTTTGGCTGGTTCCACCACAGTAAGATTACTTACCAAGTTCACCAGCATGTGACCCTTATTAGGCACGCTGCTTCCTCAGACATGGAACACGGCTGACAGGTGAAGCTAGGTCTTCCCAGGGGTCAAGCCTCTCTTTCAGCTGCATGGCACATGCTCACTATGGTAAGCTGCGCTAATGGTCTACACAGCAGAGCCCTGCATTCAGGATGAACCATTGGCAAACACCAAGCTCAAGCTTGCAATGCTGGCGACCCCCTTTCAAATTTTCATGTCGCATCAGCTCACAGAGTTGTCCATACTACTGCTGATGGTGCTATTCCAGTTGCACTCCGGGTTGCTCATAGGAAGCCTGCCGTCATGACCGCTGTCCACCGAACTGGTGACCAACGAATCCTGAGGCCACGTCATGGCTTCCTGGCTGGTAGCTGGCAAAGGCGAACGGTTCCAACATGCTGACCTGCTGCTGGTAGCTTGGCACCTGCTTGGCTGCAGCAGAGGGAGGGGAGAAAGCAAACAGACAATGGCCAAGTGCCAACAGGTCCTGCACTAGTACCTGTGCCACACGGACATTAAAAATGACATTCGGTTGTTAATGCCTTCCATTCCCAAATGACATTTTTTTTCGGCAGCGCAGCCACAAGTTCAAATTTTATGACATTTCACATGATGATCTCAGTGACACCAAATTCTTAAGTGAGCAAATTTCTAGAAATAATTATAATAAATATTCATTTACAGCTTTATTCTGCCTTAGTAAAACGTGAAATGTACAATTAAGCACACTATGGTGCTGTTAGCTTGAGTTTATTGCTGTCTTTTATAACAGTGCAACCGAACATACAACTTTGGCCATTGCATGACAAATCCAAAGCCCAGGAGCAAAATAGAGCCTGCCACATCACTACAACTCCTGATAGGAACATTCTAGTTGAAAGTTATGTATAAATTGTCAATACATAACAGACACTGCTTCAAATGTTTCAGTTATACAGCACAAAGTATGGTGTCAAGAGCATTCATTTCTCAATTGAATGGCTTCCAGTGAATGCATTAAATAAAAATGAACTACATTTGTCGTGCGGCATCATGCAACTCACATTAGCAATTTAATGTCATTTTCTGTACTCATTTAGCACTCGTATAAGGGTCAATGAGGAGGAAGTTCTCCATATGGCATATTTTTTCCAGCCAAAGCATTATTCTTGTGTAAAACTTAAAGTGGTGCGAAGAAGACGAGGACACGAATCAAAAACAAACACAAAAGGGCAAGCACTGTACAGCAAACTGGAAAATTTATTCCAAGATGAACCAGCTTCTTTAACATGTAAAAAAAACAATAGCCAAAACGGTTGAAAGGCATGCGTACTGCCAACAAGTAAGCATGCATTGTGCGAGGGCTGTGGATAACTCCAACTATGATTAAATTATTGATGTCAGTTGCTCCTGCTAAAGCACCAAAAAGGCTCAACTGAAAAACACAACATTTGGCGACATTACAGTGATAGTCCTTCCTGGGCATGTGAGTGCATTCGTTTGTACATGAGCACCTTTTATTTTTCTTCCTTTCAGTATCTCGAACACTAAGCTGCTCTCATGCTACATACTGTTCAATACAATGGCATTGAGTCCAAGAAATGCTGGGCAGTTACAGCCTAAACTATAATCTGTGCCAAGGATTCAAATTTCTCAGTTCACCTTCTGAGCATCACAAACATAGTGACCCTTCTATCCATGGAGTGTGCCAACCGTCTGCACATGTCAGCAGAGACCTGCCCAAACTGTCGAAATCTTCAGAGGGCAAACTAGAAAGCCTTTGCCCCTATCTTTTATTAGGCAAAATAAGGTACATACAGGTAATTACAAACATATTTACTATTCTACGTACTTGAAAATATTTTTCAACATAGTTCTCACACTGGTTACGACATTTGTCCCATCGCAGAACTAAATTTGAGATGTTCCTGTGCCATGTTGTCAATCGGCGCTGCACCAACCTCCCTAACAGTAATTGTCATGCAAGTCTTCACGGCCTTTTATGAACTGGCAACACCGTCACCTCACACTTCTCAAAGCGAGACACCTTTCCCCATACGTAGACTGCATTTCCCTGTGAATTTCGATGGGTGTTGGTCTCTTGCTCCATAGAAAACGAATCACACTTCGCTGCCCGTACACTGTGGATGTGTGAAGCACGAGTGCCATCTTCAACAACTGAGAGCAGTGCCATGCTGTGGAGCTACTGGCAAATAAGGCTGGACCAGTCCAAGAAAGGTCCACAGCTTGGAATGGATATGTTGACTTCACATTTACAGCTGTAATTTAGCTTAAAAAAATAGCGGCAAAGACTTTCTGATTTGCTCTCCTACTAGAGAGATGAGAAATCAGGTGAAGAAACTACCAGACAGGAAAGGACATCAGCTAGTGAAGCAACAAGTAGCGACCTGTTGAAATATGAGGAGACATACTCTTATGGGTTTCTTCCTCAAGCATAAAAGCTTCTCAGCCTGCATGGTTTTTTCCCCAATGGTGATGGGACCGACTATTTGAGCAAAACTGCAGCCTCAGAAACCAACGTGGACCAGACTCTTGCAAAGAGGAGACTTGCCACGCAGCAAACAATATCAGAATTGTGCCTCCTTCCTTGTGCTACCAATGCAGGACATTCAAATTCGCATCATACTACATGCATATGTTCCTGCAGTGTGGTGTTGGGGTCAGAGAGGAAGTTGGGAAAGCTGCCAAAGTCAATAACAAAATCCAAGAGCTTGTTCTAGAAAACATACACGAAATGGATAACAAGGCAGAGAAGTTGTCTAGCCTTGCTTCCCTACCTTGCGGTTCTTTAAATGGATATCTTCTAGAATGAATTGATAATGAATTTGTGCGCCTTGTCCCCCAGCTAGCCCATTGTGCTTAGCTTGATCTCTGGCAACCACGAACGAAATTGGCAATATGACGGACATGGCTAGTGCGCTGGAGCTGATTTCCAGCACGAGCTGTGCTTCTCTTTCCCGGTGTCGAGTCACTGCATGAGCATATGTCACCGGGACGTACCCCGATTGGCCTGCCGAATGGCAGCCCCCGGGCACCCTAACTTAGCTCTCTTCTGCCTTGTGCTTCATTGCCACGGCAGCAGACGCTCACAGGCCTGCATTGAGCTGGTTACGCGGGACCTTTGCTCATGCGACTTCTCGTTCTTGCACTTGATGAACCACTAAGTGGTTAGCTCTAGCGCATTGGGCGCGCATACTTTATCGGTCTTGTGGTGAGCCTTTGTCCGCAAGCACCTTGACTGTTGCACCGTGCTGAATCTTGGGCTAACAAACCTGTGCTGGTAGGCGATCAGACTCCGGAGCATCGTCTGCGCCACGGCAGAGAGTCAACAAACCCTGCTAAAGCACCTTTGTGCGTTGCGGAGTGGAGGGGCTGTGCCCTTTCCCGACTGTCTATCGGAGGGCGAGCCTCGGAAAAACACAAAACCTGCAGGAGCATTATTAGGTTCAGGCAAGGGTGGCACCAAGATCTTTCTGTTGAATAGACTTGGCATCCGAGTCTGTGTTTCTTGCTTGGGGTAAGACCAGGGGTGTGCGAGAACTTTCAAATATAATTCGATTCACAAATTAAATATATAATATTCGAATATCGATGCTTTTGGTGTATGATCCATGAATGGTTGGTGCCTTGACAGGTGCAGTGTTCCCATGACGCGTGATCTCTATCGGTACAAGATTCATCTGGGTTGACAATAGCGTTCAAAATTATTAACGTGACGTGGAAAGAGGGAACTACAGCATTATGAAACATCGTTCCAGCCCACAATTGAACATGGACGAGAAGAGAAAGATAACACGAACGCCGGACTTCAACTGAATTTTATTCATGGAAAACAGGGCTTTATGTACACAGGGGGAGGGGGGGGGGCTGCTAGTGCGCAGGACCACCCAAAAATATTTCCTTGGTCTAGGCAACAGTCATCAGCAGTGTCAAACCAAAAGAATAAAGGCATAAAAGCAAAAAGTGAAAAAAAAAAGAAAGGTGAAAAAATCCTTTCCCTCTCTTTTTCCCCCTCTTTTTTACATCACTCAGAACAATCTTGCTCATCTCCCGCCCTACCTAGCTGATTCGACACACCCGTTTGCCCTGAGATAATCAAGTTCTTTTTTCCCGAGTACAACAGAAGGAGCACTGACACAGTAATGTCACATCGACTGGCAGCTTATTTTTGTCACGGCCACCCCATTGGCCACACTGTCAAGCCCGTACGGCCTAATCAGGGATTCATGTCGGGTATTAAAGTTGTGGTTACCGAATTAACAAAGCTCTATTCATAGCGGGCACACAAGCTTCATAAAGCCTACAAATCGTCCCTTTAACAAAAGCGAGTGCATGGGAGGACCATTGCATGTTCATGGCTGCCATCATTGCGAAATTTCATAGGCCTTTGTTGCAAACGCCGTTCATAGGTGCGCAGTGGTCTCTCTTCGTAGCTTCAAGCGACTCTTCCCAAGACCAGCTTAGATTTACAGGCCAGGCTCAAAAGTATCACGTAAAAGCGTGCTGACCCTCGGCTCCAGATGCATTTACACATATGGCAATCGAAGAAAAAGGGGAGGAGACATAGTGGGAACTTGCCATGGGCCTCCCGATTTGAGAACGCTTCACCATCGGTGCAGACTACAGTCAACACGTGTGGTGCCAAGTGATGTTGTCATATGTAAGTGCCGCGAGTCGCCCCTAGAAGATCGGAGCGGCCACCAAGCTCCGTGAACGACGAGGAAGACAACGGGTGCACGAGCACAGCGGCACGAGGCTGCGCTCGCGGTGTTTGATCCAGGCGGGCAGTAGCTCCGAGCTCCTGGGCTGAACGAGGCGAGGGTTCCTGCCAGGCGAGACGTCCGTGGCAACGTGCGGAGGACCGCGGAGCCGAGCGTGGACGTCCCAGGGCCCCTGCTGCCAGTGCTCGAGACGCTGGCGGTCCCGAGGGTCGCCGGTCCCCGAGCTGTCGCACCTGAGCTGTGCCGAGCAGCGTTTCAGTCTGGCACAGATGTTGCTGTGCTAGACGAGGTCCTCACGTGTGACCGCTGCACGTGGATTGCGAGCGGCATACGAGCTGGGCACTGAGGTCGTGCTGGACGTGCGACTGTAGCACGTCAGTCGTGAGCGGCGTCCGAGCCGGACATCGAGGACGCGGAGAATAAAGAGTCCCCTGGCTGCTGCTCCTGAGCGTGCCGAATCCAAGAACCGTGCTAAACGGGGCCCGAGCGTGGTCGTCGCGGCCAGCTCCAGCACGGGTGACCGCACGGTGCCGTGACGACCGAACTGTGAGCCTCGCAACCCAGGACTGTTTCAGCCCGTGGACACACTGACTGCAGTTACGCTGTCATCAACTCTCTGTATATATTCATATTTTAAAGGTTGCTTTGAGTTTTATAAACGCACATAAATGACTCTGTCTTTCTTCCGCTTCACTGCGCACTGGCGAAAGTGCCAAACAGTCCTAATCACCACAGATGTGATGCGCATTCCCCGCTTTTGTCTGTTGTGCAGATTATTGGCCTTAACGAGCTGACGATAACCCACAAAAATCGACGATAACCTCCTGTGATATGTGCTATTTACACACATATCAAAGGCGCTGAGAAAGATGTCTGAAGAAACATGCAGCGCAGTACACGGCTTGCAAAAGTAATGTCGTATATGAGATACCCCTAAGTTGCCAACAGGTTTATATCGGTCAAACCGGACGGTGTTTTAATGAAAGGGCGCGTGAGCACAATTGGGCAGTAAATAACACTGCGGGGGGCCATGTGGCAGAACATTGTAAACGTCACAATTGCTGTCCGCATCTTCGCGACACCAGGTTTGTGGCACGGTCTAGAGATAGATTAGAATGTGAGATATTAGAAGCTTTCTACATTGCAAAGGCCGAGGACACGTGCATTAGCTGCCCTTCAGTGATGCTTACCGAAAAAGAGATAGCTTTTCTAATGAGATAGGGAGGTCGTGATGTCACGATGTGCCATTCTAGGTTGTATCTATTTAAAGTCCTGTTTCTCCAAAAAAACATTTAGTTGGTAGTAGCGCCTTGTCTGTCGTACATGTTCTTCTTTTAGTCCGCGTCTTCGTAGCGCTCTTTTCTTCAAGTACAAAAAAAATTGTTGTCGCGAAATGGGACAGTGCAGATAGGCAATGAGTCGCAAAGTGAAACTTTACTGTCAAAATTTCGTTAGCCTACTTTGGCAAGCTTTGCTCGAGGATATAGAACCGCACTGCCCACAGCAGAAAGTGCGCCGCATGCGTCAATCAGCAGAGGCAGTATTGCGGTGGAGCAGTATTCTCGGTCAATAGCTTTCTAAGATACAATCACTTTTGTGAGATTTTGTGTGACTTTCACTGGATGCAGACCAAAAGTGCTCCACACATGCAGCAGCGTTTCTCCAGCGTATGCTGTCACCCATAGGTGCCAATGCGTCCGGCGCCGAGTGCAAAAGTGATCGTATCTTGTATACCCAAAGGCACTTTATCGAGATTACGGCACAAATTTAAATCCGGCACTGAATCCAAACATCACCAATACCGGTGTTTTTGAAGATCCGCCGTCACTACCTGCCCTAAGTAGATGTATTCCCTGCATGCCATTTCAAAGAGGCGATCAACAAACAAGATAGCAGCCATGACGTATTTCCGGCACACGCAATTGCTTTCGGGGCTTGCTTGTTTTTGTAAACAAATATGGTGGTGCCCATGCAAGTGTAATGTGGCGGTATTTTATGCAATTTTAGTGGAAAGCAAGTGCATCTGAGCACAGTTTAAAAGCCTTAGCCAGAGCAGGTAACATGCAAGGTTACATTCTGGTAAATTTTGTTGAGGGATTGCAGTACAGCAACATTTCATTGTCAAGAGGTATGAAATGCATTGAATCCTATGGGCATTTGCTGGGGATACTTAAGTATTTCATTGTTGCGAGAATTTCGTAGTTGCTCGATTTCGTTATCGCAGGTTTGGACTGTAGTAGCATTTAATAGCATAAATGAATAATGATCGTTGAGACTTGGGCGACACACTGCTGTATAGAGGCCTAAAAAATATTTTTTGGAAAGTGCATAAATATACTTGTAATAAAACTAGACAGTGACACATGACATATGCTATGGAGAAACGATGCACTACGAACAGGTGATGCACTAAAATATGTTGCTACAAGTAGCACTGCTGCCTCACCAAGGCAGTTAGGCACAAGGGCACGGAGGCATGTGCCGTACAGGTCGCTACTATCACAGCATCAGCCTCTTGTCAGAGAATGCGCTACAAATATAGTGGGCTTATAACGTGCAATAAATCGACATCTTGTATAAGATTTCAAACTGATTTATGATCAAAAATTGACTCTGCTTCAAGAAACAGTACAAGAGTACTAGAGTGTTTTCCTCATTCAGCTTATGCTTCTCGACACTCCACCAAGACATGGAGAATAGTCAGCCTCTCACCACACCTACAACAGAGGGGAAGTTCGCTACCAGTCAACAGGTAAGAATGAGTACTGCATATGTGTGCTATTGTCAGTCGACAGAACATGACACCGGTCTGTCGCGCTTTTGCTACTGAAGCCCAATTTCGTACGTGCAGCTTAATTAAATGAAGTTTATTAGACGTTTCATGGTCCCAGATGGATTGCCAAAAGCTGCTCAGCATTCTGCGCAAGAAAGGCTTCAACCCTGTGGGAGGGATAGCTACGGTAGTGTAAGAGGCTCTCCTTGTTATGGACGCAGCAAGTTTGTCTGCAAGCATATTGCCTACTATGGCTCTGTGGCCTGGCACCGAACATACTACTATATGTTGGTTAGATGCATACCATATTTACACGATTGTAAGTCGACCTATTTTTTTTTATTTGAAAATATGAAGTGGGGGGTTGATTTATAATCGAAACCAAAACATGGCACCGCCAAAAAAGCGAGACCAACGAGATTCAGGGGAGCTTCAACATAAGTACAATTTTATGTTTGCTGTATGGCCTTACCCATAGCTTTGCGCTATGCCGCACATTTATTCGCTTTTCAGAAGGGTTTTTCAACATTTTTGAGAGTTTTACAGTGCACACAACACTCATTTTTTTTATTTGTTGGTTACCTGCATCGCCCGTAGGGCATTACAGCAGGGAGGTTACAGACTTGAATAAATACATGAACAAATTATTTCAACGTGTGGAAAAAAGCATAATTTTCCGTGATGTATACAATGTTCGATGGCAAACTGTTCCAATCTCAAACAGTTCTAACAAAAAAGGGATAACAGAAGATGTCACCCTTAAAAGAAAATTCCCTGACTTTTAAACAGTGGTCAAGTCGCTTAGATATGTAGTGTGGTGCCTAGATATATTGTTCCCGGTTTATACCTGTTTTAGAATAATAAATATAGTGGAAAAATTTTAATCTGATATGCCTTCTACAATCCTTAATTCAGCTCTTGCCATTTAAGTTTAAGTTTGCTTTCTGTCATGCTAAGCTGCCGGCTATAGTTACCAAGAACAAATCTAACTGCCCCATTCTGGATTTTTTCCTAATTTATTTATAAGCTCAGATGTGTGTGGGTTGTAACAAACACATCCATATTCAAGTATTGAATGTACATGACTGAAATACAACTCATGGGGGGGGGGGGTTCTGATAGTTGATGGAAGTACCACTGTTCCATTAGTGGCAGCACCCTCAGAATGGCGGCACTTGGGGGGAGTATCGATAGTTCATGGAAGAGCAAACACCACTCCCATGTTTCTCCTTCCCTGTAGCTCTTAGCATGCTCTTAGTTTAAAGCGTTCGACTTGACTACCGGCTAAGCGCTACTTCCATCATGCTTCCTCAGTTGTCATGAGCGCTCCAGGCCCACTAAACTTTCGGCACTCGTTCACAGCAGCGTTCAAGAGGGCTGCCATCTTTTACACCGAACAAACAAATCACTGCGCAGCGGGCCACAAGTTCGATGTTTCTGAACAGGTGGTGCGAGCTGCAGCCCCTCTGAAGGCAAGCAAAGAATTTTCCACGGGCCGAAGTCGGGACACTTTCCGGAGCTGTAGGCCAAGCTTGCGACGTACGTCGCTGAAATGCGTGATCGGTCCCTGCCAGTGAAGTGCGACATGGTCATGAAACAAGCCCGGATCCTCGACTTTTCACGACCTGCTTGCCGTGAGTACGAGTGGCTGGCGGCAGACGACCGTGAACTTACACCAACCGGACCTGTCAAAAGAACCTCCCAGACGGCTGCGTGTGGGTGGGTGCATTCGGCGTGAACTGCTGTTCCACAAGATGTCATGGAGGGTCGCTTGCCAAACGTGGAATTCCGCTGGATGACGACGCGCTGTGGGACTGTAGCCGCGATGACAATGGTAGCACTAGTGAGGACGAGCACTCCTGTGACCATGCCAGCTACCAATAAATTTTTGTTGTCGAATGCGCCCTCGGGTATGCTCTCTCTCTTTTTTTTGTTGCCCTGTCACATGCGATATGGGCGGGTCGACTTACATTCGAGTCGACTTACAGTCGTGTAAATATGGTACATAGTGCACAGACATGAGTAGAAGTTATTGACTACTGCATTTATATGTTTCCGTAAACTACGCTTAGAGAGTCTGTAAATATGGCAGCTTTTTGCAGTTTTAATGCCTTTATGTGTCTTACAGCCGAGAGTAATGCATAAGCTTCTGCCATTAAGACGCTTATTTTTGCGTGCAGAATATTGTATTCCCAGATGAATGGCCTGACTGCCACATAGGAAGGGAGCTCCGGAGGGCATTGCACACATGCAAAGCGGTGCAAATGTCCAAAGGAACTTCTCATGTTGCCTTTGCTCTCTGCCATGCCCCTGCCATGATATGCATGCTCTGAACCACTTCCCATAGCAGTGTGCAAGACAGCAGCAGCAGTGAAAAAGTGAAAGGAAGAGGTAAAGAAAGCTTTGCTTTAAAAAAGGGGGGTGGGACGTCGCATGAACTTGCCATGGGCCTCCTGATTTGAGAACTCTTTACCATCAGAGCCGACCGTGGTCGACCCGTGTGGCGCCGATGACAGCATGGAGCAGTGGCGAACGATGTGACGTGCATTCGCCGCTTATGTCTGTCGCACAGATTGGCCTGATAACGATAACCCACAGAATCCACCTGTTATAAATATTGACACGTGCACTTCTTTATCTTTCAAGGGTGACCGCTTTTCATGGGATAACAAATGTTAAACGTTATCACTTGGTGCAGGATGCACCTGCATGCATCTCGAATGTTATTGATGGTTCTATCCGTTGCACCGAAGCTTGTGTAATCTGATTCTATGAGCGACGCAAATTGTGTAGTACTTTCTGGAATACACATGGGCACCAGCGATTACTCTAGAAAATTCCATTACCCATGTATAAAAGCCGACGCACTTGACCTGCTGAACAGATTTCGACAATCGCTAACTGTGTTCGCCTCTATCGTTGTGCTTCGAGCGTGCCCCGTTTTTTCTGGGCACAGGTTTGCCGAATAGTTAGTTTCACAATTCACAGTTTTGCTACTGTAAAAACAAATTTAATTATGGGGTTCTACGTGCCAAAACCACTTTGATTATGAGGCACGCCGTAGTGGAGGACTCCGGAAATTTCGACCACCTAGGGTTCTTTAACGTGCACCTAAATCTAAGCACACGGGTGTTTTTGCATTTCACTCCCATCGAAATGCGGCCGCCGTGGCCGGGATTCGATCCCGGGACCTTGTGCTCAGCAGCCCAACACCATAGCCACTGAGCAACCATGGCGGGTCTGTTGCTACTGTATTCTTGACCATCACTACTACGTGCCAATATAAAATAAGTCTCCTGTTTCCTGGAAAAAAACTGGAAAGCAACGCTTTCTAAGCAATAGAAGATTGCCATTAAGCACAGTATGGCCCACTATAAATCTGAACACCCCATTGTTACTTTGGACAACTTCTTTATTTCTTCTGCTTTAGAGAAAAAGAAAGTAACACACTAAATTCTATTTGACAGATACTCCCCTCAATAAAATATTTTCCAGACATTCGTATATGAACCGAAGTGTTATCAGTGTAGGCATATTAATCTGGTGTTCTCTTTATATAAGTGTAGAGCATACTATACATCTCAATTCATAGGTACCTAAATTAGTGATGGCTAGCAAGATTCTTGTTAAGTGATGTAATCAGCATCTACATCATATGCAGGAATGCGTCTCTTGCACAAAATTTCAAAGCATAAAGGTTTGTGCTAAATTTTCGGATATTCTTATCGATATTTGGCATTTTCTTTCTTGATTCGATTCAATATTCGATTTGAAATGTACTATGCAGTACTCACACATCCCTAGTACATACAGTGGGACAGACCTTATTGCCTTCCTTCCAGAGTTGCATTTATACAAAATATACAATTTTCAAAATTATCTGCTGGAACACTTTGCAAGGTTTTCAAGATGCAAGAAACCCAATAAGGGGCAACTGAATAAAGGATAGCTATTAAAGGCAGAGTATTTCAATTCCAGACTGCTTCACATCCCTAAAGCACCGTTCAGGTAGAAAGAAAGCCTTCATTGGCACTTGCTGGCAGTCAATAGCACATGTGGTTGTAAGACCTCCCTATTACTGTTAATCCTGCTGAAATGCCATTCGATCCCGTTTCATAAGAAAGCATACTTATGCCACATTTTTATGGGTGAGGCTTCAGAATAATGCAAGCATAAAGAAGACGTGGCACTAAACATATCAAGTAGCACAGTGATCAATGACTTAATGTGAAACAAGGCATAGGCTACTTTTGGTATGCTATCCCATAACGTACAATTCAGATCAAAAGTAGCATCTCAATTTCAGAAAGACTTCAAAACCACATGACAAGCCCTGCAGTGCACGTGGGAGCCTGCATTTCTACATACAAGGATGGAACAGTCTGTGAGCAGGCATCTTCCTAAGAATACAGAAATGTTTATAGTGGAAAAAGGGCAACTTTAACGCTCAGGGATAGAAGAAAACACAAGGATGAGAGCTGACTTGCAACTGAAGATTTTATTGAAACCGTACACAATAATACGAGGTCTTGACGCAAGCTTAACACGTGCCATGCAAAACAGTGTAGGTGCAATTCGCCTGGCACCAATGAGTTATGCTCTGCGAAAACAGCTACTTCTTTCTCATTGAGAGCAATAGCTGCCCGACTAATGCATAAGTCCCCATTCTTGCTTATATGGAAGGCTGCTACAATTTCTCATGTAGATTGACAAAAGTGGGTGCATAGGATATGCATTTCATTAAAGAAAGGCTGGCAGGTAGTTTCTGCGATGATGGGCACTGCTTCTGTGTGCATACCCGTGCTCCCCAAGGCCTGTGTTTACACACCTGCCAGTTTGTCCTTTGTAGATTTTGCTACAAGACAAGGGAGGCCGATGTGATGGGCTAAATGTCATAAAGCGCTGCTTTTGAGTGTATACTCGTGCTTCCTAAGGTTCGCATTAACGCACCTGCCAGTTTGTCTTTGTACATTCTGCTAGAGGACAGGGGAGGCGGATGTGACAGGCTAAATGTGGTGAAGCATTGCTTTTGAGTGTATACTCGTGCTCCCTAAGGCCTGCGTTATCACACCTGCCAGTTTGTCCTTTGTAGATTCTGCTGCAGGACAAGGGAGGCCGATGTAATGGGCTAAATGTGATGAAGCACTGCCTTTGAGTGTATACTCGTACTCCCTAAGGCCTGCGTTATCACACCTGCCAGTTTGTCCTTTGTAGATTCTGCTACAAGACAAGGGAGGCCGATGTGATGGGCTAAATGTGATGAAGTGCTCCTTTTGTGTGCATACTCATGCTCCCTAAGGCACGCGTTATCACACCTGCCAGTTTGTCCTTCGTAGATTCTGCTACAGGAGAAGGGAAGCCGATGTGATGGGCTAAATGTGATGAAGCGCTGCTTTTGCATTCATGTTCTCTGAGGCATGAGCATGAATGCAAATGTAAGGCATGTGTTAACGCATGCATACAAAAGGCCTGTTAGCACACCCGCCAGTTTTTCCTTTGTAGATTCTGCCACAGGACAAGGGAAGCTGACAGACCACACCTCCTTTTTTGTAACTGACAAACTTGGTCGAGTGCTTTACAGCACGCCCTTTAGCTTTGCTAACCTTGTTGGCCAGTCTCTGTACTTTAGGGTAGAGACTGCACAGCCTTTTTGGTACTGAAAAAAAATTGCTTCGTGCCCATATTTTCTCCCAACAGTTTATAGATCATGGTCTGAAGGTAATAAGATAAGCCGTAGACATAAGGCAAAACGGTCGGTCTTTCTGGTCTGACTGGCTATGTGCAACTGCGTCCTACCCTTGACTCCGCCTGTCTGATCATCTTTTCACAGGTTCTGACAATAACACGACTGGAGCAGCCAGCATTTTAATCCCTGCAGGTGGGCAATGACCCTCCATCCATCATGCCTGCCTCCTGCATGCACTCAAGCAAAGTGCTCAGTGCTAACTTGCAAGTGTTTTCTTCATGCTGGGCGATGCTTGCTAGATGAGTAAAAGTAGTAAGCCAAGCCAAGCTGAAGACATTGTGTTGATCCAGTATTTTCCTCGCAAATTTATTTATTTATTTATTTATTTCAAGATTACTGCCAGCCTCTGGTTAGAGGCCTTAAGCAGGAGTGGTTACATACATGACGAACAAGACTGAGTACAAGGTGTGAAGTGTGAGCAAAATGAAATAGCACTGAATTTGAAAATATAAGCAGCGTGTCATTTGCGAAAACGTAGCAATTAGCGCTAAAAATGTGAAATTATTCCAGAAGAAAATGTAAACTGCTCTTAGCGCTTACATTGTAATGTAAGCCATTACATGGCTTACATTACCTCACCAGGAACGCAAGAATACACACTTTTTTTTTATGTACACGCTAGAATGAGTGTATAACTTGTAGCGGGGAATCTAGATTGAAAATTCTTCAGGCCAATAATAAACACAGTATCAGATCATCTTTAATCTCCCTTCAATTGGGTTAAGGACATGAATCAAGGCCAGCACAAGTATTGTGTGCGAACCTCTTGTGCTCTAAGCCTCCCAAGCACGCAGAGCATTTTTGAAATCTTCCACAACACTGGATGGGGCTCGGAAGCAGTTAGCAGTCAAAATTGCCAAGCACAACATAAAACGAACATGCATGCGGAGCAAAATGAGCTAGAAGGCATGCTTGCGCTTACCATGCTAATGTCAGCTACCTGATGCATCGAACTGTGCTCATCATTTGGTGCTGAATTGCAAAAGGTCGTTTCAGTTACTGAACAAGTTCTGTGCCTAGCTACACCACAAGCACATTGCACAATACGGTAAGACACTCATCACAAAGAAAAGAAATGAGGCACACTAATAGCAAGTATTTCTTTCAGCACTTGAAGTGCCTGAAAGAAAGGCATTAATGTGTCAAATGATTTACAGGCCTTTCAGATAACCACGATGTGTTGTGGCTTCATAGAAAAATCTCCCAAGACGCTTCAGCAATTTAATGCTAAGTACTTGTGGTGTCATCAATACCAGCATATGCTTTGAAAAAAAAAGAGGAAGTGGCACACTTGATGACTGAAACAGCAATAACTCATAAATGTCACTTCATTGAATGCTTTAATGCTCATAAGAGCATGCACTAAAATGATGTTGCACTGTTATTCAAAGACACTGGGAATTTCCTTCAGGGGCCCTGCTAACATTCGCTGTTTGCTGCAGTCACAGCATAAAATGCTAACTCCCTGTTTCAAGATAATTGATTATTTATACAAACTATCTGTTTACTTTATTTCAAACTTGCATAAAGAATGTTGCTTACAAAACCTTTGTTCAAGCACAGCCCAGATGAACGAGTGCACTTCCAGTGCTTATACCCTTTCCCCCTGATCTGAACAAAGTTTAGCCTTGTTCATGAATTATCATTTCTCGTATTTAGTTCCTGCGCTGAGCTTGTGCACCGACTTGAAGGTCAATTGGTTCAATAGTCACTGAAGCTAAGTCAGAGGCTTGAGCATTCTGAAGGAAGCAACACTGCAGAAATCCAAAATGCAAGGCCAACGAAAACAACGCTGACTGGAAACACACTGGTGCAGTCAATGCGGTCTTATTGTAATCATATTGCTCGAGTACTGTTTATGTTCTTCCTGTGACCATTTTTTACCAGTGTTACAAAGTTGTTGCTCAGTGCAAGGCACGTTTTCCATGTACATCATACCTTTCTCGAATGTTGTCCCCAATTCTATAGCAAAAGATCTAACCAGATCACATGTGTGAAGTGAATAGTGGATTACATTCTGAAATGCATGCGAGCACCAGCAATTACTGATGAATTTGACCCATAAATTCGACGCAATTTTTGTTTCGCCATGTGGAGATAGAGGTGCGGCCCAGCGCTTCTGTGGCAGGAGTGGCACTGCAAGTAAGACATACAGCAAAGTGTTTCAACGATACGTTAAACAGAACAAGAACTAACAACCGTCAGACAAATTACCATGTGCCCGTGCCACGGGAATCAAGATGGGTGCTTTTCTACAGGCCACAAAAAAGCGTCTGTATGTTTAAAAAGTGCGCCAATTTCCTAACTTTTTATTTTCCGTCATGTGCTGCCACTATGTGCGAATACAGGGAATTTTTTTCGTGCACCTCCCTTTCTCGGTTTTCGTTGCATGGTTTGTTTTAGAGCTAGTTTGCTCCCGCGCGTCTATATACTACCGCTTGTGCATTGGCGCGCGTGCAACCAGGCGGCGGTTTGCATATTGTTCTGCGGGCGGTTTCGGTTTTTTTTCGCTTGCAAAACTGATGACTATCTCGTTACTAATCGCTCAAAGGGCTACCGCTTCTTTCTCGCTCGTTTAGTGCTCACAAGGGTGCGCATAGGAAAGATGCCGCCATGCATGCATTTCCGTTGATTTTTAATTTTTTTTTATACTCGCGAAAACTAATTGCATCTGGTTGACGATAAGATAAATTAGTGGAAGCTTGTCACACCTTTTGCTTTTTTGACGGGCACAATCACTACACAGTTTTCTTGAGAGCACGCACCTACGCAGTTCGATTACGCTATGGACGTAAATATTAGTGTAAGAGCAGGAACAGGTGAAAGTTGCGGAATAATCTCATGTGCGCATTTTCAAAGCCTTCAACTATGTGTATAACAACGCATCAAATATTTTATTCTTATAAGTTTATTTCCTCTTTTATTGTTATTCATGAATGAAAAGTAAATATATACCAACACAAAATATCTTGTTCTCACTTTACGGTCACCCTAGAAAAATTACGGTAATTTTTTTTCGAAAGAAGTCCCCAGGAAGAATTGGATTCTGCAATAAAAGAAATCGACCCTGGGTGGTCGCATATGGCGAAAAAAATTATTATGGGTTAAAAAATTATGGGTTAAACAGAGAGTGTCTTACTCTGCCAAGGTGCACGAATGGCACATTCTAGAGTTCCTTGTTGCTCAGAATTTGACACGAGACACAATTGAAGCACCTGAGGTCATACAGAATTTCCGTGACAGCAGTTCAGTGAATACCAAATCTTCTGATATGGGCAATATCTATAGGATCATTGCCAGCCAGCAGCTCAAAGCAACCCACTTGCACACAACATGCTTCACGTTGAATATACATGCAAATTCACATATTCCACAAATGCCCGACAAAGTATTATCTGTGAAGAAGAAGACGCGCCTCGCAGCACAGCGCGCCAACGCGCGGCTCTACTCGGCTCGCGTTGTTGATTGCTGGCGTCCTTTTTGAACAGTGCTTCACGCTGCCTCGCCGTTCCCGGTCGCTGTGCCTTCGCATTAGGAGCTGCCAATTGGTGGAGGTGCTGGGACTCAAACCCCATCACTTGAAACCCTGGAGCTGCGATAAAGAACGCTACGGCCCGCCATGACCGACAGCTCATCCCAAACGGCACCGACGCCACAGTCTCTCACCTGCACCGGCGTTCCACGACAACAGGACCCCAAGATCTTCAGCGGTGCAGACGAAGACGTAGAAGACTGGTTTGCGTCATATGAACGGGTGAGCGAACACAACAAGTGGGATGATCCTGCCAAGTTAACCCACGTCATCTTTTATCTGGCTGGTGTTGCCCAACTCTGGTTCCACAACCATGAAAGTGACGTACCCACCATGGTCAGTCTTCAAGACAATTTTCACGGAAGTGTTCGCCTACCCGGCATTCGCAAGCTGCGTGCCGAACAACGCTTGCGCACCCGAGCACAGCAGACGGCAGAAACGTTCACAAGCTACATTGAAGACGTCGTGGACCTTTGTAAATGAGTCAACGCCGCAATGCCCGAAGCTGAGCGAATTCGCCATATACTGAAAGGCATCAATGACGACGCATTCCAGATGCTCCTAGCCAGGAATTCGCGCACTGTGTTGGAAGTTGTCAGCCTATGCTAAAGTTACAATGAGTTAAGGAAGCAACGCGCTTCGACTTGGCGTGCTCTGGGAAGTGACGAATTGTTGGAGAGGCTTGACAACATGTACGACCCATCCTCATTCTTTCAGCGGGTCAAGGAATTCGTGCGTGAGGAAGTTGCCCGCCAACTTTCTTTAGTCCCCTTCACTCAGAAGCCCACCTCCCATCTTCCAAATCATTTCCGAAGAGGTCGCTCAAGTTGTCCCTTCCGCGCACCATCAGCCGCCTGCAGCCGCGAATCTCAACTCTGCGCTGGCAGTGCAGCCTGTCTCCACGCCTCTCACCTATGCGCAGCCAGTCCTGCCTGTGGCCGCGCCTCTTACGTACGCGCAGGCACTACGCAGGCCTCCACTGGCGTCTTTCGCGACCCCGTCCCAACCAGTCCCACCGGAAGCTTATGCTGCATCTTGGACCGCACCGCGAGCTAATCCTTGGAGGTCACCTGACAATCGTCCCATCTGTTATTCTTGCTGCACTCCCGGACATGTCGCCCGATATTGCCGCCGTTGCCCTCAAGTGTTCGGCGACGCCTCTCTGCCCTTCCAGTACGGCAGCCAGCCATTTCGCCAATACGGCGCTCCTTCCCCTCAACCGTACGCTCGTGCTCACATCCCAGAATTTCCTTCGCGTCGCACGCCATCCCCTCGCCGACGCTCACTCTCCCCAATGCGTCGGCGACCCGCACCACCTCACCAGGAAAACTGAACGTCGCAGTTCAAGAGGCAAGAACTGCACCCCATTCGAACTGTCTAAGCCCTCGCGCCTCTCCTGCTAACGTGGTCGAAATTTGTGTAGAAGGTGTTCCTGCATTCGCTCTTGTCGATATCGGCGCAGCCGTTTCTGTGTTAGCCGCCAAACTGTGCCGTTTGCTTCGCAAAGTGATCACGCCGCTTTCTGGACTGTCGCTTTGTACGGCAAGCGCGCGGCACGTCACTCCGCACACAGTCTGTACTGTACGTGTGCTTATTCACGGCATTGTTTACATCGTTGAGTGTATTGTTCTTCCAACCTGCTCGCATGACGTCATCCTCGGCTGGGACTTCTTATCCCATCATAAAGCCGTGATCGATTGCGCACGTGCCGAAGTTGAATTTTCCCCTTTTGACGCACCCTTGGACGAAGATTGTGACCGCCCTTCTACACTTACCGTGCGCGAGGACACAGATATTCCACCTGGCTCTTTTGCCCTCGTACCCGTCTCTTGCAATGCCGTCGCTGATGCAACGGTCCTCTTCACGCCGTCCGACGTCTTCATGAGCCATAAATCACTCCCACTACCCTTCGCGACGCTTGACATGGCTGGCGGCTGCAGCAATATATACTGTTACGGTGAAGTGAAGGAAGAAGTTGAATTGGACTAGAGGAAGACAAAGTCTGGCAGTTGCCTGAACGCCATATACAGTACACCATTTGTGAATATACATTATTTTACACTCGTGGGCCTGCTTTCTTCCCGCAACATTTTGGTGGAGGTGTGGGGTACAACCACAGAACTTCGCAGCGGACGTCATCTACCTGCCTCCACAATGGCAAACCAACCGACACAAGCGACAACGCCTTGGCAGCCCGTGCCAACGGTCATCCTCACTCATCTGCGGGACCCAGGGACATTTTCTGGCACGGACAACGCCGACGGTCATCCTCACTCATCTGCAGGACCCGGGGACATTTTCTGGCACGGACAACGCCGACGTCGAGGACTGGCTTACGATGTACGAGCGAGTGTGCGACAACAACAGGTGGAATCCAACAATGATGCTAGCAAACATTATATTTTATCTGAGGGGAACTGCGAAGCAATGGTACGACACGCATGAAGCTGACCTAACGAGCTGGGATGTCTGCAAAGAAAAAATGCGAGACCTGTTTGGCAGACCTGTCGGTCGTCAGCTGGCAGCAAAAAAAAAGAACTTGCGTGCCGCGCTCAGACGTCCACAGAATCCTATGTCGTGTACATACAGGATGTGCTGGCCCTCTGTAGCAAGGCTGATGACAACATGACTGAGGCAGACAAGATTGGTCATATATTGAAAGTTATTGCAGACGATGCCTTCAGTCTCCTGATATGTAAGGATTGTGCCACTGTAGATGCAATTGTAAAGGAGTGCCGGCGCTTCGAACAAGCGAAGGGTCGCTGCATCGCTCAAACTTTCGACCGATTGCCCAATGCCGCCGCAACATCTTTTTGCGAAGACCCGCCGTGGTTCGTTCAGCCCACAGGACCGGAAGAAATAGCGCGCATTGTTCGCCGTGAGCTTGAGGCCATGGCCCCGGCTCCAGTTCGTTCAGACTGTCGGGAAAGTGTACCCACTATCTCCCTTATACAAGCGGTCATTCAGGAGGAAATAGCAAGTTTGGGCATTCCATCTCTCTGCTCGGTCTGCCATACAAACACCTACCAAATTTCTCCGACCGCTCGCTCCCAGACGCAAAGCTTTCTGCCACTCCGTCGCAACCCAGCTGACTGGCGCACAGCGGATGATAAACCCATCTGTTTTTAATTGTTCCGGTATTGGACACATCACCCGTCATTGCCGCAACCACTGGTCGTCGCCTCCTCGGTGGTCGTCTCTGAGTCACTACCGCCAAGTACCAGACAATCGTACTTTCTCGCCCTATACGCCGACTAGGAACATCAACGCCGACAGTGTTCCACTAAGATCCAGCCGCTCCCCGTCTCCGCAAGGTCGTAGGTCCCGTTCGCCCCTCGTTCACCGCTCTTCGTCCCCTTCTGCAACCGGTCGCTTCGCTTCGGGAAAACTAGGCGGTGCAGCTCCCGGAGGTGAAGCTGCAACTCCGACCTGGCCCACAAATCCTCTGTTGACCCTGCCTACATGTGGAAACCTACTGGACATTGAAGTTGACGGCATTCCTGTTAGATCTCTCGTTGACACAGGAGTGCAGCTTTCAGTTATGAGCGCTGCTCTCCGCCGAAGCCTCAAAAAGGTTCTGACACGCGCCATACCGCCCACTGTGCGAGTCGCCGATGGGAGTACATCACCGGTCCTTGGAATGTGCACAGCACGTGTGACCATTGGGGGCCATTATACCGCTGTTCTATTTATCGTCCTTGAACACTGTCCACATGACCTAGTTCTCGGCCTCGACTTCCTTTCGAAACACTCTACCCAAATTGACTGCTCTGCAGGTGTTGTACAGTTGGATCTGCCGCTTCCTGCCGACGCAACCACTTGTGCTTCACGCTGCTTATGTTCTGCTGAATTTGCAAGGCGGCTACAAATGTCCTCCTGACGCCCTGTCCTCCCGTACCTGATGGCGAGTACGCCGTGTCGCCGCTTACTGACGTGGTTTTGTCACGTAATATTTTCCTACCGAGCACCTTAATCTGGATCCGCGAAAACTGTGCTCGCGTGCCCATCCTCAATTTTGGATTTTCGTCACATGTGCTGCCACATAGTATCGCCATAGCGCATATATCTCCTTTAAAAGAATTTCAGATTTCTTTTTTGACCTCTGAATCCTTCCTCAGTATGAACGGACCTTTGTCACCCATTCCTTCGTACTCAATGCCTGCGGATGATGTTTCCAAGATGATCGCCCCTGACCTTCCTTCCGAGCAAACAACAGCTCTTCGTCACCTCCTGTCATCTTATCGGGACATCTTTGATTTGGGCGACCGTCCACTTGGCCAGACATCTGTTGTCACGCATCGCATCAACACCGGTGACGCCAGCCCTATTCATAGGCGGCCATATCGTGTCTCCGCAACAGAAAGGGCCATCATACAGAAAGAGGTAGACAGGATGATGGACTAGGACATCATTGAACCTTCCAGTAGCCCGTGGGCGTCATCGGTTGTCTTAGTAAAGAAAAAAGACAACTCGTGGAGCTTCTGCGTTGACTACCATCACCTCAACCGGATAACAAAGAAGGATGTTTATCCCCTGCCTCGCATTGATGACGTTCTTGACTGCCTTCACGAATCCCAATACTTTTCATCAATTGACCTCCGCTCCGGCTATTGGCAGATTAGCGTCGATGAGACGGACCACGAGAAAACCGCCTTTGTCACACCGCACGGTCTGTACCAATTTAAAGTCATGCCCTTTGGATTATGCAATGCGCCAGCTAAATTCAAGCGCATGATGGACTCTCTCTTGTGCGGCTTGAAGTGGTCTACATGCCTGTGTTACCTTGACGATGTGATTGTGTTTTCGCCGAACTTTGAGAGCCACCTGTGGCGCCTCACAACCATACTCTCCGTGTTTCGCAGGGCTGGCCTTCAGCTAAACTCCTCCAAGTGCCATTTCGGTTGCCGTGAAATTAACATGCTTGGCCATCTCGATCTCGTAAACGCCGCCGCAATCCGACCTGATCCACAGAACGGTCACGCCATGCAAAATTTTCTTGTACCTTGTACAACAAACGATGTCCGCAGTTTTTTGGGCTTATGCTCTTTTTCCGGCGATTTGTGAAAAATTTTGCCGACATCACTCACCCTCTCACTGACCTTCTTAAGAAAGACGCCTCTTTCTCTTGGGGACCACTGCAGGAGAAAGCCTTCTCTACCCTGATTGAGCGGCTTACAACTTCCCCAATTCTCTCACACTTTGACCCTTCTGCGCCCACTGAAGTATAAACTGATGCGAGTGGTCATGGCATCGGCGCTGTCCTTGCTCAGCGTCAACAGGGCCAAGACCGTGTCATCGCTTACGCTAGCCGCCTTCTTTCCACGTCTGAGTGAAATTACTCTATTACTGAGAGAGAATGTCTCGCGCTCGTGTGGGTGGTCGCGAAATTTCGACCATACCTTTTCAGTCGGGGCTTCTGCGTCGTAACCGATCATCACGCCCTCTGCTGGCTCTCCTCTTTGAAGGACTCAACTGGACGACTTGCACGTTGGGCATTGCGTCTACAAGAATATACATTTTCTATTATGTATAAGTCAGGGCGCCTGCATAAAGACGCTGACTGCCTGTCCCGCAATCCTGTGGATCAACCGGACGATACCGATGCAGACTCGGACATCAGTGTTCTATCCCTCTCCGGCTTCCTCCATATTGACGACGAGCAGCGCAAGGATCCTGTTCTTCAAACACTTATGGAACGCCTAAGCTCCTCGCCCAATGACTCGTCCCTTCGTATGTTCACCTTGCGCGATGGAACTTTATACCATCGCAGCGTTCGTCCTGATGGCCCAGAGCTCCTCCTAGTCGTCCCCAAGCACCTTCGACTCGCCGTGCTCCAGTAACTTCAGGACGCTCCTACTGCTGGACATCTGGGCATCACTCGTACTTACGACCACCTGTGGCGCCGCTTCTTCTGGCCCGGCATTTATCGCTCTGTGCGCCGTTATGTCACTTCTTGCGACCTGTGTCAGCGCCGGAAGACGCCTGCTATGCCTCCCGATGGTTTGCTTCAACCAATTGATATACCTACAGAGCCCTTCTTCCGTGTGGGCCTCGACCTCCTTGGCCCCTTTCCAATTTCCATCAAAGGAAACAAATGGATTGCTGTAGCAACCGATTATGCCATGAGATATGCCATCGCACGAGCGCTGGCAACCAGCTGCACTACAGATGTCACAGACTTTTTACTAAAAGACGTCATCCTGCACCACAGCGCCCCTCGCCAGTTGCTGACGGATTGCGGCCGCTACTTTCCATCGAAGGTCGTCGATGATCTGCTCCGCTCCTGTTCTACAGAACACCAGATTGCTACCGCGTACCACCCTCAAACGAACAGCCTCACCGAGCGACTCAACCGCACACTCACTGAAATGCTCGCCATGTACGTTTCCGACGATCACCGCGACTGGGACGTTGCTTTACTATACATCACTTTTGCATACAACTCGTTCCGTCACGACACTGCCGGACTTTCACTATATTTCCTTTTGTATGGCCGCGACCCCACCTCGCCCTTTGACACGTTGCTACCTTCCGCAGTACAATCACCCAGCACTGGTTACCCTCACGATGCTATTGACTTAGCTGCCCAGGCCCGGGATGTCACCCGTCATCGCCTCAAAGTTTCACAAGCTTCTCAAAAGCGACGCTACGACCTTCGGCACCGAGACCACCATTTTTCACCTGGTTCTCTTGTCCTTCTCTGGATGGCTTCACGTCGCGTCGGCTTGTCGGAAAAACTACTTTCCCGTTATTCTGGTCCGTACTAGATCTTACGCCAACTGTCCGACGTGACATACGAGATCGCCCCAGTCGGTCAGCCTTCAGTGCCTCCCAACGTAGCCAGCGATGTTGTTCACGTCACCAGGCTCAAGCCCTATGTCCTCCCATTAAGTGAGGCTGTATAACTTGCACCGGGACAGAGCTACCCCGCCGAGAGGGTGATATTGTGGTGAAGTGAAGGAAGAAGTTGAATTGGACTAAAGGAAGACGAAGTCTGGCAGTTGCCTGAACGCCATATACACCATTTGTAAATATACGTTATTTTACACTCGTGGGCCTGCTTTCTTCCCACAACAATACCTTTACAATCCCCTCTGTGCACCTATTACGCTGCTTGTTGGTGAATGCTTTGGCTTCATGGAACTCCTCGGCTCTTCGTCTTTGGTTAAGTCCCCGGAGACTCTTTTGATGTTGACTGTGGCCAACCATCTTCGATTTCCATGCTTGAGGAAACGTCCAGGGATGCGTTCTCGAATGCCATCGCTGATACCCTCACACCTGCCGAATGCGCCGATCTTCTTGATCTTCTGCAAAAATTTAGAAGTTCATTCGACATTTCACAACCTCACCTGGGCCGCACGTCGGAAGTGCAGCACTACATTGACACTGGTTCCCGTCAGCCGTTACGTCAACGACCGTACCGCGTCTCTGCCGAAGAGCGTCGTGTCATTACCACCCAAGTCGAAGATATGCTGCGCCGTGATGTTATTCAACCTTCGCACAGTCCCTGGGCATCTCCTGTCGTTCTCGTTCGCAAGAAGGACGGGTCTATTCGCTTTTGCGAATAGACTATCCACAGACTAACGGGTCCACAGAGCGATTTAACCACACACTTGGTGTGCGGCTCTCTATGTACGTGGCATCTGATCATGGTAACTGGGACCGCATCTTTCCATTCATCACGTTCGCGTACAACACCGTGATCCAGGCCACTACAGGATTTTCATGTTTCTTCCTCCTGTATGGCCGCGAGCCTACGCATACCATCGACACGCTCCTTCCATACCGTCCTGACGCGTCCAAGTGTCTACCTGTGTCCGACGTCGCCCGACAAGCCGCAGAATGCCGCCAGCTAGCGCGCTCCTTTACGGTAGAGCAACAGCAGCGACAGAAAGAAAACCGCATCGACACGCTTCCAAACACCACCTACGCTCCAGGCGTTCTTGTGTGGTTATCGGTCCCTTTCCAAACGCCGGGGCTTTCCTCGAAACTCGTCCCAAAATTCTAAGGGCCTTACCGAGTCTTGGAGCAAACATCCCAGGTGAATTTTCTCATTGAGCCCCTGTCACCACCTGAAGACTTGCGCCTGCGCGGACGTGACATTGTCCATGTCTCGCGTCTCAAGCCCTACCACGACCCTCTGCCTCCCGATTCTTAAGGCGCCAGGATGGCTCTTTTTGTCCAAGGGGAGATTGTGAAGAAGAAGACGCACCTCGCGGCACAGCCGCATCGCGAACGCGCGGCTCCGCTCGGCTCCACTCAGCTTGCGCTGTTGATTGCTGGAGTCCTTTTTGGACAGTGCTTCGGGCTGCCTCGCCGTTCCCAGTCGCTGTGCCTTCGCATTAGGAGCCGCCAATAAACCTCTTCTCATATCTTGTAAGAAGCCAACTAACACTGACACTAAGGACAACATAGAGGAAATTACTTGCGCTTAATAAATGAGAGAAAAAAACTATGAACTAATGGAAATGAAAGTGGATGAAAAACAACTTGCCACAGGTGGGGAACAATTGCCACAGGTGGGGAACAATCCCACAACCTTTGCATTGGGATCGTTCCCAACCTGCGGCAAGTTGTTTTTTATCGACTTTCATTTCCATTAGTTTAAGTTTTTTTTATTTCATTTATTAAGCACAAGTAATTCCCCCCAGGTTGTCCCTGCTCCCAGTGTTTGTTGGCTTCTTATGATATGACTAATAAAAATTGGGCCCTTCGGTTAACCCCCTTTCTTCTCGTTTACAACAAAGTATAAGTGAGATATGCAGCAGCATCAATAAAGACACACACCGATTAAGCCTGAAATCCTCAGTGGAATGAAATCCTCAATACAGTATCCGACAGAATTTCCAGACCTCACGGGGAACGAAAAATAGTCCAAAAAAGATCGAACAGTCTAAACAACTCGTTCAGCCAAAAAAATTTAATTTATTAGGCTGAGAGTAGCTTAAAAAATCTCTAATGCCCTGCCTCATACTACGCTTGGAGGCGATCCGATTTGCTTGGATTTGCGCAATAGTGAAGTCGTCTCTATAGACAGTCGACAAGAACTTCACCGCATTGGCTATCTCTGCCAAGGGAGCTTGCCATGGAGATGAAAGAAACGAGTCACGTTTGTTACTTGGCTATCGCAAAGGCACAGGAGGTGGCGCCGATCACACAAATGCGAAGCTGCACAAACACACAAAGATGAGACAACATCTCTGAGACACCTGCTCAGTGGACACGACACCCCACATGCGAAATAGCAACGAAAACTTTAGAGGGGAAAAAAAACATCCCGCATAGTGAGCTGACCGAAAAAAGGACGAGTAAGTCCCCTAGAGTGTTTCGTCAATCAAGGAACAGCGGGCATGGCCTCAGAGACATGAGGATGGTGCACGCTCTTATAGATAGCGCACACCTCCCTATCTTGGAGGCTATAGAGCAGGCCACTGGAAGCCAAGCCTGGCCAAGGTAGCGGGAAATCCGACACGGTGGAATCCAAGATCAGGTAGAGTGGCGCAGAACGAGCAATTCAGTCTAGAAAATTGGACTTTGGGGCCTAAATTTGTCCGAAAAATTGGTTGCGAGAATGCATTGACTCTATGGAAGCCTTGACGGTGCATATAAATCACAGAATGCCCATCAAGTGCAAATTTTCAAAGTCAGAAAAATCCTTCGGCTACTGTCAAATCAAATCCTTGTGGTTTAAAACTTCAAGTCAAACATGTATATTAAGCCTCAATATAATGAAGTGTGTTTATCCACAAACTAAATGTAGCAGTTTCACTGTTGTTGTGAACGAAGACTGAGTTACCAAGAGAAGTGTTTGCCGAGTGTAGTGGGGGATAGACAGAAAAATCACTGACAAATGCATACAGTCTATCTGTGATCCACATGCATCGAGATAGGAGTGCACAGGGGAACAGTTATCATCTTTGCCTATGCCTCCACCTCGCTGTCAGATTAAACACCCCATGCAACAGCCGCATCACATCAGGGAGGAGCTTTGTGCCGATCCTCACTCTCTTGCATGCGTAATCATGTGAATGACAATTCGAATTTGGAGTCGGATATTTTGGAGCACAGACACGCTAGAAGGATTCTTCCAACTGATACTGTGTAGAAACATGACTGCCTCTAACATTTCAATACAAACATATCCACTTACTGCAGTCAAGAAAAAGTTAATTACCGTATTTACCCGAATGTCACGCGAGTTATTTTACCAAAAATAGAAGTGAGAAGTCACCCCCCGAGTTAAATTCGAATACTAGGTATAAAAATGATAAGAAAGGCACGAAACACTCATTATTAGGCTCGCTTAATGTGCCGCATTTACGTGCGTCTCCAAATTCAGCGGCAAACCAATACGCGAACCGTGGCCAGGGTGAGTCGCGAATGCTGTGCAAACGCGAAAAAGGCAGAGCAAATGACGCCAACCAGAGCGCACCAGTGATGAGTCACCTTGGAGGGACCAAACGCGCATGTGTGTCGAACAATTGGCGCGCGAAATGGACGTGCCTTTTTCTCATCACTAGGTGATTCAACGATGAGCACCCCTTGGTGCGCGAAATGGATGCACCTTTTTCTCACCACTAGGTGATTCTAGTGACGTAGCGATCCGTTTGGGGCCACTGGCGGCGCATCCTGGGCGCTTGTTTCCACGATAGTACCACGCGACCTATGCCACCGATTCCTCAGGCAGTGCCGCATTGTCTGTTCAGCGCTTTGACACGTTGGTCTGTTCCCGCCTGCTTAATGTGCCTACATCCAAAATGGCGTGCTCTCGCACTCAGTATACTGCTGGTTTCAAACGCAACGCTATTCTACTCGCCGAAAAAGTCGTTAACACAGTGGCCGCAAGAAGCCTGGACATCAACGAATCGTCGATAAGGGGGTGGAGAAAGCATCACCAAAAGTTGTTCAATTGCAACAGTCATAGAAAAGGTTTCCGTGGGCCCAAGAAAGGCCGCTTCCCAGATTTGGAGCGTCGTCTTGCGGACTTCGTTGGTGAACAATGCTGCCGGCTTCTTGGTGTGGGCATTGAAATGCTTCAGTGCAAAGCATGTGAACTTGCACGAGACGCGGGTTTGGCGTCAAACCAATTCAAAGCATCGCGCAGCTGGATACGGAAGTTTATGCAAAGGGCCAGTTTTTCCCTTCGACGCACTACCTCGATTTGTCAGAAACTACCCGAGGACTTCGAGTCGAAACTTCTCGCACTTCAGCGGTATGTCATTGATTTCCGCCGCTCTACCAACATGCCACTTGGACACATCGGCAATGCAGACCAAACCCCCGTGTACCTTGATATGCCAATGGTTAGGACAGTGTACAAGTCTGGTGAACAGGAAGTTCGGATTAGAAGCACTGGAAACGAAAAGGATCGGATAACAGTTATGCTCGCATGTTTGGCTGATGGTCGCAAGCTCCCTCCCTTCATAATTTTCGCCGGAAGACTATCCCGAAAGAAACAGTTCTGAACAATGTTGTCGTACGCTGCCACGAAAAAGGCTGGATGGACTCTGAACTCGTCACAGATTGGATTTCCAGCGTTTGGGACTGAAGGCCAGGTGCATTGCTGCATCCAGAATCAATATTGGTGCTGGATTCTTTTCGAGGTCACCTCACACTCGGTGTGAAAGAAAAGCTGCAGCGTGACCAAACGCATTTGGTTGTTATACCGGGTGGAATGACGTTCATTCTTCAGCCCTTGGATGTTTGCTTGAACAAGCCGTTCCAAGGATCGCTTGCGGCAGCTGTATTGGGACTGGATTGAATGTGGATCTACTGCAACACCTGCAGGGAGACTGAAACGCCCGAGTGCATTAACTGTTGCCCAGTGGGTTTCAGCTGCTTGGTACGGGCTGTCTCATGAAACAGTCTGCTGCGCATTTAAGAAATGTTCTATTTCAAATGCCCTCGACGGAAGTGAGGATGATCTGCTGTGGGAAACAACTAGTGACAAAGAGGAGTCCAGCTGTGATGATGACAGTGACATTAGGGGCGAGGATGAAGATTAGGCACAGTTTGCACGTACTTCAATAAAGCTGCTCTCGACTTTTCCTACAGTTTGTTTCCTGCGTTACATTCGTGTTCTATAGTTTCTGTTTCTCGCGTTACATTCGCATTTTTGCGTCTTTGATCTTGCGCGTTCGCAAAGTCGACAACTGCGTTACAATTGGGGTCGCCTTACATTCTGGTAAATACGGTATTCAATTTTAGTTAATTCGGCTGCTGACAGCGATAATTATCATCTCACTTTGTGTCCCCCTAGCCACAACTTATTTGCACAGGTGGCCTTCGCGTGCTTCCCAGTGCCTAAATTTAGAAAAACCAGAAAGCTGAATTTTGAATACCCGGTGTACTAGCCGCCGTCTGTTGGCCGGCAGAAGACCAGGAGGAAGCAGACGACAAAGAGAGTGGTGGCACGTACGCAGTGCCTACTGGTGACATGGATTTCAGACATCAAAAATTTGTTTCTCGCTTCAAACAAAATTTACTTGAATAAAAATTTCTATATCACAGGCTAAGACGCCAGTGTGTATATTGAGCTATCTGACATATGTTTATCTGGAGGGCCTTAATGCTTAAATGTGGCCTGAATCTCGCAAAAAAAGTCATTTTTTGCCAACTTCAGAGATATTTTTAGCATACACTGTAGAAACAGGCAAAAAGGTAGCAAAATTATTGCAGCTGGAAAGTTAACGCAGCTTATGAAAAAAATTTCTTAAAATGAAACATTTTTTTCAAGAGAGCTTCAGTTTGGCCTAGTTGGTGTTTACTGCATATCATGTTGACCGCAAATAAAGATGGGGACAGTGAAAGAGAACTGAAAGTGTTGTGTTTGCGTCTTCTCTTTCGCTGTCCCCGTCTTTATTTGCGGTCAATATGATATGCAACTTTTTTTGCTTTTTTACTGAGCCAAATACATCCGGAAAATCCAAAAATGCATTCAATTATAACGTAATATGAAAGAAGGATGCCAGTATAATGCTCTCAAATAAAGTTTGTTATTGCACCTACTTTCAGACTTGAATAAAAATAAAGCTTACCTCCAACCAACTTTTGCTTCCTCCCAGAAACTTCAAGGAGCACTCATGTAACTAAACATTTTTTTTTTCAGACAGAAATACTTTGGCAAAACCTTATTCACACAAAAGCCATCTAGCCGGAATTTTTTTAGGAAAATCAACAATGGTCGCTTTTGGGGTCTGGGGCTTGGAATGACCCTATAATAAAATTAGAATAGTTGACAAAGACTTGAGCCTCATGTGCGCGAACCACTACGAGACAAATTTGAGTTACCATCACCTCAGAGTGCTCCAAAAGAAGGAAGACTCAAGTTTTCATGAGTATGTTACTAATGGCTATGTACTGCTCAGCTAACTGTGAAGCCCTCCTGTTGCTATCAACGCTTTGCAGTGTCTACTGCATGTATGTCTGTTTTCTGCACTGTTCACCATCACGAGCCATGTTTAGCCAAGCGTTATTCACTTCTGCAATAGTACACAATTGGGTTGCAGACCTGTTAACTCTGCTAATGCCTTATCCAATCCTGACTGTCGTATCACACATTGGGCCAGCTGAGTAGCAGCCGAAGTGGCCTGGCGACCATGTATTCCCCAAACCTTCACCAGGATTGAAATAGTAACGATATTGCAAATGTCAGAAAAAAGAGCCAGGGACGACAATCTTAACTGAACAAAAACAGTCTTCAACGCGTAAACATGCATCAAAAGAAATTAGTGTCGGCTGCAGTAACGGCAGCCCATGCAATTGGAAGCCACCGCACAGAATGACATTGCTCGCAATTGACCTCTTACTTAGACGGTCTCATACTGGGTTCTGGATCAACTGCTGTCATTGGAGCATGTGTGCAAGGTGGGCTGAATAATTGAGGAGGTGGCATAGCATCTGACACAGCAGGCGGATGCATCTTTGACCGGATTCTCGCTAGAGATTAACAGTTCCCAACAAAGATGCTAAACTAATGAGATCTCTGCTCGGTGCTGCTGCTTCCAGTTAAAAGAAAAGTTTAAATTAAATATCAATTTCCATAGGTGTGGTATTTTTAGGCTTTGATGTTGCACATCTTGTTATAAACATTCCATAGCTGATGAGGCACTATCTCAACTTTTTATATTTTGCCCTAGTAGGCATTGTTCAGCATTGTTGAAAAAGGCTTCCAGATGGAAGCCTAAATGTCCATCCCTTTCACAATATCAATTTGACTGTAGTTGTCTGTTTCTGTTTCTAATAGTATAAATTTACCTGCCGGCCAGACAAGATGTTGTCCAATTAACCATTTCAAGCATTGTTCAACTTTCTTTATACTTGAATTTACACGATTTGTCCGTAAAGTAATGAGACTGAGTCTGGTAAAAAGAATTTATAGATCCGATTGGTACATACTAAAATTCTTTAAAATACAGCGAAACCAAGTTAAACCGTAGTTGGCCAGAGCTCGCAAAAAGTAAGTACTAAATGGTAGTACTGCTTAACCAAAATAGCATGAGATCGCCCACTTACCTGCCAAAACGGAACTCGGAGGGAGTGCGATGAAAGGGGAGAAACATGCAGTATTTATTTACTTCGCACGACGAACGTGTTATTTTCTTTTGATGCCACGGCGGCCTCGCAGTGATGACAGCGGCCTCAAACTTGCTGAAGCTGTGAGCCAGATTTTCAGCCAGCCCCCTCTCCTTGGCAAACACTTGCATGGCAGATTCCTCGTTGGCATTACATATTCTCAGCGCACAGGCGCGGGGTAGCGTTGCAGAAGTCGCGGGGCATCTTTTCATTGCGGGGTGCTGTTCTTGTCGCGACAATTGCATTTATGAGGCTGACGTAACGTGCAGCTTCTGCCACTATCGGGCCTGAATAGCCCGTGCTGTCACTTTCCGCGTCGTCCTTATCACTGCCGCTAGGCGACACTTCGGCAACAACAGAGGCAACGAGCAACTCCTTCGCATTCCAAATGCCACACACCGTAGTCAACAGTAGACTCATGTCGTGTGCCGGCGCCGACTTTTCGCATCACATTCGATAGCACGAACAATGTCTAATTTTTCTTCTAAGCTAAGCACCCGGCGTCTTTTATATCAGAGTTTCAGCATGACGCGAGTTCTCGCTTGCACGACGCCACAATGCTCTCTGGCACGGCGCCGAAATGATGTTAATGTGGCTTAACGCACAAATGCACAGGGTGCTTGGAAGCCGTTGTGCTTATTTCTGAGGCTTGTTGTTCTGCCGGGTCACCCGATGGAGGCGACGCACTGCCGTGTTTGCGCGACAAGAAGTGGATACACTATGTGTTAACCGATACGTACGCAATAAGCTGGTACGGTTTATGCGGATACAAAACACATTATGTTCAATGGCCGCTGAGTCGGGAATTTGACTTTTATTACTTTTAAAATGAAGCTACTGCTTAAGCGGGTATGGTTGAACGGGGTTTTACTGTAGTCTCCTTGGGTGTCGATACACCACTGCCAATGCGATTCCCACACTGCAAAGGCTCCCTGGAAGTCAGCTGTCGTAACCTCTTTGAGAGACTCTGTCACAGGCTGTTGTATGGTGGGAACAGCGTCGGTCTGCCGGGCTCGCACAACAGGTCGGCCGGGCTCACATTGAGGCTGTACAGTGGCTGCGGCCAGGTAGGCGGTGTGGGCTGAAGCACTGTTGTGGTGAAGCTTCCAGCGATTGGCAATCTCCGGTCATTTCCATTTGATGGCTCTGTGAAAGTGCCCAAGGACTTCTTTGTAGAACACGGTGTTCACGATTCGTCATGGAGGTACAAATTCATTGTGGTTTGTCAAAACATTGTCTTTACCTTGGACTTGGACATTCTATTTTTGTTGAGGCACGAGGAGTCTGCAGTGTGCCACTCCGAACTTTGGTGCTTGGTTTCGGGTGCGCATTGGAACACCCACGATTCTTCGCCTGTTATTACGATTTCTAAAAAGTCCTGTTCACTTTCTAACTGCACCAACATCTCGCGGGAAACATCAACACATCATTGTTTTTGCTCATTACTCAACACTTTCGGCACCAATTTCAAACAAACCTTCCGCACATTCAAATTCACAGAAATAATTCTGTGAACCATTGTCTTGCACACGTCGATGTCTTTGGTGAATAATCCAATACTGAAACAACGGTCGAAGCCCAAGAGATTTTTTTACTTTGGCCACATTTTCGTCCAAACCACTCGACGAAGGGCATCCAGACCACACTACGTCTTCAACGGTCTCCCATCCATTCTTGAACTCCCTGAACCACTGGAAAACATTGGCCCTCCACAGGGCGTTGTCTTTGTAAGCCTTCTTAACCATAACAAGCATCTCGGAATGGTTTTGCTCAGGTGAAAGCAAAATTTAATTTCGTACCGCTACTTCAGCGAACGCTCCATTTTTTTTACGTTTTCTGCCGTGACAAAAACTCGACAACAGCTTTAATGCCGCTTCAGATCCTCACTGCTGCCCGGTGCGTCACTTATTAGCTCAGAAACCGCCTCCAGGGAGCAGCGCACCACTGGTGAAGGCAGCGTCGTGCAGCAGGCAGACTCTTACTTTACGGACAAACCCTGCAGTCAATTGCTAGAACTTTTTGTAGGGACACCAAGCAGAAAGTTCATGCAAACTGTACTATCAGTAGATCACCTGTGTAGAACCCCACCTCAGAGAAGAGGCCTGCCAAGCCAGGACCAAGTTCACCCACCAGCTCGCCGTGAATATTGATGGCTCAGGCCTAGCTCATTTTTTACGGGTAGACTACACTGCATTTCTAAAAAAGCCAAAGTCTGCACTTATCAAGTTAAGATCCTGCATTGAACCACGGTGGCCAAGATACAAAAAATATAATGCGGCAAACAGAAGAAAAAAAAAAAGGCAAGAATTAAGGAAACGGGCACTGTGCCGTTGGTTTTGTTAATCTTTTGTCTCGTTTTTGAGCTGTTTGCCACATTATGTTTTAATACAAATATTGAATACAACTATTTAATACAACTAAGACAACTATTTTGCAGCACAGAAAGATACTTCGAAAATTGTGACATCACACAGACATATCAGCGTTGGGGTATTGGTGTGAAGTTAGAAAACACAACTTTGATGTTCATTTTCCATCCAGTAATCAACCTATAATCGTGAAATAAACAAGAATGAAATATTGAAAACATACTTTATCAGAATAATTATATTTATCACTTCCCTTTGGTGTCCACTTGTTCACCATTGTCTTTGAGCTAAGAGACTTTTCGTTCAAGCAAGAGCTTTGAAACTATGGCAAGAGTTGCCTTGGCTTACATTCTCTCTGGAACCTGCGCAGTGCATTTTTTCGTTCATCCGCATCCAGGTACCACACCGTGATGGCAAACCTGTGCACAACAAATACGCCAAATTTATGCTTCCTGTACTGCCCCAACAGAGCATCAAGACAAACTACTAGCTGTAAGCAAGAACTGAAAACATGTCCACCATGTTGGAGGCTCACAGACAACTTTCTGTGACACTGAAGGAAGGCACAAGTGACCCTCTGGAGATACAGGTCAGAAAACAAACAACATTGCAGCACTGATGCCAAAACGATACACAAGTGCACCACCCGTGTGTCAAACATATTTTTGCTTTATTCTGCCATTTCGGTAATTGAATCTCCTTTACTTTCTCAATCTCAGACTATTTATATCCACTAACGGGCAAAGGCATCTCTCAGTGACATGAAGTTACCTACGTTGTGTCAGCTGAGACGGTCTTATACGCGCAAATTTCCTAATTTCATCACACCCCCTAGTTCTCTGCTATCACGAGTGGAAAGCTATGTGGACTCAGTATCTGCTTCACGAAAGCAAAACAAAAAGCGAGTAATTTCTGTCTGAAAGCACTCGCAGTGCTGTTAAACCCTGACCTGTGGCAGTGACACATATCCTTGGCACCCCCCCCTGTAAACTTTTCCTTCACTTATACCGCGTGGGTGAAGCAGCGCACTGACCAGGACAAGGCAGAGAGACATACAAGGATACACGACACTCGCTGCTTGTCGTGCATCCTTGTGTGTCTCTTTGCCTTGTCCTGGTCAGTGCGCTGCTTCACCCACACGGCATGATGATTAGTCACCAACTCGCCCTACTTTCCACATCACTGAATTCCTTCACTGCCACACAAAGTTTTTTGCGGGGATAGGACTACAGTGAAACAAATATCATGAATAACTCTTCTGAAAGGATATCGCAGATTATTCCTGCATGAAGTACCACAACATTGAAAGCCAAATCCTTTCAACCAGCAGCAAAAGTTGAACCAAGAGCAAAGGAACAGAAACAAACACGCACACTTTAGATGGCAACACTTGCCCTCCTAACTCACGAGTTCCCTGAAAATAAATATCTATACACCAATCTGGCACCATGGTCTATGCTGGTTTCCTGACGGCCACTGTGCCACCACAAAAATGCTGGGACACCGAGTGTTTGGCTCATCTTGAACATGGTTTGTCCCACAACATGGCTATTGGCACACAAAAACAAAAAGCTTTTGTCGGGTCAAATCTTAATAATCACATGCAACAATGTGATTAATTTTCTTAAAGTGGGACCTGCATTTAATTTTTAGCATGAACATTTTCCTCTGACACTGCTCAAGCCTTAGGCTTATGTGGGCTAGCTCTTACAAGGAACTATTAATAGCATTATTATTACAACAAAAATTTTGGTTCTCATAACACGGCTTGCATCGATGTTTACTCACAGACTGCACTGATGCTGCAGTCTTTCTTCCAACTACAGCGACCCACTGGTTCATTTTCAATAATACCCCTTCATGACTGCCTATTTTAAATGTATTTCCATAAGTATAACACTTTGCACATTGTTTTAATAGACTCGACTGTTGTGATAGAGACAACATTGTTTGCCAGGCACTTATCCAAGGTGTCCCAACTCTCTAGGAAAGACATCACTCTGAAAGCTTTACTTTCCCACATTCCTATGCACACAAAAGCACCAATTCTTGCACTGGGTAATTGTAAGACACTGACAATGATGACAAGCTCTGTCAGGAAGATCAAGATAGTTGCTGCCCCTTTGGTCTGTCCTGTGTAATCACATTAAATAGAATATTTAACCTGACTGATCAACAGCTCTTACCAAAGTGACTAATCGATTTTGCTCTCTCTGTAGTCCCCAGAAAATTTGGCAGAACCCATCTCATGACTGTCGACGGTGATGCGTTAGCATTGAGTCAATATAGCGACACAACATATTGCCACTGTTGAAACGAGTTATGCATGAAGTGTGTACTGCAGTGGGATTCCTCTTTCGTGCTTCCCTAAGAACACTCAGTGTCATATAGCACTGCCACCGCAAAGCCTGTACGTGGCCTCCAAATTGCGTGGTGCACCGGTGCATGTGAACAATGAGAAACATTTTATGCGGCCATCCCCTATCACACTTATTTCTGGATGCCCCGCGCCATGTAAGGTGGCAATGCCAGGTCCGCGCATGGCCTCCTAGACGAGCAGCGTGGCATGGCAGTTGCTGCAAATGCAGGTCCAAAGAGTAAGGCATTGCTGACTGATGCCACAGAGCAAGTGATTAGAATGAGTTTGGAAGGCATAAAAGCAAGAAGAACCTCATCTACAAAGGCAAAGCTGATAAGGATAACACAAGCTCACACAGCCTAGTTACGGTAACATCATTGATATATAGAATGGCAATGCAAGCCATAAAATTAGAACTGTTGAAGTGGGTGGAAAAAAATTATGTGCTGGGAAACTACCGAATGGGTTCAGACCAGGCAGACACTTTGAGGATAATATGTTTGTACTAACACAGTGCACAGAGATTTCAGTAGCTCAGAATAGACCTTTATGGATAGCATTTCTAGATATTAAAGGAGCCTACGACAACGTAGACAGGCAATTGTTATGAGATATTCTCAAACATGATGGCATAGATGACAATTTCATGGAACTGCTGATGGGGATATATAAAGACAACAGAGTACGAATTGAATAGGAAGGCCAAAAATGTAATGAAGAGGTGGAAATTCACAAAGGACTGAAGCAAGGATGTCTCCTGTCTCTATTGTTGTACACACTTTATGTTAAGGGCATAGAAAGACGATTGGAGAACAGTGAAGTAGGGTTTGATTTATCCTACATGCCTAATGAACAAATGGTGCAACAGAAGGTCTCCGGACTGATGTATGTGGATGATATAGTGCTACTAGCAGACAAGAGATTTACAGACACTTGCAAATATATCTGTTGCGACGCAGTGACAAATCTAGGCCTTAAGTTTAGCACAGCCAAATTAGGAATTATGATCTTTACTGAATATACGAGTAATTATGCGGTGACAATTCAACAGTAAGTCATACTCATAGACAAGCAATATAAATACCTTTACGTATACATAAACAAAGGAGACTTACTCTAACACCCACCAAGAGAATCTGAAAATAAAGGGGAATCAGAATGCTGCAATAATGAAACGCAGGGCACTGTGGAGCCACAACAAGTTTGAGGTGGTGCGTGGTATCTGGAAAGGTGTATTGGTGCCGGCGCTTATGTTCGCAAATGCCATTCTGTCTTAAAATCGGATATCTTGTTGGGGTTGGAAGTTAACCAAAGATCGGTGGGTCGGTTGGCTCTGGGAGACCATGGCAAAACCACAAGTGAGGCAGTGCAGGGTGCCTCTTTTGAAGCCAGAAGAGCAAAATTAGTTTGGAAGAAAGATTCAGGGACATGGGTCAAAACAAATAGGTGGCTAAAGTGCACTATTATCCGTACCTGAAAAGTGTGGAGAGGAGGAGAGGTGAAGAAAGCTGGCAACCAATACAGGGTAAGGGAAAGTGTAAATAGACAACCTGGAGTCATCAAAAAGAAAGAGAAACAGAGACAGTGAATTGGATGCAAAAAATTGAAACAAAAAAGAACTTGGTGCTTTACGAGAATGGGATGAAAAAAAGTTAGAAGAGAAAATTTATACGATGACAGTGCCTTGCTATTTGAGGCTTGAGCTGATTGCCTAAGGACAAAAACATAGCGGTGCAGATATTCACAAGAAGATGAGGCATGCTTATGCTACAGCAAAAGTCTGGAGACCACGCAGCACATCCTAATGGAATGCAAATAGATTCACTAAAGTGAGACCCATACGTAATGCACACCTTCTAGAAGCACTTGGATTTAAAGTGGACGGAAGCACCAACAGGTCAGCAGTGGAGAAAGGCAAGAGACGTTTAGAGTATCGATAGAAAAAAAAGAAAGTAGCGAAGAGATTCATACGACTCTATCTGTTACAGGCATAAGTAGAGGTACAAAGTAGATAGAAAAGGCTAAGGAAAAAAAAAAACCTTAAGGAAATGTATACAAAGATGCCAGAATGAGAAACATATCTAATTAAATCATGCAGGCTAGGTGACGATCTGTCAATGCTCTGTTTCAAAGGGGCTGGCAATAAATCACCATCATCATCAGTTGAGAATTGTTCCCTCACTTGCTGCACACTCAGTACCACATAAGTAAAACCTCAGTGATATGAATCAGGGGTCGCGTAAAATATTCGTATCACCTGAAGATCGTGTCACCAAAAACAAATGAAATCAGCATGCCAGAGCCAGAAACACAATTTTAGAAATTTATTCACGATGGAAGGAGTCCCTGTATGTCCTTCTCGGTTTTCTTCGCCAAGTCGACCAGCAACTAATTCTGGAAGTTGTATGCAAACTTTACAAAACCGGCTTTGTGAGAATGTTGGATACAGTACAGCGCAAGTCTCACGAGCTGCGAGACATGGGAGAGACTACCAGTGCCGGACCGTTTTAACTTCGTTCAATGCGAACAGTTGCCGCTGTATTATCAGCTGCCTTCTGCCAGCCTCCTCCCATGCTGCAAACATGGAAACAATCCGCCTGCCGACCTGCCGCGGCATGCTCGGCGGAGCCTCCTCGCCACTTTGCTGCCGGCGGTCGCAACTGTTGCAGCTCGCTCATTCATATCACCTGAACCGATGTGGGGGCAGCGTTCGGGCCATCCGAAATGTGGCTTATATTACCCAGCGCGCTTTGGCAGGGGAATTGTACGAGTCAGTATCACCCCGAAATTCGATCACTGTACTCGGTGATCCAAGTTGGCAAGAGGTGTATATTGAAGTGTGGCACATGCTTAGTGCATTCACGGCACAGTTTGCCACAGCGTTGGCGTGAAAGGTGTTCACTGAAAGCAGCACATGCCCAGTGCATTTGTGGTGCAGCCTGCTCATGTGTTAACTCTACTTGAGAAACACTTGTGACGTGGAGGAACTAGAGGGACCTTTTTTGTCATTATATAGTGGCACATTCTCAGTGGTTACTGAAGTCATTCATTGAATTGCGGCACACACTTACTGGCAGATCAACCCGAGTTGGCATCAAAGATGCTCACTGAAGACCAGCACAGACCGAGTGGTGCCACAAGCTTCTTCGATCAGCAGCACTTACCCAGTCAAGGACGGTACATGACCAGACCCCCAAAAGATTTTTGCTGTTTGCAACTTTAAGCAGCTGAAGACAACGAAAGACCTCAGAAGTTTCGCGGCCTTTTGTTATTAGCGTTAAGGGCCCCATGTCTGTGTCCCAGAAAATGAGGTGTCGGCAGAATTCTTTGTGAGTGAAAATTTCCGCATACATTCAGGTGAGTGGGCACGCCAGCTGGTCATCCGTCAGAGCCATGACGAACCCGTTCATGTTGTTTACGCAGATTCTTCTATCCTCTGAGACAGCGATGGCCGGCACCCTTCAAGATACGACCGGCAGTGTCACCCCCGTACTACCTTTCATACTCTATGGAGACTGCGCAGACGGACCACTGCCTCAGCTGGATTCTTGGGCAAGCCTTCACCGGAAACCAGCGCACTCAACTTCTGTTCCACCCGACTACTTAAACACACTCCTGCCCCGGGATGCTTTCAGTGGGCACGCCAGCTGGTCACCCGTCAGAGCCATGACGAACCCGTTCATGTTGTTTACGCAGATTCTTCTATCCTCTGAGACAGCGATGGCCGGCACCCTTCAAGATACGACCGGCAGTGTCACCCCCGTACTACCTTTCATACTCTATGGAGACTGCGCAGACGGACCACTGCCTCAGCTGGATTCTTGGGCAAGCCTTCACCGGAAACCAGTGCACTCAACTTCCGTTCCACCCGACTACCTGCCCCGGGATGCTTTCAGTGGGCACGCCAGCTGGTCATCCGTCAGAGCCATGACGAACCCGTTCATGTTGTTTACGCAGGTTAGTAACACGTACTCCTCCGTCAAAACGTCTCACCGCTGTCTAGTCCAGCTGGCGTGCCCTTCCAGCGTTAGTACTGTATGCATGTTCGTTAAAAAATTTTTCCTTGCGTTGCTGCTGCTCAGTGGGGATATTGAATCCAATACTGGGCCCACTACTGAACAGTTGCTCAGGGAAATTCTTGATGGACAAAAGAGTATGCAGAAGCAACTAAACACCATTGAGTCTAAACTTGAGAACGTGGAAACCATAGCAGCCAAATATGCGGAACTCGGAGCACAATTTGAGAACATGCAAAGAACAATACAGGATCTAGAACAGAAACTAATTGATTTAGAAGACAGGAGCAGACGAAACAATCTATTGGTCTTCAGCTTTAAAGAAGATGTGAACGAAACACCGGATTCGCTATTGACCACATTAAATGAAGAATTATTTCTAAAGCACTTAGGTGTTCGAGTATCTTCCGTTGAAAGACTGCATAGGATGGGTCGTAAACAGGCAAAGAAGCACTGCCCTATCATTCTATAATTTATAGACCACCGAGAAAAAACAACCATGCTGAGTAAATGCCACAAGCTCAAAGGGCAAAATATATCAATTTCGGAAGATTTTTCAGCAGAGACGCGGCAGATAAGGAAGCACCACTGGGACAGCACAGCTGACGATAGGAAAGCAGGTGCCAAAGTAAGGCTTCAGTACGACAAGATAAAGGTTGACAATTAAACGTACCGATGGGACAGCGCTCAGATCAAACGCATACCTGTCACCTTCCGTCGAGAAAACCCTAAAGGTCTGCAATGACCCCATTCCTTTGTTAAATAAAAAAAATGTTTCGGTGTCTAAACATAAATGCTAGGAACATAGCAAACAAAATCGCCGAATTAGAGAGTATTGTAACTGCCCACAAACCCCATGTTCTAATAATAACAGAAACCTGGTTGCATAGTGATATCACCGACTCTGAAATAACACCTCGCGGTTACGGAATCTACAGACATGACAGGGGGGATTCCCGCGGCGGCGTTGCAATTCTCTTCCAAGAAACGTTGAGTGTTACTAGGATGCCTGATATTACAGGAATTGAATGTGTTGTTGTAAAAATTTTTCTTGACGAGTGTAATCTAATCGTAGGACGTTTCTATCGGCCTCCAAATTGCGACACCACCTTCTTTGAAAATCTTAACGAGTTCTTGTGCACCTATAAGAATAAGCGCTGCAGTATGCTACTTGCGGGTGATTTTAATGATCCTTCTGTAAATTGGACTAACGATTTCCCTGAGCCCCTCTCAAGTGCTTCTGAACCTTTCGTAGATATAGTAGTGCTTCACAACCTTTCGCAGCTTGTCAAAGAACCTACCCGCATATCAATTCTGGACCTTTTCCTTGCAAATACTGCCGTAGTCCGCCGCAACCCACAAATTCAAGTTTTCGAAGGTATATCGGATCACAATATGGTATACCTTACGTTCGAAGTGAATTTTGCTCCACAGATTGAAAAACAAGAAAGAATTGTTCCAGATTTCTCCCGTGCCAGTGATATTGATGTATTGGATGCCCTAGATGGCGCTTTTCCGGAATTTCATACCATGTGTGAATCAAACGAGCATTCTATTGCTGAAATATGGGGCTACTTCAAGTTCCTGGTTCTGAAATATGTCCGTGATTTTGTACCTGTGAAGCAAAAAGTGCTGCAGAAGCGCAATCCTTGGGTAACAAAAGAAGTAGTACGAATAGAGCGGAAACTGAAAAAGGCAAGAAAACAACTCAAGCAGCGCCCGATTGTTCCCGCAAGCGATTGGCTTCTTGGCTTGCGTACCATTATTAGCTGATAAAATAAAAAAAGCAAAAGAATACTATCAAAAAATAACACTAAAAAATTTTCTCGTCTCATCCCCAGGAAAGTTCTGGCAGCCCTTATCACCAAAAAATAAAGCTGCACCTAAACTCTGTACCGGTGACACCTTTTCCCCTATTGTGTCTGCAAATTATGAACAATGAATTTCGTTTATCTTCAGAACTAAATGGCCTATTGGAAAAATAATTACATATTTGAAATCAGCACAAAAGTCTTAACAAGAATGGAAAGTTTCATGAATATTGATGGAAAACATCATGAACATTATCTGAATTACAGTGTCCCCCCTTAAAGAAGCGAAAGTTTCATTCTTGCCTGGTTGGACCCCTGTATCATCCTTGATCAATTTAGTATTCAAGCATTTGCCGCAATCACCATGAACATGTCCTGAAATAGTTTTTCTCGGTTCCTCAAAACGACATTTTTGATGGTAGTGTAGTTTTGGAGTGACGATATCTCTGGTTCTACTCATCTTATTGCAATAATTCTTTTTTTGTCAGAAAGGTGGACAAATTGGGAGTGCAGTAGGCTTAAAATGTGAACAAATATCATTACAGAAATTTTGAAAAAGTAATAATTGCTCCAGGGTTTCACTAATGCCTTCTGCTTACAAAAGTTTGACATGCTGTAACTTCGGCATAAATCAGTTTAGAACATTCATTCTTGTAGCACTGCAACCTCTGATCATTCAACATCATTTTGATGTGCCAGTCTCCTTCATTAACAGCCAGCATTGTAGAGAGAACTTGCCTCCAAATTAGTCCATACAAAAAAACATGAATTGCTTATATTTTGAAAAGTACTTGTTGCATAGCAAAACCAATTGAATATTTGAAATCAACATGTCAAAATACATAAGTGATGGAAGTTTCATCAAATTGTGGCCACAAATAAGAAATGAAAATTTTAGAAGGGTGTCCCCCCTGAACCGACAGTGCCGAAACCGCAGATGCGCTCAACCGATATTTCTGCTCAGTGTTTACGCGTGACGACGGTATCAGCCCACAGTTCCCTAGCTATGAACACATTCTGCCGATTGGTGATGCCACAATTACTGAGGAAGGTGTGTTAGCACTTATGCTCAACCTCGATGCTAAAAATAGCCCGGAGCTGATGGAATCCCGAATGCGTTTCTTTCCCGGTACGCCAAATGGTGTTCAAAGTATTTAACCCTAATATTCGAGAAATCACTGTCATGCGCAGAAATTCCAACCGACTGGAAGTAAGCGAAAGTCATCCCCATACAAAAAACAGCGAATCCGTCTCTCCTCACATCATACAGGCCAATATCTTTACTATGCACATGCGCAAAAATCCTCGAACACATAATTTTTAAGCACATTTCCGCCTTTCTTAACTACAACGCAATAATTGACACAAGACAACATGGTTTCCGGAGAGGTTTTTCTACAGTAACTCAGCTCGTAGAAACAGTTCATGACTTAGCGACAGCTTTAGATAGACAAAGCCAAATAGACTTAATATTTCTCGATTTTGAAAAAGCATTTGACCACGTCTCTCACTCCAAACTACTTCTTAAACTAAAACCCACTTTAAAGAACGACGCCTTAGTTAACTGGATTACAGCATACTTTTCATTACGCAAACAAAGTGTTCAGGTCAACGATGCAGCTTCAAAACCCGCAACTGTAGACTCAGGCATTCCACAAGGATCAGTGTTAGGGCCACTCCTCTTTCTTATCTTTTATCGATGTCATCAGTGACATACGCGTCAAGATAAAGCTTTTTGCAGATGACTGCATTTTGTACAACGAAATACGCAATTCAAATGATCAGGAAGCTTTAAACACCGTGCTGTATGCAATACAAACCTGGTGCTCAAAATGGCAGATGAGTATTAACCTCAAAAAGACTGTTGCAACGACCGTTACTCGCAAAAAGAATCCGTTCCCCTACTTATAGCATTAACAACCAGTCTTTATCAGTCGTGTCCATGTACAAATACTTGGGAGTAGTATTAACATCAGATCTTAGGTGGAATGAACATGTAACATACATTTATAATAAAGCAATGAAGAAACTAGGCTATTTAAGGCGATCAGTAGGAAACGCTTCACCTGAAATAAAACTCTTAGCATATAAAACATTCATCCGACCCATTCTAGAACACGCTGCGATTGTCTGGGATCCGCACACACAAACCAACATCACTAAAAAACTGAGTGTGTCCAAAGAAAATCAGCCAGGTTTATTTTCAATTCGTACAGCTGGTGCACATCCCCATCATCTCTTCTAGAAGCTGCAGAACTGGAAAACCTTGCAATAAGGCATTACCGGGACAGAATGAAATTTTTTTTCTTACTTTATAACAATCAATTAGGAATAGATAAAACAGCATATATTCTACCGGCTAGTCACCGCTACACGCGCTCTTATCACAACAAAAAGGTTAGAGATTTTACCTGCAGGACTAACGCATTTAAAAATTCTTTTTTCCCGCGCACGATTTCCGAATGGAACGCACTACTTGCCACAACTGTCGAATGTCCAACGGTTTCATCCTTTCTTTCTGCACTTTGTGAATAAACCATAGCGTTCATCTCTCGTTTTTACCAATCAAATCATGATTGTGACAGGTTTTGCTTTTCTTTATATGCACTTTGTGATTAAACCATAGCGTTCATCTCTCGTTTTTACCAATCAAATCATGATTGTGACAGGTTTCTCTGATGTTGTTTTTTTTATGCAGATTCTTGTTCAGTGTATGTTATCTTGTTTGATCATATTTCATATATGTTTTTTGTTATTTCAAATGCCTACTCCTGCCTAAGGCCTGGTAACAAGACTGGCAGTACTTGTAAAATAAATGAATAAATAAATAAATATGTATATGCCATACCTTGCTTGAATATGCCACATTCGGTATACGCGGGTTATATTCTATCACTGACGTTGCTCATACCTTGTCTTACATTTTTGACAGGGTTGTTCTTCGGAATTTTGAGAATGACAGCCCACAAACAAATGCCACCAAGCAAAAACACCGACAGCGCATGCCTTTTATGTCAAGTCTTCTCAGACTTAAATATTCTCACATAGTAGTGATGGTGAAGAAAGCAGCAAAACTGGGAATGACAAAACTAGCATTTTATTGGGCGAACTTGTGAGCCTCAAGAACAGGCTACACGGTGGCAGAACGGCGGCAGCGGTGAACACAATCTGCGATTGTTGAAAATCTGATCTGCCAGTCAAGCACGTCGGCTTTTATACACGAGTCATCGAAGGTTCCAGAATAATCGGTGCTGCTCATGTGTCTACGCGAAAGTTCTACACAATTCGCGTCGCATATGTTATCACATTACACAAGCTTCGGTGACAACAGAACCATTGATAACTTTCAAGGAACTTGATACTGCGGGCGAATCCTGCGCAGAGCAATAACAGAACTGCTTGTTGGCCTAGTTGGTGCTTGCTAAAAGACATGTTTTTGCCGCAATTGAACACTAACAACAGGAAGACACATAATGACAACACAGGCCTGTGTTGTCTTTATGTGTCTTCCTGTTGTTAGTGTTCAATTGCGGCAAAAACATGTCTTTTAGAGCGATAACATTTGTTTGACGGTGAAAAGCGCTCACCTGTAAAAGATAACCAAGTCCACGTGTCAATGTCCCCCTCTCAAAAAGCCTCTTCCCGATGCTACAAACATAATGAGAGTGAAACACAAAATGACACTTATTAAACAAAAACAACAAAGAAACAAAGACCAAAGTAACACAGTCCAAAAAAAGAAAGTCAAAAATTAATCTATGCGAAGTCCCAAAGTTCATTAGCGCTGGTAGAACGGCTTAAGTCACAAATCGTGGACTACTTTAGGTCATGAGCAGCACTGCTGTGATATCGAAATGCTGTCTGGCATGATCTCACAGTTGAGTGAACCAATGCGTCAGATGATTGTGTCGGGTCCGAAATAACGCGTAAAAGCTTCTCGCTAAGTCCTCTTCGGCATATTGGGGTCCAAGCTCAAACATCATTGCCGGGCTGGTACTCAACATAGCATTGTCAAAGGTTGTAGTGTCAGCTGTCAGTCCTCTCTTGGTTTTTGATCCGCAGGCAGGCGGTGAGCTGTCGGGCTTCTTCGGCGAGCTGGAGATAGATGGTAACATCAAGATTCTCTTCATCGGTGACGTGCACCAGCATGGCATCAAGAGCTGTTGTTGGGTTCCTGCCGTAAACCAGCTTGAACGGCCTAGTCTGTGTTGTTTCTTGCGCCGCCATGTTGTAAGCGAAGTTTACCTACGGTAAGACGGCATCCCAGGTCCTGTGTTTGACGATCGACATACATTGCCAGCATTTTGGCGAAGGTCTTATTCAGGCCATTCGCAAGACCATTCGCTTGCAGGTGGTAGGCAGTTGTCCTCCTGTGGCTTGTCCGGACAGGCCGCCATTGGAATGTGAACCTGGCAACGTTTAACGCTAGAACGTTATCTAGTGAGGCGAGTCTAGCAGTGCTATTGGAGGAATTAGAGGGCAGTAAATGGGATATAATAGGGCTCAGTGAAGTTAGGAGGCCAAAAGAAGCATATACTGTGCTAAAAAGCGGGCACATCCTGTGCTACCGGGGCTTAGCGGAGAGACGAGAACTAGGAGTCGGATTCCTGATTAATAAGAATATAGCTGGTAACATACAGGAATTCTATAGCATTAACGAGAGGGTGGCAGGTCTTGTTGTGAAACTTAATAAGAGGTACAAAATGAAGGTTGTACAGGTCTACGCCCCTACATCCAGTCATGATGACCAGGAAGTCGAAAGCTTCTATGAAAACGTGGAATCGGCGATGGGTAGAGTGAAAACAAAATACACTATACTAATGGGTGACTTCAATGCCAAGGTAGGCAAGAAGCAGGCTGCAGACAAGGCAGTGGGGGAATATGGCATAGGCACTAGGAATAGCAGGGGTGAGTTATTAGTAGAGTTTGCGGAACAGAATAATATGCGGATAATGAATACCTTCTTCCGCAAGCGGGATAGCCGAATGTGGACGTGGAGGAGCCCGAACGGCGAGACTAGAAATGAAATAAACTTCATACTCTGCGCTAACCCTGGCATCATACAAGATGTGGACGTGCTCGGCAAGGTGCGCTGCAGTGACCACAGGATGGTAAGAACTCGAATTACCCTAGACCTGAGGAGGGAACGGAAGAAACTGGTACATAAGAAGCTGATCAATGAGTTAGCGGTAAGAGGGAAAATGCAGGAATTCCAGATCAAGCTATAGAACAGGTATTCGGCTTTAACTCAGGAAGAGGACCTTAGTGTTGAAGCAATGAACAACAATCTTGTGGGCATCATTAAGGAGTGTGCAATGGATGTCGGTGGTAACTTCGTTAGACAGCATACCGGTAAACTATCGCAGGAGACGAAAGAGCTGATCAAGAAACGCCAATGTATGAAAGCCTCTAAATTTACAGCTAGAACAGAACTGGCAGAACTTTCGAAGTTAATCAACAAGCGTAAGACAGCTGACATAAGGAAGTATAATATGGATAGAATTGAACATGCTCTCAGGAACAGAGGAAGCCTAAAAGCAGATAAGAAGAAACTAGGAATTGGCAAGAATCAGATGTATGCGTTAAGATACAAAGCCGGCAATATCATTACTAATATGGATGAGATAGTTCAAGTGGCTGAGGAGTTCTATAGAGATTTATACAGTACCAGTGGCACCCATGACGATAATGGAAGAGAAAATAGTCTAGAGGAATTCGAAATCCCACAGGTAACGCCGGAAGAAGTAAAGAAAGCCTTGGGAGATATGCAAAGGGGGAAGGCAGCTGGGGAGGATCAGGTAACAGCAGATTTGTTGAAGGATGGTGGATAGATTGTTCTAGAGAAACTGGCCACCCTGTATACGCAATGCCTCATGACCTCGAGCGTACCGGAATCTTGGAAGAATGTTAACATAATCCTAATCCATAAGAAAAGGGACGCCAAAGACTTGAAAAATTATAGACCCATCAGCTTACTGTCAGTTGCCTACAAACTACTTACTAAGGTAATCGCAAATAGAATCAGGAACACCTTTGACCTTACTCAACAATAGACCATATTCACACTATCAATCAGGTGATAGAGATGTGCGGAATATAACCAGCCCTTATATGTAGCTTTCATTGATTACAAGAAAGCGTTTGACTCAGTCAAAACCTCAGCAGTCATGGAGGCATTACAGAATCAGGGTGTAGAGGAGCCGTATGTAAAAATACTGAAAGATATCTATAGAGGCTCCACAGCCACCGTAGTCCTCCATAAAGAAAGCAACAAAATCCCAATAAAGAAAGGCGTCAGGCGGGGAGATACGATCTCTCCAATGCTATTCAGAGCATGTTTACAGGAGGTATTCAGAGACCTAGATTGGGAAGAATTGGGGATAAGAATTAATGGAGAATACCTTAGTAACTTGCGATTCGCTGGTGATATTGCCTTGCTTAGTAACTCGGGGGACCAATTGCAATGCATGCTCACTGACCTGGAGAGGCAAAGCAGAAGAGTGGGTATAAAAATTAATCTGCAGAAAACTAATGTTTAACAGTCTCGGAAGAGAACAGCAATTTACAATAGGTAGCGAGGCACTGGAAGTGGTAAAGGAATACATCTACTTAGGGGAGGTAGTGACGGCAGATCTGGATCATGAGACGCAAATAATCAGAAGAATAAGAATGGGCTCGGGTGCGTTTGGCAGGCATTCTCAGATCATGAACAGCAGGTTGCCATTATCCCTCAAGAGAAAAGTGTATAATAGCTGTGTCTTACCAGTACTCACCTACGGGGCAGAAACCTGGAGGCTTACGAAAAGGGTTTTACTCAAATTGAGGATGACGCAATGAGCTATGGAAAGAAGAATGATGGGTGCAACGTTAAGGGATAAGAAAAGAGTAGATTGGGTGAGGGAACAAACGCGAGTTAATGACATCTTAGTTGAAATCAAGAAAAAGAAATGGGGCATGGGCAGGACATGTAATGAGGAGGGAAGATAACCGATGGTCATTAAGAGTTACGGACTGGATTCCAAGGGAAGGGAAGCATAGCAGGGGGCAGCAGAAAGTTAGGTGGGCGGATGAGATTAAGAAGTTTACAGGGACGACATGGCCACTATTAGTACATGACCGGGGTTGTTGGAGAAGTATGGGAGAGGCCTTTGCCCTACAGTGGGCGTAACCAGGCTGATGATGATGATGGCTTGTCTGACTGTATTGCAGAATGGCTTGGGTGAGCTCTGCTGTAAAGGCCATTGCTCTGTCGGTGATGAGGACTTCTGGGGCACCATGTCACGGCAGGATGTTCTTGACAAAGAATTTCGCCACTTTGGCCGCGCTACCTATCGACAGAGCTTTTGTTTCAGCGAAGTGGGTGAGGTAGTCCGTCGCCACGACGATCCACTTATTTCTGGATGTTGATGTCGGAAAGGGTCCCAACAAATCCATCCCGATCAGCTGAAATGGTCGGCAAGGAGGCTCGATTGGCTATAGTAATCTTGCTGGCCTTGTCGGTGGTGCCTTGCAACACTATTGGCATGTCTTGACATAACGGGTGGCATAGGCGGACAAGTGCAGCCAGTAATACTTTTCCTGTATCCCCGATAGCGTCCGGGAGAATCCAAGGTGCCCAGCGGTCAGATCGTCATGTAGGGCGTGCAGTACTTCTGGACACAGCGCTGAGGGAACAACAAGAAGGTAGTTGGCGTGGGCTCGTGAGAAGTTCTTTACTAGTAGATTGTTTTGAAGTGAGAACGAAGACAATCTTCCCTTAAATGCTCTAGGGACAGCGTCAGTGTTCCCTTCCAATTACACAATGAGGCTTTTTAGCTCCGGGTCTACTCGTTGCTGTTTAGCGAAGTCTTCTGCGCTTATTATTCCAAGGAAGGAGTTGTCATCCTCGTAGTGCTGCGGTGGCAGGTCAGTGGGGGCACGTGATAGGCAGATGGCATCGGAGTGTTTTCGGCCTGACTTGTAGATTACAGCGATGTCATATTCTTGCAGCCTGAGGCTCCCCCGTGCCAGGCGTCCTGAAGGGTCCTTTAAGTTCGCTAGCCAACACAACGCGTGATGGTCGCTAACGACTTTGAATGGCCTGCCATATAGGTAAGGGCGGAATTTTGCTGTAGCCCAAATGATGGCGAGGCATTCCTTTTCAGTCGTAGAATAATTGCCTTCCGCTTTTGACAGCGACCGGCTAGCATAAGATAACACCCGTTTAAGTCCGTCTTTCCCCTGGACTAGGACGGCACCGAGGCCTATGCTACTGGCATCAGTGTGGATTTCTGTATTGGCATTCTCGTCTAAGTGAGCAAGTACCGTTGTGACTGCATGTGTCATTTGAGTCCTTGAAATGCATCGGCCTGTGGTGTTTCCCACTTAAACTCGACATCACATTTGGTTAGATGTTTCAGCAGCTCAGCAATGCGTGAAAAGTCCTTGACAAAGCGCCTGTAGTAGGCACACATGCCAATGAATCTATGCTCTGCCTTCTTGTCGATGGGCTGCTGGAACTTTGAGATGGCAGCTGTCTTCTGCGGGTCGGGGCAGACTCGATATTTTCTGATGAAGTGGCCCAAGAACAGAAGCTTATTGTAAGCGAAGCAACACTTTTCCGGCTTCAGAGTGGGCCCTCGTGACTTGATGGCCTCTGGTACTGTCGCAAGCCGCCTAAAACCTGTTTCATGTGCAAGCGATTTTGGGCTAGAAAAAGCGCGGCGCCCGTTGCCTGAGCAGGCCTCCTTTCGCAGTCGGCGGCAAGCGCTCGGCGCGGAATGTTCTTCAACCATCCTGGAGGCCCTCGCCTGGTTTCTGTCGTCAGGAGCTAATCACTGGCTGCAAGATGGCGCACTAGTCAGGACGCCTGCGCCTGCGCATCTGCATCGTCCAGGAGGATAAAGTCTCGCCCGCGCAGCAGCTTTTTCGCAGTCGGCGGCAAGCGCTCGGCACACGCTTATGCTTGTCTTTGGTGCAGGTGAGGCGTAGTATTCACAGTCTTTGCTTTTCACAATAGTTTCATGCTTGCTGCCGACTGCTGCCTTTCTGATTTGTGTGGTGACAATGGAACCGAACTGTGGTTTATGTAGGAAAGTGCTGCCGGCTGAGGGCAAATTTCTAACCTGCGTGGAATGCCAACAGGGTTTTCACTTTGGAAAGAAATGTGCTGGCGTCGCTGAGAGTGTCATGTCGGGCAAGGGAGCAGATAAGCGAGACAGTTGGCGATGCCGTGCTTGTCTAGCGGACAACCAGGCATCGACGGAAGATGAATTAGTGCCTGTTTCGGCATCAGTATCTGAATTAGCAGCAAAGATAGAAGCCTTACTTCCGCTGAAAGACGCCATCAGCTCCCTTGTCCTAAAAGTAGACGAGCTTCTCGCTCTGAGAACTATGGTGGATGCACTTCACAAATCAGTGCAGAACGTCGAATCTTCCATTGCTTTCCTCTCGGAAGGGTATGAAGAGGTGCGCGCCTCGGACGCAAAGCGCCAGGTCACCATTGAAAAATTGGAGATAGAAGTAGCAACACTGCGCTCTGTTGCCTCTAAACAGTCGGAGGAAATTGGACAACTGCGAAAGGAGGCGAATGAGGTAGAGCAGTACAGCAGGTTGCCGAATTCGGAAATTCACGGTTTACCGCAGAAACCTAGGGAAGTACTTTTTTCACTAGTTGGTCACTTGGCACAAAAGCTGGAAGTGCCTTTTGGTGATTCTGATGTGGAAGCCATCCATCGAATGCCAGCGAAGCGTGAACGGGCACCTGTCATACTGGTTAGGTTCGTGAGTAGAATTTTGAAAGAGAGAAAGAGATATGGATGAGTTCACGTGCGAAATTACGGTCCCTAGTTGAAAGCAAAGATATCCCTCCCTTGTTTTTCTGTGACAATCTAACGGGCTTTAACAAACAGTTGTTTTGGGCTGCGCGGCAAAAGGGAAAAGAAATGGAGTACAAATTTGTGTGGTCAAGAAATGGAAAAATTGTTGTCAGGAGATTAGAAGGCACACCTCTAATACGTATCAATGGTTTTGCCGACCTTGATAGGCTTGTTCGGCAATGAACACTGTCTTTCACAAATGCAATGATTTAGCTGCCTTCTGCAGCTTATCGCTTCAAGAGGACAGAGCTTTTTCGGCTGTACACATGAACATTCGTAGCATTCGTCGTCACTGGAACAAGTTTCTTGCTCTTTTCCATAACACTGACCACATACTAGATGTAATCGTCCTAACGGAAATCAACATCCATGCCGATTTGGTTCCCCTATTTCTGCTTAAGCAATGTTCCAGCTATTCTTTCAAACGACAGATAGGGAGAGGAGGTGGCATCATGGTGTTTGTGCATGAAAGGTTAAAAGTTTTATCGTTCGCCACAAAATTCATCTCTGCCGAGTGTGTTGCACTAAAAATTTTAGTGCCTGATGCCGATATCAGCCTTGTTTCTATTTACAGGCCTCCCTCAGAAAATGCAATTTTTAACAGAATTAAATGATCTTCTTCACTCGTTATCACCAAATAGTCTACTTTGTCTGATTGGGGACATTAATATTGACACTCTATCGCCATCAAGGCCAGTGGTTTGCGAGTACCTTAACATTCTGTCAAAATGGGGAGTCAGTCCAACCATTAGTGCCTACAGGCGAGAGGAATACAGTGGAAGCAAAATGGTGTCATCTTGCCTTGACCATGTGAATGTAAGAGCCCCATTGGCTAGCACCGTTTCAGCGGTAGTAAAGTGTAAACTGGCCGATCATTATATTGTAGGCTGTCATCTTGCGTTTCAAGTTCCCTTTAGATCCCGCCCTAACCTTCACTGCCTAAACATCCTTGATATCGCTAAATTTGACAGTCTTGTGGCCAATTATGACTGGACCAAATTTTTACGTAATGTCACGACGTCCACCGCTTATACGTGTTTTGTTGATGCAATCCGTTCTTTAAAAATTACCGCCCAGAAAACAATCACCGTGAAAAAACGCAACCCCAAACTTCCATGGCTAACGTGCGATATACTGACAGCTATTAAAGAAAAAGATGCCCTTTGGTCACGTTGTAAGCGTTGCCCAAACAATACTCACCTTAGAGATCTGTACAGATAGCTCCGGAACAGGGTAAACGCCATGATTCGGTCGGCAAGGCGTCAGTATTACACCAAGACCTTTTATGAAAGCAAACACTCCCCCAAAGAGAGATGGTCAGCTATTAATGAAGTATTCGGACGAAACACCAATCAACCTTTAGAAGATGTATTCGCAAAACATTTCAGCAACCTTACGTCAGCCGTTCAAGAATTTAATTACTCTTTTTCTATAGTGTCTTCACATCTTCAGCCTTTTGCTCCAGATGCGTCTAGCGCTGTTCCTAATACTGTACGATCGGCATTCTTGCCACCGGTTACTGCAGGAGACTTGCACAGCATCTTATTTAGCTTTAGACCTAAGAAACCACCTGGTATAGACGGTATCTCCATACACGATATTCAACGTAATTTTTTTGTGCTTGAATCCGTCCTTCTCTTCATTATTATTAATGGGTATATGGATCATTGCGTTATTCCCGACGATTTAAAAGTGGCTGTGGTTAAGTCGCTCTATAAGAGTGGTTCTCATAGCAAAGTAGAGAACTACAGACCGATTTCCATTCTGCCTGCAATCAGTCAAATAATTGAAAAACACCTGCTCATAACGATGACCAATTTCCTGAATAAAAATAATGTTCTGTCACAAGCACAGTTTGGGTTCATCCAGGGAAAAAGCACTATTTCACTACTAGAAGAATTTACGGACGCTATCTATTCAGCTTTTGATAATAATGAATTCGTATGTGCTCGTTTTTTAGATGCAAGTAAGGCTTTCGATTCCGTTATTCACACATTACTTCTTGATAAGCTAGAAAGAATTGGCTTCAGGGGCCCATTTATAAAGTTAATGTCTAGTTATTTTAGCAATCGCTCTCAGGTGGTGCGCATAGGTGACTATTCCAGTACAAAAATAATGTTAAAATCAGGTGTTCCCCAGGGGTCTGTTTTGTCTCCACTTTTATTTATCCTATACATCAATGATTTGCCTCAATTTGTATCAAAATACCGCATATTCCAGTACGCCGACGACACTGTCCTTCTATCAACTCATGCATCATTTAATACATGCGTTTATAACCTTCAAGCAGATGCCATGTCTGTAATGGATTGGTGTACAAGTAATGGAATTGGAATTAATAGACAAAAGACAAAACTAGTTTGCTTTCATAATCCCCATAAAAAAATTGATCGTCCTGTGCCATTTTTTTGTTCACGACTCTAAGTGTATAAACTGCAAATGCATACCATTAGAGTTCGCAACTAATGTAAAATATTTAGGCATCATGTTTCATTCTCATATGACATGGAACACTCATTTTACAGGTATCAGCAAAAAGCTACGTTCAGTATCCTGTCTTCTGTATAACTCTAGATACCTGTTCCCGTTTTCTGTCCGGAAAGTCATTGTTCACGCACTTGTGTACAGCTATCTTAGATATGGAATTACCATATTTTATCACTGTTCATTTACATGGTGCGCAAAATTGAATTCTATTCTGAAATCTGTTCTTCGCAACGTTGCATACAATGAGACCCATTCCTCCTAATAATAATCTATTTTCCTTTTTGCAGTTACTCTCATTTGAAGCTTTATTTTTTCAAACTGTGGTGATAAAACATTTTCGGAACAGTGATTTTCTTCTTCCGTTGATTCCTGCCAGACCACTGAGACACCATAATACGTTCACTACCCCGCGGTGTTATACCCGTTTCGGTCGTTATACCAGAAAATGTTATGTTCCTAAGGTTTTTAATTCTTTACCCACTGAAGTGTACTCTATCTCATCAAAACGGACACTCAAACTGTACCTCAAAACTAATTATTCTTCTGTTTAGTTGTCATTCATTAGAGCCCGTCCTATAGTTTCGATTAGTTTCGTTTGGTCTAGATTGGTGTGTATCCTTGTCTATTTCACTTTGTATCTTTTCTAGCTTGCGTTTGCTCGTAGCTAACGTTTTGTTTGTGGTACTTTGCTTTTGTGTTGTAGCCTCCTTTTTCGTTGTAGTTTGCTTTTTGTTGTAAATTGCTTCAGTTTATAGCTTGCTAATCTTTTTTTTTTTTTTTTTTTTGAGTACTTGTCGCTGACTGCCGAGTACAGCCCGACAAGCCTCCATGGCTTGGGCTGACCGGTTTTTTGAATGTGTACTATTTTCATGAAATAAAGGATATTATTATTATTATTATTATTATTATTATTATTATTATTATTATTATTATTATTATTATTTCTCAAATCCAGTTTTCCAAGCAGCATGCGCCTCTGTGATCACGATCACAACATTTAGAAAAATCCGCAAGTGGCGAGAGCAGCAACCAATGGCAGAGTGCCGTGAGCAGTGACGTCAACATCACATGGCAGCGGCATGGCCGAAGCGTGGGCGGTGCAGGGAACCGGGGAACTCGCCTGCTCAAGCAGACTGTTCTAGCAGATGACATTTGTAGCAGATGACGTCTGCTGCCAGTAAAATTCGCGAGCAGCAACCAATGGCAGAACGCCTTGAGCAGTGGCGTCAAGATCACGTGGCAGGGGCATGGCCAAAGCGTGGGCGGCGCGGGGAACCGGGGTACTCACCTGCTTGAGCAGACGGTTCTAACAGACAATATTTGTAGCAGACGACATCTACTGCCCATTTGCAATGCCTCACACGGTTTTCAATGAGCTGTTCATCACTAAAGTTGTGCAGTATCCACTTGTTTGGGATGCTAAAGTGAAGGATTTTTGCAACAAAGAGGAGGGTTCTTTAGGAAGAAATTATGGACTGAAGCTGAAGGCACTCGTCATCACAAGTGACATATATTTCCATAAATATCGGCGTCGCTCGAACTGGCCATGTTCGTTGGTGCCTCAGGATTGCCACTTATTTACAACTTTCGTTTTCGAGTTCAATTCTTTGGAGACAAATTGTCCCCACATGCTGTTTTCTTGCCTCTTTTCTCCTCGGTGGTGACCACATATGGGTCCGGACTGACGCGATGAAACGGCAGTCCATATGTTTTGTTCGCAGCGCGTGTAGGTGCATTTTTTTTCCTTCTTCGGAACTCCGAGCTAGCGTGTTTGTAGTTTGGTTGGTCATGTTTATTCAGTTAAAAGGAGAAGTATGCCGAGCTCTCCAAGGGCCGCTGCCTTTCTACTCGAATGCCTAGGGGCTAAAAGAGTCACGAGCTTCTTTGAAAGCCGTCCATAGGCCTCTTGCATCCGTGTGGCTGAGATGGCACCCGAATGCCTTGTGGTATTCGAAAACAAGAACTGTTGACAGACATGCATGTGCTTCAAGCCCAGATCACAGATATACGAACCAACTCATTCATTTACTTCCAAGTGGCTAATTCCGTATGCATGTACTTAGCAAGACTTTCAAGTGGTCGCCTGTAAAATGCTTAAAGAGACAAATGTGAATCAAAAAGTTGTGTTCACTGTTGGATACACAGTGTTTTTAATTTTTGCAAAGTTTACAACCACAAAAGTGGAGCACCAACTGAATGCATTGATAAAACCCGCAGCTCAAGCATGCCAAAACATAGAAATACGGAGCAAGGAGCAGCTCTTGAAGACCACTGAAACCTTCAGCTCAACGCCCCTTTCCGCAAGGAACACTGTGCATCACAGCAATATGCATCGCGCCAAAACGAAGCATGTGAAATGAAACTACGTCTGCATGTTACGCTGCCACTGAGCCGCTGCAACCACCGCCGTGCCGTCACTTGTATGTAAAACAGGCTTGAAGTGATTGTCTAAAATTTTCAGCGAAGACGACGGCGTCCTTCATGTAAACAAGACAGGTCTGCCACTTCAATCCTGATAACACCGTGTCTATGATATGCTGGAACGTTGTAGGCACCGAACAGTATTAATGACATGACCTTGAACTTATAGAGGCCCTCTGGCGCGATGAAGGCGGTCTTCTCGTGATCTCTCTCGTCCAGCTTCTATTTGCCAGTAGCCAGTCTCGAGATCCACCGAAGAGAAGTATTTAGCATTGCAGAGCCGTGGGAGGGGGTATACGTGTCCTTCTCCGTGATCTTGTACAGTTGACGCAGAAACGCGGGGTTCCATCCTTCTTCTTCAACAAGACTATAGGAGATGCCCACGGGCTTTTCGACGGGTGGATGATGTTATCATGCAGCATTTCGTCGATTTGTTGCCTTATAGCCTCACATTCTCGCATCGGAACTAAGTAAGGGCTCTGGTGGAGTGGTCGAGCGCACTCTTCGGTTTAATATGGATGCTTTGCAACTGGTGTGTGTTGAATCCTCGATGACGTTGAAAAGCAGTCTTTGTATTGTCAGAGATTTCTGAGCTGTTGCTGCTTACTCACGGGGAGACTTGGATTTATGCAACAAAGAGGTGAGGCATGCAGACAGGACACAAGAGTAGAGAAGTGGACAACAGTTGATAGTCTGCGTTTGTGTTGTCCACCTCTCTACTCTTGTGTCCTGTCTGCACACCTCACCTCCTTTTTTTTTTTGCATAATGAATCCTTACCAAGTAGCTCAGCTTTCTGTCGTTCTTGGATTTTTGTTGAAGTGTGGTTCGCGAATTATGGCCGTCAGGGTAAACGCGGCAGAATCCGAGAGGATGAACCCATTGCTGGTTTCTTCAATTTCTTTGATGTATGCTATCATCGTGCGTTGTTGACGTGTTTAAACTTCTGGCTGAAATTGGTCAGCACCACTTCTGCTATTCCTTCATTCAGTCAAGTGATCCGTCTTGCGACGCAAATTTCACGATCGAGCAGAAGACATCGATCACCCGCGATGACACCTTCTACATCTGCGGGTGTTTCGGTGCCGATGGAAATAATGCTGGAGCGAGGTGGGATGCTCTCTTGATCTTTGAGCACACACAAGGCGTGGCGACTACGACAGCTCTCCGGCGGTATCACTTCTGACAGCGTTATCGACTTCGACTTTAGGTCGATGATTGCGCTGTGTTGGTTCAGGAAATCCATGCCGAGAATGACATCTCGTGAACACTGTTGGAGGATAACGAAGGTAGCAGGGTAGGTCCGGTCTTGAACTGTAATTTTTGCGGTGCAGATTCCAGTCGGCGTTATTTGGTATCTTCCAGTTACCCAGGTAGGAGGGCCTTCCCATGCAGTCTTAACCTTCATCAACTGGGTGGCAAGGGGTCCACTCATCACAAATAGTCGGCTCCTGTGTCCACTAGGGCGGTGACTGCATGGCCATCGAGAAGCACGTCGAAGTCGGGGGTTCTTTGTCTTGTGTTGCAGTTAGGTCTCGGCGTTGGATCCCGATTGCGCCATGTTGACGTGTGGCTGGAACGTCGTGTCGTCAGGTCTTCTTCTGTCGGCGTAATCTTTGCTTCTAGGCTTCGTCGGGATGGCAGCATCTCGTTGATATATTGCCAAGGTCGTCTTTTCAGCGTCTTCGTCAGTGGTGGAGGATCTTTGTCAGTTCGACGATCAGCAACCGCACCTCCATCGGTTGCTGCTTTTAGTTTTCCAGATATGGGCCCGCAGGATGGCTCCAGGCTGGGCCGTATATGGTCATCGTTGTGGCGACAGTTTGTCGACGGCGAACGGGACGGTCGTCGAGAACTCTACTGACTGGCAGTGAGGTAGTCGGCGATGTCATGAGCGCGCTCCCCAGCTCCCCAAGCTGTGGACACACCGCGTTGACGGTGAACACTTGCAGTCCACGGTATGGGCATTGGCGGTACACATGGCCGGCTTCCCCGCTATGGTAGCAGAGTGGGCAGTAGTCGGGGGCGCGCCAAATGTTTGTCTTCCTCGGGGCGTTTCGCTGATTGACAGGTGGCGAAGTGGTGGCATCTGGTGATGGAATTGCAGCGTCATGGGGCCCTAGTGCGGGCGCGGAGGTCAAGCGCATATAGAGCATCTTGTTAATGGCTGTTGCTTCCGAAACAAATTCAGCAACAGTCCTGGGCGGGTTGCATATGAATTCGGCGAAGAGCTCGTGCTTTACCCTGCGCATGAGGAATTCAATTTTCTTCTCCTCAGGCATATCTGGATCAGCATGGCAGAACAGACGCGTCATCTCCTTGGTGAAGATCCCATGTTCTCACTGGGTAGTTGTATTCGGGCTTCTATTATAGCTTCGGCCCTTTACTGGCGCATGACGCTTGTAAAGGTCCGCAGGAAACCGCTGCGGAACAGCTCCCATGTTGCCAGTCGACTCCTGGTTCTTAAACCATGTTCTGACAGCGTCTTCTAAGGCGAAGTATACATGCTGCAGCTAGTCATCAGAGTCCCAGTTGTTGAAAATCGAGATTCGTTCGTAGGTCTCCAGCCAGGTTTCCGAGTCTACAGACGATCTATGGAAGGTTGGTGGGTCCCGAGGTTGCTGCGGCAGAATGGGGAATGTTGGGGCAGCCATTGGGGTTGCTGACTTGGGCTTCATCCCTCTTGTCTTCTCAGGAAGAGGTCCGATTCCGGTAACAGTCCTTGCTGCCTGTGGCTAGCTCGCTGGCCCTTGGCGATGTTGGTGTTGTCCTTGGGCTTCCAGCTTGGATCGCGGCTTTGCGGGTGCATTCAGTACATAAATGTACTAGCAGCTCCACCAGATGAGACAAAGTAGTGACGGTGAGGAAAGCAGCAAAACTGGGAATGACGAAACGAGTGTTTTATTGGGTGAACTTGTGCCGTCAAAAACAGGCTACACTCAAAGAATGGCGACAGTGGCAAACACAGTCGACGATCGCCAAAAATCTGTACTGCCGGTTAAGCACGTCGGCTTTTATACACAAGTCATCGAAGGTTCCAAGGCAATCGGTGGTGTCCGCATGTCTTCCCAAAAGTTCTACACAATTTGCATCGCACATGCAATGAGATTACACAAGCTTTGGTGACAATGGAACCATCAATAACATTCGAGGAACTTCTGATACGTGTGGGCGCGTCCAGCACAGAGCGATAACATTCGTTAGACAGTGAAAAGCGCTCACCCGTAAACGATAAACAAGTCCACGGGTCAATATTAAATGTGTGAAACAACAGCATAAACCTGAAAATGCTGTAAAATTTTTTTCGTGAGGCTGTGCACTACCTCCAGGATTGGCCCATGCAAGAGGCCACGTTTCCCTCAGAATGCTTGCCTTTGCGTATAGCGTTCACCGCCAGATTTTCCCATTAAAAATTCGAGTTACATAAGCTGTAGTTGCCAGTTTACGTGAGAAGCAGTCAGGGATCTTTGAATGCTATTGTGCTCCACTCCTAAATGCAAAGCTTAAGTGTCCTCCAAACTTTCTTCACCAGTTTATTAGACTTCACCCAGCTTGCTTATCCACTGATAGACCTGCTTTGCAAGGAGACTCCCTACATATGGTCCGCTCAGTGTGAGTCTGCTTTCAAGCAGCTGAAGTTTTTGCTAATCTCTAGGCCACTTCTCCGCCATTTAGATCCAGAGGCATTCACAGAACTGCATACTGTGTCAAGTGGTATGGGCATTGGGGCTGTGCTCGTCCAATTTCATGACGGACAGCAAGGCACTGTTGTCTAAGCAAGTCGTACTCTGACGAAAGCAGAGAGCAATTATACAGTCAGAGAACTGGAATGTCTTGCTGCTGTTTTGGCCACCCACAAGTTCTGATCATATTTGTACGGCCGCCATTTCAAGATTGTTACCGACCATTATTCTCTCTGCTGGCTCGTTAGACTGAGTGACAAAGCTGGCCAGTTGGCTCGGTCGGCCTAGCAGCCTCAAGAATACGACTTGCAGTGTTATAAAGATGTGTAAAGATACGACTTCAAGATACAACTTGAAGTGTAAAGATGAGTGCCATAAAAATGTGGACTGATAATCTGGTCTCTCCTCTCAGAGTAAGGGCACTGATGATGACAATTCGATGACTACTTAACTACAATCTCACCGGGCTTTCCCGACTTTGACGCCTTCTAAGAACGAACAAAAGCGCGACCCTTCACTAAAGCAGATTATTGATGCAACCCACAGATGTGAATGTGCTACACCATTTGTGATTCATGGTGTTCTGCTGTACCACAAGAATTATTCTAACAACGGTGCTCCACTGCTCATCATCCCAGAATGCCTGCGCCTTGCGTGTACTTACAGGCACCTTGGATTCGCTTGGCTCCACCGCCTCCAACATTTCTGTTGGCCTCAATCGCGGAAGACAACCTAGCAGTATGTTGCCAGCTGTGATGGCTCCTGCAGAAAGTCTGCAACCAGTCACACCACCGACATCAACGTCTGAGAAAGTGGGTGAACTTTTACTTGGTCGCTTCCCCAAGTCTTCCACCGCCTGCTGCTGGATAATCTTATGCTTGTATTATTTAGCAGGTCGTACTGAAACAATGGCACTTGTCTCTGCCACAGCATGCAATGTTTAGTGGTTTCTTCTGCATTCGATTATCCTCCGTCATGGAGCTCCTCGTGTGGTGATAAGTGATCGTGGCCGGCAGTTCAACCCTGACATTGTGGAAGAGTTACTACACCTTTGTGGAACTTAATATTGCCATTCCACACCTTATCACCCGCAAACCAATGGTCAAACCAAGTGCACCAATCATACCCTCGTCAGCATGCTTTCAATGTCAGAGAAGCATATGCCTTCAACACAGTCAAACACAAAGTCACAGGATACGCACTTTTCCTTCTCCTCTACGCTCACCATTGTCTAAGTTTTCTCAGCACTTTTTTTTTCGTCTAACGAAGACGCTTATGTCGCACAGATATCGTGTTGTGCTGCAGAAGCACCTTGACTTGGTCACCTTCAAACCCTATCATTGTATGCTCATACTAAAGCTCACTATGACGCACATTTGCCTGTCAGATTCGCCACAGGTGACTGTGTGGCTGTGGTCACCAGTTCGGAAGAGGGGACTTTGCCAAAAGCTTCTTTCTAAGTATTTGGGTCCGTTCGTCCTTCTCAAATGTTTGAGTGAAGTTACGTAAGTCATTGGTAAAGTGACGGCTGATAACTGCCGTTCACACAGGACACATGTTATTCATGTTGCACGATTGAAACCCTACCATCAGCATGCACTCTGACTCGCTCAGCGAGCTTCTGCCCTAGAGGAAAATGTAACACCACACCGGAGGAGCACATAAGAAGCAGCAGCACAAGGTTTTGGTGATTGGCTGCTTCAGACTGTCCCATGCCGTCTCTACCTTTCTTACTATAAAAATAAATCCATTCTACACCTGTAACACTATTTTAATATAACAAAGCAAATTAGCAATATTGCAGACTTAAGGGGGGAGGTCACCTTCGGTTACCAACTTTTTTGTTTATTGAGATATCTTAATGAAAATTTCAGGGTAGAAACATAGCAAAAGCATTAGTAGAACTACAAAATTTCATGCAGTTGTGTTCACTGGTTCTCAAGTTACAGCAATATGTCAGAATTGTACATATGGTTTTCTCATTGCAGGCCTGGAGAATTTTCAAAAGGCGCTGCAACTGTGGAATTCACTATGATGATTCCCAGATGGATACCTCAGGGCAAGACAGAGCCCTTTTTTAAAACTTTTTTGCTGAAGAATTTTAGCATATCACCGAATTTAGTGTTGGTGATTAAGAATGTATCAATCAAATTTTGATTAAATATCACAAATCAGACACAATATATATATATATATATATATATATAAATGGGCTTGTCTTGCCCTCAGAAATTTATTTATTTATTCAGATACACAAAAAAAAAGAACTTCTGGAAATCTGATGAGCGGTTACAGAGATATGGCTGGAACAAGCAGCCTCACCAGCCAAAAAGTCATTTTGAGAAAAGTAGCTTTGAAAGTTTTGAGCACATATATTGGTCTAAAATGACCTTGCAGTGTAACTGGACATGTCCTTAGGCACTCTCTTCTTTTGCCGCCTTTCCACCTTCTCTTGCGATCGCTTCTTGCCCATTTTCAAGCGCAGAGAATCTTTCTCGGCTGCCCTTTGAATGGCCAGGTGCTAGCCCCACTGATGAATGTAGCTCTTGGGTGGCCCTGTGGCAGCCAGCATTATATCTTGAAACTGCCTCATGCAGTGCTGTCTCCATAGCATTCAGCGACACATGCTGCTCTTTGGGCATCAGGGACCACAGCACGGAGTGAAATGATTCTGATGCATTCTGCGTCTTTGCTCCCAGGCAGTGTTGCTGAAGAGAAGCCTGTGAGAGGTGCTCATGAACAGATAGCAGTGCTTCTGCAACATAGCCTGGAAGATTGTACCAATGCTTCGGAGGTGGCACACCATCACTTTAGCTGGCGTTATGACCACACCACGAGTCTGCACCCTCAGGGCACAAGTCGTGGTGAGGATCCTCGTCCGTGGATGTCATGTGGTGGTATGATGCTATCACTGCACGCTGCATTGCAGCCACATCGTTGCAATTGTTTCATAGGGCCCAGCCATAATGGTCGGTCAACTTGTCAATGAGGGTCTTTGTCAGCCTGCCCTTCTCTCCTAAAGTCTCGTCACTTTTCTACACAAGGTTGTGCAGTGCTGTCCCCATCCTCTTCTGAACGTGGTTCAGGCATTCCTCTTTCGAAATGGGGACCAGTCCATAAGCCTTTTTTTGCACAAGGGCAGAAAAGGTGGCACTATCTCCGTCAGACACAAGCAATGTGTAACAGAGGTTGTGCTTTGGCACCGAACGTGAGAAAAGGATGACAGCTGCCTCAACCTCCATCCTCCTAGACTTAGAGTCAGTGTTTTTCTGGCATACATGATCCTCTTGCCAGCTTGCATAGCCTGGGTCTCCAGGCTTTGGTCCTACTTGGCAATCAAGGCACTGGTTCGATAAAACAACGGCGTCCAAGACGAGGCCCGTATGATATTCAATTATTGCACCAACTCCAATATGGGACGTGTGGCCACGCTTGTGCCATGTTCCATCAATGTTTACTGTGATATCCCTGCTGAAATATGGATCCGTTTCCTTGTAGGTGGTTTTCACAGTAGAAGCAGATTCTGCATAGCACTTGTCTACGCACTGTGTCTGCGGTTCCCTGAATTTCTTCAAGTGCTTCTGAAAAATGATGCAGGCCACGATGGGACACATTCATCGCTGCTGAAAAGTCATTGAGGGCTGTTTGTCCCTTCCCTATCTGTCTTGTCGCCATAATGGCTCTTATATTCACGTCAAAGGCCATTGAGTCATCCTGACAAGCAGAACTCCACGAGCTTGCAACTAGTCCACAATGTAAACATAGAAGTTCAAGCTTTGTTGCAAGTCACAGTTGGGTGCCTCCTTGAACCTTCATCCCAGTCGCGAAGCACCGCTGGCACCGGGTCGCAGATAGCAGGTCACCAGCGCATCCATTTGCACAAGGAGAAATTTTTCACCATTACTTGTAGCGGTGGCAGCTTCAGGATCGCGCTCCATTGCTTGAAATTTTTGCTCCATCGCTGACATAGCGCCAAGTCCTCGTTACACAGCAGCGCGTTTTTTATCCGCCACCTCTTCTCACACGTCAGGAAACGTGTTTTCTTTCAAGTGCACAGTGGACTATGCGATCGCACTGTCCGACGCAGATGAAAGAGAAGATGTGGAAGCCACTCTCGATGAGCACGAGACACCAGGCGCACTCGTCACGACAAATTCTTGCGTCGGTGGAGCAGGAGTCATGTTGATAGAAACGTTGACGCAACCATGCTCCTGCATAGATGAAGCAGAAGCTGCCCACAGGAACCATCGGTGCGATCATCGTCGGCGAGCGGGCGAGCGGCGAGCTTTGAACCGAACGCGTGTAGCGTCTTGAGTTTCTTTGGGCGCATCGTGGCCGACCATGCAACAATCGGCAGGCTAAACGCAACAACAGTTTTGTAAAGACGGTTGAAAATCGTCTCGTAAAGCCGGCAGAAACTTTGAGAATATGTGAACGGCTGCAAAGATAGACGATGGCAAGCGGAACACACAAAGGGTGCCGGCGATGAAGGAGCCGAAGCAGACGACGGCCAGACGCATTATGCAGGAGACCACTACGTCTTCGCACACAGCAGCCAATGGGAGTCGTGAGCTCCCCCGCGTCCATGAGGAGCGCGCGCTTCACCCAATCTCAGCTTCGCATCTCAGCTACGGGGAAACTCAAAAAGCTCTTGCAAGCCCTCCAATCATGAGCAATTTATGCCTCTCACGCGCCGCCACAGGTGGCAGAGAAAAAGCACAAGAATGCACGAACAAAACAGCAGCAAAATGGCAGCGCTCGGGGGAGCGGTGGAGAAATGGTGTTCGCGCCAAGTAGGGGTATTTTGAGCACTCGCTCGCCGCTCGAGGGCTGCGGTGGCTCATTATCAACTTTTTTTTTAAACGTCTTTATTTCTGTGTTTAGTAGGCAAAGCCTTGCGGCAGAAAAGGGGTGCTCTATGGGGGAGGGGGAGCGGTACTCTCTTCTTCCTCGCGGTGGAGTGGTCCCGAGGTCAGCTCTGCAAAGATCAATTAGACGTTGATATTTACAGAAATGGTAGTTTATACGACATATTGCCCGCATATGTGGTTTTCCAAAAATCAACCTTTAAGCGATTTTTCGGTTTTCAAAGGCCGCATCCCCCCTTAAATAGACTAGAAGCTCGTTGATATGCTCCTGTCACGTAGAGTTTCCCTGCGCCAACGTTTACAATCGAGAACACAAAAGAAGACCCAACAGTGTTGCGCTCAATTTTTTCCTGCTCATACGTTCCCGGAAAACCTGATGTCCACCTTTCATTTAACCGACTTGATGTATTAGACATGTTCAATCAATAGTTTTCGACAGTTTGACAGGAGTGGAGCATACATTTTCAAATTGCACTAGAATGGTGGCGCACGAGCTGTGGCTGTGCGAATGTGGTATGTGCAAGTCCCGAGTGATGCCGTGCCATTCCCCACATGCCACCCGAAGCCGGAGGCTTGAGATGTCCTCGCAATTCATGCAATACTATAGAAACCCAGTCATTGATCGTCGTGCCACTCCCGGTCCATTAAAAATGTGGCACAGCATCCATGGCAGTTAGTAGAACGTATTTAACATAGCGATGAAGTTCATGTCAATTTCAAAAAATCTATAGCTTTCAAACGTCTGTTCTCGCATGCTGGTTGTGTGGCCATTCAAACAACATGTCGGTTTAACCTAAAATTCCCAGACAACTAACATTTCTTCGCTCTGTAGAAAAGAATATGTGGATTAAAATCTTAAACCAGTCTTATTTCTTTTTCCCCTGTGCATACTGCAATTTTTTGCTTACTTTAGTTGGACTTCACCTTTCACTTTTGCCATTTTTCTTATATCTTGTTTAACTGTACTGTACAAGGATTCACTAGTGCCATGTACCTTGTTTATTTCTGCTCTAAGTGCCATTTTATAACATATACTGTTTATCTTCTCAAAGGCAACTAGTGCTAACTCTATTTAGTTTTTAAGAAATTCAAGATTATTCTTTATCAAACTTTATACAGTTGTATTTCTAACTTGGTTCCACCTCTCAAACAGTGAAATAAGGTGCTACAAAGTAGATAATTGTTTCAACCCTTTTAAAGTAACCGAAAAAAAGTTTGACCAATCAATTAACCAATGAAAAACCATGCATTGAAAGTGGTTAATTGATTAAAGACATGGATGATGAATTGTTCATTCCATAAAAAAATTAATCGACCATCCATACCAGCAGCTCGATTTCATTTCGGTTTCCTGCCACCCCTTTAAAGCACCACGCAATAGAGAAACAACAAAACGCAGCTCGGGCCGCCGGAGCACCACCAGCTCGACGCGCATTGGCGTCTCAGGCCGCAACGATCCGTGCGACGCTTCGCATTACGTAGATGTCAACAGTATGTAGTTGAGTCTGTCAAATTTTTTAGTTACTTTCGGATCGTACGCTTTTCCTGTTAATATACTTTTTTGCATTTTCTTCCCCAATACGAATGAACAAGGTTCCACTGTATATCAACGCTTAACTGCATATATATATTTTTTTTTCTTTTTCTGAGAGCCCGAAAGTCTTCCCTTGCATTATATTTGTGGTTGCATTATTTATGAGTAAATACAGAACTATATGGGTGAAAACTGCACCAGCAACTTAAGCAAATGCTGACATGACATTTTGTGCTTTCTTTTTACTAAATGATAACCCAAGCCTAAACCCTAGAAGAATAAGCCTTGTTAGAATGAGAGTGTTTGAAATATTTAATGTAATATTTCTTTCAATAAAGCGGCTTCTTTATTGGTACCCAGAATGTGTATGCATCATGACATCAAAAGTTCTGTCCCTGTGATTCCTGCAGGCAGCATGTGTGAATGGAGCCAGAAAAAATGTATGCATATGACAATGCCATACGACCAACATCATTATACTTAGCCTTAGTGCTACCCAATGTCAGCAAATGTTGCTCGGTGTTGAGGTCATGATAATGTTGACTCCAAGTTCAGCCTATACAGGTGAAATTTAGTATTAAATGATATGTTTACCAAGTTTCACATTTGTCAAGTGTTACTACATGCATGAGAAGCTCTTAGGTCAAAACTCCAAAAACACGTGCCAGTTGTCCATTAAATTTGGAACAAAGAAAACACCCACCCGTGTTCCACATGCTACAGAAGGGTACAAATGATGCTCATTACAGTAGAAGCTCATTAATTCAAATTTCAGGGGACCAAAAAAATTTACAGATTATCTCAGGCATAACAAAAACAATAAACTAATGCTTACATTGACACATGTACTTATTTATCCTTTTCTCAGGGACTGCCATTTCACCCACTAACAAATTGAAGTTATCACTCAGTGCAAGACGCACCAGCATGATTGGAACTTACTGGAAGGTAATCGATGGTTCTATACATTGTCTGTAGTCACTGAGCCTTGCGTAATCTGATTGAACCCGTGACGCGAATTGTGTAGTACTTTCTGGATAACACGCTGGTACCAGCAATTACGCTGGAAACTTCGATAGCTTGTGTATAAAAGTCTATGTGCTTGATCGGCAGATCAGATTTTCGATGATTGCCAGCTGTGTTCGCTGCTATTGTTCTTTAAGTGTAGCCTGTTTTAGAGGGCACAGATTCACCCAATAAGACGCTAGTTTTGCCGTTCACAGTTTTGCTGCTTTCTTCACCGTCACTACAACATGACATCTGGTGGAGGTGCAGGCTACGTTCATGCACCGAACGCACCGAAAAAGCCGTGATCCAAGCCTGAACCCAGAAGTCAGCACCGTTGACCTGGGCCATCAAACAAGCCGCAGACTACAAAGCAGAGCAGAGGGATCAACACCAGGTCAGCAGCAACGATGACAACAGCATTGCCAACAATGGTAGTGCTTCAGCAACTCAGCAAGCTGCCTACCTTTCGTGGAGCTTCATCGGAAGACCCGGAGACCTGGCTCGAGACATTTGAGAGAGTGTCAGTCTACAACAAGTGGAGCCCTGAAGACAAGTTAGGTCACGTCTATTTCTCATTGGAAGACTCCGCCAGGAGTGGGTTTGAAAATCAAGAGTCCTCGTAAATGACATGGCACCTGTTCTGCAGCGAGTTGGTTATGTCGAATTCCTTGAGTCTCAGACTCCAGGAATTCCACATCACCGTGGTGTATAAGTCCAGGAGGAAGCATTCTGACACCGACTGTCATTTGTGTGCCCCTATTGACCTGCCATTGCAAGGCAAACTGGACGATGACACCTTTCTAGGAACAATAACCACAGACAACTTCGCTGAGCAGCAGCAAGCAGACCCAAAGTTACAAAGCCTTGTGGAGTACTTACTAGGCAAGACCAACGCAGTCCCTAGGGTATTTTGGCATGGACTCTCTTTTTTTCTTTAGACAACAACATCCTCGTAAAAAAGAACTTCTCCCCAGAGCATGCAAATAACCTTCTCATCGTGCCCGCAGCACTCCGGCCAGAAGTCCTGCATGCCCTGCACGACGATCAGACAGCTGGCCACCTCGAGATTTCCCGCACCCTAGCAAGAATACAAGAGAAGTACTATTGGCTGCACATGACCGCCGATGTCGCTTGTTACATCAAAACATGCCGTGACTGTCAACGACGCAAGACACCGCCAACAAGAAAAGTGGGATTACTACAGCCGATCGAGCCTCCTTGCCAACCATTTCACTGACAAAGAGAACCCCGATGTCGTGCGATGCCTATCTCCAGAGCGCCGAAGAAGCCCGACAGCTAGCCTGCCTGCGCAACAAGAATCAGCAGAAGACAAGTACAACAGTACAAGCCAACAGTACAAGCTTCAACGACGCTATGTGGAATACCAGCCCGGTGACTGTGTTTGGGTCTGGATTCCGATACACTAACACGACCACGATACATGACCCCCCATGTACTTATTTATCCCTTTCTCAGGGACTGCATTTCACCCACGAACAACTTGAAGTTATCACTCAGTGCAAGACACACCAGCATGATTGGAACTTATTGGAATGTTATCGATGGTTCTATCCATTGTCTGCTGTCACCGAACCTCATGTAATCTGATTGCATACGCGACACTAATTGTGTAGTACTTTCTGGAGGATATGCGGGCACCAGCAATTACTTTGGAAACTTCGATGACTCATGTATAAAAGTCAACGTTCGTGATTGGCAGATCAGATTTTCGATGATCGCCGGCTGTGTTTGCTGCTATCGTTGTTCTTCGACTGTAGCCTGTTTTAGAGGGCACAGACTAACCCAAGAAAATGCTAGTTTCGCCATTCACAATCTTGCTGCTTTCTTCACCGTCACTACTATGCGTGACAATATGTGCGAGAAACTTTTGATAGAGTTCCTACAACTCTATCATGAAGTGCATGTACCTCTTGCCATCACTGCACCGCCGCTAAGAGAACCCGCCACAGCGTGCGCGGCTGTGGCGAATGCAGTCCTTGGATCCCGTGGGCCCCAAGACCGGTTCCTCACGTGGTAGCTGGCGCACAGTCAGAGAGAGAGGGAAAGAGAAATAGTGTGCGTGTGTCGGGTGCACCGCAGCAAGCAGGCAGAGTTTATTGAACCGGCAAGGCGAGCGGCATGTGTATCAGAGGCCAGGAAATGTTGGGCCGGCAGCCCGAGTTCTCGTAGTCAGGGCCGCCGAGGACATGGACGAACCTAGCAGCCTGGCACCTCTTCAGCTCGGACGTCCAACTCGACACTACGCAGATAAGCCTATGTGTCCAGCAGCTCTCACCCATTCTGTTGGGACCTTTATTTTTTCTAATCTGTATTAATCACGTGTTTATGTGGACCCTCGCATAGCTGTTGCATTGCATTTTATTACAGTGGTGTGTCGCGTGTATAGCTGTGTTTATTTTTCACTTGTCGCTATTGTTTTAGCATAATTAATTGGTACAGTGGCTATTATTATTTGGTACAGCGGCCCATGAGGCCGGCCTGTATGTGTCCTGGGAGTTTTAAGCAGTGGGGGTCAAGCCCTCGCTGGCCGGCTAGGCTTACGTCGTTTGTGCATACTGTGTGAACTGTGTCTTCGTATTCGCTGGTATGATATTGGGTTACTGTATTTACCCGCATATTGATAGCACTTTTTGACACAAAAATTGACGCAAATTCAGGGGTGCGATCATTACACTGGCTAAATTTCCCGCGAAAAGAAAACAATTTTTTTTTTCATCCCGCATTTGCTGCGGGATGACAACAGGTCAACAAGCAGGTGGCTCCCGCTTAACAGTGCGGGACACCAAACAAAAATGGCGGCTGGCGGAGCAAGCCAAATGCGATTTTTTTTCTTCTCGTGAGTACATTATGCGCATTGAAACAGTTCTTCTGTATCAGTAATGAATAATATCGGAAATATCGGAAAGTTTGCGACAATAACATAACCATGTCCACTTTGAGGGGACAGAAACAGAGGTGGGTGTGCTTAGCTGCGGAAACTGCGGCATTTTTCTTCACTACTATCCTAATACGGCACGTTTCCGCTAAGGGTGGGCGAATACTTTAGCTGTGTTACAGGTGTCGGCGTATATAGGGTACACTGCAAACGTATCAGTGTATATGTCGCCACGATCGCCGCTCGCGATTTGTTGCGTGCCCACAAGTGCAGACGAGAAGAATCAAAAGGCGGCTTTGTTGTTGTTGTTCTTGACCAAAACCATCATGAAGCCTACAAATGATAAAGCCCAGGTAAGTTTGGTTGTAGTTTATTTTTCACGGAAATGCATAAAGTGATTAAAGGAATGAAATGGAGCGTCTGCTTAAGAATGTTTGGTGCTTGCAGACCGCTTGGAATGTCTTCAAGAGTCGTTCCCGTGGCATTCGACAGATGGTAAGCGCGATCATCATTAGCAAGACTTGGCACATGACATGTTGCTGTGACAAGTTCAGGGTGTGATCATTACACAGGAAAGGGGGAAAAAAAATCGAATTTCGACAACAAAATTCAGGGGTGTGATCATTATGTGAGTAAATACGGCAATTAAACAGTTCTTTCCTCCTTGGCCACCTCTCGCCTCGGGTCCACGGTCGATCAGGCATGGGCATTATCGGCATTCAGCCAGTCAAACCACCCATAAACATACGGGGTGCGGTATTGTTGTCTCTCCATCCCATCCGGAATGGAGAGTGCAGTCATTTAACCACCAATTCTTGACAAATGGCATCTGCACGACAGGACTTGCCGACCACGATCTTCCATGACCACAATGCATAGCGGGCGGAGCAGACATGTACCGCTAAAAAGCGTAAAAAGCCGGAGACATGGCCGAGGAAGTGGAGCGATTTCTTGCTGTCGGGAAGCAGCTTGGCCACGAAGGGGCAGTGCTTCAGGAGTTTCTGCGCAAGAACGAGCGACGCATCACAAGCGCCACCGATCCTTGACAAACTCCAAAAATGTGTGCCAGTTCAAAATTAAATCTAGAACAGAGAACACCCACCTGTGTTCCACATTCCACAGAAGGGTGCAAATTATGCTCATTAAAGTAAAAGCTTGTTGATTCATATTTCACGGTACCAAAAAAATGTCCAAATTACCTAGGGCATAAGAAAAACAATAAACTAATGCTAACTAAATCAGCACACATTTAATTATGGAATGAACAACAAATCCTGTTTCTATTTAGCCCAACAGCAGTGTGGGTGCTGCAATTCTCCTCTCGTGACAAAGTAGTGCTCACAGCAGTGAGGGCTTCCTTCGCAGAGCAGCTGCAGTGCAAGGACTGAGTCTCCATCCAAGGCATGCTTTTCAATTCCGTGTGCACCTCCTAGTTTTTTTCGCTAGTGAGCTGGTCGGCCAGCAACAGGGTGTCTGTCAGTTGAGATGTTAAGCCGACGGATTCTATGTCAGCGTGCAGGCTATGGTAGAGTCGCTTTTCATCCTCTATAGCTTCCGCCACATGTGACATTGCGCACACATTGCACAGTGTCAAAACAATACTGCTTGTCGCAACTGCTCTGGACAAGACGTGGTCGGTGTCAATCAGATGATGGATGGTGCCCACGCATTTCTGAAGGCACACGGCCAACCTGTGCACCAAGTCTAAACGAAACTACAGTCGAGCCCGCTTGTAACGAACCTGAGCGTTATGTGGCGTCTGTTCGCTATACCTCGAAGTTTGCAGTAAGTAGACGACAGCTTAAAGAAGAAAGAAAAAAGGCTAGTCAAAGCACAAAATTTATTTCTTTGCAAGAAACATTGTGATGCTCGTCTGTTTCTGCAGTGCAGATCCGATGAGGGCAGTCTCCAGCTTATTTAAAGCAGACACATGCTCTTCGCCAAGGCCCTTGGCATAGACAAGTTTCCTGAGACTCTCTATGTAGCCTATTGCTACAGGCACGCTTATAGGTGCTGGCTCCAAAGTTTCATTGTGATCCGACTCCTCCACGTTGCTCACTGCCCGCATTTTGCAAGCAATGCCCTGGTTGGCGCACAATTCCACAATATCAGTGTCTTCATCAGCAGAAATAAAGACATCCCAACAAGCGTCGTAGCCCCCCCCCCCCCCATATCGGAGTCAACGACATGCTTCCACAAATCGCCACTGGACCAATCGTCTACAGAAGCATCAGGCTCGGCACTGGGCACTGTGTCGATGAAGCTGGCCTTGCGGAAACAGTTCTGCATGTAAGCAGCCGTCACCTCCGCCCAGACCGCCTTCGCCATCTCAACGGCTGAATACAGTGAAACTCGAAGTGGCAAGCTGGCGGTCGGGCGGTCAACGGCGATGAGCAAGTGCTCCGCAATGCGGTGCCTGTATGATGCCTTAAATGTGCGTATTATGCCCAAATCAAGCGGCTGCACTTTGGAAGTGGTATTGGGCTGCAGGAAAAGTAGAGTAGCTGCTGCCAGAGAAGTTCGCACATTGTGCGCTGAGCAGTTGTCAAGCACAAGCAGCACGCGCCTTCCTTGCCTCTGCATGTCGTGGTCAAACTCGCCCAGCCACTCTGCAAATGAATTGCGCGTCATCCACACCTTAGTATTGTGCCTGTAGTGCACGGGTACACAGCTCTGAAAGCAACGCAGCTTCTTTGATTTTCCGATTACAAAAAGCACGCATCGGTCACTGCCATCCATATTAGTGCACAGACGTACTGTAATGCGCACTTTACTGTGCTTGCCGCCAGCACGAGTCACCTTTTATGGCTTACGTCTTGTCCGGCAGCATCTGATAAAATAACGCAAGTTAGACATTGTCCTGCTCCGTGTAGCTTGCAGTAATGGCTCGGTTTCTTACAAGCCAAGTGGCAATTTCTTGGTCACTTACTGAAGCCGCCTCGCCGTCAATTGATTTAAAAACAATCCCATACTGCACTTTGAATCGATGTAGCCAGCCATGGCCTGGGCAGAAGTCAGGATTATCTAGCAGGAACGCAAAGTTTTTGGCTTTGGCCAGCCTCATTGGTCCGCTTAATGGGAATGTTGCGAGCCTGTGCGTTGACGAACCACTTAAGCAGTGCTTCCTATACGTCCGCATAGGTGGCCTTCTGTAGCCGCTTTTTGTTCATTGAGTCGGCGGCAGAGTTGGCAATCTTTTCCTTGTTCTTTATAATTGTTGAGATGGTTGATTTAGACACCATTGTACTTCTTCAACTCTCACTTTTTAGCACATTGAGATACTTCCATCAAAATTGCTCGCTTTGTTTCGTGACTGCTGCAGGCACAGCATTCCCATCTGCCATCCTGAAATACAACTCGGGCCCGACAAGAACGAAGCGCGGAAGCGGGGAAGCATGGAGAGGCCTGCTTCGCCGGTAACGGCCAGAAAACAAAACTTCTGAACTTTAGCTGCCGCCATAGTGTGCGCGCCGTGACAGCGAGGGTGTTGCAAGAAAGAGGGAAGAGATGCGAGTGGAGTTGCGAGGATGGGCGGGAGGGCGATCTTGGAAGCCACACGCCAACACTCGTTGGCAGCGCTGTAACGGTAAGCTGGCCCACGCCGTTGTCCAACCTATCCATGCTGAGGACGTTGTTGAAAGGAGATACTTGTTCTTATCGAGAACAAGGAATATGGTATTTATTTACAGTATTTACATGAGAACGTTACAGTTCATCAGTCTAACATGACAGAAAGAGGAATGCACACTGAGGAGCCGCCAATGGCTCCTTAAATACACTCTGTCCTCCCTAGATCCCTAGGTGAGGGAAAACGACCGTTCGACCAAACGGAGCGTTCAAAGTCATTGTCGTCGACCCACTTTTGAGGGGGAGGGTTTACACACTCACTTCCATACAGGTTTCACTGAACACACCGAGGTGAGTGGGTTTCTTGCAGACCCGAGCGGGCGCATCTGGATCCAAGAATTGACCCCGTAGTCACTGGCACCTGTGTCTGTCCACTGACCGAAGACTTCTGGCGCCTGTGAGACCGCAGCTGCAAAATATCTCTTTCCAGGAATTCCCCCGCTCCAAACAACCCGTGGTGGCCAAGGCAAATCCACTAACAATACTTGGTCCGCCGACCGCGTTTAGACAGCTGCGCCGAGGGGAAGTTGATGCGGCACATCATCGTCCCTATAAAACAAGTCACCGCAGCAGCTGGGGAAGGGTTCCAACGTCGCTTCTGGGAGGCTCGCCACCCTCGCAGCTGTGGCTGGCTGGGAAGATTTTGTAGGTCAGTACCCTTGCAGGCCATTCGTAACAGCGCGTGATGGCAAGGAGAGGGTAGAGGAGCACGAAATGGATAGTTCGCCTCCGAGGAGGCTTGGGAAAACAGACCACATATGCACGCAAAGAGGTCGGAGGTTTTCGTTATTTTGCATCATGGCGATGTGTTTACGCCGTCCGTTCACTGTAACTGATCGGCAGGGCTCAAAGACTTCGTTATATGTGTGGTTTTATGCCATTGAAAAATTGTATATTTTGACGGTCACATGGCTCTTGTTCATTTGAAGCAAAAGTTTGTCTTAAGTGAGGCCGTTATATGTGGGCTTAACTGAACTGTTTACCGCAACGGCTGTGAATGAAACAGCTGTCAAAATCGATGCGATCATGGATGGCCACCCCACGTCTTAAAGGGAAGCTGAAAGGTTTTCCAGAAAAAATGAGTGAAGAGCAGTACGCCATGGTTTTCAACCCTCTGAATTCGAATATCGCATCGAAATTGAGTGAAAGAAAGCGCAAACATATTTTATTTCGACGAAAAGTGCAGGAGCAGACACGCCCAGCTCGCGCGCCTCGTTTCCGCCTGTGATTGGTCGGGCGCCTCGTGAAGTCAAGAATGGTGTTCGTCCGGACCGACTGCTGCCGCTACACACGAAGCACGGTGAAAAGTAGTTTGGTGGTGTTTTGCTGAGACGGTCATGGAAATTTTCGAGAGCTTGCGTTTCTCTGAGGAGTTCGGCGTTAAGTCCAAACTCTACGAGAGCGATTTTGCGCGCGACGGTGACGGGCAACAGCTTCGAGCGACAAAACGGGCCGTCGCTTGAACGAATCGCTCGGTGTTGTCGCTCGATCGCTCGTTTCTAGAAATCTAGAACTCGTCGCTCGTCGCCCGGAAATGCTATGAGCGACTAGCCAATTGTGCGAAGCCAAAACTGGATGTACATAACTCAAATACTGCTGTTTGTCGCACGGAACGAGCAAACTATTGAATTTTACACGTGCAAGAATAAGAACCTAGTGGAAGACCTTCAGAAATATTTTATGCTCCTTCTTCAGTAAAATATATCAACTTAAATTGATAAAGCATGCGTCACGCTAGTTTTGGTGGCGGGTATATTGCTGCCCTCATACCGGGAAGTCGTCTCTCAAAGCCGTCGCTCGCGTGGAGTTCGGCTTGTAGACGAAGAGTGAACGCGACAGCCATCGCCTTGCTTGTGGCGCTGTCGCTGTCGCATGCAAGATCACTTGTAAGGGGTGTATACCTGTACATACTACACGTACGTACATACTGGTACATACTACATGTACGAGCCGATTGCGAAGAGCCGGCCTCTCCAAGAAGCAAGAAATGCTGGTGCAAGCACTGCTTTCCACGCGAACGAAGGTGAAGTGTTAGCATCTTCTTGTGTTGGAAATGTTCTTTGGCGATTATGTTTTTTGCTAAGCTGCATTCAGCGTTCCAGTGAGTACGTTTCCGGGCAAACAACTGTAGTGTTATGTTCCTGCATACCTCCTCGTAGAACGTAAGCGGTGATTCGATCTTCAGCATTTGTGCGCTGCCCCAAAGCTGTCGGCAATCTACACAGACGGTTTAAACGCGGGAAAAGTTTACCGGCTGTTGCAGCACGTGCAGTATAGAACCTTCATCAGCGCGCCATCCGCACGTTACTCGTAACCGGCGAATTCCGTCGGCTACGTGAGATGGCCGGTTTCTTATGTGTGCGAGAGAAGGGGGAGTGCAGCGTATTGGCGTGAGCAGGCTTTCCAACACATGCAAACTTTACGCTTGCACTGCGTTATGGTAGCTGCATGCAGGCTGTTTCACAACACACGTGCGAATAGAAAATTCGCGGCGCTTGGCGATGAAACCTGCATCAAGGGTGGGCGATAAACATGCACCTTCCGTTCAGCGTGCTAAATATATTTTTTTTAGGAGAACCCAAAGCACCCATTATTGATAAACTCCGGTAGTAATCGTCACGGAAGTGGTTAGAGCACAACACTTGTTCTTGAGCGCTTGAAGTTGTTTCGCTTCACAGCAGCCTCCCACTTAGCTGAAAGCTTCTTGTCTTGCAGGAACTAATGGAACATCGGAACATCGTCGTGGCCGCTGGTGTTTGTGCAAGTGTAGGCTGCACAGAATGCCGGCATGATCGGCCTACAAGTTCAACTGATGCTGTGCGCGTCAACTACCACTCCTATATACACACAAATAAAGGAATATAGGATTGAGCGAAGCAGATTAGGACAGCATGCACACAGAAATAAGCCCGGTCAGGCACGGTCGTGGAGACTGCGAAGGAGCGGAACACCAGTGTTGACGTCACTAAGCCGCGGTTTCCGGTCTCCGCTCACATCGTCAGCGTCAGCAGCAGCGCACGGCGCTCGACGGGGGGCGGAGCTACAGTGCAATTTTAACCGACGATTGCGTCGCTCCTAAGTGAAAAATCCCCCCCAAAATTTTACCTTCATGGTTTAAAAGGTTCCCGCATCCGTATATGAGCGTTTTATTGAATTCGACAGGCTCTTCAGCTTCCCTTTAAGGCATCAGGCCAAAACACACACACAGCAAGTCTAAACGCAACGACTGCTTGCCACAACTGCTGTGCTCGAAACAGCAGTTGCTATGACGTGACATGATGGATGGCGACGATGCATTTCTGAAGGCACACAGCCAACATGCACCGAGTCAGAACAAAATGACTGCTTGCCACAATTGCTGCAGACAAAACCGTGGTCTGCCCACACATTTCTGAAGGCACACGACCAACCTGCACACCAAGTTTAAACAGCACTATCGTTTGCCGTAACAGCTGTGGATGAAACCACGGTCGCTATCAACACAGTCATGATGGTTGGCGACTAGCGACTGCACAGTTCTGAAGCCACGGAAATAATGTGATGTCGTGTGCAGCAATAAATGCAAGAATAGAGGCTGCCAAGGCACAAACTGGCACAACGTGTTGCGGCGTTCCTGTCAATCCTGCACAGTTTCCACTGATGACTATGGACTGCAACTCATTTTGGAGAAATTTTTGGAGCAAGCAAAATTATGTTTCGGAGCAGTTCAAAGCAGGTAAAATTGCATTTCGGAGCAGCTTGGAGCAGACAAAATTTCATTCTGAAGCAGTTTGGAGCAGGCCAGTCTGAATTTTGGTGGAATAATGGCATATGGCTGCACACTTCCAAACCACAACAAAACACAATAAACCATCACGAAGCGGGTAGTAGAAGTGCACTTTGTAGCAGTAGCGTACCAATACTTGGAAGAGTGGGTCGAGCGGTGACACGGTGCATGCTTTCCTGTACAGTTGAAAACATCGGCGGCACTATGATCAAACTATATAATTCCTGCACCGACGCTCATGATGATAGCAGAAAATGTTCTCAAATTACATGGTCCAAACGACGCGGTAACATAATTTCTGGTCTCCATATGTCACCGCAGAGCCAGAGAGCCACAATAAACACTGGGCTGGTATAATCTAAAATTATTTCAATGTGTTATTATTGCAATAGCAATTATATGGACACTTCAGATGCATTTCTGCCGTCGGTGTCGACGTGTGCAGTAGGCTGTATTGAAAGCATGGGAGGATGAGCAGACAATGGCGGTTAAATCTCATGCGCACAACGGACGAAAGTGGTGAGGAAGCATGCAGTCTTCCTTCGCGTGCAAGGCACTAGGGGGAGGCGGCATTTTACTCCAGCAGCTGCTGGGTATGGTGCGAATGTGCGGGTCCTATCTTGAAAGCGATCTGCAATGGCAACAGAGTGCGAGTGCCGATAGCTTCATGTGTGCTATGTTTTTCTGGAGATATGGTTAAGCGCCCCTTATTGCAAATAATCTGGCGCGTCACGTTGGCATCCAGCGTTGGAGGTCATTTTGGTGAAAAGGTTTTACGACCACCCATACCCAGGCCCTCCTTGTGGTGCAAGGAAATTACTGAACTAATTGAATTTCTTAAGCTAAAATAGGTAGAAAGATTGTAAAGTACCACTTACACACAACCTACAGACATGATAGCATAGGACTGTAATTTGATGATGATGATGTGTGGTGTTTTATGGCGCAAGGGCCAGGTTTGGCCAAAGAGTGCCATGACAAGTGGTGATGTTGACGATGTATTATGGAGATGTGACTTGGCTGTAAACTGGCCTAAAAATTGTCGCTGTAAAATGCGTAAAATCTACGTGCTATAAAATTATGGCGATGACTAATGACGAATACTATGAACATTAAAATCCATCGTAGAAGAATGATGCAAAATAGAAAAATATAGGATGGTAAAATTACTTGGAGCACTGCTGCCTCGCCAGAGCCCTTGAAACACAAGGGCCTAGAGGCATGTGCTATACGAAAAAGCTATCACAGCGGCATCCTCTGAAGAGAGGACCCGCTACAAACATGTGGGGCTAACAACATGCAAGACAACATCTTTCAGAAAACTTAGGACTGCGTTGGTGTCAAATAAAGGTTCTGGGCTGAGTAACATAACAGAATGAAGGGGGATGTGCTGCCGGTATGCTAAGGGAAAATGTTTCTTTCTTTCATATTCGGCTTCCCGACACTCCAGGAGGACGTGGAGGACGGTCAGCCTCTCCCTGCATCTACCGCAGGTTGGAGGATCATTTTCAGTGAGTAAATAGTTATGCGTGCCAAATGTGCGTCCTATTCTGAGGCGACAGAATAGGACATCTGTTCACCGTGATTTTGTTACGGAGGGCCAAGAACCTAACTGTGGCTTTATCACATGCAGTTTGTTATTTATTTCTGTGTCCCATATACGTTGCCAGTGGTTTCGCAGTTTCCTTCTTAAGAAAGGCTTCAGGTCTGTGACAGGGACCAAAGCAGTAGGATGAACTGCATGCAATAAAATTGATGTGGCCATCTGGTCCACTAGAACGTTACCCTGGATGCCCCTATGGCCAGGCACCCAGCATATAATCACATGCTGGTTAGATACATATGCTTTACATAAGATGGAATAGAGTTCAATTATAACAGGATTTTTGTGCTTACAGAACAATATCAAAGCCTTCACAACACTTAGGGAGTCCGTATATATAACTGATTTTTTGAGTTTTGATTTCCTTATATGCTTCACGGTCGACAATATTGCGTAGGCCTCAGCCATAAAGATACTAGTTTCCGGATGCAGTACGTTGGATTCCGAGAAGGATGGACCGACGGCTGCATAGGACACCCCGTCGTGTGACTTCGATGCATCTGTGTAGAACTCCGTGCAGGAGTGTTTGTGCTGGAGTTTCCGGAAATGCATTTGGATTTCAATGTCTGAAGCGTGTTTTGTAACTTGCATGAAAGATATATCGCATTGTATCAGCTGGCACTCCCAAGGAGGTAGCAGCTTGGCCGGATGCGTTAGGCGAAGCTCGAGGAGTGGGACATGCATTTCATGACTAAGCTCCCCCACACACAGCGAAAAAGGCTGTCTTACGGAGGGACGATTACGAAAGAGTGTAGCATATGTATTCTCGTTAACGGTATTAAAACATGGATGTTGAGGATTAGAGTGGACTTTCAAAAAATATGTTTGGCTGATGTATGTTCTCTGCAGATGAAGTGACCACTAATTTGATTCTACATATAAACTTTGTATGGGACTCGTTCTGAAAGCGGCAGTGGCCAGTCGGATTCCTAGATGGTGGACGCTCGGGGCTGCAGAATGATAGATCACGGCACCATAGTCTAGTCGTGATCGAATGAGGCTCTTATAGATATTCATTAGACACTTCCTGTCACTACCCCACGTAGTCTAGAAGAGAAGTTTCATTAGGTTCATTGTTTTCAGACATTTTTCTTTAAGGTGTTTAATGTGGGGGACGAAAGTGAGTCTATAGTCAAGTATGACACCTAGAAATTTGTGTTGTTTGTTTACAGGTATCTGTTGTCCACATAGTTCTAAGGAAGGGTCTGGGATCAGGCCTCTCTTTCTTGTAAAGAGAACGCAAGAGCTTTTGTTAGGATTGATCGTAAATCCATTCTTGTCTGCCCACATCGACACTTTGTTCAGGCCATGCTGTACCTGTCTCTCGCACACTGCGAGGTTACAGGATTTGAAAGCTATTTGTATGTCGTCCACGTAGACAGAATAAAAGATTGCCGGTGGTAATGAAGCGCGAAGCGTGTTCATCTTCACGATGAAGAGTGTGCAGCTGAGCACGCCTCCTTGCGGTACACCCGTTTCTTGCGTAAAAGGACGAGAAAGTACGTTACCGACTTTTACGCGAAAGGTACGACTGGACAGATAGCTTTCTATTATGTTAAGCATATTACCGTGGATGCCCATTTCTGACAGGTCTCTTAAGATTTCGTAACGCCACGTTGTGTCATACGCCTTTTCCATATCGAGAAGTATCGATAGGAAGAGCTGTTTATGTATAAATGCATCCCGGATATTTCCTTCAACACGTACGAGATGATCGGTTGTGGAGCGCCCTTCTCGGAAGCCGCACTGATAAGAATCAAGCATTTTGCTCTGTTTGAGGAAATGAATGAGTCGCCGATTTATCATTTTTTCGAACACCTTACAAATGCAACTTGTGAGGGCTATTGGGCGGTAACTTGCCACTGAGGAAGGGTCCTTGCCTTGTTTCAAAACAAGGACCACAATGGCTTCCTTCCATGCGGTTGGAAGGTACCCTGCATCCCAGATGGTGTTGAAAAGTGTGAGTAGTGTAACTTGCGTATCATTGTGTAAGTTTTTAAGCATTTCATACATGATTCGATCAGATCCTGGTGCGGAGCTCTTGCATGCGCTCAAGGCAGCTCTCAATTCGGCAATACTAAAAGGACGGTTGTAAGGCTCATTCTGTCGACATTTTCTGATGAGTGGCTTGCATTCTTCTACTTGTTTATATTTCAGAAAGGAGTGCGAATAATTTGTTGAACTTGACACGTTCTCAAAATACTCCCCAAGTGAGTCTGCCTGGTCTTGCAGTGTATCGCCCTGTATGTTTACCAGAGGGAGTGAATATGTTTGCCGCCCTCTAATCCTATTAACCCTGTTCCAGGCTTTAGCCTCATCTGTATAGGAGTTGATACCGGATAAAAACTTCTGCCAACTCTCTCTTCTGGCCTGTCGGCGGGTTTGCCTGCCTTAGGATTTTACTTTTTTAAAATTGATAAGATTCTCCGCAGTGGGGGAGGCGCGCAGCAACCCCCACGCTTTGTTTTGTTTCTTACGAGCGATCCTAGAATCGTCGTTCCACCACGGGACACGCCGTTTGCATGCCAATCCATTTACTTGTGATATACATTTAGTTGCGGCATCTATTATGAAGGCTGTAAAATATTCCACAGCAGCATCAATTCCTAACGAGGACATGTCATCCCATCAGCCTCTCCCTGCATCTACCGCAGGTTGGAGGATCATTTTCAGTTAGTAAATACAGTAAAACCTCGTTAAGCCGTACCCGCTTAAACAGTAGTTCCGTTTTAAAAGTAGTAAAGTGAAATCCCCGACTCAGCGGCCATTGAACATAATGCATTTTGTGTCCGCATAAACTGTACCAGCTTGTCGCGTACGTATCGGTTAAAAAGTAGTGTTTTCACTTTTCGTCGCGCGATCACGGCGGTACATCGTCCCCGTCGGGTGGCCCGGCAGAACAACAAGCCTCAGAGATCCGGCCTCCAAGCACAAACGCAGAGGGCGCTTGGAAGGGTGAAGCATTCATCCATCTCCCCATACGAGAAGCCACATCAACATCAACATCACTTCGGTGCCAGTCCGGCAATCCGGCAACAGTAGCAGCATAGCAGCATCATAGGTGGAGCCTGGGGACGGAGCCGAGACGGACGGATGCCGACAGCTAAGTTCTATTTCTATTTTTATTTCTAATTGCAGCGGCGGGAAATCTGAATGGAGATAGGGCCAGCATAGAAACGTAGGTTGCAGAGAATTGGAGCACTGCGAAGCCAGGAGAACACTTAGCCAAAGTAGGGCGATAAAGTAGGTCGTGGCCAACACATAACAGTTAGGACTAAAGGTTTAATAGTTAGGGCTAAAAGAGGTTTTTTTTTCCTATTTTTTCTTTTTTCCCCTGGTTATTGGTTTGGTTATTTTACTAGCTCTCTTTATTCTTCTAGAGATTCCCAGTGGTCTTTATTATAGTTAATTTTTTTCCTCGCTTGTACACTGTTAAATAACAGTAGGACAAGAGAATTCATGGGACGGCCGGCTAGAAAAGTCAAGGAGGAAGGTGGGGACCTCGTCCAGTGTGAGAGGTGTGAACGATGGTGTTATTTGGATGAAACGACATTCAAAACCGTGGCGGAGGCGGAAGGGAACGGCTTCGTGTGCAGGCTGTGTAAGGTGACTGAGAATTTGGAGAAGCAGCTAAAGAGTGAAATGGCGAGGACAAAGGAGGAACTCGAGAAAGAAAAAACGAAATGCGCAGAGTTTGAGGAAAGGGTCGAGAGAGAGTGGGCCTCAAGAATGGAGGCTGTAGAACGGAAATGGATTGAGGAGCGAGAGAAAGGGCAGCAATTGGAAAAACAATTGAAAGAGATGAGAGAGAGAGAAGCTGAGAGGGAGGCACAGCAGGAACTGAAGGAAAAGGAAGCAGGAGGATCACCCAGTAGAGCGGAATTGGGGGCGGACACGTTAACGTGGGGACCGCGGGAGACACAGGTACAGAGGGATGAGACGAGAGGAGGCAGAGAAGGCGAGGAGGCAGGGAAGACCCAGCCGACAGAGACAGGAGGGAGACAAGATTTGCTTGAAGACAGAAAGGTCTGGGTCGTTGGAAGCTCCAACGTATCGCGAATGCAAACAGCACTCCTCAGAACAGTGCAGTATGACAGACGAGTGAAGGTCGAATGCATGCCAGGGGCTCGATTCGAAGCTGTGGCGGAGAGAGCCAATAGCAAACTGAGTGAAAACAGAGAGGGAAGAAACCTGGTAATTTTGCACGCCGGGGTGAATGACGTCCTGCAGAATAGGGGGCGAATGCTGGGCAGGCAGATTCAAGAGGGAGTGGCGAAATTAAGGGCGACCTCTGAGGCGGTGCACATTGCCCTGTGTACTGTCCCAGAGGTCAGGGGACAGGGCCCTTTCATTGAAGAACAGGTAGTGGCGGCAAATGTAGTGATTAGGGAGTTGGGGCGAGCCCTCAAGTGTGATGTGGTGGAGGTGAACAGAATGATTGGGGGGGAAAAACTTCCCCCCTTTCGGCCCGGATGGCATTCACTACACTACACCGGCGGGATGGCAGGTAGGAACAAGGGTGGGTCGTAGGGCTCAGGCTTTTTTGCAGGCACGCAGGGCGACCCTGCAAGCCAAAACGTAAAAGATAAAGGACAGGGGAGGGGGGGCAGGACAGGAGCACGGAGGAGGAAGAGGAAGAAGAAGGCAGTAAATGTGGGGTTCATGAACATGCAGGGGGGAAGAAATTGCATTAAGTAGGACGAAATAGAAGAACAAACGGAAAATTTTCAGGTATATGGAGTTGCCGAAACCCATTTAAGAGATGAGGAAGAGCCACCATTCATTGCGAGATTCACCTGGGTTGGGTGCAACAGAAAAAGGAAAGAACGCAGAGGAGGAGGCCTTGGGGCGCCGGTGAAGGGACAGGACTGGGAAAGGGTAAGGGAGAGCTGCAGTGAGCACATGTGGCTCAAGGGCACCGTAGGGAATGTTGAGACAATCCTGGGAGTTGTGTATCTAAAAACGGGGAATGAGTCGAAAGAGGAGAATGCAAAACATTTCAAATGTATGGCCAAGGACATCAGGGAGTTAGCTATGAAAAGGGAGATAATCATCCTAGGGGACATGAATGCACATTTGGAATACTTTGATGGGGCGACAGATACAACAGGGCAGATGTTAGTAGATTTTTATGAGGCTCATGATTTTGTGATAGTTAATACTGAAATTAAATGCGATGGGAAAATAACATGGGAAAGAAATAACACCCACACGACAATCGACTATACTGCCTAATGTCCCACAAGCTGTATGAACGGTTGGGATGTATGGAAATTGATGAGGAAGGTACAAAAAGCCTGGGGAGTGATCACAAGCGAATCAAAATCAGCTTTGGAAGGACAGTACCACTGGTATAAACTAAAGAAAGGAAAGGTATGAACAAATTGAATGACAGGCAGCTACAAGAAGTGGCCAAAAACATTGAAAGCATGGTATCCAAGCAACCGCAAAGGGCATGGACATACGACGAGTTAATAGGTATTTTTAAACGAGAGCTAGAGAAGGGACAGATTAGGAAACTAGGAAGTAAGCAGGGAAAATATAAACCGAAAAGCTGGTGGGACCGAGAAGTTAAGGAAGCCATAGAGCAATGCAAAGATGCGTGCAGAAAACACAGAGCAGCGAAGAAAAGGGGAGCCACACCAGAAGAGGTGGAGACAAAATGAGAGGATTACCTTGCAATGAAAAGAGAAGCATTGGCATTAATTCAAGCCAAGATAGCAAAAGTTGGGGTACAGTGGATGTTAGAGATACGAAAAAAAGACAGAAATGCCTCTAAGAAATTTTGCGAACACATAAAGCAACAGAGTAAGAAGACAGAGGTGGTTCAGCACTCACTGACAACACCAGAAGGAACAAAGGTAGAGGGAGAGGAAGCTCAGGAATATATTAGGTTAACAATAGAGGCAGCATTTGCAGAGCCAGTGGGTAGCAAAATGGAGAACAATGACAACAGCAGGACAGAATTAGAGGAGGAGTATAGAAGGATGACAAGTAAGGAATGGGACAGAATTGAACACAAGGTTCCCGTGGGAACAGCTACAGGACCTGATGGCATACCTATGAAATTGATAAGCATATTAGGCCAGAAAAGTAAATTAAAATTACGACAACTTATTGAACAAATAGTAGTAGGGGGAGATGTTCCACAGGACTGGAAATCAAGCAGAATGATATTAGTTTACAAAGGTAAGGGAAGCAAGGACAACATTAAATCCTACAGGCCAATAACTATCACATCAGTCATATACAGAGTAGCAATGCAGATGGTGAAAGAGAGAATGGAGGAATGGGCAGAACGTGAAGAGATCTTGGGAGAACTGCAGAATGGATTTAGAAGGAACAGAAGGCTAGATGATAATTTATTTGTTATAACACAGTGCATAGAGATAGCGACAGCCAGGCAGAAACCGCTAAGGATAGCTTTTTTAGACATTGGAGGAGCCTATGATAATGTAAACCGAGAAAAGTCACGGAGCCAGTTGAGAGAATATAATCTAGATAGAAAGATGATTGAGTTCCTACAACAAGTTTATACAGATAATGAGGTAGAGATAACATGGGAGGGGGAAACTACAAAGCCAGCTAAAATAAGAAGAGGTCTCAGGCAGGGCTGTCCATTGTCGCCTCTGCTTTTTATGATCTACATGAGCCAAATGGAAAAGAGACTAGAACAGAGCACAATAGGAACTGACATAAGCTATATGCTGGAAGGGCAGAAGGTAGCTCAAGTACTAGCCCGGCTGATGTATGCAGATGATATTGTACTGCTTGCTGACACCCGAGTAGGGCTACAGGAACTAATGAGCATATGTGGAGAGGAGAAAAATTGGGACTGCAATTCAGTAGAGAGAAGTCTGGGATAATAGTATACAGTGAAGAAAGGGGTAAACATTGGAAATACAAGGCACTAAGATTGATCATGTTGGAAAATACAAGCATTTGGACATATGGCTAAACAAGGTCAAAAATACTTGGAAGAACAGGAAAAAATTATGATTGAAAAAGTGAAAAGGAACTCAGCTGTAATGAAACACAAGGCACTTTGGAACTATAACAGGTACGAGGTGGTTAGGGGCGTATGCAAAGGGTTATGGTACCTGGCCTCACATTCGGAAATTCAGTACTGTGCATGAAATCGGAAGTTCAGACATGCATGGAAACGAGACAGAGAAGTGTAGGCAGGTTGGCCTTAGGAGCACACGGGAACACCCCTAATGAGGGAGTGCAGGGGGACATGGTATGGACGTCATTCGAAGGTAGAGAGGCAATAATTAAGCTAAAATATGAACAGAGACTCCCAGCACTGGAGGAAAAAAGGTGGGCAGGAAAAGTGTACAAATATCTGTACATGAAAAGTTTGAACACAAAGTGGACACTCAGAACGAGGAAGCTGAGGGATAGATACCTGCAGCCGAGGGAGGGGGTCCAATGTGGTTCTAGTGTGGGAAAGGAGGTGAAGGAGACGGAAAGAATGTGGGAAGAAAGAATGCTCGGAAAGCCAGCGCTATCAATGTATAGGTCACAAAAACAGGAGATTAAGAGATAGCTCTTATTTGATAACTCGCGGGGCAGCTCACTATTATTGGAAGCTAGGACGGGGGTTTTGAGAACGAAAACATACAGGGCTAAATTTGAAGACGTGGACCTTCGGTGCACAGCTTGCGGAGCCGAAATGGAGACCACTGAGCATATAGTGCTGAGATGCACAGACCTTCGCCCGACCCTGGCAGAGGGAGCAGTGGCAGATATGGAAGGGGCATTGGGTTTTCCAAGGGAACGAGGGCAAATCGACGAGAAAAGAGTGGCAGTAACGAAGGGGAGGCTAGAGGATTGGTGGAGGAAGTCAAGGGATAGATAATACCATAAATCGGGGAGATAATGTTTCCTCTACTGTGTTAGATAGTTATTTTGGGGGGAGGAGGGGAGTGAAAACTAGGTTAAGGAAAAGAGGGTATAAAGAAAGAAAAAAATAATAATAAAATAGGAGGGGGAGCAAAAGGCTAGGTGGCGCCAGCCGCCGCCCGTTACAAAGGGTATAGCCGCCATCCATCCATCCATCCATCCATCGTGCCAGAGAGCGTTTTTTATTTCCTACTAGAAAGCGTTGTGACGTCGTGCAAGCTAGGACTTTCGTCATGCCGAAGCTCGGGCAAAAACATCGCGTGCTTAGAATTCAGGAAAAAATGGACATCGTTCGTGCCATCGAACGTGGCATGAAGAAGTCGGCGCTGGCACGCGAAAGGGATTTACCTTTAACTACCGTGCGTGGCATATGGAATGCAAAGAAAAAGTTGTTCGGCAGTGCTGCTGCGATCGCGAAAAGATGTCGTATACGAGGTTCGACTTTTCCTGACGTGGAGGAGGTGCTGGTGAACTGGTTAAAAAGCAGCGCGGTCGAAGAACTTGCCTGTCAGCGGACCCCTACTTGTGGGGAAGGCCCTGGTTTTCGCTTTGCAGCTGAACCACGATGACTTTGTATGCAGCAATGGCTGGGTGGTGAGGTTCAAGGCGAGGCACGGCGTAAACACAAGAGTTGTTTCAGGAGAAGGTTCTGCTGGCGACGTGGATGGGGCAGAACAATGGCAAAATGGTCAGCTGAGGAACATCCTGACCGACTACGCGCCCGATGATATCTTCAATATAGATGAGTCGGCGCTATTCTTCAAGCTGCTGCCAAACAGGACGCTTGCGTTTAAAGGTGAGACGTGCACCGGCGGCAAGCATGCCAAGGACCGGATTTCGGTTGCGTTCGGTGTAAACATGTCGGCAACTGAAAAACTTCCAGTTCTCGTGATTGGGAAGTCGGCCAAGCCGAGATGTTCTAAAGGCGCCCTCCGGAGTTTTCTACCGCAGCAACACGAAAGCGTGGATGACGTCGAAACTTTCTGAAGAGTACATGCGCCTCATCGACCGCCGTTTCGCGGCGAAAAACAGAAAAGTTGTTGTTATCTTGGATAATGCCTCGGCGCATGTCGCGCTTGATAACTTTGCGGCTGTAAAATTGGTGTTTCTGCCTCCGAACACCACAGCGATTGCACAACCCTTGGACCAAGGTGTCATTCGGGCTGTGAAACAGCTCTACAAAAAGAATCTGCTGCGCAGAATTCTTCTGGCCTTTGAGTGTGGCAAGATTTTTTCAATTGATCTGCTGGGTGCAATTCACCTGCTCGAATACTCGTGGCGCCATGTTGAATCGGCGACTGTGCAGAACTGCTTCAAGCGCGCTGGCTTCATGGTGTGTGCGGGTGACTCCGAGGATGCTAGCGACGCCGTTGACCAGTCTTCTGACGCCGTCGACCAGTCTTCTGACGCTGTCGACCAAGCTTGCGAAACACTGCTCACCGAAGTGCTGGAGCGGCACGGTGTTACCCAAGGCATTTCTTTCACCGACTTCAGGGACATCGATAGCGATGTTCAGACTTCTCTGGATATGTCCGACGAAGCTATAGTTGCCTCTGTTGCCGAAGTGTCGCGTAACGACAGCGACAGCGACAGCACGGGCGATCCAGGCCCGACAGTGGCAGAAGCTGCACGTTATGTCGGCCTCATGCGGGTGTTTGCCGAGAAGAGGGGGCTGGTGGAAAAGCTGGCTCGCGGCATAAGTGAATTTGAGGCGGCTGTCATCGCTGCCAGGCCGCCACGCCATCAAACAAAGATCACAGACTTTTGTCGCCCGAAATGAATAAATAGTGTAAGTTTTTTGCCCTTTCATTGCATTCTCTCCGAGTTCCGTTTTTGACAGGTAAGTGGGTGATCTCACGCTATTTCGGTTAAGCAGTACTACCGTTTAGTACGTACCTTTTCCGAGCTCCGGCCAACTACGGTTTAACGAGGTTTCGCTGTAGTTATGCGTGCCAAATGTGTGTCCTATTCTGAGGCGACAGAATAGGACATCTGTTCGCCGTGATTTTGTTACGGAGGGCCAAGAACCTAACTGTGGCTTTATCACGTGCAGTTTGTTATTTATTTCTGCGTCCCCCTGGTAAAAGTCGGCAATGTACTTTCACGTCCTTTTACGCAAGAAATGGGTGTACCCCAAGGAGGCGTGCTCAGCTGCATGCTCTTTATTGTGAAGATGAACACGCTTCGTGCTTACCACCAACCATCTTTTACTCTGTCTGGAATTTCTCCCAGTCAGCTGTATCAATCTTCCACTTAGGAGCCTGTGGTAGATAATCATTTTCTTTAGGTGTTCTTATCAGTATGGGGAAGTGGTTGCTCCCGTAAGGATTGCTTGCAACTTCCCATTCGAGTTCAGCCAGTTTAGACGGGAAAACTATACCAAGATCTATTGAAGAAAAGGTTTTGTTGGCAACACAGTAATATGTGGGTTCTTTCTTATTCAGAATGCACGCACCAGAAGAGAAAAGGAATTGTTCAACAAGTCGTCCTCGCGCATCTATACGAGGGTCGCCCCACAGGTAGTTGTGTGCATTGAAATCGCCAAGAACAATATAAGGTTCTGGCAATGCATCTATGAAGGACTGAAATTCATGTTTAGCTAATTTGTAATGTGGGGGTATGTAGAGCGAGCACACAGTGATAAGTTTGTTTAGGAGAACAGCACAAACCGCCACTGCTTCAAGGGGCGTTTGTAGCTGTAAACGCTGACAGGAAATACTTTTATGAATAAAAATGGCAACACCGCCTGATGATAAGATAGCATCATCGCTATCTTTGCGGAACTTGACATATGGTCGGAGAAAGTTTGTGTGTTGTGGTTTTAAGGGTGTTTCCTGTAGACACAGCACTTTTGGATTGTGTTTTTGGATAAGCTCTTGCACATCATCAAGGCTCCTAAGAAGACCTCTAATGTTCCATTGAATAATTTGTGTATCCATATTGAAAGTAAATATGTGCTGTGTATGGAAACGGAGGTGATGCCTTAGGTTACAGAGCTCTTTCGAGGCCCTGTAATGGGGGTTCTGCCCTTTCTGGAGCGTTCGAGAGAGCCTCGCCGCTCCTTAGGCGCTTGGCACCCCTTGAGGATAGGTGTAGTGTCCATTGCCTCTTGTGAGGCGCCGGAAACGTGCTCTTGCGAACGAGAAGTTACCAGGGAGAGTCCCACCTTCGAGGGCAAGACCCCTGCGCCCACCAGCCCGGAGGTCGATAGGGCTTTCTGGGGGATTTGGCTGCGCCGGCCGTTGCCAGCGCTGGAAGGGACCTGGGAGGTTTGGGCAGCCTCGGCTGCGCCCACCTTCGGGGTCGATGGTCCCTTCTCCTCGGTTGACGGAGCAGCGCTAGCTGCAACCGCCGCGGGGGCAGATGGCATAACTGCTGACTCGCTGCTTGTGGGTCGGACAGCCGCCGGAGGCCGTTGTGACGCTGCCCCCTGACACGCCACATCGCAAAGGTTTTCTTGGGCAGGTATGATACCCGCCTGCGTGCCTCCTTGAAAGTTATGTTTTCCTGGACTTTGATTGTAACAATTTCCTTTTCTTTTTTCCAGGTCAGGGCACGACAGCTAGTACGCGGCGTGCTCCCCATCACAGTTTACACAGTGGAGAGCGTTCACACAAGCTTCAGTGGTATGCTCGTGGGCACTGCATTTCGCACATGTTTGGCGGCCGCGGCAGCTCTGCAAACTGTGGCTGAAGCGCTGGCATTTGAAACATCGCAGTGGATTTGGCACGTACGGCCTAACACGAAGCTTTATGTACCCGGCCTCGATTGACTTGGGCAGGACACTTGAATTGAAGGTGAGTATTAGGTGTTTGGTTGCAATCTCTTTACCATCCCGGGATGCCTCATCTTTATTCTTCTCACATTGACAACATTCTGCTCACTAAAGCCCTCCAAGAGCTCTGCGTCTGTCAGGTGAAGCAAGTCATCGTCTGAGACAATGCCGCGGGTAGTGTTCATAGTTCGGTGCGGAGTCACTGTCACTTGAACGTCCCCAAATGACACGAGACTGGATAACTTTTCAAATTGTTTCAGATCCTGGTGCTCCAAGAGGAGATCCCCACTTGCCATCCTTGTCGCTTTGTAACCTGGACCGAGGGCCTCAGTTAAAGACTTTGATACTAGAAATGGGGAGATTGCGCGTACGTGTGTATCTGACTTTTCCGAGTGAATGACGTGAAATTGTGGGAAGTTGGGTGTTTGGCGTCCAAAGAACTGAAATACATCTTCGGTGCGCCCTCTTTTCTGAGGGCGATCTGGGAGGGGAGGGAAGGAACTAGCCATAAAATAATGTAATTTTCGGCAATAATGCCAGCCACCCACCGTGGAGCCCTACAAGGGGACGCTACAGGGACTGTAAAAAACAGGTCCTGTAAGCGCCAGCTGTACGTTATCACTATAACCAAATATGAGATAACCTAGGTTGGCTATTCACACAAGGTTAACCCTTGCTGCCTGGAAAAATTGGAAGTAAGTGGAAGCTAGGAGAAGACAGGAAAGATGAAAAGTCAGAGAAAGACGAAGGCTGGAGGAAGAGAGAGACAGGAAAAGGCAACTACTGATTTCCCCCAGGTGGGTCAGTCCGGGGGTGCCGTCTACGTGAAGCCGAGGCCAAAGAGGTGTGTTGCCGCCGCCGGGGGGCCGTAAAGGTCCGAACACGCGGCATTGGCTCAACCCCCAGGATCCCCTTTTCCCCGGACACGGTTAAGCCGCGCACGGCTATGCGCGGGAGGGTCCAACCCACGTGTGCTCGGGTACGTGGTGTCGCAACACACTAAACGCCTGCTGACGCAGACGCCCCTGCGGGGGGACTGTAATTTGAATAAACGAGAAAACATTACTCTGTTACGGGAAAACTCAAAGAAACCCCTTTTCCAGCATTTCTACCATTCATAGACTGGCCACAGCATCTGCCATTTGTGTGCATTTTGCATCTTGGAGGCCACGGAGCGGCGTGCCCGGTTTCTTGCAACACCTCCAGATGATGCTCACCTCCGCTGCATTGCAATTTATCATATCACAATTTATGATAACTCAAAGGGAAGCTCATTACTTTTCGAAGCAAGATCGGGATGCCTTAGAACACGCACCTTTAAAGTGAGGTATAAGAAGGAATAAGAAGCCTGTGCTTGCTGCAGTTAAGCTAGGGAAACGATGGAGTATGTTTTATTAGAATGTGAAGACGTCTGCCCAGCGGCCTATTTAGGCAACACTGGCCTCCTTGAAGCCTTTGGGTTCAGCGAGAGCAGTAGAAAAGTACACATCTGCAATAGAGATTAATGAGACGGACGCAATTGGAACATTGGTGGAAAAAAAGTAGGGAAGCGACAAAAAACTGAGACGTACAAAAGCAAAGTTCGCAATAGGGGATCAGAAAATTTGTTTGTGGGAGTCCATAGGTTTTTTGTTTTTTTTTTAACCTTCGTAGTACATTCGGCAGTACAATAGCAAAAGCCTGGTGGCCCAACCCACCGCCCCGTTCAAAAGGGCACGCTCACAACGCCCATCCATCCATCGCAGGCCCCGCAGGAGGCCGCATTCTACCAGAAAGCCTGCTGTAGTGCATCGCGTTGGCTGCCAGTGTTTCGTGGTAACCATTACGGTTACATATGCTCTAGTCGCTGGGAAGCGTGAGAAGCAGTCAGGGATCTTTGACTGCTATCGCATTCCACTCTCAATGGCTAAGCTTAGGCGTCCTCCAAATTTTCACTGCTTAGGTCGCATTGGAGCGAGAGGTAGCACAAAGGTAAATTCACTCGCTCCTTTGCTGCACTTCCTCACTCCAGTGTCTCAACAGGGAATTTCACCGGTCATTGAGTGAGGTGTGTTCAGTTTGCATGTGGCCTTGTGACACCATGTTTGTTAATTTAGTTAGTAAGAGGATGTTTACAAGTTTATACGGCCGATTAAACTACTATATCCTTACTTTGTATAGCTAGCTGTCTAATTGCTACCGCAATCGATGCTTCGCCTTTTGGGCGGAACTGTGACTTTTTATTCTAAATCAGGCATTAGGTCAAATTAGGTCAAAATGGATCAGGCCTCGTCCATAGGGGCTCGAAAAGGCATTGGAATAGTTTTGTGATACCAGTTCTTGGGACAGAGATGACTGTCTGCTGAACGCGCTGCAGCGCATGCTTCTCTTGCCTGCAGCGACTGTTTTGTTGTTTTTGCAACTCAGCTACGTAGCGCCGCGCCGCTTGGCTCATACGACCATATCCTAGCGCACTCCAAGTGCAGCTGCCCTGATTGTTCTGCCAGAAGCTCCAACAAGCGGGAGTGCATGGCCGCTTGCCGGAAGTGCCAAGAAGTCCAGTGTTATAAGCGCGAAAATTATGAGAAACTGTGCAGGAGGCGCTGTCATGTGGTGTGCGGCATGTGAACATCTGCACTGTTTTTTCGAGGACAAATCCGCTCGCTGTTTGCGGGCACTGCTGGAGCACACATGCCGAGGCAGTTCCGGTGCAGCGTGGCGCATTTTCCGTCAACGTTCTGTGTTTGGCTCAGCTTGGCACAGGAAATTGCGTTCATATCAATATGGCACAATTGGCACAGGACCCACCCCTGAATATGTGGCTCAGGCAAATGATGCCAGCAAGGTCTTTACACCACCTGCCTGAGGGGGCATCAATTCACGACAATAGTCCTGCCTGTCAAGCAGTTTATAGGAATGAATTTGTACCAACTCACTCAGTTATTGACTCTTAATGCAAGCAATTATTTATACGTAAACTCTTTCCCTACCGCACCCATTGGGCATCGTTATCCTGCTGGTGATGGTTTGCAACGCCACTTTTGAGACCTTCCGAGCTGATCACGGACACACTGCGCCATCGGACATGAAGGAGAACTATTTTTGTTTCCTAAGCACTTTGCTTTTTTTTTTCTGCTTGGTAGTGATCTTGGATTTTGATGCTTGGTAGTGAAGTTTCACGATCGTCGAAGTAGAAAGCAAAAGCGGCCACCTCCAGAAGCGGCGCACGTGCTTCAAAGACAGCAGATCTCGTGATTCCGCTGTGTTTGTGGCTGATTTTATTGATGGATGGAGCAGCAGCAAGTCTGAGGATGCTGCCTTTTCATCGGACTTTGACTCTAAGGGCGATGATGATGCAAACCAGCCTAGAACATCGGCGACTGCAGCCTGGTTAGTTTCGCTTCTTGCTTCAGCCCGTATTTGTTGTTGTTTGCAGTGCTTGAGAGCCTGCCAAGATTAAGACTCATAGAAACTGCAAGAAATCCTATAACGAGAAGAAGACAGAGCGGAGAACAAGAGTTTACTGCAAAACATGCGACGATTCTGCTATGTTTTACATCGAGAAACTGCTTCGCCGCATGGCACGCCCAACTGTAGTGCTTGCAGTTAAAATTTTGTAGTAGAAGACCTGTCCAATAAAAAATTTTCATTCTTTCAGAGATAGTGCCTATTAGATGGCAATTCATTTCGCATAAGGATGGCTAGGTGGGCTAGTTGGTAATGCATTATTAGAAAAACTTAAGCGCTATAAACACACAGGACGCAGAAAAGGAACAGACATGACAGTGTGGTGTCTGTAATGCTCTGAGAATTGAAAAATTATAGGCCCATTAGCTTACTCCCAGTATTACATAATTATTCACCAAAATAATCTCCAACAGAATAAGGGAAACACTGGACTTTAGTCAACCAAGAGAACAGGCTGGCTTCAGGAAGGGATACTGTACAATTGATCACATCGATGTCCATCAGGTAATCGAGAAATCCGTAGGGTACAATAAGCCTCCTTATATGACTTTCATAGATTACAAAAAGGCATTTGATTCAGTAGACATACCAGCATCCATAGAGGCATTACGTAATCAAGGAGTACAGACCGCTTATGTATATATCTTGGAAAATATCTACAGGCATTACACAGCTACCTTAATTCTACACAACTATGAAGATACCTTTAAAGAAAGGGGTCAGACAGGGAGACACAATTTCCCAAATGCTATTCACTGCGTCCAATGTGTTGTGCACTCCTAGTTACATAAGGAGGTCCGTGAGATAATCGAGGCCCAGGAGTCAGCCCAACTGGCCCGTCTATCCTCTACCCCGGCTGGAAAGAAGATCCTGGCAGTTCTTGGGATCAACCCTATCCTCATGAAAGAGCGGAAATATGAAATTTCAGAAAATCAAAGGAACAACATACGAGTTGCACCGTTTCCCCGTAATGTTCATCCTCAACACAACGTAGGCAGACGCAGGGCAAGAGCCCTCGCCCTCCTCAAGCGTACCAAAGACGATCCCTACTCGGCATGTTTTGTCGACGCAGCCCAATACGGACAGTCGTCTAACTTCGCCATTGCCCTCGTTGATCACAACGGACAGATAGTGAATGCGGCTTCGCTGAAGTGCTCAACACCAACCAGAGCAGAGCAGGTCGCAGTTGCTATAGCACTCCTAGACAACAGCAGATCACAAATCTTCACTGATTCGAGGTCGGCGGTCAGGGCTTTCGCTTCAGGATCCATCGCCGAGGAGGCTCACAAGATTCTCAAGAACAAGATAATCTCTCCGCACACCATCACGTGGTTTCCGGCTCACCTCGACCCCCAGCTTGACTCGTTTCCCAATCTTAATGACATTGCCCACTCCCAAGCGCGCGCACTAACCCACCACGCGGGAGCAAGATTGAGCTCAGACTCCGGTGTTCTCGAGTTTCGGGACACTCTCACTACTTTCAGCGAAATTACTACGCACTATCACCTGGGTAGGAGGACTTATCCTCCCCCTCACTGCAAACTGGCTAGACCTCTGGCGTCCACTTCACGCATGCTTCAGACGCAGTGCTATCCAAACCTGGCCCTTTTCCACACAATCACTCCAGAGGTTTTCAGCTCTACTTGCCCCGACTGTGGGGCTGTTAGCAATTTGGCACACATGCTCTGGCGATGCCCCTCGTTACAGGGACCCAATCGCATCACAGAACAAGAATGGAGCTCTGCCATCCGGAGCTCAGAGTATGCACGTCAAACTTGGGCGGTCCAGAGAGCCCACGATGCGGCGGTTAGGCTCGGCCTACCCGTCCCCACGTGGGAGCGGCCCGCAGCTCTGCCCTAGGGTAAAGCTTCTCAGGACCTTGTTATTAAAGTTCTTTGTCTGTCTGTCTGTCTGTCTATTCACTGCGTGCTTGGAAGAAGTATTCAAGCTATTAAACTGGGAAGGCTTAGGAGTAAGGATCAATGGCGAATACCGTATTTATACGATTGTAAGTCGACATATTTTTAAATCTGAAAATCCAAACGTGAGGGGGTCGACTTACAATCGAAACCAAAACATGGCCCTGCCAAAAAAGCGAGACAAATGAGATATCAGGGGAACTACAACGTAGTTACAATTTTATGTTTGCTCTATGGCCCTACCTGTAGTTTTCGCTATCCTGCATGTTTGTTCGCTTTTCGGAAGGGTTTTTCTACATTTTTTAGAGTTTTACAGTGCACACAACACTCATGGGGGGTGTCGATAGTCGATGGAAGTTCCGCTGTTCCATTCGGGGCGGCACCCCCAGAACGGCGGCGCTTGCAGGGAGTATTGATAGCCATCGATAGTTCATGGAAGAGCAGGCGCCGCTCACGTGTTTCTATTTCCCTGTAGCTCTTAGCATGCTCTTAGTTTAAAGCGTTCGACTCGACTGCCGGCTACGTGCTACTTCCATGCTTCCTCAGTCTTCATGAGTGCTCCAGGCCCACAACACATTCGCCCCTCATTCACAGCAGAGGGCTACCATCCTTTATGCTGAAGAAACAAATCACTGCACAGCGGGCCACAAGTTCAATGTTTCTGAACGGGTGTTGCGAGAGTGGCAACTGCAGCAAAGCAAAATTTTCACCTGTGACAGCAAGTGAGGAATTTCCCACGAGCCGAAGTCGGGACACTTTCCAGAGCTGTAGGCTAAGCTTGCGGTGTACATTGCCGAAATGCGTGATCGGTCCCTGCCAGTGAAGTGCGACATGGTTAAGAAACAAGCCCGGATCTTCGCCTTTTCAGGACCTGCTCCGCCGTGAGTAAGAGTGGCTGGCAGCAGAAGACCGCGAACTTACGCCAACCGGACCTGTCAAAAGAGCCTCCCAGACGGCTGCGTGTGGGTGGGTGCATTCAGCGGGGACTGCTGTTCCACAAGATGTCATGGTGCGGTCATTTGCGAAATGTGGAATTCCGCTGGCCACGACGCCCTGTGCGACTGTAGCCGCGATAACGATGGCAGCACTAGTGAGGACGAGCACTCTTGTGACCATGCCAGCTACCAATAAATTTTCGTTGTCAAATGCGCTCTCGGGTATGCTCTTTTTTTTCTGTTTCCCCGTCACACGCGATATGGGGGGGTTCACTTACATTCTAGTAGACTTACAATCGTGTAAATAGAGTATCTCAGCAACCTTCGGTTTGCCGATGACATTGTTGTATTCAGCAACACTGCAGACTACTTACAACAAATAATTTAGGACCTTAACCGAGAGAGTGTAAGAGGTGGGTTGAAGATTAATATGCAGAAGACAAAGATAATGATGAACAGATTGGCAAGGAAACAAGAATTCAGGATCGCCAGTCGGCCTCTATAGAGTCTGTGAAGGAGTGTGTTTACCTAGGTCAACTAATCACAGGGAACCCTGATCATGAGAAGGAAATTCATAGAAGAATAAAAATAGGTTGGATCGCATACGGCAGACGTGAGCTCCTGACTGGAAGCTTACCATTATCACTGAAAAGGAAGGTGTACAATCAGTGCATATTACCGGCGCTGACATATGGGGCAGAGACTCGGAGATAGACAAAGCAGCTTGAGACCAAGTTAAGGACTGTGCAAAGAGCGATGTAACGAAGAATGCTAAGCATAACGTTAAAAGACAGAAAGAGACCGGTTTGGATCAGAGAGCAAACGGGTATAGCCGATATTCTGACATTAAGAGAAATAAATGCAGCTGCGCAGGTCATGTAACGTGCAGGTTAGATAACCTTGGACCATTAGGATTACAGAATGTGTACCAAGAGAAGGGAAACACAGTCGAGGACGGCAAAAGACTAGGTGGAGCAATGAAATTAGGAAATTCGCGGGCGCTAGTTGGAATTGGTTGGCGCAGGACAGGGGTACAGCGAAACCTCGTTAAACCGCAGTTGGCCGGAGCTCGGAAAAGGTACACACTAAACAGTAGTAATGCTTAACCGAAAATGGAACTCGGAGAGAGTGCGATGAAAGGAGAAAAAGACATGCCGTATTTATTCAATTTGCACAACAAAAGTGTTATTTTCGTTTGATGCTGCAGAGGCCTAATAGCGACGACAGCGGCGTCAAACTTACTGAAGCTGCGAGCCAGCTTTTCAGTCAGCCCCCTCTTCTTGGTAAACACTCGCAGGGGAGATTCCTCATTGGCGTTGCATATTGCTACGGAACAGTATTTACGATGACGAAGAGGCGAGCAGTGTGGAGATGACGACAACGATTAGAGGCTTGCGCGGGCTGTTGCCTCTTGGCCAAGTGCGGCGTATCTGTTTGTAAATATACTTGTATATAGCTTTTCGTTCGCGTATTCCTACGTAACATATCTGGTGGAGGTGAACATTCTCTGTACTTCGTCAAGGAGCTTCGCAGTGGACGGTACGTCGAGCCTTCCTTTATGGCTCCCGGCGAAGACAACCCGAATCCGCCGGCTCCGACGCCTGCTGCCACTTCAATGACCTACATCACTCTCACCGCTCCCCGTGATCCTAGCATATTCTCGAGCAAAGATGGGGAAGACGTCGAGGACTGGATCAGCCTGTATGAACACGTCAGCCGCAATAACCGGTGGGACGCTACTATCATGCTCACCAACGTAGTCTTTTACCTCAGTGGCACACCTCGATTTTGGTTTCGGACCAACGAAGATGAACTCACCAGTTGGGATTCACTTAAGCAAAAGCTCCGAGACTTGTTCGGCAACCCCTACGGTCACCAACTTGCTGCGCAGAAGGCGCTTTCCGGCCGTGTGCAGACGTCAACAGAGCCCTACATCACGTACATTCAGGACGTCTTGGCTTTGTGCCACAAAGTTGACACACACATGACTGAGTCGCAAGGTTTCCCACATCCTCAAAGGCATTGCCGATGACACCTTCAACTTGCTCGTTTTCAACAATGTGGCGACGGTGGATGCAGTTATAAAAGAGTGCCGCCGCCTGGAACTCGCTAAAAGTCGACGTATTGACCAGCAGTTTGCCCATCTGCCCAACATCCCAGCAACATATTCCTGTGCTGACGCTCCTCGTCCCAACAGCACTGGCGATGTTACCAGGATCGTCCGGCATGAGATCGAGACCGCCTATCCAGCTGCCTTCGACTCCAGCCCCACCAACGCACCTGCAGTCACGGTTTCCCTGATCCAGGCAGTTGTCCGCCAGGAGTTCGCAAACATGGGTCTTGACACCCATCTGCTCGGCCTATCCCCCTGATACCCACCCGGCTTCTTCGATTCCGCCCCGTTCTGCATATTCTTACCCACCACGTTTCCGCAACCCATCTGAATGGCGCACTGCTGACGACAAGCTCATTTGTTTTCACAGCCATCGAATCGGGCACATTTCTCGGCACTGTCACAGTCGCTGGAGTTCCCCGACCCGATCTACTTATGCTGCCTACTCTCGCCCCCCTGGTGGCCCTTGTCGTCCCTATGCCGCACGCTCCGTTAATGCCGCTACTAATTCTCCTGCGCCGAACCGCCCCTATTCTCGTTCGCCTTTGCCCCAACGATGACAATCTCACTCTCCCCAGGCCCATCGCTTTTATTTGCCGACTCCCTTCTGATGTCGCTCCCAGCCGGAAAACTAGACGATGCAGCGCCTCGAGGTGACACTGCGTTGCTCCCTACGCCGCCAAATCCTCTACTGATGTTGCCCACTCATCTGAACCTTCTTGACGTGCAAGTCGACGGTCTTTCTGTGTCTGCTCTTATAGACATTGGGGCGCATTTGTCGGTAATGAGCGCTGACCTTCGTAACTGGGGCTAAAGAAAATAATCACGCCCGCCACGACGCCTGTTGTCCGTGTCGCCGATGGCAAAACAGCCCCCGTAAATGGCATGTGTGCTGCCCGCGTCTCCTTCACCGATCGCTCCGCTATCGTGCTATTCACAGTCATCGCCCACTGTCCCCCCGACATCATCCTCAGCTTAGACTTCCTCTCCGCTCATTCTGCTCTCATCGATTGCTCCGCCAGTACTCTCCGCCTTGACCTGCCTGTTTTGGATCCCACTGAACCACACCCCAGTCGCCTCAGTTCTGTCGACTTCATTCGCGTGCCACCTTTGGCACTGACTTACGTTGACTTAGTGTCATCCCCACCAGTCCCCGATGGTCACTCCATCGCGGCTCCTATGCAAGACATCCTTTTTACACACGGGATCACAGTACCTCATACAGTTTTGTCTATTACGGCGTATTGCGTCTGCCTGCCAGTGGTCAATTTCGGCTTGACGACACAAGTGCTGTCACTGGTCCAGCTTTGCTCATTCGAGGATCACTCAGTAGCACCTATTGCAGTAGATGACAATTCAGCTGATCCTCCTCTACCATTGCAGTCGGCAACTTGTACCATCGCCAACTTACAGAAAATGATTGCGCCCGACATGCCGTCCAACCACGCTCGTGAGCTCTACCGCGTTGTTTTCCTATCACTATATTTTTTACTTTAACGATCATCCTTTGGCCCAAACTACAGCTATTAAAGATCGCATTAATACTGGCGATGCCCCTCCTATTCATCGCCGCCCGTATCGAGTGTCACTGGCTGAGCGTCAAGTTATTCACGCAGAAGTTCGCAAAATGCTTGCCAAGAACATTATTGAACCGTCATGTAGTCCATGGGCGTCACCTGTTGTACTGGTAAAAAAGAAGGATGGCTCATGGCGTTTTTCTATGGATTATCGGCACCTTAACAGGGTTACCAAAAAGGACGTGTATCCCCTACCTCGGATTGATGACTCCTTTGACTGCCTCCACAGTGCTCGCTATTTCTCCTCTATTGACCTTCGCTCCAGCTACTGGCAGATTGCTGTGGACGATCTCGACCGCGAGAAGACTGCTTTTGTAACACCCTATGGTCTTTATCAATTCAAAGAGATGCCGTTTGGTCTACGTAACGCTCTTGCCACTTTTGAACGCATGATGGACTCCCTTCTTTACGGTTTCAAATGGTCCACGTGCCTGTGCTACTTAAACGACGTTATAGTATTCTCCCCAATGTTCGCTACGCACCTCGAGTGCCTCTCAGCAGGCCTGGACATTTTTCGCCAAGCCAGTCTGCAACTTGATGCATCGAAGTGCCAATTCGGCCATCGCCAGATTACCGTCCTTAGGCACCTTGTAGACGCGAAAGGAGTGCAACCGGACCCAGGCAAGATCCATGCTGTTACGCACTTCCCTGTTCCGAAGTGTGTCAAAGATGTGCGCAGCTTCATCGGCCTTTGTTCGTATCTCCGCCGTTTCGTGAAAAATTTCCCGGCCAATTTTTCTGTGCACGGGCGCTGCAGCATTGCAGAAGCCGCAGGGCGCCTTTTTCATTGTGGGGTGCTGTTCTCGTTGCGACGATTGCATTCATGAGGCTGGCATAATGCGCAGCTTCTGCCACTGTCGGGCCTGAATCGGCCATGCTGTCGCTTTCCGTGACGTCCTCATCACTGCCACTAGGCGACACTTCGGCAACAACAGAGGCAACGATGGTGAAGAGTCGAACCTCGTAGACGACATCTCTTCGCGGTCGCAGCAGCGCTGCCGAGCAACTTCTTCGCATTCCAAATGCCACACACCATAGTCAACAGTAGACCCATGTCGCATGCCAGCGCCGACTTCTTTGTGTCACATGCGATAGCACGAATGATGTCCAATTTTTCTTCTATGCTGAGCATCTGGCGACTTTTTTATTCGAGCTTCGGCATGATGTGAATCCTTGCTTGCACGACGCCACAACGCTCACTGGCCCGGTGCCAAAATTATGTTGATGTTGATGTGGCTTCACACACAAACGCACAGTGTGCTTGGAGGCCCTCGTTCTAATCTCTGAGGCTTGTTGTTCTGCCGGGCCACCCGCTTGAGACGACATACCACCATGTTTGCGCGACGAAAAGTGGAAACACTAGGTGTTAACCGATATGTATGCAATAAGCTTGTACAGTTCATGTGGATACAAAACACATCATGTTCAATGGCCGTTACTCAGGGATTTGACTTTACTGCTTTTAAAACGAAACTACTGTTTAAGCGGGTACGGTTTAACGAGGTTTTACTGTAATTGGAGATCGCAGGGAGAGGCCTTCGTCCCGCAGTGGACATAAAATAGGCTGCTGCTGCTGATGAGGATGAAGTCTTTCTAAAACAGTTGAACCCATTTATAACAATATTCAAGTGCCATGAAAATTCCATTTTTGAAGAGATAATTGTTATAACCAGGTTGCATACAAAAAAAAATGGAGGATGCTCCGAGAAAACTGAAGTATAATGGCGGGGAGACTAGTCCACCACCCCCTTTACCCCCTTGACCACCTTCCTCCATCTGGCTTCCGATTGTGTTGACTCGTTTAACTGTTTGACTCTGCTTCCTGTGCGCTCCGATTGCGTGTTGTTAACAAGTCGCAGCTGACAGCGATGGCACTCCTATGACTGCAAAGAGGGCTCACGGGCGGCAAGCGGCAAGCAATATGCGAGCTCCACTGCGACATCGCTTCAGTGGCCCAAAAGGGCCCTCCTAAAATATGGGAGACGGTTGTCACCACAGCCTGTCAGCTTGAGAGATCCAGAATAAACGCCAATGCGACATCGTCACAAGCATCTCGCCACATACTTCTCACTGGTTTGCATGAAAAGACCCAATGTTTTAAGTGAAGCATGCCGATATGGTCCTCCACGGCATCTAGGCGCTCCACATAATGCAGAATGCAGCAGGATGAAAATGAAGTCCTGGAGGGACTGAATCATCTGCCGGCCCTCCTTTGAGGACAATGTTGAGGCAGCCTGTCCTACTGTATCATCTATTCCATTGCCGCCGTCGCTATCTAATGCAAACACGTTTGCGACAATTGCCTCATCAATTAGAAGCACTGAAGTTTTGAAATCTATAGCCGCATGCTTTCACTTCATCAGCAATGTTGTGCACTGCTGATAATCAGCGGGCAGATCAGCCATCTTTCATTTTGGCGGCGTCAAAACGAGGCTGAGAAAACATGTGGCCAGGAACGATTTCGACGAAACCAACAAAGACGATTGTGAGTGATTCAGCTGTTTGCAGAACTGTGCTGCATGAGGAGCCAGTGAGCCATCTGGGAGCAGTGCAGTTGGCACAGTCCATTCGTGCTTCGAAGGGTGGCGCGGCGTAGAGCTGCGGGCACAGCCCATTGGTGTTCGGACAGGTGGAAGGGCGACGGGAGAGAGAGATGGGGAGGAGGCTCGAAAATGAACGCACGGGGACTGTTGGGGCAGTGGCTCGAATTTCTGGTTTTCCTTTTTCTTTTGAAGGATTTCGGATTTTTATTACCTTTCGGTATAGACACCCAGCAGCAAGACTTCATCATTATAACCGGTAATGCGGCATTGGGGCATTGTAGTATGCGGGATATTTCCCCATGGAAAACATACAAAGGTTGATGGTGCAGCAGTTTCTCATTGTTATAACCGATATATCGTTAAAACCGGTATCATTATAAGTGGGTTCGACTATAATAAATTTTGCATATATCGCATTTTTTTTTACATTTCTTTCTTATTATATACAAGCACATCTTCACAAACTTTGTTCAATTTTATCCCACGATCTTGATTCTGGCAATTTATATCTCTTTCATTAGATACATCCCGTTAACAAAACATTTATGCGTAACAGGTGCATTTATTCTGCTTTTTGTTTCTTAAACGGAAGATTGCAGAGTTAACCCCCTTTTCAGGACTACTAAATGCATGCTCAATGACCAAATTTGACACGTCTGAATTGGGCCAGCGCTTACCTGATCGAGTAGGCTGGCAGCACCTCGTGCGGATTCCGGCGGTCGGACCAGAAGAAGAGCATGCGGTCAAAGAGGGGCTCAATGTTGGCCACCTGGGTGGACTGGCCCACGGGGAACATGCGCAGCAGGCCCCCCTGCGTCTGGCCGTGACCAATGCTCATCACACCCTCCTAAACAGGCGATTTGGCACAAAGCATGACTAGTAAAAATAACAGAAATAAATAAATGGCCCTTCGTCAAACTCTTCGTGTGGGAAGAATATGGGGAAACAAGGGTAAGACAAGTTTTGAACAGCCGAGGACGTCACTGTACTAACAACTGAGTTTATTGCTGCGCTTGCAGCTACATATATAGGGTGTCTCAGCGAACACTTTCAGAATTTTTTAAAGGTTGCCTGTGGCAAATGGCTCAATTCTAGTTTACGAGCCTGTCTACTCGAAGTGGTGGGCACTACTTGCAAAAAAAAATTTTAATGCAAAAATGACAGAGAAAACATGTGGCCAGGAACGATTTCGACGAAGCCAACAAAGACGATTGTGAGCGATTCAGCTGTTTGCAGAACTGTGCTGCATGTTAACAAGAATTCACTAATTAAATTTGTAGCTAATCATCTTATTACCCACCTATATTGCAATTTACGAATTCTAGCAGTGGACTTTGCAAGGCGGATCCACTTGGAGCGGATTCTCAGGACGACACCAGTTTCGTGATATAAATTCTCGAACTTTGCGGAGAAAAGCATTGGCGTTCCAGTTATTTGTGTGCTTCAGTGCATGAAATGACATTTTGTTAAATTACCGTATTTACACGATTGTAAGTCGACCCCTTTTTTAAAATGTGAAAGTCTGAAGTTGGGGGGTCGACTTACAATCGAAACCAAAAACATGGCCCCGCCAAAAAAAGCTATACCAACGAGAGCTACAATGTAGTTACAATTTTATGTTTGCTCTATGGCCCTACCCGTATCTTTTCGCTATCCCGCGTGTTTGTTCGCATTTCAGAAGGGTTTTTCAACATTTTTGAGAGTCTTACAGTGCATGCAACACTCATGGGAGGGGGGGGGGGTGTCGATAGTTGATGGAAGCGCCGCTGTTCCCATTTGCGGCGGCACCCTCAGAACGGCGGCGCTTGCGGGGAGTATCGGTTTTGATTAAAGGCTAGGTGGCGCGCGCCGCCGCCGCCCGATTCAAAGGGTTGAGCCACAATCATCCATCCATCCATCCAGGTAGTTCATGGAAGAGCAGACACCGCTCGCGGGTTTCTCTTTCTCTGTTTAAAGGCATTGGTATTGGTTTGACTAACTTCTTGACGCACTCCACTTCGGCTACGCGCTACTTCTACGCTTCCCCAGTCGTCATGAGCGCTGCAGGCCCACCAAGCTTTCGGCACTCGTTCACAGCAGCGTTCAAGAGGGCTGCCATCCGTTACGCCGAAGAAACAAATCACTGCGCAGCGGGCCGCAATTTCGATGTTTCTAAACGGGTGGTGCAAGAGTGGCGACTGCAGCGAAGCGAAATTTTCACCTGTGTGGCGGCAAGTGAGATTTCCCACGTGCCGAAGTATGGACGCTTTCCGGAGCTGTAGGCTAAGCTTGCGGCGTACGTCGCTGAAATGCATGATCGGACCCTGCCAGTGAAGTGCGACGTGGTCGTGAAATAAGCCCGGACCTCCGCCTTAATTTTAAGGTTCTGCTCCGCCGTGAGTACAACGAGTGGCTGGCGGCAGAAGACTGCGAAATTACGCCAACCGGACCTGTCAAAAGAGCCTCCCAGACGGCTGCGTGTGGTTGGGTGCATTTGGCGTGGGCTGCTGTTCTGCAAGATGTCCTGGTGCGGTCGTTTGCCAAATTTGAAATTTCGCTGGACCACGATGCGCTGTGGGACCGCAGCAACGATGACGATGGCAGCACTAGTGAAGACGAGTAGTCCAATGACCATGTCAGCTACTAATAGATTTTCGTTATCGAATGCGCCCTCGTTTTTTTTTTTTTTTTTTCCGGTCAAGCGATATGGGGGGGTCGACTTACATTCGAGTCGACTTACAATTGTGTAAATACGGTAACTGAAATGCCAATGCATTTCTCCGCAAAGTTCGGGAATTCATATCTCGAAACTGGTGTCGTCCTGAGGATTCGCTACAAGTAGACCTGCCTTGTGAACTCCATGGCTAGAATTTGTAAATTGCTATACGGGCCATAATGTAATTAGTTAAAAATTTAATTAGTGAATTTTTAATAATTAGTCGATTTTGGATCTCAATTTTTTGTGCAAGTATTGTCCACCGCTTCGAGTAGACCAGCTCATGAACTAGAATTGTGATATCTGCCACAGGCAATTTTTAGATTTTTGAAAGCGTTCGCTGAAACACCCTGTAAAGAGTAGTGCATGGGCAAACATGAAAAGACAGATACACATTCCTTTTTCTTCTTGCGCCTCATGTTGGGCCCTAAAGGGTGTCGGTCGTGGCCAGTTGTGTTGCTGCCCCTCTTATATGCGATGAGGAACAGCTGCACAGACAAGAAGAAAGTGGAGGTCGCCGAATGGTATCGGGTTCATGAAACGAGTGTGAGTGAAACCACACGTCATTTCAACGTGGATTGTAAGCATGTGCGGGAGTGGGATTCGAAGTTCGAATCGCTGCTGCCAGAGTTCCACTACTGTGTACACATCACTGCAGACATGCCAGTTTTGATTGCTTACAACTCGCTTCCTTATCTGCTTTCAGCGCTCGTCACTTTGATAGCTTGTACAGTAAAAGCTCGTTAATTCACTACTCGTTAATTCGAAATTTCGGATAATTCGAAGTAGTCGCCGCGGTCCGTCCAGCAATGTATTGAAAGCAATATGTAACACATCCCGCTTATTCACACTGAAATCCGCACCGCCACCGGTAATTAGAACTCCGCATCATCGTGGATGTCCGGGAGAGTGCTAGTGTGCGCAAGCATGCTGGCGTCGCCGCGCGGGCCGCGCTGCTTTGCTTTTTTGATCAGCCGCAAGGACGATAACACCGGGCTTCTTCGATTTTCCACTTCTGGCTACCCGTGGGCTGCCAGAGCCAGCCAGAGCATCTTCGTTTTTCTCGGGTTGCTCCGCCCACCGCGCTACGCACTTCCGCCGGGCGTTCGTTTTGCTCGCGCTGGACGGTTCTGGCTACCCGCGGGCTGCCAGAACCTGCCAGGACGATTTTGGTCTGGCTGCTCTCTGGAAGTTCTCTGGCTAGCAGACGACTAAAAGAGGCGATGGGCGCTCGCCGCCATCTTTACGGGGACTTCACGGATTGCAACGCGGGTGCTTGAGGACTTAAATTTACCTCGCTCAGCCAACCGTCTACGGTCATCTTCGGATTTCCTTACTTCTAGCGTTTTTTAGGTACTAACGCACCGTTCCGCATCGCGAAGCGGTGTGATACGAGCCGTGGTGAACCGTTTGAAGCTTTTGTGTGCGTGTCCCCAGCTGATTGCTTCTTCGCGGCGGTGAACAGCGCGCCGCGCTCTCATGCGTGCATGTTATCTGCATCGTGTTCCAGGCAAGTTGTATACGCTCACTCACACATTGCGGTACATTTTGGGTTCGTGTTTCTCTGGTGGCGTTCCTTTTCACATATCTCGCGTATGTATATCTCCTTTCTCTGCAGTTAGCGAAGGCCTTGCAGCTAGCCCGTGTTTGCTCCGTCTCTCCGTCGTATGCTGTGGCAGCTCGAAACCGATATGTGTTCGAACTGCAGGCCGTTGATCTAAGAATACACTGATTGCACTAGCTCGGTACATTTAGACACACGTACATTGGCTTATTGCTCTCATGACTGCGACCAATGTTGTTTTTCGTGTGAAACGTTTCGCTCGTCACAGGCGACGTGCATTTTCATGCGCCAGCCGCGTCCCCAGCTCCTTAAATGAGAAGTACCATCAGCCACAACAAACTTTACGAAATCGAAGCCCAAGCAGGTCGACGCGAAATTTTATGCGTATGAGCTAGACGTACCCGATAACCTGCTTTTTCATGTCTTGTTATGACACAACGCCAACTCATCAAATGTCGCCGGTGGTCGACGTGATCGCTGCGAGCAGGGATCCTCCAGCTATCGCTTTCGAGTATACAATCACGATTTCGCGTCTTCTCATCCGCCGCGTCGGAGGCCATCTGTTACGCTGCGCAAGCGAGATTGGCCGAGTACGCGTCCTGCGCCGAGTCGCGTGAAATCGCGCGAAAGTGATCGTATCCCTGAATGCAACAATATATTTTCAAGCTGGCAACGCATAAATGGGCCGACTACGCCGAGCGCGCGCCGGCCTCGACGGGCGCTGCCATGCTGGTAGCATGTTTACATTTGGCCAGCTGTACCGGCGTTCGATTTTGCAAACTTCGGGCAGGTTCGGGTTGTCTTGGGGTCCCAGCCCATGTGACTTCCTGTCAGAACCGGAACTAACTGGCTGCCATCTAGCTGCCAGCGGGCTGCCAGAACTCCGAAAATCGAAGAGGCCCACCGTCGCCGCGCGCCGTTTCTTTGTGTACGAGCGTGCGAGGGTGAGCCGGCGAACGCGGCTCAATCTCGCGTGCACGAGAGGAAAAGGCGGGGCGGAGCGCGCCCTCTCTTGTCGCGCGCGAGGCAGGGGGGTGAGGCGAGGGAGGGACGGGGGGACGATCTTCGGCGGCTGCTGCTTACGGCGCGGCCATGCGGGCGCCGCATCTTGAAAGCGATCTGTGACGTGGCCAAAGTGCGCGCCCGTGTGGGCCTCATCTACAAAGCGATGATCTTCGATGTTTGCACAGTGCGCGTAGTGCCGGTAGCTTCATAAGCAATGTGCTTTCTCAACGCCTCCTATAGTATATTATAGGAGGCGTTGGCTTTCTACGTTTCGTTCGCGTTGAAGCGTGAGCTGTACGAATGTCAATTCGCTCGCTGCTACTGCTGCGTGTCCTCACTCCAGCGTTTTTCAGCGAGTTTCCGTGGTCGTCGAGCGAGATGCGTTCATGCTTACCTGTGCGCGCGTGACACAGTGCTTGTTAATTTATTTAGCGGATGGAGCAAGAGCCATCTCGACGTCAGGCGCGTCGGATCGCGCTGGCCGCGTCCGGTTATGTTGGGTGCGCCACTGCTTCGAAGTATAGACGTTGTTCACGCCAACGTGACGTAGCGTGTGCACGCGTGCTCACGCCATGTCATACTATATACGCGCCTTAACCGAGCGATTTTTTTCTCCGACTTTCATTAGTTCGAATTTTGTATAATTCGAATTTTCATAGCATCCCCGCGGAATTCGAATGAATGAGCTTTTACTGTAACTTGCATGCCTTCCTTCTTTTTAGCGGGATTGAAGATAACACCCCGTGATAAAAGTTGAGTGTATCTCTTGTCAAGACATGCTAGATGCAAATAAGCAATGCATATTTTCTAGCTTTCTCAAAATTTTTTGGTCCCCGAGTCATGGCCCACCGAACTTTTTCTATGAATTTCAGGCAGCGGGGGATGGGCGATGACTTTGGATATTACAATACATAGCAACAAGTATGGAAATATACTCAGTTGTAAGTACAGCAACGTCCTTGTCCTAATCTCCCTTAGTCCTTTCTTTCATTCTTTTCTTTTTTCAGTAGAGCTGTTCAAACTCGCCTTTGCTATGAACCAACCAGCTCAGTTAAATGCTACAGTCGCCAACCGTTTATTCGGACCTCACAGGGACTGCGGAAATGTCCGCCTAAACAGGTGTCCAAAAAAGCAGATCAAGAAAAAAAAAAGAAGTCCTTTATTTCCACGCACTTATTTGGGCTCGGCAGTAGGCTTGAAGAAATCGTGAATGCACCATTGCGCGCTGTTCCGTTTACGCGCAATCAGATAAGCCTGAATCTCCCGTTTACGCGCAATCAGAAGATAATAAACTGAATCTTGGAGAGGGTCGTATGGTCACTATAGGCAGCTGAAAGCACAGTCACTCGGAGTCGTCGGAGCTGACTCGGAGTCGTCGTCGGGTGGTGTAGCAGAACCCTGACGAATGATCTCACCGTCGTCGAGTTCTGCACATGTCAGTACAGCAGTGTCAGCACCTGTGAAACTGTCAAATGAGACGATGTCCAGAATCGCAATGCAACCATTGCGCAGGTCTCGGCAGAACATTTTCGGCGTCAGTAGGGAGAATATAAGAAGGCGACAAATCCTAGGCCTCCCGGCACCCACTTGCCAGCATTCCCCAGCGCAGTCTGCGTGGGCACTGTCGGCTCCATTAGACACTTGACATGATGTTTCCGTATGCCGCGTTGGATCACCACAACCTCGACACAGCACACAAAGTAAACACCACCACGCCGTCACGCTGATACCAGTCGCACAAACGAAAAATGTGGCCTATTCGCAGCGTCGTGCATGAAGAAGTAAATCATGTGCTGGGTTGTCTTGACGTGGCTTACTAAGCTGAGATCGGAACTGCTGTAGCCACTCTATCGAACCAGGCAGAAACGATGATGATGAGTGTGGATTTGCAGTAGCACCACTTCGTGGGGCAGCAAGGAAGCTCCATTCAAAACAAAAGTGGTTGCTCTCGATCGAGTTGGCTCAAGGAGTGTCCGAAAAATGAGACGAGAGATTGCAACGTGTCCAAATTTTCGGCAGTTGTTATACATTATGGTCTATGGGGAGAATGGCGGTGCCGCGAAGCAGACCGAATAATCGAGCATGTCCCAGTTTTTGGAGTCTGAGAAATCAGTCGGCGACTGTATTCCGATGAACCAAGGGGCTTCGGTTTTGTTCATTACAGCTACATGAAGCCAACGTACCATGAAACCAGGAAAAGCAAGAGGAAATGAATGGTTCTTATTGATTGAAACCCATAAATAATAAGGTCGGGAGTGGCGCTGGCTGACACTCCCAGGGTTACAACTAGTGCACACACACATAACCTAGAGTCAGTCATTTTTGGGGTAAAACCCGATAATTCCTGATTCCTGCCCTCCAATCAAGTTTCATAAACATCAAGTTTCCTAGACATCCTAGATGTCTCTATGTTATTTTCATACAGACCTAAGGTATTCCTTTCAGGCATTGTAACAGAAGTTCTTGATGCACAGTAGATGACGCATTTTATTTTGGTTTAATTTAAAATTAATACACATAAATGAAATAATAAATTAGAAATTCAAAATGACAGAAAAAAATGGCACACAATACTCATCATTTAAATAAGAAGAAACCCTCAACCACATTCAACAACAAATTTTCTAGGACACATTTTATTGGAGCAATGATATACATCAATTTATTGAGAAAGTATGTTTAACGAAATTAGAATTTAATAATTTATACGATGTATGTGATAACTTGTTCTGATTTGCATTATCTTTACAATGTCTTCGCATGGGCGATCTGTGTAAAACACTCGGCTAACATGTTTGACATAATTCATAATTTTTTATGAATCACACTAAATATACACACCAGAGATGTTTAATTATTGCATGCTTCAATTCAAAATACCAGTGCGATGCCATAGTTAGAAAACAAATTTCTCACCACCCACAGAACAATATGAACACATGCTGTTTTCCTACATGTTCACAATATTTATGTAATCTGAATAGCTGCAACATACTTGGACATCCCAGTTTTTGTTGAGATAGTAGATGCTGGTGATACAACGGCCATCCTGGTTTGGATTGTCCACATGCTTCACGTAATGTGTCCCATGGCTTGGGTAGCAAGCTATCATGGCCTGCAGGAAGGAAGAGCACAAAAATACACAGCTGTTTTCTGAATCAATATGATTCTTCAATGCCTGCTGCACGTCCAACCAAGAGATCTCTAATCAATCCTAAACAGGCAGCTCAGTGCAACTAAAAGTGAAACACAATGTACAACCATGTCAGTAGTGGTTGATATGCTGAGTGATTTGCTGCACTTCATTAAAAAAAGGGATTCAGGCCATCTGGTCCAGAGCGTTGCAACAATCACGGACACAAGTTATCCCTGAAAGAGAGAGCAGGCGCGGAGCATGACAGCATGAAGTATGCTGCGGGTGCAGAGCACAGCCTCGGTTCCTACAGCATGCCGAGCTGGACGTGATCAGTGATGAGGTTTTCAAGCAGTCTAGACCACCTAATTTTTTCTTTTGGTCGGAGGAGCAAGGAGAAACATTTTTAAGCACTTTGAATTCATTATGAAGCACTTATGAGGAGCTAGATAAAACAATTCCTGCCAAAACTAATCTCGCAGATAAAATGTTCTAGGCTAGCAGCACTCAATATCACTTCACCCCAATAATGTCGAAATGGGGAAAGCCAGTCATACAGTTCAAAGTTGTGGATTAACCTACTCAGCCATTTTCTCAATAAGCAGAAGATACTGACTCAAAGAACATGTTAAAGAACAACACTTTCAAAGTACATAACATGCCGTTGTCAACATGCAGAGCACCTGCCTCAAAGCTATCGGATTTATCATTCTAATCAAATATTGCACTTAACATCGCTTAGCCATCAAATGTAAAACTTCTTCTACAAAGTTCTCACACTGTCTCCGAGTCTAGTCATGCTCCGGGCCTGAAGCACTTGGCCACATTCAATCTCCTCAAGGGAAGGAGTGTGACGTCACTCACCTAGAGAACGATTAGGCCCCTGTGCTTGCTGGACCATTAAAGAGGCTGGAAGCTACCACACACCTATCACACGAAGAGGGCCTCTTTCTGCTTTATATTTTTTTATGATGTGACACTTCCTCCTAGTGTTTTTCTCTCTCTGTGATGCCTACGAAGCTGTTGGCAACATTGAACAAAAGCTGGGCAACACCGTCGATAGCCAGTCACAAGAGAATGGCATCACCGGCAACAATTCTGTGCAGCGCAGACAAATTGGGTCATGCCAGCCACCTGAGAGGTAGATTAGTTCGCACATTGCTTACAACACATTCTGGCCAGCTGTCAGTCCACTTAAGGTGGTCATAGGGGCGGTCGATAGGCAGGGAGCGTAGGACATCGCAAACAATTGCAGCAGTAGTAGGTGGAAGCACTCCAACGACGAGCTCGAACATGGTCAACTGTGAACTGAACCAGTGGGGATGGATTCAATGGTAAAGAACCAAAGTCCCAAGTGTGACGACCAGAGCTCCGCTAGCTTGAGAGAGGAGACCTTGGGATCGGGGGGTAGTGGCACTGACGGCAGTACTTGATCGGCAGAATCTGAGGCCATGACTGACTGGATAGAAGACAGCGGGGCTAGAGCTCCTTGCAGCGGTAGGCCCAGTGAGGCGGCTGAAACAACCGGAGCTGAGAGTGATGACGCAATGTCCGGAGTCACCAATTTGTGGGTGAAAAAAAAAAAACCCAGACAGATGCTGGTGCCTGGGGTCCACAAATTATACATTTAACTGAGCCTGCTCAATCAGGTGGTAGCCTGATTCCACTGCTTGCGTGCCGTCAGCGTGCTGGACGTGTTGTCGTTGTCGTTTTGTGACCGGACCACTGTGGCATGTAGTAGTGCGCTACAAAACCATACTTTGTCTTCACTGAGGGCAACAGAGTTAAACCTCAATATAACAAAGTTGGTAAAATCAGCAATTCGCTACGTTATATCGAAATTTTGTTGTATCGAAATTCGACCCTTTCTGCAAATAAGTACAGTCGCTGATCGATTGGATGGCCCATCAGTATGACATCATTTTGATCATTGTATATATATGTCATCTTTGACCCAATAAAATTCAGTTGCGAGTCTGTGCACGTCCTGTCCATTTCTACTTCTGCTGCCCATGTGTTTATAGTGCAGTAAACCCCATTTTACAAGATCAATTAAGAGCACAAAAACAAATTAAATGGGGCCCACCTTGGTGCGCTGGTTGATGCGGTACTGTCGCAGCAATCCCCCCTTTTTGCTGTTGTTGCATCGGCTGATGATGGCATCCAGAGTTCGCACCAGAAAGCCAACAGCAGGAAAGCCAGCCTCGGTGCCTTCCAGCCAGATGATTTGGTCACCCCGGATGACGCGCACAGTGTCACCACGCTGCTTCACCAGCTGCCCATCCTGGAACTCACCCCTCCCATAGAGACTGGCTACCTGCAGCCCCAGCAGTCATACACTTGGCGAAAAATCAAACTGCATTCCCCTCTCCAAAATACTGCGGTGATTGGGGTCATGTAAGCAGAACTGTGTGTACTATACAACAGGCCCAGTCTCCAAGAACATCATCTTTAATAACCCCTTCCTTTGACACAAGCTTATTTTACAACCATCATACTTATAACTGTGTATAGATCACCAGCATAATATCGCCATTCCTATTTGTAGTACCAGTATGTTCTCGGGCTCCATTACACTTTAAAGGTTGCTCGGCCTGGAACTGTCTTCCCTGCTCCACTGCCACGATTGAAGCCACTGCGTCATCCAAAACGGTTGTCACCGATCATCGACTTCAGTAAGGTATTTGACTGTGTAAGCTATGTAAAATTAGCTGCAAAACTAAAGGCTACGATTGGGGATGGTCAGATTACTGCATGGATAAAAAACTTCTTATCGCATCGAACACAGTATCTTAGCACACCTTCCAGGTCTGTAGCTGTCGCCTCCAGTGTTCCCCAAGGGTCAGTATTTGCCCTATTGCTATTTTTGATCTTTATTAATGACATTACTGCTAACACTAAATGTGACAAGCTCTTCGCAGATGATTGTATTCTTTATAAAGACATGTGTCGGTTATGCAGACCACTTATTATTAAACAGAGCACTCGACTTGGTGTCCAATTGGTGTAAAGAATGGCAACTCTCAATTAACACCACTAAATCTGCATGAATGTCCTTTACAACAAAAAAGAAGCCCTGGGAAATTTCTTACGCTCTTGGTGGCACTTTCCTGAATAAATTAAATAACCACAAATACCTAGGTTTGAAATTCTCTTCTGACTTTTCACGGAACTTATATTAACACGTGTATTTGTTTATCTTTACCGGGTGACCATGTTTCACCGCCTCATGTTATCACACAGCGCAGGACGTGGCTGCATGTATCGGAAGTTTCTCGAAAGTTATCGATGGTTCTATTCGCTGTCTGTTGTCACCAAACCTTGTGTAATCTGATTACCAGCACATGTACCCGACTGACATGTGGTGATACCATTCCAGAGCTTGCGCCGATGAGTTTTGTGTCTTCTTTCTTCTTTTCGCCTCAGTGCTCCCTTCAGTTGATAGTCGGCGTTCGTGTTGTCCACTCCTCTTGTGTCCTGTCTGCACGCCTCACCTTTCTGCATAATGATTTCACAGCACGACGCGAATGGTGTAGAACTATCTTGAATACACACTGGTCACAGCAATTACTCTGGAACCTTTGAAGACTGATGTATAAAAGCCGACGCGCTTGACCCAATGACCAGATTTTCACCGATCGCCGACTGTGTCCACTGCTATCATCGTTCTTTGAGTGTATCCTGTTTTTTAGGGCACAGGTTCGCCCAATAAAGAGCTAGTTTCATCATTCCCAGTTCTGCTACTTTCTTTACCATCACTACTACATGACAATATTGATAATGTTACCTCAGTCGCATTACGCAAACTTTTTTTCTTAGACGATGTTTACGCCTTGTACCGAAGCACACCAGACTACTAGCCCATACAACTTTTGTTTGCTCCATCTTAGAGTACGCTAACATCATCTGGTTTCCACACACATCAACTAACATATAAAAACTATAAAAGGCGCAAAGGAAAGCTGTGAGGTTCATCTTTAACAAACACAGGCCCTATGACTCCCCTACAAACCCCTTAGCTGATGCAGGTCTTAAAACACTATCTGTTAGGGCCAGACAAGCCCGCTTAAAATTCATCTACCAACTAATGCATTGCAGTTATGAGATAGATCGAGCTAAATACATTACTTTGTCTACATCATGTCTATCGTGAAAGAAGCACCCATTTACACTAAACCAGTAGTGTTTGCAATGACACATTCAAGTTCTAACTTTTTCCACATGCCATCAAAGAATGGAATCTCCTCCACCCAGACATAGTTTCCTCTCCGTCATTTTCATCGTTCATCAACCTACTAGAGACATCGAACACGGAAGACTTCACTTAACACACTCACATATCTTAACTGTAATACTTATTTCTGTGCGTGGAATTTCTGCATTTCAAGCCCCAAACTGGTCACTTCTGCGCTGTTATCTGTTAGCTGTACAACTTATCTAATCTTACATGGATCATGCATGTATTTGCTATCTTTAAATAAATTCTAGTAATACTATATTTTTTACTGAGCGATATTGTTATACCAACCAAAAGTATTGTATTTCACATTGTCATTGGTGATTTCTGCAGCAGTTAAAGAAGCTTTTTCTCTTTCTTTTTTTTACTGTAACATGTAGCATGACCTGTTTGCTTCTTTTTGTAAAACTGTCTAATACAATTCCCACCTGCTTTGGTCTCACTGAGACTGGCAGTATCGCAAATAAATAAATATTTTGTAATGATCTGCACATATTGTATTTTTTAGTTATTTGTGTTGTCATTTACACTTCTTTTTGCTGTTCTTTTTTAACCACCATCCACTCTGTCATGCCCTATGGCAGGGGTGGCTGGACTCGGGGGACCCCACTATCTTTCCAAGAGCACCATGGAACTTCTCTTTCCACTTATGTGCATATACTCAGACTTATAAAATGAGTGTCACAATGAATCACCTGAATGGCTGCACAGGTAGATCATGTAGGAATCAATCAATTCAGAATTCATCCGGCTTGAATTCAGAATAAATACAAAATTCATTAGGCCATGACCACCAGGAGAGCATTTCTGGTTGAAGTTGGGGTTGCCCTTCCACCTAGGGCGACCCAAACCTCAGACGCCCGTGAACACTCTTTTGGAAATAAAAGGTCATCTCATTCGTTCATTCAAATGCCACAAGTCACTCGTGCTGTGAAAGGGTCTCCGATTTACAGATAACAGACCTAAGCGTACATGTCCACATCATCCAGCATGCAGCAGTGCCCTTCGCAAGCATCAAAGCACTAGTCACATGTTTTTGCTTCAAATAAGGTACAAACCAACACAGTTTGGTAGCAAACTAGCTTGTATCAGATGGGACTGGACTCGTTCCGACTGCTGACAGAACCCTAAAATTCCACTCGCAGAGCTCTGTGGAACCTAGTTTCAGAGCCCCTGCCCTATAGATCCTTAGGGCATTGCAATAAGAAAATTCCGGCAAAACCTATATCATGACGAATGCGATGAGCATTGAAGCATTGTAGAGAACACAGTGTTGCCACCACAGAGATGCATCATGTACAAAGCATGTATGCAGGAGAGTTCCTCTTGCACTTTCCACTGAACACGCTAAGCCACCTGCCGGTGCCTCCACTAAGTCTGCACATGGCGTATGCATGACTATACAGTAAAGCCTCCTTAATTTGGTAAATTGGATGATTTCGACATGTATTTTGGTCCCAACAGGCGTATGCATTACTTAATGTAATCAAACTCTCATTAGTTCCAACGTATTTGGCCCCACATTGGCTAATTCGGACAACTCTCAGAGCTCGGCAAGTGCAGAGTGCCACAAATGTGTGATGCAAAGGAGCAAGAACGGCACTAGCGTTTAACGGAAATGAAGCGCCAGAGTCCGCATCGCCACAGTTATCAGCAGAAATTGTACACGAATGACAGCAATGCCGGAACACTTGGTGTCTATCTGTGCCTTTAAAGTCTTTATTCTTCAATTTGTCACTCTGTACAACACCCCGTAGGCCACGTACCTTCATAAATGCATAGCCGCAGTCTATAATCGCGTTGATAGCGGCCGCAGTTTCTTCCCAGTGCTTGTAGCAAACAGGGACATGATAGGAAATCGTTGTTCGGAACGCCCATACAGTTTCTCCTCACGCGAATGACCTAGGCCACACCGACATCGTCGGCCACGATTTTGGCAACGTCAAAATGATGACATGCTCCTGTATATCATCTTGAAACTGAGCCTGCCATCTGCTAGGAGCAGAACACAATGAGAGGTGTTCCATTTGAGTGATTGCATGCGTACTATGAGACTGGCTTCATGCGAAAAGTCTCGTGGATTAGACTGGGTTTACATGGCAGCTAGGGAATGGCATGTCTGGTTCTAATCCACAGTCTAATTTGAGCAAATGGCGCTAGCAATGGAAGCTTCGATTGTTACATTGGTGAGTAGACCATAAATATGATCCCTTTAGTGCAAACAAGGAAGGATGGAAGGGAACAAGGGTATTTGTTGCTTGCTAAATGGCATGTTTTTTGCTCCAAGTTAAAACACACAAAAGGAAGACACATAGAAGACAACATGGGCGGCACTTAGGAACCGATTTAGTTTGGGCTGGGACCAATGAATATATATACACATACACACATGTGAAGGCTGTTCACAAACCTACATTATCTACGTAGGCTGAACAAGCTTACGTTACCCATGTTATTGAACGATGCAGGCCATGTTCAATAATTACATCAAGCGACTTAAAGCAGCACAGTTCCCTGACTTGTTGGTGACATCAGTCACCGAAACCATTTTGCGAAAGGTTAAAGGTACCAGCACCACAAGGGAGGAAGAAAGTGCCAGAACCGTTAAGACCTGCAGTGATTCTTTTTGTTCATAAGGTCTCCCATAACCTAAAGAAGGTGGCAGGCCGGAATGGCGTACCCATTGCCTTTCCTGCCCTCATTAAACTGGTTCGAATCTGTTCGAGAACCACTCACGAGAAGACCGGTTCGCAAGGCTGTGGCAACAAACAGGGCACGTCCTACAGGAAATGAGCCATGGGGGTCGTGTATGAAATTCCCCTTGAGTGTGTCAAGTGCTACATAGGACAGACTGGATGCTGCATAAATGAATGAGCCAGGGAACACGAACTAAATCTAATGAAAGATGGTGTGGCACATTTGCCAGCACACTGCAAGGCCTGCATGTGCGAACCAAGTTTTACTGAGAGTAAGATTCTTGGCAGAAGCAGAAATAAAACAGCACATGAGCTAATGGAAGCTTATTATACAAAAAAAGGAAAGGTTCAAGTTGCATTAACATTACATCTATCTTGCTCTACAAATTGGAAAAGAGATTGTTTGATCGCTGGATAACGTAGGTTGGTGAACAGCCTGTGCATGCGTGTATGTGTGTATATATTGATGGGTCACAGCCGAAGCTAAACCAGTTGAAAGTGCCGCCCGTGTTGTCTTCTATGTGTCTTCCTTTTGTGTGTGTTTTAAATTAGGGCAAAAAACCTGTCTTGGAGCAAGGGGAGTGCCAACTTTTCACTGCTTATTCTCTACTGTATCACATGCAATATATACATACACGCAAATGCGCAACATACCAAACAGCTTCATCCGCGCAACACCCTAATCACAGCCGGCTATCAAAAACCTTCTTTCTGCGTGCAAAAGTAAAACTGATGTGTCACTAATACAAGACTAGCCATGCTCTTTAATATGAAACGCCTCTAATAATTCACGTGCCGTGGTGTCCCTGCTTCTTCCAAGAATACGTATCAATTGTCCAGTCGCGGCTCACACTGACGTGGATTGCAGTGCTCAGGCAAATGTGCTGTCTTCACCTTTCAGTGACAGCTCATGTTCCCGTGCACATGATTTATGACGCAATGCCCAGTCTGACCGACATATGTCTGAGCGCAAGACAGCAGAAACTCATATAAAACTATGGTAGCACATTTTGTGTACAGCTCGGCATGTACAGTAAAACCTCGTTAACTCAAATACGATTAATTTGAAAACCCGGATAATTCGAAGGTTTTCTGCAGTCCCGTATTTTCCAAGGTAAATTTGACTGGATGATCCAAGCCGATGGCCTAGGCCAACCCGATTAATTCGAAGATTTGCGGTGCTATGCGGCGATTCCCGATCCCCATTTCACCGCAAACCCGAAGAAACAATGGCCATTTGGGGCCGCGAGGCGATGCCACTTAGCCATCGCAATTATTTATAGATGAAGTGGCCGACCCATAGTACTGCTAGCACGAAAATCAGTCCACGGTACGCCCCGCAAACCGCCGAAATGCATGCCTGCAGAGGAGAAGACGTGTTTCACTGCAATGCAGCGGGCATACCGGTTTTTTTTCAGGTGCTCTCGTCCCCCACTCCGCACGCTCCTCGCAGTCGCAACGGTCGCAGCATCAGCACGTGTTCTGTGCCGCTGCCACTGGCTGCAGTTCACCCATTCTCTCTCCGTGCCTGCAGCGACGTGTGTGCATGCAACACCAGTCTGCGCCATTTCTTTGTATGCGGTGGTCAAGTGTGTTGCATCTAGCGAGTCGATCTCTTTTTTTTTTTTTTTTTCTGAACTGTGCAGAAGTACCAGTGAGCGAAGATGCCAAAGGGGTCATTCCGCGCCAACTGTCCCAGCCTTGGCACTCAACCATTAGCGATTTCTTTGAAAAAAATTGAGGACTATCTATTTATTTAAACCAAGAAGTCTTTCTGCAAAACATCTTTGCAAAAAATATGCTAAATAGTAGATTTATTAGAAACATCCATTGTCTACAAACTGAGAAACTTTTATCGAATTTACTTTTTGTTTTAAGCAATAACAAAATTTTTGAATTTGTGTTATACCAGTCTCTGTGCTTGCACATTTCCCTTTCGTAGGAAAGCGCCCTAGTGGCAAGTAGAACTTGCGCGGATGCAAAACTTCCTGAGTCTATGGAGGAATATCTAGACAAGATAATCAGCACCTGAAGTGTTTATTTGAGTGCTTTATTAGAAATTATTAGCATAGCCAATAAAAAATGCGAGCCTCAATAGAGTGCGTTTAACCGGATGTCGCTGTACACCGACGGCCTGCATAGCGTCGTCACGCGGCATCAGAAAGTTGCACCGGTGAGTACAGAGTGCAGTTATGTACACTAAGATTTACAAATGGGCGAAAACTTTGTGAATAAGAGAAGAATCTGTAGCTTTATTACGGCAAGTATGTAGCAAATATCAGCCAACACAATCGTGTTTTAGCAACCATGTTTCTTCTGCAAAAAACAAGTAGCAAATGAAACTTTGCGATGCCCTAGTAGGCAGACGTCCTAGCAGACGTGCTTGGATCATTCTGAAGCAAGGCTGTGAAATTTTGCACACGAGTGCTGGCTCCCTGTGTGGCTTGCACGTTGAGGAGAGGCGGCTCCTCAGTCGGTGCTGTGTACCAGTTGTGCCATGGGAGAAGCTCTATTCATGACATTACCTGTACTTGTCACACTTTTGTGAAGGCCCTTCTATTTTGTCATGGAAACGCTGACTCTTCCTTCGACACCATGCCATGAGGGTGGTAACGAAGGTATGTTTTTTCTTTCGGTGAAACGTACACTATTGAGCACATGAATTTATGCTTAATCTTTGGTCTTCGAGGAAACTTCATAATGTTGCGATGACTTTCGTTTAATAGCACCTAAACAATTGCCAATTGTTTGAAGTGGTCTATGTCAGGCGGCGAGGGTTCATTTTTTTTTTTAGCATTCGCATATGTATTACTTTGTTAAACCAGCATATCAAATCCAGAATGACCTAAAGGCCAAAAGCGATGAGACACTGAATACGTACTTTATATCGATTGCTTGTTCTTGTTTTTATGAGTCCACTAATGACATTTTAACTAAATGAAAGCATCATGTTAATGTAGTGACATAAAACGAAGTCATTAAACAGAAATTAGTGAAGTATGTTGTGTATTCATCACATAGTTATGCTAAATAATAGAAACTATGACTGCTATAGCAGTGGACTAATGATAAAAAGTAGAAGCCTGAAAACATATAGTCAAAAGTTAATTTTCAAATAATCATGGTTTCTTTTAGGGAGCAGGCTTATTGGCATCTCCCATCTAAATTTTCTGCACTATGGCCACTATGGCATTTATTGTATGGTTTATTTTTTTCAGAAAGTACTGCATCCACACGTGCCTGTTTTGTTACAAAAACAGATGGAACTTCTGTATGATTTTGTACGCTAGTATATACACTTAATTACCTGTAATTGCACATGTAATTATTCACGTAGCCATTCGTGATTAGTTCATATTACGAGAAGGGGTGCAGTGCACGAACAGAAAACTCAGAGTAGAAGTAGTACACTACACACACTTGCATACTGTCTTTGTGCATGGCCCACCTCTTAGTATGAACGGATGCACAACTAGCCCAATTAGATGTATTGCTGGACTCTGTAATTAGTAGCATCACCGTAACAGTGTCCTCACTATCGCTTAAACTGCTATCTCGAGTGGCGACTGACTGAATGCCGGCCAATGAAGACGTGCTCTTGCCTAACAGTACCTTTCTGAACCCAGGTGTTAAACAATATTATAGCATTCAATGTATATGCAAATGACATGAACTGAGTAGTTATATTGCACTTGTTGTACCCGTAGCAGAGGGACGCAGCCTAGTGTCTATGGTATTGCCCAGTTGAGATTAATCAAGGTCTTGGTTTCGACCCCCCGCAGTAGGGGCTGCGTTTCAATGAAGGCAATATGCAAGAACACTTGTGCAGTTGGTCAAAATTATTCAGTAGTACCCCTACCGCACGCCCCACATTCCAGATGCCGTCAACAAGGCTCTCGTAGCAGTAGGTGCGAGCCCTCTTAGAAGAAAGCAGGCATGGGGGCACAGAGAATTTTATGTACAGAACAAAACAAAAAAAAACTGCAGAAGAATTTGAAGGAAACAATGTGCACCTATCTTGGCCTGAGCGAGACATCCACAGTAGTGAAGGAAATGAAACAAGACATTCTTCTCGATGACTACGTGTCATTAACCCTTTGAGGGTCAATGACGTAAATATACGGCGCCGCGAACAAGTCCCAAAATGGTTGATGCCGTATATTTACGGTGCCATCTGTACGTTTAAAAAGCGCGCCAATTTCCAAACTTCTTATTTTCTGTCATGTGCTGCCACTATGTGGGAATACAGGGAATTTTTTCATGCATCTCCCTCGCTCGGTTTTCATTGCACGGCTTTAGCGCTACTTCGCTCCCACGCGTCTATATACTAGCGCGGGCGGTTTTGCCTTTGTTCCGCAGACGGTTTCGGCTTCTTGCGCTTGCAAAACTGATGGCTATCTCGTTCCTAATCGCTCAAAGGGCGACCGCTTCTTTCTCGCTCGTTTAGTGCTCACAGAGGTGCGCGCGCATAGGAAGGATGCCGCAACGCATGTGTTTCTGTTACTTCTTCTTTTTTTTTTCCGACACTTGCGAAAACTAATTGCCTCTGGTTGACGATAAGATAAATTAGTGGAAGGTTGTCACGCCTTTTGCTTTTTTGACGGGCACACAACTACACAGTTTTCTTGAGTGCACGCACCTACGCATCGATTATGCTATGGACGTAAATATTAGTGTAAGAGCAGGAACAGGTGAGAGTTGCGGAATATTCTCATGTGCGCATTTGCAAAGCCTTCAACTATGTGTATAACAACGCATCAAATTTTTTAATTCTTATAAGTTTATTTCCTTTTTTATTGTTGTTATTCATGAATGAAGAGTGCATATATACCAACGCAAAATATTTTTTTCTCACTTTACGGTCACGCTAGAAAAATTGCGGTAAATGTTTTTTGAAATAGGTCCCTAAGAAGAATCGAAATCTGCAATAAAAGAAATCGACCCTGGGCGGTTGCATATGACAAAAAAAACGACCCTCAAAGGGTAAAGGTTAGCAACAGCCTTGGGATCAGTGATAACATTCCAATAACTGATCCCAAGGCTGTTGCTAACCTTTTAAATGACCACTTCCACAGTGTCTTCTCACCACCAACTGAACCCTCTTTCCAAACTTCACCATCCTGCTCTTCTGACATTAACATTTCTCATGAAGGTGTACTTAACATGCTCCTCCGGTTAAAAGTAAAATCATCTGTTGGTCCAGACGGCATTACCAACACCTACCTTCGACGTTATGCGGAACATTTAAGTAAATTCCTTGTAGTGATCTTTCAGGCCTCTCTACATTCCGCGGTACTTCCGCTCGATTGGAAAGTAGCACGTGTTGTCCCTATATTAAAAAAAGGTGACCCAAGCTCAGTTATAAATTACCGTCCGATTTCCATATTATCCTCTTCTTGTAAATTAATTGAACACATTGTTGCTGACTACATTAATGATTTCTTAAACAAGCGTAAAATTTTATCTCCTTTCCAACATGGCTTCAGGAAGGGGCTCTCGACAGTCACCCAATTAAGCACAGTCATTCACTCGTTTGCTTCTGTCCTTGACAAGGCTGGCCAAGTGGATGTGATGTTTTTGGATTTTCAAAAAGCATTTGATGTAGTTCCTCACGACAAATTAATTTATAAATTAGAATTCCTTGGTCTTCCTGCCTTTATCCTGTCCTGGGTTTCAGCTTACTTGACGCGTCGCAAACAGTACGTAGTGATTGATGGGCAGCAGTCCGATTCTCTTTCGGTAACCTCTGGCGTGCCTCAAGGCAGCGTCCTTGGCCCGCTACTATTTCTTATTTATTGTAACGACATAGTTGATGTAATAGAGGCCCCTGTCAATATTCGTCTGTTCGCAGACGACTGTATCATTTTTAACGATATTAATACAGTTCATGATCAACTATCTCTTCATTTAGCCTTAAACAACATTCTTGAGTGGAGCAACAAGTGGGGAATGAAACTTAACTCAGATAAATCTGTGCTTCTACGTATAACAAACAAAAAACTACCCCTAAAATTTTCTTATTCTATTGGCCAAGATCCCTTGGCCGAAGTGAGCGAGTACAAGTATCTTGGAATTACAATTACTAACAACCTAAATTGGAATAGCCACATTGCTGCTACCGCCTCCGCTGCTTTCAGAAAGCTATGTCTACTTCGCCATAAGCTTAAACATGCATCCCATGAAGTAAAATCCTTAGCCTACACCACATTTATTCGACCCAAATTGGAATACTCGTGCGTTATTTGGGACCCGTTTACCAAAATCAACATTTACGCCCTTGAAAGGATACAGAGAAGAGCCATACGTTTTATTTTTTCCAAATACGGCCGCGAAGAGTCTGTTTCTGAATTACTGCGTACAAATGGCTTTCACACCCTTCAAACGAGGAGAAAAATAATGCGCCTGCAGTTCCTCTACTCCTTGATAAACCGTAAATTTTCTTTAGATCCTAGTTCATACATAACACTTTCCGCATCCAGGAAAACCCGTCATTCCCACCCCCTCGCTCTCTCCCCTTACGTTGCCAGGACAAACCTCTTTAAGTTTTCATTCTTTCCTCGAACCATAGAAGAATGGAACCTCATCCCTTTCCATCATCTGAACTCACCTGAATCAATTCAAACTCATATTATTAGTATTTCTTAACTAACATTGCTGTTTCGTGTTATATTGTTTCATTTCTTGAATTTCATATTTTTGCAATTCTGCCTTTTATACATGTACTTTTATTTGTTACCATGCCCCTCCTGCTTGGGCCACACGGCCTGCAGTATGCTGTAAATAAATAAATAAATAAATAATGAATTAACTAAAGAACGAATTTATGCAAGATGGCCCCCGCCAAAATAAAATCCAGATACTAACATTGGCTCCGCAATCCTGGTCGCAGAATAAAATTATGAGCTTCTCTGGCGCGTCTGAACAACAGGTACATGAGGCATTGAAACTCAAGTCGAATTCCGGAGTCCTGAGCATGCCGCCACCGAATAAAGGGTGGCCTCTAAGCAAAGAAGTTACTTCTTCGATCAAACAATTTTATAAGGATGACTCAGTGTCCCACTGCCTTCCGGGAAAAAAAACTGTGTTGCGTGGTCATCAAAAGCATTTGCTGTTAATGAATTTAAAAGAAATGTTCAAGAATTGGAAAGGAAGTTCAACAATGACTTGCGGTTTTTTTATGTTTGCCAGCCTTCGACCCACACATTGCGCGTTAGCAGGAGGATGTGGCACACACACTGTATGCACCTGTATTGTGGGATTCTCACCCGTGCTCTTGGGACAAAGGAACGACAACACAGTAGTGCAAACAATCACAAGGGCATTTTTGCACCTTTCATAGATTAATGCCTGCTAGCCGAGTTGCTATCCACAAAACATGCCAATGGGCACACGACAAATCACGAAAGTCCGACTCACCGCAACCGGATAGCGAGCGAATATGTTCGCCTCATGCTGGGCACCAACACCTGATCATTTGCATGTACGATCACGCGAACGGTGGCGCGTTCGAACGAGGCCTCACGAGACGGTCTCGCAGAAGCATGGATCGGCACACTCACCGACCTGCAGCCAAAGAGGAAGCGCCTTCTCCTTTCCGTGCCCAAGTAACCCCGCCGTGAGGCGGCGTTAGCAGTGCAACACTCGCACTCTCTCTCGTACTGCACTTCAACCACACCGACCGCCGCGGGCCCCAGGCCACGCGCTGAAGCCGGATTACAGGAGACGGGAGCTATGCGAGGAAAACAACGTATCAGGGGACGCGTGAGAGTCGCAGCTTCCCCACAGTATGCATCATCAAAATTTTAAGCTTATGCTCCATGCTTCTGGATTGAGAGAGACCTGCGAGGAGCTACTGGGAACAGTGTGCCAACTGGACAGGGAGCCGTGCACGTTCGACAACTGCAGAAGTTGTCCAGGAACAAAGCACGTCGAAACTCTGCTCAGGAACAGCTTGAATCTCACCGCCGAAGAGAACGAAAGCATAGTGGTTAAGCAGTGGGTGAGCAGCATGCAGTGCAGTCTTGAGTCACTTCTGCTTTCACTTGATGAGTTCTTTGAAAGGTTCTTGGAGACGCTGAAGAAACTCAAAGGTCACCACTTTGTTAAACAACAAGCACACTATTTCAGACAGTTGAAAGCAAACATAAGCAACAATGAAGCAGTTGCGTTAATAAATTTTGCCGAAAATTATCATTTTGTAGTACAGGATGCGCCACAGCAGTTTCACTGGGTCAATATGCAGGCATAGTTGTATCCAGTAGTTATTTATTATCAAGCCACGGAAGGCAGTTGTGATCCAGTTTCCGTCATGCCATTTGTTGTGATTTCCGATAGTCTCGATCACGACACCACTGCCATCTTTGCGTTCCAAGAAGCAATACTAAAAAGAGCCAGACACAATTTTCCTGCAATCACACACATTCCCTATTTTTCCATGGGGCTGCTTCTCAATACAAGAACAGAAAGAACTTCTTCAATCTTTGCCACCACAAAACAGATCTTGAAATTTAAGCCGACTGGAACTTATTCACAATGTCACATGGAAAGAGTGCTTGTGGTGGCATAGGAGGAGCAGGGAAACATTTAGCAGCAAAAGCAAGCCTACAAAGACCGTATGAAGATCAGATCTTGACACCGCACCAGCTCTGCATGTGGACACAAAACAATATTTTCGGCATCAGGGCAATATGGGTACCAAAAAACTATATCGACACAATGAAGCTGCTCCTCGCCGAAAGGTACAAGCACACGATTTCCATAAAGAATACTCGCAAGTACCACCACATCAAGCCCACCTCAAAGTATGTTCTTCAAGTTGGTCTGACTTCATGCTCAACACTGAAGGAAATCATCATCTCCAGGCAAAATCCAACTGTTTGAATTGTTCGTCATCCACACACGATGGTTTCAGCGTGTTTGCAAAAGGAGCAGTTCGCCATGAACAAAAGTAGTGCACAATTGCCTGAGTACGTTGTCGCACTTATTGTTCTTAAATGCGCTGCACACCGCAGGCCAGTTTATTGTTCTTTCTGTGCTTTCTTTTCCATATGAGGGAAGTTGGCCACCCTGGGAGGTGCATTTGTTATTGCAAGACCTCAGATGCCATGGAGGAAAGAAACAAAACAGGAGTGGCCCTGACGTCCCGTTTTTGAAGATGGAAGTGCAGCCATGTTGGTGTGCTATCTTCCTTTGCGCCTCCAATCAGCAGTTCTGCAGCTCGCCGGAGCAGATGGGTGCGAAGTTTGAACTTGCATTGTAACGAACCGCCAGAAGTGTGTGCTGCTGACGCGCGTCAAAACAAAGCCTACAAAACTTCTGTAGCAGTTTTAGTGATGCAGACGCGGTCTTGTTTTTTTCCATGGCACGTTCAAGAAGACGACGAAGACCCGCGCCGTGATTGCTTGAGTGTATATGTTGCTGGCTGACACTCACCCTCACAGACCCAAACACAACTTTCAAGCTTACACACCACACTGCAGTGCGAACAAAATATTGACGCGAAGTAAGTTTGCACATGTTGACACGGGACCCTTAAGGCGAGAACGACGAAGTTCGTGGTTGCGCGTGGGCTCTCCAAGGACCAGCCATCGCTAAAGGCAGACGTTTTTTGCCAATCTGTATTTTGCCAAACTGTTTTAGTTGTAATAGCTGGGTGACATTTCTGGTGGAGGTGCGGGGTACGGTCGATGTTAGGATCTCCGGAGCATACCCCAGACCTAAGCTCGGTGAGTAGTTCAGCCGAGCTTACCCCAGTGCACGTACGTGCCAGCCGACGTCTCCAGGGACTCCAGCCACAGCACGGTCTGCTACTCGAACGAACTAGAATGACGAACCAACCACCTCCTGCCACTCCTGCAGCATCGCACGTCGTCAACCACATCCGGACGCCGAATCTGTTCCACGGAAGTGCTTCAGAGCACCCCGAATGGCTTGACCATTTTGACCGGGTTGCCAACCTCAACGACTGGAACCACGAGCGTAAGCTACGCTACGTGTACTTCGCTCTTGAGGATTCCGCGAAAACATGGTTTGAGAACCACGAGGCAACACTGACGTCATGGGAAGAATTTTGTAGGCAGTTCCTGAATGCCTTCGCCAGGGCGGACAGGAAGGAGAGGGCGGAGTTAGCGTTGGAGGCAAGAATTCAAGGCCCGAATGAGCGAGTGACGGCGTACGTAGAAGACATGAATCGGCTTTTCAGATGTGCGGACCCTTCTATGACTGAAACAAAGAAGGTGCGCCATCTCATGCACGGCGTCAAAGAGGAAATCTTTGCTGGCCTCATTCGAAATCCGACGACAACACTTGCAGAGTTCCATGACGAAGCCACTACTATGGAAAAGGCCCTTCAACAGCGGGCCAGGCAAAACAACCGCGTTGCCGTGATTTCAAGGGAGCTCTCTGCCGTTACCCTCGGTAATGACGTTGGCGCCTTGCGAGAAATCATCAGGGCTGTCGTCAAGGAGGAACTGCAGAAGATGCAGACGACCACTGCCCCAGTGGAACAACTTTCCATTGCGGATATGGTGCGCGCTGAGGTCCGACAGGCCGTCCATGTTCCTGGACAGTACGAGGCACCACAGCAGGGACCGCACGCCGAAATGAGTTACGCTGAAGCAGTACGCCGTCCGCCACCCTCAAGTGCGTGCAGCATGGTACACCCCACTCAACAAATGGACGTAAGCTTCAGGCTGCCTCGCAGCCCACCGCACATCGCCGAAGCAAGGACTAGGAAGAGCAATGTCTGGCGCACCACAGACTACAAGCCCCTTTGTTTTCATTGTGGCGAAGCCGGACACATCTACAGAATGTGCCCTTATCGTCATGCGGGGCTCCGAGGATTCTCGCCGAATGCACCTCGTCCACGACCTGGTGAGCGGCCGCCAGAAATAGAGAGTTTCGTCGCAAATCGTCGCAATGTTGATCAGCGATGGCCGGAGCCCCGTTCGTCGTCTCCTGCTTTTTACATGTCACAATCACCAAGCCAAGCTTTTACTCGCGGCGCTCTGAGACGCCGCTCGCCCAGCCCGGTGGGTCGGGAAAACTGAGTTCAGCGACTTCGGAGGTGAGGCCGCTGAGGACGACCGTACGCAATATCCTCCACTACGACGAAAACAGAACGACGCAGACGTACAGGCAGAGTCGAACACCTTACGAGAGGTAGTAACGTCGAACATTCCTGTCACCATAGACGACGAAGAAATAACAGCGTTAATCGACACTGGAGCGGACACCTCAGTTATGAGCATGGACCTTGCCTGCAAGCTGAAGAAAGTTTCTACCAAGTGGACTGGGTCGCAGATTCGAACTGCAGGAGGCCATCTGCTAACCCCGGTAGGAAGATGCACAGCGCGAGTGAGCATTCACGGGTTTACGTACCTCGGAGATTTCGTTATCCTCCCAAGCTGTTCGAGGGACCTAATTCTGGGAATGGACTTTCTGCAGGCTAATGGAGCTGTGATTAACTTACAAAAGTCGCGGGTAACGTTTTCGACAGCGCAGGCCTTAGCAGGGAGCAGCACTGACGACACGTATGTCAACGCCTTGAGGATTGTTGATAAGAACATCACGGTGCCACCAAGGAGCAGCGTATTGACCCTCGTCACCTGCGACGCATTCAACGGCTATGAGGGTATTGCCAAGGCAAATATCCCGCTGCTGCTCGAAAGACACATCTGCATCGCCCGGGGCCTTGTTCGAATACAGCATAAGTGCTCGCAAGTTTTGTTGACAAACTTCAGCCATGAGTATCAGCATGTCCCTCAAGGTACAGCTGTGGCATTTCTGAACAACATTGCTGACTTCTTCGATATCGGCACGTTACAAGCGACTTCACCGGATGCAACAACTCACGCCAGCCTGAATACCCGCGTCCGCATTAATGCTGACTTAGCAGATGTACAGAAGGATAAGCTGCTGGGCCTACTGACAGAATTCTCCGGCTGTTTTTCCACGGAATCCGAAGTCCAGCGCACTTCCGTTACGCAACACCGGATCGTTACAGAGGAGTCGGCGCGGCCTGTTCGTCAGCATCCGTATCGCGTGTCACCTATGGAGCGGGAGGCGATTAAGCGTCAAGTTCAAGAAATACTAAATGATGACGTCATCCAGCCGTCGACAAGTCCATGGGCATCACCTGTCGTACTAGTAAAAAAGAAAGACAACACACTCCGGGGGGGCTTCTGCGTTGACTACAGACGGCTTAACCGAGTCACCAAACGCGACGTTTATCCCCTGCCACGGATCGATGACGCTTTGGACTGTCTGCGTGATGCTCAGTTCTTTACTTCGTTAGACCTAAAGTCAGGCTACTGGCAAATCGAAGTGGACGAGCGTGACCATGAAAAAACCGCCTTCGTGACTCCCGATCGGCTGTACGAATTTAAAGTGCTGCCTTTCGGTCTCTGTTCCGCTCCTGCTACGTTCCAATGAATGATGGACACTGTACTCGTTGGACTAAAGTGGCAGACGTGTCTAGTGTACCTAGACGACGTTGTTGTGTTTTCCAGCACGTTCGATGAACATCTCGCCCGGCTACAAAATGTCCTTACCGCAATACGCAAGGCCAACCTCACCATCAAGCCTGAAAAATGTTACTTTGGCTTCCAGGAACTCAAGTTTCTAGGCCACGTGGTCAGCTCCCAAGGAGTACGACCAGACCCGAAAAAACTCGCTGCCGTTGCTTAGTTTTCTCGTCCTATAGACAAAAAGGCTGTTCAGCGGTTCCTGGGCCTCAGCGCTTACTACCGTCGTTTCGTTGAAGGCTTCTCAAGGATTGCTGAACCGCTCACGAGACTGACGTGACAAGATGTGCCCTTTGCGTGGACGGAAGACCAAGAGCAGGCCTTCACCGAATTGCGTAAACGCCTTCAATCCGCTCCAGTGCTGGTGCATTTTGATGACACCGCGGCAACTGAAATACACACCGACGCCAGCAACGTAGGAATCGGGGCCATTCTGGTTCAATGGCAAGATGGCGCAGAACGTGTAATTGCGTACGCGAGTCATAGTCTGGCAAAAGCAGAAGCTAATTATTCAACAACCGAAAAAGAACGCTTAGCAGTCGTGTGGGCCATCAGCAAGCTCCGACCCTACTTATACGGCCGGCCATTTCGAGCGATCAGTGATCACCACTCGCTCTGCTGGCTTGCCAATCTACGAGACCCGTCAGGTCGCCTCGCTCGTTGGAGCCTCCGCCTCCAGGAATACGACATAACTGTTGTCTACAGATCCGACCATAAGCATAGCGACGCTGACTGCTTGTCACGTTCTCCACGCGAGCTCTCCAAGGACCAGCCATCGCTAAAGGCAGACGTTGTTTGCCAATCTGTATTTTGCCAAACTGTTTTAGTTGTAATAGCTGGGTGACAATATGCTGTGAAAAAGACACCGGCGGAAAAATCTTATCTCACTTTACAGAGACCAAATGCAGCAGCGAAAGCTTCGGGAGTGCGGTTGCTATGGCAATGTTGACATTTGGGGTACCCGCCTCAGTGCTCCTTTGCAAAAAACAGCACGTGATTTCCGCCACTCTCTCTTTAATACGTTCGTGCTGGTCGGGGCCTCTCCTGGGTCTCCTTCCTCCATGTCGGATGCAATGAACATGTGCGAAATCAATAGCATGGGTTTTTTATTCCGGCGTTCCGACATATGAAAGAATGAGTGCGACCACTCTAAAGGCGCATAAACAAAAAGACTATTAAGCATAATCACGAAGAAAAGTGTCTGATGCCCTTCTTATTCTATAATGCAAAAGTGGCACAGTCAAAAGTGTAATCCTCCAGGTGGATCTGGATGAGTCTTTCCACGCTTCAGCATATATATAGTCCGGCTTCTCTGGCAGATATCACCAATAAAAGTTCTGATGTCTTGCTAGAGCCACTACAGAAATACATTGTAGCTGTAGGTACCGGAAATATATGCACTTGAAACCTCCCTCCTTTTATTTAAAGCAATTATTGTGGCCTGCTAATGCCTAAGAGACGTCATTCTTACCTTATTCTGAGCATTGCTGCAAGAAGACCACCAGGGGAAGTGCAAGCATTTAAACATACTAGGTGTTGTGTGAAAAAATGTAATGTATCTGAGGAGCATAGGAGCGCGTTTTAGGATTATAGCTGCAACCTTGTTACAGTAGATAGCTCGAACGCGCCTTCCCATTTTTTTTCTTCAGTTATCACAGATTGTATGTTAAATCCTGCGCTTCACAAAGGTCAGCGGACTACCTCATTTGGTCTGAATTTAACATTTAACAACAAGAAAGACAGAGAGGGCAAGCAACTAAACATATTTATTCCTTTCCATAATCTTTTTAAATGCAGTAGTTTGAACTTAAGTATGCCAAAACATTTAATGACGAGTAAACATCACTCCTCTAAAATCATTGCCAACATGGTCGCTAGAACACGATTGTGTTGGCTGACATTTGCTACATATTTGCCGTAATAAAGCTACAGATTGTTTTTTTATTCACAAAGTTTTCGCCCATTTCTAAATCTTAGTGTACGTTAGTGCACTCTGTACTCACTGGTGTAACTTTCTGATGCCACATGATGACACTATGCAGGCCGTCGGTGTACGGGGACATCTGGTTAAACGCACTCTATTGGGGCTCGCATTTTTTATTGGCTACACCAATAATTTCTAATAAAGCACTCAAATAAACACTTCAGGACCTGATTATCTTGTCTAGATATTTCTCCATCGACACAGGAAATTTTGCGTCCGCACAAGTTCTACTTGCCACTAGGGCGCTTTCCTACGAAAGGGAAATGTGCAAGCACAGAGACCGGTATAACACAAATTCAAAAATTTTTTTATTGCTTAAAACAAAAAGTAAATTCGATAAAAGTTTCTCAGTTTGTAGACAATGGATGTTTCTAATAAATACACTATTTAACATATTTTTACCCTGACCACCTCAATTCTAAATTCACGACTAAACAAAGGCTAAAACTAACTTTTCTGCAACTTTGTCGCCAGCTGTACTGGCAATTTCACGTTATATTCATCCCAAATGATTTTTCACTTACAGTACAACTTGCTGGCAATTAGTTACTATGATACACAACCTTTTGATAAAAGTTACCTTTCTGCAAAAAAATTCCCGATATGCAACAAATTTTGCATATTTAGTGCCATATAAAAAACTCACGGAAACATAAAGATCGATAAAACCTTCTTCAAGTGAAAAGCCTATCTTTATTCTCAAGGGAAAATCGTGCGCTCACCTAATTTAAGAAGAAAAAATTGTTTGACAATGCTTTTTAAGACTCATATTTTCGAACTTTCTAAATAACTTCACATGTTCCTAGCAGTGCTGAAAATGCTTTTTTCGCAAAAATATTTTACAGAAAGGCTTCTTCGTTAAGTAGATAGTCCTCAATTTTTTTCAAAGAAATCGCTGATGGTCGAGCGCCAAGGTTGGGACAGTTCGCGTGAAATGACCTAAAGTATAATATTGCAGCAGAAGTTCTGCTTGATCCAAGAAGCTTGACTGCAAGTTCACGGCCACAGGTACTCTTCGTTGTTGATAACCGCCCGGGGTATGGTGACATCCAACACCTGAAAGCTATCTGGATTGCATTTCTTCCTTCGAACACCACGTCGATCTTGCAGCCAATGGACCAAGGCGTCAGTCAGCACACGAGCAAGATTTACCGCCACCACCTGCTCAAGCGCATGCTCCTTTGCTATGACAACGGCAAGGAGTACTCCATCGACCTCCTCAGGGCCATATGTCTTATTGTGTATGCATGGAAGCAAGTGGAACCCACTTTGATCATGCGGTGTTTTGAACACGCTGGCTTCTCAAAGGAAAGTAAGTCGATGCTGATGCTGACTATTCATGTGCACTTGATGAAGAAGGAGCCAAGTATTGCAACTGCATCAATGCACTCTGCGCAGAGGATAGCCGATCAGGTGCAGTCGGCTTCGCCGAGTATCTAAACTTTGAAAATGATCTACAAACATGCTACTCAGACTTCGAGAGTGAAGCGCTACCGTTGATGCGACCATGTGTGATGACAGCGACAACGACGCTAACGAGCCCTCGCGAGCACCTGCTCTAGGGGAAGTTACTGGATCGCTGAATGTCATCCAGTTTTATTGAGTGCCACGGTAGAAATTCTCAAATGCTGGAACATAGTTGGCCAACTAGAAAACATGACCCTTGGAGCCTCAAACTACAGGATGCAGCAAATCAGCATCTTTGATTAATTTAAGTAATCCAAAGATCGCCGAATAAAAGTAGTGCATTCCTGCAACGAAATCTTTTTGCCTGGTGTGAATATTTTTTTGCGTTCGATTAATTCGAAAACTCGCTTAATTCCAAGATTTTTTGCGGTCCCAATGATTTCGAATTAACGAGGTTTTACTGTACTTTAAAACAGCCATGTTCCTTGCTCCCATGAGAAAGAATGCGTGGATACAGCTGGGCGAGCTTGCGTGGCGTAGAGAATACGACTGGCACTCCATGTCTGTCTGCAACCTTCTTTCAGGTGTGGGTTACACAGTGCATATAAGGTAAGTCCTCTGGCCTCACCGTTCTCTGCGCTTGCTCGGCCCTTCTCCTGTGTTCGTCACTCTTAATAAGCAAGCCGATGTGACCTGTCTGCAAGGTGATTTTGGGATCTAAAAATTGCAAAGAATTGCAGGAACGTACCTCGTGGAATAAAAACCATTCCCTTCCCGGGACAACAAAAGGCCGCTAAATCTATGTCAACAATGGGCTGATATGACGCAATGAAATGTTGCTTTAAAACAAGTAAAATATCGTCAACTTGCCTAAAAAACTTCAGAACCTCCCCCCACATATTTAGGTATGTTGATGATTTTTTAATTGTTTTAAATCAACAATCCATTACGTCATATCAGCCCATTGTTGACAAAGTTTTAGCGGCCTTTTGCCGTCTCAGGAAGGGAATGATCTCGGGAAGGGAATGGGAAAGGTACCTACAATTCTTTGCAGCTCTGCATGTTAACATTCAATGCCGTAAAAGATTCTGTAAATGCTGACCTCACTTTTTTTGTTTGGCCTACACTGGAGGAAAGTTTTTTTACATTTTTTCTCGCTTCGGACATTCGGAGGTCGGCTTAGAACCAGGGCAGGCCTATATTCGCGTAAATACGGTAAATATTTTATTCTATAGAAGGCGAGAAACATTTTGTTGTGTAGTATATCGTAACCAAGCAGACAACAAATGAGGCACGTAAACTTCCAGCAAGCTCATGGCTTGCCGAATGGTCATCTCTCCTTACTCTCACAAGTTTGGTGAACCGCCCACCTTGCGATGTTGCAGTGACCGAATGTGTTCTGTTCCCGACAAAGATCTCCGATTACTCCCCAGTTCCGACCCGGTAAGTGTGTCGGCTGCGTGCCTTCATAACTGACTGTACAGTCGCCATCTATAATGTCTTCGATAGCGACCGCACTCGGCAAACTAGTTTCATTTTCACTCTGTGTGTGCATCAGCCCCATGCCTTCAAAACTGCGTAGTCGCCATCTAGCTCGTGCTTATAGTACGAGGCCTCAAACCAGGGTGTCTACCAAGTTGACATTTTCAAATTCCCTGAGTTTTCCAGGTTTTCCCTGAGTGCCATTGCAAATTTCCGAGTGATGCAGAACTATGTTTTATGTCAAGACGGGCTGAAACCATATCGCCTGATGCTGTCACTCTCTAGCAAGCACACGAAAAAAATAAAGAAGCGCCTTAATCCAATTTGAATACTAAGGAGTAGTGTTTGTGTTATTTAAAAAGAGAATAGAAGGCAGGGGTTAGTAAAATGCATAGCAAATAAAGTGTCTTTGAAAAAAATTGCAAATAGAGTCGGACATTCTCAAATACGAACAAAAAGGAGATGGATATAGAAGCAAATATTTTCGAATATGAGCTATTTGTATCAACTGATAGCAAGCTCAGTGGTATGAGGCCCCAACTCTGTCACAATTGAGATTCTCTCTCAACAGCCCGTAAGTCAATCTCAACTGTCCTGACATACTCTCAGCCCGCGCACGACTCCCGAGTGTTGTGTTTCACTGCTTTAAAGAGTTTATTTTGGTTTGGATGAGGGACACTTGCATCTCAGCTTTAGCCAAAACTATTTTTTGAGCTCAAGCTCCTTCAAAACGGCAGCAGCAAGCTTCCTTTCCCGTTTATTCCTTCAGGATCCCAAGAGAGCTTCGAACGCGTTAAAACATCAACCAAAAGTGAAGTAAAAGCGCACACAACACCAATGCGCTACTCGAACGGGTGGCAGCCAGCGGCGAGTATAATCTTTCAATTGTTTCCAGCCGCCGCCGCACGACGGCGCGACCATACGTGAAAGTTGCGAATAAGAATACTTTCCGTAAATCTGAGTACAGGCCACCAGATGGGGCAGATACGTTTTATTTGTTTGAAGTGGCAAGCCGGAAAATGATATGTTTTTCTGTCTGCGTTTTGCAAAACCTACTGATGGAAAACTATATGAGTAGAAATGTACCCACGAAATATACATGCTGCTTAAAAATCCAGAAAAATTTTTGCTCTTCAAAGGGAACCGTACAATGACATAGTAGAATGAAGGCCGACACTGCAGCCGCGATGCACGTGCAATCACTGCGAAAAAAGAAAAATGAAATAAATTCATCTGTTCCCAATGCACAAACACCATGTCATATCTAATTATAAACACTGTTTGAGCAGTCTGAACCTATATGCCAGCGCGTGACGTAGTACAAATTACCCTTCCGAGAAGTATCGCCAGTACTTTCCAACGGTGCGACCTTGTTGCGGCCCAATCCACTTTGATCGCAGTGCTGCCACAGTATTTACAGTATTTTTCGTTGTCGCGCGCCTCACTGCAAAGCATGCGCTGCCCCAGCAACTTGTCCCACTCAACCGTATTTTAGTACACTCTAGTGTTATCATAATGGCACCAAACAGGTGATGCCACTGCAGTACTGCTTCCAAACGAAAAGTTGCACTAGCAGCAGAGGCATCGCCAAATGTTCAAGCCAGGCGGGATGTCGGCATTGATGAGAAAAACGTTTCTTATTGGAGGGGGCAAGGGGAGACGCTTTTTGCATGTGCCACAAGATGACGACAGCAATAAGGAAGATGGCGATGATGACGTGGGATGAGCTCGGCATGGTCACACTGTGAATAATTTTGTGAATAATGTCCTCACTTTTTTGTTTGTTTGCTTGGTCTGCATTTGAGGTAAGTATTTTTTTTTTTTTCTGGCTACGTACATTCAGGGGTCAGCTTAGAATTGGGGCTGGCCTAGATTCGAGTAAACACTGTAGTACACAAAGTCCATAGCGAGACGCGTTTGCTTGAGGCGTTGTTGTGCATCATTGTCTGTAGCCTGCGAGAGTGTTAGCACTGTAATTCCCTCACACAGTGCATCGTATGGTGGTTGAGATAGAGAAATACTTTTATTGATGCCTTAGGGAAAATAGCCACTGCCATGCCCTGTGCCAGATGGACCATCGCCCGCTGCACCCAGGCTTCCATCACGCAGCACGGCTTCCTAGTGTTGCAGGGTAGGGACATTGTGGCTGAAGTGTTGATGACGCTGGACCACCACTTGCATATTGTCGCTCTAATGTCGCAGTGCATTAATGCTGCTTTAAGACTTTACATCTTGCATGAGTTGTCGGCATGGGCAAACTTGCAGTCTTTATTTTTCAGAAATAGCAGAAACGTGGCATACCATATCTTGAATTATTATTAATATTATATTTTTAGGTTGCTTACGACTGTCGCCTTGTCTAGTAGTAGCGTATCTTTTTATTGAAGAGAACCCAAAACAAAGCATCCTTCCTGATGGCACCTTTCCCTCCTCTCGCGATCACCCCATGTCTGCTGCCATGTGTGAAAAGTTATTCATTCATTCATTTCGTCACGGCATTGGCTTTACACATTCTCCGTCTCCTCTGTCTATTATTTTATGTCTCCTCTGGGCTATTGCACTTGATAACCAAGGAAAGCACTGCAGCTTCTGCAATGGTTTTGAGGGGAGCAAGGGCCTCACGCCTAATTACTGCCTTCCAGAGGGCATTGTTGCAATGCTCTTAAAGTTCGCTGGAAAGGTCTCCCATGCCTCCTTACATGTACACATTACACACATTCTCAACCAGCCCCCGACACGGCGTGCAAGACAGAAGCAGCAGCAGTGAAAAAGTCGAAGGAAGAGGCAATGAAAGCTTCGCTTTAATATTCGTGCAGCTGTTATCTTGCTTTGCTTTCTGCAAGCAGGATGACAGATACACAAAAAAAAATGAGAGAAAAAAAAACACCTTTTAGAAAATAAGCCTCAAACTTTTTTTTGGAAGCAGTTGACCCATACTAAATTTTGTCAGGACTATAATATTTGCTGTCCTTGTAAGTGAGCAAACTTTTTTTGGCCTGTTGCTCATCTGGCACAGTTTGGGCATCTTTCTAATTCACCACAGATAACTTTGCGCAGTCCTATGGTGTGAAATGGCACCAGGCTGAATGTTAACATAGGATGCTTTGGAGTACATAGTAGTTCTGCGGAAACCCGCAAGGTGGATAGAAGTGTGGTGGAGAGAAGTGTCGGGTGGATGTCTGATTTTCCCTTTATTAATTACTTCTCTCCACCTTGCGGGTTTCCGCAAAACTACTACGTCAAACTCCTGCCTTCGCTTCGTGTTGTCGACAAATTCGACTTCGCCATGCCACCTTCTAGCCGCCTTGTTAGCTCAGATGGTAGAGCAGCTGCCCCGGAAAGGCGGTGGTCCCGGGTTCGAGTCCCGAACCAGGACAAATTTTTCTTCAACTATGAGGCTTTTCTTTCGAGGAACCCGTATGGGTTTCCTTTGTAGCAATTGCTACAAAGGGGTGGATGTCTGATTTTCCCTTTATTTATTACTTCTCTCCACCTTGCGGGTTTCCGCAGAACTACTACGTCAAACTCTTGCCTTTGCTTTGTGTTGTCGTCAAATTCGACTTCGCCCTGCCATCTGCTAGCCGCCCAGTTAGCTCAGATGGTAGAGTGGCTGCCCCGGAAAGGCAGTGGTCCCGGATTCGAATCCCGGACCAGGACGAATTTTTCTTCAACTATGAGGCTTCTCTTTCGAGGAACCCATATGGGTTTCCTTTGTAGCAATTGCTATGAACGGGTGGATGTCTGATTTTCCCTTTATTCAGGATGCTTTGGACAACTGCAAGCTTTTTTTTTTTTTCGATCTCAAAACGTGTTCCCAGGCAGCCCAGCATGGTATTGGTTTGGCGAAGCTTCCCGGTCACCTCTGGCAGCTACTTACGTTGAAACATTAACATTCATATGCGAAAAATCCCATCCGTGGCCCAAAACTGAACCCGCACTTTGTAGTTCCACCACGTCAACGTAGCTTTCATGTGAGCCATGCTGCCGACGCTGTTTCACGTTTCCTTTTTTAAGAACAACAAGTGTGCTGTCTCTGCTGATGTTGACATTAAGTGCATGAACACGTACCCGCATATGCGCAGAGGGGTGTGGGAACAAATATCCTGTAGAGTCTCCAAAGTAAAACTACGCCCATATGTTGGCTTGACTAGAAAGGGCAATGGTTTGCTTCGCTGTTGCTTCATTACAGATGCAGTGCAGGATTGCATGATGCGCCAACGACTTCTTCGGTCGATCCAGCGCTATCTTGTCAATGGCATGTTTGAACCATGGGATAACCACCTCTTTTCACCATAATAAGCAGAGGAGGATTGCGTTTTATCTCTGTAGGCAGGTCTGGTTTAGAACTTTCATTTTATTTTTAGCGAGCGCCAATTCACCACTTGTGATCACTGTGTGATCTGCTGTGATCAACAAAAAAACTGTACATTAACAATGTTTTTGAAGCTGACCTAGCATGGAAACACTCACCGGCAGTGTCGGAGCACGTTGCTGTAGCAACACCCAATCATAAGGTGCCTCTCAGTGTGCTGGCACACTGAACCAATAGGAAGGCCACAAGCATCCTGTACTTTGTCTGATCAACCCTTGACTTTTGCATTTCTCCTACATGATTATAGCAGGTGAGGAGGGTGGGCAGAACTCTGAACTTTCGAACAATACCAAGGTGGCTGTGCTCTGTGGTGGGAAAGACTAGAGGCGACTACACAACCTTTGGTGCTCTTAGGCAATTTTAAGCTCCTCTCTCACAGTCTGCACTGACAAAATAAATTTTCTTTTTCGCGCACTTGGAGTGCATTATCAGCTAAACAGTTTTAATACAGTGTAGATTAAGCACTGTAGATGACAAAACGAGCGGTTTGGGCTCAGCATGGGTTCCGCTCTGGTTTTTCGTGCATAACACAACTAGCCGAACTCACTCACGACATTGCACTTGGCCTGGACCATGGTGAACAGATAGATGCACTGTTTCTTGATCTGTGGAAAGCATTTGATGTCGTCCCGCGCAATCTACGTTGCTTAAAATTATCATTCCTAGGCATTCCTTAGCATATTCTCGGCTGGATAAAGGATTATTTACACCTGCGCGAACAGCAAGTAGTGCAAGTGACATCGGCTCCAATGCACATGCTATCGGGAGTGCCTCAGGGCTCTGTGCTTCGGTCACTTTTGTTCCTTGTTTATATTAATGATTTAGTAGTAGGCTTTAAATCAACAATTAGACTGTATGCCGACAACTGCGTCATGTATCGTACAGTGAAATGTCATGCCGATATGTCTGCCTTACAGGACGACCTTGAAAAAGTATCTAGCGGGTGCAAGCGGTGGCAGATGACTCTGAATACTGGTAAATGCTACCATGTGCAGTTTACAAAGAAAAAGAAAATTCCCCAGTTCCTATTGCGTAAATAATATTGCACTCAGTACCTCTAAGGATGTTAAGTGCCTCGGAGTTACATTTTCTGAAGCGCCGGACTGGACTAATCATGTTAACTCAATTAGCGCGAAAGTTTACCGTCTTCTTCACTTTTTCTGACGGAATTTTAAGCATTCTCTTTCATCACTGAAGGCAACTTTGTATTTACCAAACGTCAGGCCTATTCTAGAATATGCATGCATTATCTGGGATCCATACACTAAAAACCTCACAGAAAAAATAGAATGCGTCCAGAAGCAAGCAGAACGGTTCGTAAAAGGAAATTATAATTTTACTATCAGAGGATCCAGAATACGGGAAGGGTTGGGTTGAAAAACTCTTTCTTCATGCAGGAAAATCCTAAGATAGAAATTCCTTTATAATATAATAAAAGTAAAACTGCTATCGACAAAACACTGTTCATCAAGGAGCCACATTACGTTTCATCTAGAAGAGACTACGCTAACAAAATTAGAGCTTATCAGTGCCGTAACAATGTGTTTAAGTATTCATTTTTTCCTAACACGATTAACAATTGGAATGAGCTCCCTAATGAAGTGATGGCAGCTTCTAGTTTTGAAAATGCTATTGAGAGCCATATTCTTTGATTGTTCTGTTATTCATCTCTGCACATACGCAACTTTTTTTTTGTTACTTACTTTGTTTTGTACTTTGTTAGTCTTTGCAAATTTCAGTGCTTAAACAATGTTGTATTTACTGATGTATTCTTTTGATGTTGCTGAATATGTTTCCATTGTGACCACCTGTATTTTAACCCCCCAACGATAATGTCATACAGGCGATGTAGGTATACCGAAAAAATAAATAAATAAAAAGCATAAAAAATCAATTTTCTTTTTTTCACGATTCTCACGAAGTGATCCCTGCTTCCCCCCTTAACCTTGTCAGTTTTATGCATAGAAGCCATCCAAATATTTGCAGAGGTAAAATATCTCTTCTATATGAACAGTGAATGTCTCGGCTGGCTATTGTGCTCGTTCTCTCAAATGCTGCACAAGACATAAGGATCCAAAAACTTGAGGAAAATTGGTCTTGAATACCGACCAGGATTGAATGTCTGCATTAGTAATACAAAGTTTGATGCTTTAATCATACAAGGTGCCTTCAAGAGTATTTTATTGTAGAAAATAGAAGAGGAAATGCTCTTCAATACAAAAGATATTCCAGACGTTTTATAAAAGGTGTCGCTGTGTCCCTTTAAAGTAATTTGTCCAAACTCAGATTTTCTGACATCTTCATATGCCTTCTGTGCCTGAAAAGTCGGCTTTCACGTGCTCCACAGTACACCTGAACATCGAGCCGTTTATGACGCATGGGTGCCACAGTGAGAACGTGGAGCAGCAAACAGCTTACCTCGTCAAATATCATTGAGCCACGCTCATTGCCCAGGAAGTTGTCGATGACACAAATGCCGAAAGCGTTGAGATCATGGATCACGTTGGCACACATCTGCCGGAACCAGCTGGACGACGGGGGCCTCAAGGCTTCGGGCCTGGCTGCTGCAGAGAAACCAAGGTACGAGGGTTACTGCAGTGATCCCTTGATGATGATATGTGGGGTTTTATGGCGCAAGGGCCACTCATGGCCAAAGAGCGCCAAGCAATGTTTTAATGGAGTCAATGATACAAATAATGATCAATGGTGTCGTGGTTGGCTATAACAAGGGAACCTGGCTGTATAGGGGCCTAAAAACAATAAATATATATATATTAAAATTGTCACAATGACTTTTCAGATGTACTATGAATTTAAAAGATATGTTCTGATGGAAGGAGGGAATAAAATATGTAAATGCCAATAGCACTATTGCCTCAAGAGGCCCTTAAATGCAAGGGCCTGTAGGCACATGCTCTACAAAATGCTACTATCGCAGCAGCAGCGTCTAGTACGATGCTGTGCTACGAATCTCTTCAGCCTATAACTTGCAATGAATTAACCTCTTGCAGAAAGTTAAAAACTGACTTTCTGTGAAAAAATGGCTCAGCACCAAGCAACATTGAAGGATGAAAAGGAATGTTCTGTCGGTAGGCTAGAGGGAAGTGTTTTTTCCTTTCAATTTCCATTTCTCTACACTCCAGCGAGACATTGAGGACGGTTAGTCTCTCGCCACATCTACAGCATATGGGAGGTTCGCTACCGGTCAAGAGATAAGAGTGCGTGCCGTACGTATGACCTATCCTGAGGCGGCAGAAAATGACTTCGATTCGCCTTATTTTCGTTATCGGTAGCAAATTTCCTAATTGTGGCTCGATCAAATGGAGTTTATTCGAGGTTTCGGTGTCCCACTTGTGTTGCCGATGCCTTCGAAGTTTTTAAGTTTTTTGCGCAAAAAAGGCTTTAAGTCTGAGGCAGGGATACCTACGGAACAGTTGCCAGCTTTCGTTGCAATGGATGTGGCAATTTCATCTGCAAGCATGTTGCCCTTAATGCCTCTGTGCCCAGGTACCCAACATACTATGACGTGCTGATTAGATGTATATGCTGTGCACAGGAGCGAATATAGCTCATTGAGTACAGGATTGTTGCGTTTGTGGAGTGACATTAGAGATTTTACGACACTAAGGGAGTCTGCGAATATAATGGCCTTTTGCAATTTCATTTTCTTGATATGTTTAACAGCTGTCAGTACAGCATATGCCTCAGCAGTGAATATGCTTGTTTCCGGGTGCAGGACGTCAGATTCTGAAAATGATGGGCCGACAGCTGCATACGAAACGTCGGCATGCAACTTTGAGGCACCTGTGTAAAATTCTTGGCCAGAGTACTTCGACTGAAGTTCAAGAAAGTGCATTTCAATGTGTACCTGGGGAGCGTTCTTCGTTATTTCAACGAACGAAGTATCACACTCAATGAGCTGCCATTGCCACGGCGGACATAGCATGACAGGAGCCATAAGGGGATTTTCAAAAAGTGGAACATCCATTTCTTGACTGAGTTTTCGTACATGCAGTGGGAAGGGTTCTCTAACTGCCGGTCAATTATTAAATAAAGTTGCACATGTCATGTTGTTTACACTTGAGTAAGAGGGATGTTCACGGTTTGCATTTACCTTCAGAAAATATATAAAACTTGAGTACGACCTCTGAAGATGAAGTGACCACTCATTAGCTTCAACGTAAAGACTCTCCACAGGACTTGTCCTAAAGGCACCGGTCGCCAGGCGATGGTGATGGACAGGATCCAGCATCTTCAATGCACTAGGGCTAGCCGAATGATAAACTATTGCCCTGTAATCTAAGCGTGTTCGAATGAGGCTCTTGTAAAGGTTCATGATGCATTTCTTATCACTACCCCACGTTGTCTGTGACAAAATTTTTAGAATGTTCATGGTTTTTAGGCATTTGTTTCTGAGGTACTTCAGGTGTGAAATAAAGGTTAATTTCGTCTAAAATAACGCCTAAAAATTTGTGTTCTGTGCTCACAAGTATGTGCTGTCCCTGATGTTCAACTTCAGGATTTGCTATGAGACCTCTTTTTTGAGTGAAAAGAAGACAGGTACTCTTGCTGACATTGAGCGTAAAGCCATTTTCATCAGCCCACTTAGACACCTTGTTTAGACAAAGCTGTACTTGTCGCTCACAGATAGCGAGATTACATTACTTAAATCCAATTTGAATGTCATCCAACATATACTGAATAAAATATAGTACGCGGTATTGATGAGCGCAAGGAATTCATTTTTATGATAAAAAGTGTGCAGCTAAGCACGCCACCCTGCAGTACCCCAGTTTCCTGTAGAAAGGGTCTCGAGAGAACATTACCAATTCTGACACGGAATGTGCGATTTGATAAATAGTTTTCGATTACATTAAGCATTTTTCCGCGGATGCCCAATTCTGATAAGTCACGCAGAATTCCATACCGCCACGTGGTGTCGTAAGCCTTTTGCATGTCTAAGAATACAGAAAGAAAGAACTGTTTGTGTATGAAAGTGTCGCGAATATATGCTTCGATGCGAACGAGGTGGTCTGTAGTCGATCGGCCTTCTCTAAAACCACAGTGATATGGGTCAAGGCGCTTGTTTGATTCAAGGAAGTGTAAGAGCCTGCCATTAATCATTCTTTCAAAGAGTTTACATAGACAACTTGTGAGTGCTATGGGCCGGTGGCTTGCCACAGAGAATGGATCTTTACCTTGTTTTAAGACAGGGACTACAATCGCCTCTTTCCATGCCAAGGGAATGTCTCCTGTTTCCCAGATAGTGTTGAAAATAGACAATAGAGCCATCTGCGTGTCAGGGTGAAGATGTTTTATCATTATGTACATGACTCTGTCGGCTCCTGGTGCCGATTTCGTGCACCCGTTCAAGGAAGCTCTGAACTCAGCAATACTAAAAGGATGATTGTACGGTTAACTTCCACTAGCTTTACGGTTCAGTGCCTTACTTTCAGCTATCTGTCTACGTTGCTGGAATGACTGCGAGTAGTTCGCAGAGCTAGAAACTCGCTCGAAGTGTTCTCCCAGAGTGTTCGCCTGGTCTTGAAGGCTGTGGCCTTCATCATCAACCAAAGGCATGTTGTAGGTTTGTCGAGTAATTAATTTTCTTAGCATGTTCCAGACTTTTCCTTCTTGTGTATAGGAATTTATGCTTGTGACATATTTTTCCCAACTTTCTTTTTTAGCGATATGACGTGTTCGTCTGCCTTTGGATTTCACGTGCTTAAAGTTGATGAGGTTTTCTGCCGTTGGAGATTGACGTAGTAAACGCCAGGCTTTGTTTTGCTCCTTATGCGCATTCTTGCATTGCTCATTCCACCACGGCACGCACCTCTTTTTTGTAGTCCCCTTCGTTTGTGGAATGCACTCTATTGCAGCGTCAATTATAAAAGCGGTAAAATAAGCAATAGCATCTTTCACACTAAAATCTTTAAAAGTGTTTCGCTGCATCTGGATGATTTCCTCAAATTTTTTCCAATCTGCGGATGGAACTTTCCATTGAGGGGGGTGTGGTAGGAATTCATTTTGTTCTAAAGTTTTGAGGCAGATGGGAAAATGATCACTCCTATATGGGTTTTTGACTACCTCCCATTCTAGGCATAGTACAAGTGTAGCCGAGCAGATAGCGAAATCTATCGCAGAGTACGTGCCATGTGCTGTGCTATAGAATGTCGGCTCCTTTTTATTTAATATGCATGCACCTGAAGAAACAAGAAAATTTTCTATTAAGCGGCCTTTGACATCGCATCGAGAGTCTCCCCAGAGAGTATGGTGCGCGTTGAAATCCCCAACGAGTATGTAGGGCTCAGGCAGCTCATCGATTAGACTAAGAAATTCTGTTCTTTGAAGTTGATAGCAGGGCGGTGTAGCAGACGAGACCTTCGTGCCCACCAACCCTGAGGTCGATGCGCCCTCTTTCTGTGATGGCGAGGCAGCGCTGGCTGCTATCGCCAAGGGGGATGGTGGCACAACCTCGGCCACACTCTTTGTGGGCCGGGCAGATGCCGGAGTCTGCTGCGGCGTTGCCCCCTTACGCGCCGCACTAACATAGCCTGCGGTATGAATGAATGAAACATGTTTCCGCGCTTCTTGAAACTATATATTCTCTTTAACTTTCAGTGTAATAATATCCTTTTCTTTTTTCCACATCGGACATGATCGGGAATATGTGGCGTGATCACCGTCGCAATTCACACAGTGGAGTGCCCCAGTGCAGTTGTCGGAAGCGTGCTCTTGACCACATTTTGCGCAAGTGAGACGACCTCGGCAGCTTAGTGAGCCATGGCCAAATCTTTGACATTTGAAACATCTACGTGGATTTGGGATGTATGGCTTTACTCGTGTTTTTGTGTATCCTGTATCAAGAGATTCTCGCAGAACACTTGTAGCAAACGTGAGAACGAGATGTTTGGTAGGAATTTCTTTGTTGTTATGCTTGATCGTTATTCTTTGTACTTTGACAACTTCTTGTTCCTTCCATCCTTCGAGTAGTTCTTCTTCACTCAGGTTCAAAAGATCGGCATCTGATACCACACCTCTGGATGTGTTCATAGAGCGATGCGGCATCACTGTGACTTCGACATCACCAAAAGCCAGAATATTTGAAATCTTTTCATGTTGGAGCTGGTCACGTACTTCAAGCAGTAGGTCACCGCTAGCCATTTCAGTGATTTTGTATCCAGGACCTAGAACGTCGGTGAGCCTGTTATACTTAGTGGTACAGGCCGGAGCACCTTTCTTTTATATTTCTCTTTCAGCTCCCAAATAATATGTCTTATCGAGGCACTGACTATGTATGACGTGGTAGCACGGGAAGGATTCCTTGCGTTGGTGCGCCCTCTTTTCGAAAGAGGGCGATCAGGAAGTTGGGGAAAGGTGCTTAAAGCCATCAATAACTTATAACATTTCGGCAGCTATTCCAGCCACCCACCACCAAGCCCAACAAGGCGACGCTGCGAGACCCAAAGGAAACGCAGACGCCAGCTGTACATAGCTACTATAACCCAATATAATAGATCCAAGGTTGGATGAACTACACCAGGTTAACCCTTGCTGTCTGGAGAATTGGAAGTAAACGAAGTGAGAAGAAGACAGTACAGGTGGAAAGTGAGAGAGAAAGACGAAGGTTTAAGAGAGAGAGAGTGACAGGAAAAGGCAACTACCGATTTTCCCCGGGTGGGTCAGTCCGGAGGTGCCGTCTACGTGAAGCCGAGGCCAAAGAGGTGTGTTGCCTCCGCCGAGGGGCCGTAAAGGTCCAAAGGCCCAGCATCAGCTCAACCCCCAGGATCCCCCTTTCCCCGGACACGGCTAAGCCGCGCACGGTTAGACGCGGGAGGGGCCAACCCTCGTGTGCTCGGGTACGTGGTGTCGCAACACACCAAACGCCTGCTGACGCAGACGCCCCTGCAGGGTGCAGCGATCCCTTGCACTGGGCTGAGTTCCTTCATTAAATGATAGCTGTATGTTGGGCCACTATAAGGTTGGATGCATACAGTTATTTAAATACATTCATGCAGGAGCAAGAAAGATTACTTATAACAGACATCAGTTTCACATAAATGTAATGACAAGGAAATAGTGGTACCAGCCGAAGGTCGGAGAATGTCCAAGTTTTTGTGTTATCTAAAAAAGTACCTATGGTAGGTGAAGTAACCACAACATCTGGCAACACTGCAATTTCATTTAGCACTAACTCTAAGGAAAAAAAAACTATTATTGAAGTAGTGACATCGCAACATTGGAGAAGGTGATAAACATGTTATACCATTTCATGTGGTAACGTAAATTCATGCAGGTATTTCAAAGCAATCAAATACCACACACTTACCTGTGTAACAGCATTCCGCTAGGCACCGTGACTAGCTACAAATACCTTGGTGTACATAGCAGCAAGATTACCTGGACTACTCCCTGCGCTTAAGTCGTAAGCAACACTAACAGTACCGTGGGCTTTCTTTGTCGTAACTTTTCAGTTACCCCACCTGCCTTAAAGCTTATGCTCTATAAGACACCAATACATACAAAGTAGGAATACGCTGCATCTGTTTGGGATTGCAGTCATGAAAACCTTATTCAGTCTCTCGAAGTGGTCTAGAATATCGCAGTACCGTTTATCCAGTCTTATTATACAGTACTGCAAGCATAGCCACCATGAAATCAAGTTAGAACTCAAATTATTTCGCATCATATCTCAAACAACTTAGCCTGTTTTTTCATTAAATATTTCTACACCCTGACTTACACAATGAACTGCTTCAGTCACTGCAATACATACTTTGAAGATTAGATCATGCTAACAAAGTCAGCATACCTTCTTTCAGAACTAATTCCTTTTCACTTTCATTTCTTCCACGCACATTTGACAAGTGGTGCCACCTTCCCGAGAATGTTGCTACAATCCTAAACCACAAGCTTTTTAAAAATGCATAGCTAATATTGTGTAAATAGAACCCCTTTCTGTACCTGCTACTTTTATGTTAACCATGTTATTTTATTTCATTGTTTTATTGTTTATTCGTTACAGCTCATACAGTCAACATCCGATTTTTCGGACTTCCTAGTGGCCCCGAAAACGTACGAAAAAGTGAATCTATGCCTTTTACTGTCCCCAAGGGTTATAATAGCCACAGGCATGTGCAAAATAGCTCTGAAGGCCTGTCTGTACACTTAGTAAGTGTATTGGTGTTCGTACTGTGACAGGGGATGGCGAGTGCATGCGTGTATAATTAAGGAATACAGACTGTGTCCCCTCAATTTCCCCTTCCCCCTCTTGATATGGTTCACCACAATAATTTGTGTATTCTTTGCCGTGTAACATTGCTGTACTGAGGCAAAGTTCATCTTAGGGAATCGGCCTTATTTATATGCAACGTGCCATGTTTTCTGAGCTTCGAAGCCACAAGCGAGGACTACAAAAGTGAAATTGGCACCATTGCTGACAGTGGCAAATTCTTTCAATGAAAAGCATGACACCGAACAAAAAGAAGCTTGGAAGCGAACGTCAAGGCAGCCAGGCCTAGCGCTGTTGCGTTGATGGATACAGCTGCCAGCGGATCTGCGAGCGAGAGCAGCGGTTTGAGGCGGCGAGATAATTAAAATGGCAGTGGTGGTGGCTTTGATTAATGCCCTTTCAGACCTGCGGTCAGGGCAAACAGTCCAGAAAATCAGATGGGCCCCCCCATAGAGTTTCTCACTACATTATCTAGAGGGAAATCTGGCGCTGCGATCCTTCAACCATCACGGGAATGATGGGAAGTACAGGCTTCGGATTGGCATTCTGTTGACTGGCGAACAAGTCTACAAGTATTTTTTGGCAGTTTAGGCTTCGCTCCAAGCACAATTGCTGTAACCTGCAGCGCGACAGTGCAACGCAAAGCTCTCTGCCTTTGTTATGTTGCTCGAAGTGGCGATAGCGCCCTGGGCCAGCGGCTAAGATGATGTTTGTGTCGCGGTGTGGTGTCGAAGCCCTGACAAGAAAGCCACAGCATTGTAAACATTGAAAGAACATGTTTTGACAGTTTGGACCTTGGTTTGTTAAGTGTATTAATTAGGTTGGCGCTGTAGCGTTACATGCTTTATGAAACTTCAGAATAGGAAAAAGAAGGCACTACTGATACAGGACATAGACAATTGTACTTCTAACGGCTTGACAATGAAATCTTTTTGCGGGCTTCATTATGCATTGCTCGTTTATGTACTCATTGAAATGCGTGTTTTAGGACTTCGAGAACACAAACTTACTTGTGGTAGAAAAAATTGCTGCTCCCTGGCTGTAGTCTAGCGTCGCAAAATGGTTAAGTGCAAAGCCACGCCGTAACGCTTCGGAAGCGGTACGTCAGTATAATATATAATGAAGCATACTCGTAGGAAGCCACAAGCGTCCTAGCTAGCATTGCAGCAGATATGCTTAAAAGTACTTGAAGATGTTCAGCAATCGTGACAGCCGACGCAGCTTTTCGAAAGAACGAGAGAGTCCGCAAATGCCTGTCGTTTGCGAGAAAAGTCTCGCGTTTGCAGCGAGCAGGTGTCGTAGCAGACGACATTTGAAATGAAATGAAATGAAATGAAATGAAAGTTTATTTTCCATCTTGTAAGGTACAGATCTTGTAAGATACAGATGGAGGGGTGGAGCTTAACAGCTTGACAAGTCCCCCATCCCTCATTTGGGCAGAGGCAGCATCACATTCTTTCATTCAAATATACGCATGCATACCGTACATACATAATATTGCACATCATATACATTACTCAAGAAGTCACAAAGATCATCAAGGAAAAATACACATATAATGGTCATAGAAGTATTACAAATCAATCACATACATCAGCCGGAGCTCATTGAGAGACGAAGAGAAGAGATTGAAACCAACCGAATTGTAATAGTTTAGGAGTGTGAGTAATGTATACCTCAGACACTGTTTCCCATAGTTTGACCGTGGTGTCGGTACTGCCCAGTCTTCGAAGTGTCTTGTGCTATAATGTGGTGGTCTAGTTTGCAATTGGGCGAGTTTATGCAGATTAAAAATATTCTTATAGACTTCTGCCTTATAGACATGACTTAATCGATATTTGTACAGATTATACGCTGGAATTACACCGGTGCTCATGAAGAAAGTTATTGTCGATGCAGTGTAGGGAGCATTATATTATGTCGGAGATATTTTTTCTGTACTAAGTGAATATGCTCTAGATTGTTGGATGTCGTGTTTCCCCACACTAACTGACAATAGTTCAAGTGTGAATAAAAAAGGGAATTATATAGCAAGAGTTTGATGCGCGTAGGAAGAATGTACCATAATTGGCCTATTACACCTGTTATTTGGCTCAGTTTGATTACAACATTTTTGACATGATTATCCCAAGACATGTTCGCGGAAAAGATGACACCCAGACATTTGAAATCCTCGACTATTTCAATACTGCGCAAGCTTAATTTAATACCTTGATGCAGAGGTATGTTTGTTTTTCGGCTTAAATATAACTGCTTTCGTTTTGCTCTCATTTACCTTCATTAGATGAAGTTTCGACCATTCCTCTAAGGATTTCATTGTACTGTTACATTGTTTAATGAGAGTATGGATGTCATTCCCTGCGAAAAAAATACTGGTGTCATCTGCATAGATGATAAATCTTGCCTGAGGGTTTATGCTGACGATATCATTAATATAAATATTAAAAAGTATAGGGCCTAAAATACTTCCCTGGGGCACTCCGCTATGGACAGTCCTGGTTTTTGAAGTAAAAGTATCTATTTTAACAACTTGGGCTCTGTTGGAAAGGTAGGATTTTATAAGAGATAGTGACTGTCCTCGTATCCCATAATTCTGTAATTTCTCCAGCAAAATATTATGGTCAACTAAATCAAATGCTTTTGAAAAGTCTACGAAAATACCAACAACTATTGCTCTGTTCTCGAACTCTGTTAGTATATATTCTTTCTGTTCTAGTAATGCTAACTCGACTGATTTGTTCTTACGGAAACCGTATTGATGTGGTGTTAACAAGTTATGTTTTTCAATGAAGTTTGTCATCCTTGGACACAAAATTTTTTCGAACACTTTTGAAAACACGGGTAGAATGGATACCGGCCTGTAATTTCCAGGATCATTACGATCTCCTTTTTTATAAGTAACAGTAACCTTTGCAAACTGCATTTTCGCCGGAAAAATTGCTGATTGCAAGCACATGTTAAATATATGAGCGAGTACTGGGGCAATAATGTCAACCACGTGTTTAATAGGGCCAACTTGAAGACCGTCTATGTCACTTGCAGCATTCCGCTCAAGGGCGCGCAACACTTTCTCACAATACAACATGTTTATTTACATAAATACTTGATCAATATTTTTATGCAAGTACATGCACGGTTGTTATTGCTGTTACAAAAATAAATAAATAATTATTCTTTGGCGTTAAATCCGGAATACAATGGCACAAGAATGCATACCCTGGTGTGTCCTGGCGATAAACCATAGTAAACCGTGCTTCCATCTCAAAGTGATCAAAAGTTTATGCAGCGTGTTGCACATTATATAACATACTGCAGAAATAAAATTAGATTTTACACGATAATATTTGAGTATAGCTTTGTTTACTGCGCCGCAAGCAAACGCCACTCGTCTGGAAATTGAAGTCAATCCGAAGCCTATACTTCCCATCATTCCCATGTAGGTTGAGGCAATGCCCATGAGAGCCCCCGTAGACACTAGTGCCACATTTCCCTCTAGGGTATTTATTTAGAAACTGTATGGCCCCCCCCCAAACGGTTCCAGCACACGAAACTTCAGACATTCTTATAGAATGACTTTATAGGGTACTGTAGGATTTGGAGTCGGGCTTGTAGGACGATCGGAGGAACTTGGGGCGATAGGACAACGCGAGCAGGATTTATTTACGTTATTTACATTTGAACACGGGATACATTTACAAAGTCTAGTGTGGCTGCCAAATGGAGCCCGCAAGACGAGCCATACAGCAAACGAGCACACAGCTCACGAGTACATTGACGAGCACACACTAGCTGCCGACAACAGCCGTTTTTAAACACTTTGTGTTCCCTAGATCCCTAGGTGAGGCAAAACGTTCGATGTCATCGTAAACAGGCCGCCTCTCTGCGGGACGTTTTACACACACACACTGGTTTCAGTGCCCCCTCCGAGGGCCGACGACCTTTGCAGCACTCTGAGCTGACCTTCGCAACGCGGCCGTCATGTTGTCCACTGTCCTGCGTCCCCAGGTGGTCACGCCCGAGCCCAGCCGGTGCCTCTAAATTGCAGAGCGGACCTCGCACAGTGGCCTCCGCCACAGCCCACTGCCTGGCGTCTTCAAAGGCCCTTGAAAAGGCACCGCAAGGCATCTCCTTCCAGGAAATCCCCCTGCTTCAGTCGAACCGTGAAGGCGTTGGCGATTTCACTAACAATAGCTGATCGCGTTTAGTCATGCGGCGCCGAGGGGTTGTTGACGCAGCACCTCGCGGCCCCTGCAAAACGAGTCACCACGGCAGGTGTTGAAGGCTTCCATGTTCTCTTCAGGGAAGCTCACCACGCGCGCAGCTGCAGCTGGCTGAGAAAATGTTGCCACCTCGGCAGGCCATTCCTAACAGTATGTGGCAGTGCTGCGAAGGCATCCGAATTGTCAGGCATGTCCGAAAAATTGGGCGTCCAAAAAATCAGTCATTGACTGTATTGTATAGATAGAACCCATTTCTCCACGTGCTAGTTTTAATCATGCTTTATTTGTCATGTTTCACATAATGCATTTATATTATTTTTTCCCTTGTATTTCTTGTTTCTAAGTTGCCTCTATAGTGCTTCGGCCTTGAGGGTACAACAAATCAAAATCAATCAGTGAATTCCTTCCATCATCGGAGGTCGCTACTGCATTAAATTATTTCTTCTGTTCTGTTTTTACAAGTGAACTTCCCGTTCCCGCTAACATTGTACTCGGTTCTGTTACCTCCATCATGAGTGATATCGTTATCACCCAAAAGGGCATTGAAGCTGCTATTGATCGTCTTTCTAACAGCTCGGCTCCTGGTCCAGACGGAATTTGTCCAAAACTACTAAAAATGACTAAACCAGTGATATCTCGCATTTTCGCCGCTCTTTTTCAACAATCTATTGATTCAGGATGTGTTCCTAACGAATGGAAAATAGCTAAAATAATTCCAATCTTTAGGTCCAGTGACCCGTCATCTGTCTCAAACTACAGACCTATTTCACTGACCAGTATTCCATTAGAACACATTATATCATCAGCAATTATGAAATACCTAACCGATCACAATCTCCTCTTCATTAACCAACACGGGTTCCAACGGGGTCACTCATGTGAGACGCAGTTATTCGAGCTAGTCTCTGACCTGCACCAAGCTATCCACGACTCCTCACAAATAGACGCCATATTTATTGATTTTGCGAAGGCTTTTGATAAGGTAGCTCATAACCGTTTATTATTAAAACTTTGCCATTTTAACATAAATAGTAGGATTACGAATTGGATTAGAAATTTTTTAACTAACCGGTACCAATTTGTAACTACTAATGAATTTTCTTCTCCGCGATCACTAGTTAAATCCGGAGTGCCGCAGGGATCTGTATTGGGACCGATTTTATTCCTGCTATACGTAAACGACATCAGCAATAATATTAAATCTACAATAAGACTATTTGCAGATGATTGCGTAATTTAGAGACGAATAATTAACTCTTTCGACACTGACATTTTGCAATCTGACCTTGCGAAAATTACCGACTGGTGTAAACAGTGGCAAATGGAAATAAATGTTTCAAAAACTAAGGCTATAGCCTTCACTAGATCCAGTAACCCTAGGGTTACCCGTTACGTGATTAACGACATTAGTATTGCACATGTGCAAACAATAAAATATTTGGGAATTCATTTATCTTCAAACGTTTCATGGAATAATCACATCGATGCGATTACTAGCAGCGCTTGTAAAACCCTTGGCTACATTAGGCGTAACCTTTACTCAGCAAACAAGTCCACTAAATTATTAGCCTATAGACCGTTTCATCGGGCGAGGAGGATAGGGCGCGCGGAGAGCCTTTCCTCCTCTCTGGCTTGGGCGATCTGGCACAGCGCTGCTTGAAAGCATTGCTGTCGCGTGCTGCGGAGCGATTTTGAGATGTTTTAGATGGTATTTTGTGAAATTTACGCCGTGTCCGTTCATATAAGGTCGTCAGAGAAGCCTTTCGGTGCATCGGTAACTACAGTAGGCGGAAATATCTTTTGGGAGCGCAGAAATGTGACGCGTTTTATAAGCCGCGGTGTACGCACATTATCAGTCGCGGTGTGTGTATGTGTTGTGAACTATTTTACTTATATCGGTTTTAATTCAACAAAGAAACCCGGTGTCTCTGTATTAGCAGCATGAAAGGGTAAATCTGCTCAATATCAGATCACTTGGCGTAGGGAGCAAAGCATAAACATAAGAGCGCGTGCTCGTGCACGGCCAACCTAAGGCAACCACGAAACATCTAAGCGGCAGGCGCAATCAAATATTTGTGATGCACCGGCATCGTTCTCGTGCATTTCAAGTCTAGTAGGCTTCAAATTACCATGTCTACGCTAGCCTTCCTGCATGAGGCCGATGGCGCTGCTCAACACAGCGATCACTGCGGTTTGTGAACCAGCACGGTACATATGTAAGCTGTGCGCTTCGGCATTGCCTTTTTTGCCTGCATACAGCCATAATATATGAAGGATCGCATAAAATGAATGCGATGCCTATTTCTGAGGACAAAATTTTCGTAATGCGTGTGAGTGCGTCGTAGTGAACGGAACAAACACAACCGAAAAAGAAATTCGGTTATAATCCTCTTTCTCGAAAAAGCAAGAGAAAACGGGCTAACGCCGCAATAGGGCCTCGCATAGTCACGCCGCACAACGTTTATAAATATATAACCGCTGATGCGGTATGCTTGGACCATGCGGTATATAGAACAAAGATATATGTTTTCCAGCACTTACCACTGCTTAGGACGCTCGCGCAGTTCGTAAACAGTCATTTTGCTGGACAAGCGTAATTCAGACTGTAAGGTATGCTGCTATCACTTGCCAAAACTATTTTATTCAGGTGCGGAAACCTCACCCATCGAACCAAGTAGTCACGCAATGTAACCTGCAGCGAACAGTTTGAACGCTTGCCAAAGTATAACATCACAGCTCCTATCGTAGCAGAACGGTACCCACGATCACGCTGTTATGATTGTCGCGTATGTTTCCGTAGCTTAGAAATAGAGGATAATACTGCACTAAGGTCACATTAGTGACTGGAACATTCAGAAATACACAATTCATCTCTGAGGCTGATTGGAGACTCGAATATGTGCGCACACATCGCGTTGCGTGTTCTGTCCACCTCAACACCAGCAGAAATTCTGGCCATGATGCCTTAAACCACTTCAGCACGTCTCACAGAACCGTTTACTACGTAGAAGACGCACGTCATACTAAACAGACCGCACGACCGCGAAAACAAACGCCAGAAACTGCCGCCAAGCGTATACCTGCCATGCAAAAGACCGCTTTCACCCAAGCCAGTATGGCGCTGCTCATAGGCGGCACCACTGCGTTCGCAATATGGCGGCGCCTACGAAAAAACGGTCTATACGACACTAGTTCGTTCGAAAATGGAGTACGCGTCTTTTATTTGGAATCCGCATCAATCGCACCTCATAAACAAGCTCGAGTCGGTCCAAAACAGAGCAGCCCGCTTCATCACGAAAAATTACTCTCGAATGTCTAGCATCACTAACATTAAAATGTCTCTAAATCTCCCCTCGCTAGAAAATCGAAGGCTGATAGGACTTTTTTCCCATTTTCACAAGTTATATCACTGCAGGTCGTCTTTCAGCGCACGCCACATCAGGTTCGCCCATCGTATCTTCCCGCGTCTTGATCATTCCTTTAAAGTGCAGCCCGTTCTTGCGCGCACTAACTTCTTGAGACACTCGCCCCTCTTTCTCGCGATATATCATTGGAATATGTTACCACATGAAATCGTATCAGCTCTAAGTCACTATGATTTTCTAGCAAAACTAAAACAGTATTTTAACGTACTAACATAGTATTCTCTTGCTCATTTCTTATAGGCATCACTGTGTTGTTGCGCGCCTTGTATTTTTTTTCCCTCACCATATTTTGATGTTCCTTGCGCAAATGGTTTTGTTCTGGATTAGCGCAGGGTCACTTGTACTGCATAAACTTTGTTCTGCTTGTGCTGTTCGTTGTTTCATGCAGTATCTGCTGGTATGCGTACGTTTTTATCAAGTATTTTTTCTTGTATAAAGTGACCAAGTTACGTTGATTTTGTGTAACACCCAGTTTAAATCTATATGTATCTTCAGCGTTTAGGACGGGTCGTTGTATTGCTCTTACTGGTTTCTTTTTGTTTGTTTTCCTGTTTTTCCGCTTGTGTTATTTTTATTGTAGCATGCATTATCTGTGTAAATGCGTATACTGTACATATATAACTAATTCATTGTAACACCCCTATGTAATGCCCGCATGGGCCTTTAGGGTACTTGAATAAAAAAAAAATTTGTAATTGGGAATAAATACATTAGTATCTTGGTAATTCAAGTTTCTGTTGAATTCAAACTGACGCTGTGGTTCCGTCATAATCGTATGCATTTAAATATGCGAAAACACTCAGTAATGCTAACACCCGTGCAGTAGTACTGGTTCATTCGAACTGACCACATCCCATACTACCCTTCTGCCAGCAGTGCACCAACCCACACTGCAATCAGAACCGGCAGCACGCCAATCACTGCTACTGCAGAGGTGGCGAAACCGATCGCTAGGCAACCCTGAACTCAGCGCTGGGTCACTTAGCTTAGTCGGCTTTGGCACACGTATTGTGGTGCTGCGCATAGGTCTCGTACGAAGTGTGGTCCGATAAAACTAGTGTGCAAGCTTCAAGGAATTTTTTGCCAAGTAGCGAAGAGACATGTAGACCAGCATCACCTATTACATTCAAATCGCAATGTGTGTAAAGCACAGAACCAAGTCGCGAACCCATTTTTTTTGGGGAGCTCCATGATTAGCCAGTTTTAGCAGCGCGTTACCGTATACCAGCAGCCATGACTGCGAATGCGCGGAGCTTAGTGGGCTCTGGTGCAAGTTTCTTGTTTCTAACTTGCCTCTATAATGCTTCGGCATTATATGTATGCCAAAGCCGACCAAGCTAAGTGACCCAGTGCTGAACTCAGGATCACCTAGTGATCGGTTTCGCCGCCCCTGCAGTAGCAGTGACTGGCGTGCTGCCGAGTCTGATTGCAGCGTGGGTTGGTGCACTGCTGGCAGAAGGGTAGTATGGGATGTGGTCAGTTCCAATCTCTGAGGAGAACAGCAGTTTACGATAGGTAGTGAGGCACTGGTAGTGGTAAGGGAATACATTTACTTAGGGCAGGTAGCGACCGCGGATCCGGATCATGAGACTGAAATAATCAGAAGAATAAGAATGGGCTGGGGTGCATTTGGCAGGCATTCTCGGATCATAAACAGCAGGTTGCCATTTTCCCTGAAGAGAAAAGTGTATAACAGCTGTGTCTTACCAGTACTGACCTACGGGGAAGAAACCTGGAGGCTTACAAAAAGGGTTCTACTTAAATTGAGGACGACGCAAGGAGCTATGGAAAGAAGAATGATGGGTGCAATGTTAAGGGGATAAGAAGAGAGCAGATTGGGTGAGGGAACAAACGCGAGTTAATGACATACTGGCCATTGCATGTTTGCCAATATTTCAGATCTCTTACCAAGAAGAACCTCAAAGATATTTCTGAAAACATTACATTACAGGGATAAAAATGTTCACTAGCTTTCCGTTCTGCAATGCTTACCAATATTTTAAATAAGCTCGATTATTCCGACTTATTTGCAGTTCTACCACAAGCACCATAAAGTCATGTAAACGGCAACTGATATTTTGTTCCCTGAACGTGGGTTATTAATATTTTCGGACTCAATCTGTACAAGTCGCGTAGTGAACATCGTTGCTGCGAATGCAATTTCAGAGGTTTGTGGTTTGCCAAATGTTTAATTACGATCACAATATGGCCACTATGGTTGACTATGAGAATTTACATCATTGGCTTGTGTTCTGCAGTGGCAAGAGCCTGATTTTGTTTGGTGTGGCCCGGCATAAAATAGTGCAGCCAGCGTGCAAATCTGAGTGATGATTGTGGTTGCCATAGGATATTTGTGACCAAGAAGTTTCATGAAAGCAAGCAGGTCATTTGTTGGCAGGCAGCACTATCATCCCTGTAACCGTGCAAAATATATTTAGAATGTCGTCACTCACTAATTGATGCAGATGTACCACTAGGGTGCTATATCGAATGCTAAAATCTATAACGAAACTGATGAGCTACACTTTGAGCAGACTGTACGACTTCATTCCCAAATGCCCCATGAAATGATGCCAGTTCAAAGCATCTTTGGCTGGTCCGCACAAACACAAACGTGTAACACCTTTGTAAAACATTCGTAATGCATTGTATAGCACAACATGGTTCTTATTTTCTTGTGGCCTAGTTACAATTATACTACCAAACATACCCACACTCCAAAGAGGCTGACGCTGAAACAAATTGTTTAGGCTTAGATTGCAGGGCTAAGTGCTAGCCAATGCATGTCTATGGCTGTGTGGCTGCCACTGAACATGCAAATACTGCTAACTTTGGCAACTTCATTCGAAATTAGTTTTTTGGTGCAGGCTGGTGCAGCTCGATGGTTTGGTGCAAGATGGCACAATTGGCATAGCACTTCCATCCTTGAATGCGCTGCCGCATACATAACATATTTGCGCAACAACATGGCAGCACCAAGGCTTTTTGCTTCAATTCTAATTCATTTCTGATACTTGCTCTCCAAAGTGACAGCAAGAAATAAATGGTAAAATGTGTAATTGCTTAGTTTCATCTCCCACTGAGAACAAAGTACGGTCTACGCTCGTTACAATGGACCCACGTACAACAGACTTTCGAATATAACGGACCATATTTCAACCTTAGTTTGGTCTCCCTATTTTATTAATGCAACAAAGTTCGCTTTTAACAGACTGCTCTAAAACGGACTATCGGCTACAGTGAACGAAATTAGCAGCAATATTTGTCAAAATTGAGTTTATAAAATAGACTTTGCTGTGCCGACATGAGCTGGCGAGGGAGGGAGGAAAGTGGGGTGGAAGCGCGCCATCTCTTACACGCAAGGCACAGGGGGAGGGGGGTTCTACTCCGGTGGCTGCTGTTAATGGCACAGCTGCCATATCTTGAAAGCTATCTGCAATGTGGACAAAGTGCGCCCAGTACCGGAAGCTTCGTATGTGCTGTGCTTTTGACGGTTAATTCGGGTTAAAGTGAGAGACAGCACAAAGGTCAATTCGCTCACTGTTGCTGCCATGCTTATCTTGCCTAACTTGCAATCGCAATTGATGCTTTGCCTTTCCGGCAAAACTGCGACTTTTTGTTTGTTTTTTACTTCGGACGTTCATCACTCAATCTTTGCAATAAAGTTGTTAGAATCGCAACGAAAGTTTTGGTAGAGAGGCGTCTCGGATATTAGAGACTTCGAATAAAACCGACAGTTTTTGTCAAATTATCAGGGTCCGTTGTAACAACAGCAGTCTGTATAAGCGCTGTTTCACTGCTATTGTTCAGATCGATTGTTTGTATGAATGCTGCTAGGCTTAGAGGGACATCATCGACGCGAAAAAGTGTGTCCATTTCCTCCAAACAGATGACACCATATAAGTGTACACCATTGATTGATGCTAAAAGGTGTGGTGCCATCTGTTAGAGGGAAGTTGACACGCTTTCCCATTTTCGTGGCTTGTGAAGCAACCGATTTGAACAGTAACAATGAAAGAGCACTTATACATTATCCTCGGCATATGATGAGCTTAAGGAATAACTGATTTTACCATTTATTTCTGGCTGTCACGACAGAGAGCAACTATCCTGGGTGAATTAGAATCCAAGTGGGAAGCCTCGATGCTGCCATGTTGTTTGGAAACACAGTACTGTTAAACCCCGATATAACAAGCTTCAAGAAAACAAAATTCTCGATATAACGAAGTATTTAATTTTTCTTAACCTCTTGTCTATAGAACACCATGTATTCATAACCTCAATATAACCAAGTGTGTGTACACAATTTCCATATAACAAAATTTCACTGCCACTGCAAGGAATGCCGAGACAATAAATGGAAACTTCCGCAGATGCAAGCGGTCAAATGACTGAACTACGAGTGGCTGCATTCAAACGCACCTCTCAAATCGTGCACCATGCGACAACAGCAACTTCCGAAGTGCGATAAGATCCTATCGCGCCCCGCGCACTATGTGCTTTAAGTGTGAGTGAAAGTGCACAAGGGTGAGACAAGAAAGATGGTGGGTTCACAAGTGACGCCTTCCTACGCAAGCTCGTGGTAACACGATTAAGCACATGCGAGGGGGCAGAGTGGGGGGATGACTGGCACCCGTCTCAATTTCTACCATGCGGTCGAGTGCATACGCAGTCCGCACTCTGCTTTCATGCAATCTGTCGCATGTCCAAAGAGTGGGTATGCCGAGACAGCATGGCGCCATGTAAGCTGTCTTCCCACGTGTTTAGCATTGCAGGTTGCGTAATGTCGAGTTTCAGTGACCTGCTGCTGGCACTGTTCCTGATAGCGTTGTCCCAGTGCGGGCAACGCTATCAGCCGCAGGGGTGGTGTATGCAGAAAAGCGTGCCTGGCTGCACTTAATTCATACCGCCGATGTGAAGATATTGTCGACGTACGTGGCACAAAACCATATCATTCGTCACCAACTCCCAAATTTATCAAAATACCGTATTTATTCGAATCTAACGCGTACCTTTTTTCCGATAAAAAGGGTCCAAAAATTGCATGTGTGTTAGAATTGAGTACGACCCTAAATCTGTGTTACCATATCGCCATCGGCATTCGAAAAATGGCTGCCAAAAAAGTGCAAAGCGAGAGGCCTTGTCTTCTGGCCTGGAATCGATGCAGACATAACAGCTGTTGTGCAAAAGTTCGCGGTATGCAAAAAATAGGCACACAATCGACCTCGAGAGCCCCTAAAAATGCGACCAGTGCCAAACCAGCCATGGTTTCAGCTAGGAATTGACATATTTCGGTATGTTGGTAGTAAACGAGAAGAAAGGGGGTTAACCGAGGGGCTCGATTTTTATTAGTCATATCATGAGAAGCCAACAAACACTGACATCAAGGACAACATAGGGGAAATTACTTGTGTTTTTAATAAATGGAATGAAGAAATGATAAATTAATGGAAATTAAAGTGGATGAAAAAACAACTTGCCACAGGTGGGAATCGAACCCACAACTTTCGAATTTCGCGAAGTATGTAGGTAGGTTATACTTGTACGTCTATGACACATTGTCCAACTTCCCCAAAGTGGAACAGCTAGCGGATACGTCATCAAAAACTATAATCGAAATTACAAGTGCCATCTTTGCTAGGTATGGCAATACCGGTCGAGATCTGCTCTGACAATGGGCCACAATTCACAAGCCATGAATCCGCAGAGTTCTCCTTGGCATATGATTTCAAGAACATAACCTCGAGCCCGCTGTAAGTATGATCCAATGACCTCGCGGAAAAGGGCGTCCAAATAGTTAAAAGAATTTTGACAAAAACTACAGAAACAAAAGATTTCTGACTAGGACTTCCTGTTTAAAGGACGCACCACTGGAATACGGTCCCCCACCTGCAGAGGTGCTGCTGAGAAGGAGGCTGCGGACAAAACTCCCAGACGTCCAAGGCAGTCCTGCCCGCAATGTCCTCAAGCGCTGCCAAATTGACCATTCCAGGGCATCCCTCCCTACAGTGAACGTGGGAGGTTCTGTCCGCATTAAGAATGGTAGATGGTCCACCAAACCAAAGGTGCTGCAACTATTCGGCACTCTCAGGTCACATGAGGTGATCACGAAAGGTGGCATAATTCTGCAGTGCAATCGACAGTGACAATGACGAGCCTCCTCTAGAAAAGGCTTTCCAGCCTCCCAAGAACACAGACATTGCCCGTGCCAACGTCTGCAGTACAAAGTGCGCCAACACGCCAGTCGCCAAGTCCTGTCCCAAGGTGGCCACAAAGACGGCGCAGACCACCACAGTGGCTAATGTAAGATAGGAACTTTAGGCCTTGAATGATATTGGTGACTAACAGTGATGCCCGAGTGCCATCTTTGTAACTTTTGCTTCTTTAAGTACTGGACAATTGTTCTTTCTTTATAAAATAAGGGGGATTTATAGTATCATACACAAAGATCATGCCCGGAGCTCGGCACGTGTATATCCTTAAAGATATTTATTTATTTATTTATTTATTTACAGAATACTGCAGGCCCGAAAGAGGGCCCAAGCAGGAGGGGCAAGAATACATAACAATATGTCAAAGCAACGCGTACAAATATCAGCATATAACACGATCATACACCTAACAACAAAGACGAGTAATAGTTGTAAAAGCAGAAAAATGAAAAGAAAAAGGCATGAACCGTACAAATATTAGCAAATAGTAACATCAAGTGCAGGGCAATGAAGCATAGCAACACAATGATATAAAGTTCTTTACGCACTTGAAACACAACTTAATTGTCAAGAGCATGTCACACATGCAAACACACACACAAAAAGAAAGAAAAAAAAAATTACCGACGATTACGTTACTTCCTAATGCGAAATTTGAGCGCAGTAAATAAGCTGTTTCACCTTTTCGATAGATTGAGGCAAAGAAATCGAGCAACACATGTATGCGCTATCACAGAATGTTTTTTTTATTTTTCACACGTATTCCTTTAACAAAGACTCCACTAACAGTTCTTGACAGTCATGAAGGAAGCTTTGTGGTCGGAGAAATAGACTGATATATGTTCGACTTGGTACACCAATGCTTCATTCTCAAAGACTAGATCTATACAAGTGCCTCGCGAGGTTGTCACAGCCGTGGGACGCATTACGAGCGAGAGGAACGGGATGTTCTCCCGCATAAGTGTTAGAAAATTGCTGTTTGTCTTTATGTCAAGCCGCCACCGATCTGGCTCTCTGATTGCCACCGCACAGGGCGAACGGCAGCGGCAATTTCGGCTCGGGCGGTGCACATATACAGATCCGCCGCCACCGATCTGGCTCTCTGATTGCCACCGCACAGGGGTTGCATTGGAGGAGGAGCGAAGAAAGGAATTAAGTTCGAGCCGGCGCTTTGACAACCGGAGACTCGCAGGAAGAGGGGGGAGGGGGGCGGCGTGTACACCCAGTGGCAAACGATGGGGGCAGAAGCGCGCGCAGCAAGCGGACAACACGATAAAGGGAGGAGGGAAGAGATAGCAGCGACTGACTGATGCCGCTGACGCCGATAGTGAGTCAACCCCAGCTGCGGAGTTGGTTTCAGGGACAACGAATAACCGGCGCGTCGGCAACTGAAGAGCACCCTATCCGCCACACAAGAACAGGGGGGGGGGGTACCCTTTCCTCCTCTTTCTGCATGGCGTCGACGGTGTTCTATGCAGTCACGTTATCTTGACTCTCTAGCGGCGTCAGCGGCATCCAGCGGTATCAGTCGGTCGCTGCTAGCGCTGGGGGGATGAAAGGGGGGCGGAGCTGGTTACGAGGCCGACGACGACGCGAAACCCAGGAACGGACGCCAAAGAGCTGCGCTCTAAAAATTTTACGAGGCCATTACTGCAGCCAACGAGACACAGGATAACCAAACACAAGAAAACAGATAAGCGTAGGTATAAATTCGCAGTACCTTAATGCCAGTGATATTAAAGACTTACATGTTCTAAAAGATCAGCATTAGATAATTGTGAAAAAGGTAGGTTGTTCCAAGCTCTTATGGTGCGCGGAAAGAAATAATATTAGAAAAGGTTAGTTCGGGTGTTATAAGGTGTTAAGGTTGTGGTACTACGGCAGCCATCTTGCGAGTAGTTCATATTCCCCCACCAGGCGATGTCAGTCATGACTGCAGGAATGCTCTTTGCCGATGCAGCACAACGTTATCGCTCAGAGCAGGACACGCCTGCATGTATCGGAAGCTTCTCGAACGTTATCAATACTTCCATCCGTTGTCTATTGTTACCGATGCTTATGGAATCTGATTGTGTGAGCGACGCGAATTCTCTAGTACTCACTGGAAGACACGTGGGAAGCAGGGATTACTCTGAACCTTCGATAATTCATGTATAACAGCCGACGTCTTTCGCCGCTGATCAGATTTCGACGATCGCCGACTGTGTTCGCCGTCACTATTACGTGACAATAGGAATACAACTGAACAATAGTATAACAAAATCCTTCTCACCATGAAGCTTCCTGCAGGTTGCCTTTGCAGCGCTAGTTGATTAGTGTCTATTTAGGAATCTCAGTAGCGTGAAGGAAAAAGACACAAAAGAAAAGCAGGGTATCTGTCGACCTCAGTGTCTCTGCATTAATGAGACATGCCCGGAAAGAGGAATGCAACCGTGTCCCGTGTTCTTTTTGTCTGTTCTCTGTTTTTGCGACCGTCTGCCTGGCCATCCCGACGCACTTACCATGTGCAGATGACAAGGCGTGGATTTTTTTCGTGGTTGTGAGAAGAAAAGGCTGAGGGGAGTTTTGCTGGCCTGACAATGCGAATGGCTGACAGCTGAACATCAGCCAGCAGGAGGCTAGGGTAAATAGTATAGAGGAGGGAAGTAATAACTCAGCGCGCTATCACATTGCGTGGCCGGCGCCGTCTTGTCCTGCGTGACAGGCAGGCCGTGGACAAAAGCGCGCACGTGCGCTTTCGTCTGCCGAGAGGATGCTGTTCTCGTGCACGTAGAAAATTTGAAGGTATCTCGTCAAAAACGCGCATTCTTGTAGAACAAATATCGCTATTGCTGCTTTCTTCCTTTTTTTTTTTATTTGAAGGCTTTGCTAAAGCAGGCGTTTGTCTTCATTGATATGTGATGTATGTAATTTTTTCACTCTATTACATTCCTAGCTTACTTCAAGGATGTAGAAACTCGCTACAATAGATTGCAGTACAGAAAAGCGAAGATAACGGAAGCACATAACAATGTTCTTTGTCACACTTTCTCGACATGTATGGTATTGTGCAAAACAACACATGAACAAGACACTATAGCTAATAAGGCTGTATTTCGGATTTGCCAAAGAAAAGAAGGTGTCATCCCAACGGCTGCTAGAATCTCTAATCATTCAATCGACGACAGCTACAATGAACCGGACACCAGGGACTATGCCTGCCATTTATGCACATTCATTACGTCACATGCTGGCTATATAAGTGACGACGATTTCCTGTCAAACTCAGTGAACAAGGAACTCGTACGCGGTTCCAAAACGTCAGATTATTCATCAGACTTGGTCAGTGACCGTAATTCCTTTAATTTCGGATCCCGTCATTATTTACATGTTTTGGGAGGAGGGGGGGGTATGAGTTGCATAACTATGAAATAGCGTGAAAAAACAAATAGACGGGGCATTCGCAATAAAGCTGGCCACGAGGCTCCCTTTTCATTTTTCTCGTCCGTTGATTTTGGGACCCTCATCTGCATACTGTATGTACTAAACTGATGTTTTATTATGTATTCATCATTATTAACATATGAACTGCTCTTTCTCGTGTGCTTCGTCACATGTCCTCTCCTTGATGTTACTTATTATGACAATGCAATATGCAAAACTTTTTGCAATAAGTTTGCCCTCGACTTTTAGTGAAGTATTAGAATAGCATATTGAAAAGCGAAATTGCACATCAGGTTTGAATAGCCTGCCAAAACATGTCGTAATCGATAAATACGATCTACGCGGCATTCGTTTTTCGGAACGATCAACTGTTGGTGAGCTTTCTTTAGAAGGTAGGGCGTTTTAGGGCTGCCAACTTCCATATATTTGCAAATCGTCTGTTAGGTTCGTTTATAGTCACAAATCAAATCGCAGGGCGTGTGCGATCCCCACTTCAGCAGTGCATACTCAGGTCGATTTTACACTGAAACACTGCCAGGGCGCATGTGCGCAAATGACAAAAAGAATGTATCGGTTAGAAACATGCGTAAAAATAGGAAGGACCCCCTCACCCGTGTTCAATTGTGCGCTGTAACGATGTTTCATAATGCCTAGACCTTGAGGTCAGCTATGTATGGTTATGTATGGTCAGGTTATGTACCCAAACGAAGGACAAAGGAAAAAATGTACGTACAACGAAAAACCCATAGTACACAGCACTCTTTCATCACATTAACATTTTATTTATATATATATAAGGCCAGGTCGCTTGGCGCTGTTTTTGCCCAATTTCAGATAAGCAGGCATGAAACAGGCCATTGGCTCCACAGTCTTGTCAGTAGAATATGATTCGCGCATATTTCACAAAATGTGCTTCCTTTGTCACGTCACCCAGGGTTCACAATGCTTCAAGCAAGGGTAATTTTGCAGATCGCTGCCATCAAAATGAGGCCAATACGGCCTGATGTCGAACCAGTGACCTTGACTTTACCAGTGGAATTTTTCTCCGCATGAGTACTGTCGTTTATCTTCCATGTTTTCAGATGAGAAGCGTCACGCGAGTCGATAATATCTTTATGAAAAAATATGGTGAAGAACTTCTGTTGGACACATGTTCAAGTATCATCACACTGAGCTCATCTCTGGCTTGGACACGCCAGTTTGTGCAGCTGACAAGTGACAGCCGTATCATTGCTAATTGCTGAAACCTCCCATGAACCAAGTATTCCCACGTTGGTCATATTTCATCCGTGTCAAGAACCATTTTGACGAGGCTGTCGGCCCTTTCATCATAATCATGCGAGCCGTGACCGAGGGGTGTCGCGGGGTGAAAGGCCAATCACAACAGCCTGTCCACCGCCAGGAAGAGGGCTCGAAAGGGGGCAGCTTATCGGTGCCCTTTCAAGAGGCCTTGGCCGCTCAGCAGGTGCAGGCGCTCTGGCTCAAAGTCTCAGGCTCGCCGGGAGGATCGAAAGGCGGATCACAACAATGTGTTATGCTTTATTGTATGCTAGTCTTATCCACCGCTCACGGCTGGCTGATCCCGTAGCTAACGTGAGTAGACCATCGCTCTAACCACTGACCAAGCGCGAAAAACACGAAAAGGCATTATCATCGGAAAGGCATGGCTACAAAATACCGGCCCAGGCCAATGGGTGGCACCACGTGGTGTGGATGGGATCCAATTTGTTCTCTACAGTCTCGTCGTACTGCTCGTTGAGTACTACAGCATGAGTGCTTTTCGCATCACTCATACAATCAGATTACATAAGCGTCGGTGACAACAGGCAAAGAATAGAAGCATCGATAACGTTCGAGAAACTTCTGATACATGCAGGCGTGTCCTGCGCCCGGTGAAAAGTGGTCACAGGTGAGAGATAAACAAGTACACGTGTCAATACAACTCCATTCCACTGCGTTGTGTCAGCCAAAGAAAAAAGAGAAGGGGAGGATTCCTCTATTATGCTACTGTAATCGCGCCATCTACAGGGTCAACGACTGAACAGAAGTTTCACGGAGGAATTTAGCGCACCATGGGCGAGGCCTCCTCCCTTCTTCGGCCACACAGGTGGCTCTCTCATGCTTGGCTGGCACGTGTTTTCGCCATGGCTGCTATGCATGTACTAGCCCAACAAAAGAAGGAAACAACAGCGTGTCTCGCGGCCTTGGCCATGCCTCTGGGAGTAGTTCCTCCAGCTATTCAGGATGATGGACAGGCATTGTGGGGGAGCCCAGGGGCGCACTCTTATAACGGTTCCAAATGTGAACCGGGGATGCTAATCTGGATAGTCCGCCATTTTCTTCGAGGCATGACGTTGACGCGACGCGTTCAAAATGGCGCTGATAGCCCCATTTTGCTTTCGTCCCGTGACGCAGACTTGATGCTTTACCTAATAAACTGAAATGAAGGCACCTAACCTAACGCTCTTAAGAAAGCAAAGCAGTTTTCCTCCCCAGAAAAAACAAAGCAGCTAGCTCAAAGCATACGATTATTCCATCAAAAACGCTTCTGGCTTCCGTCATCTGCTGCGTACAAGCCGTCGTCTGCTTCATTAGATAGGATGCGCGTACCCGGTAAACGGAATGAGTCATCAAACATTAGTGTCAACACACTTGTTTTCTACCTCGAGGCAATTTACGTGACCAACCAGTGGTAAGGAGCACACATTTAGGGCGCATTATCGCTACCTCGTGAAATGCAAGTGACTCAGCCCAACTCCGCTGGCTGAGAAATGGCCATATATCACCAATAGCGTTGCGCGCGCCAGAGATATCTGCTAGCGCGACGCAAATGCCGGCGCTGCCACGTCTTGTTCAGTTCGCTGGTTACTCGCACCGCAGAGGAAACTTCAAAGCGGCGCCTTGCGTACATTCCTTATTATAAATTAAAAAGGCGAGGTTGTTCTAACTTTTGATTGTGCAAAAAGGCATCAATCTTCTTTATTTTATTTATTTATTATACCTCAAAGGTCCCTGAACAGGATATTACAATCTTGATTACAATACAAACGCAACAGTGAAAAGCAGACAACGTTGCGCAAAGTCTCCTATGTTCAACCAACATTATTTCATACAAACGTGTTCTTTTAAAAAATGATGGCCCAAAACACAAATGCCAACACCACCCGAGAGCGATGCAAATACTATGAGCATTGTAAGGATTGGAATCGGGCAAGAATTAGATGGTAGCTGGCCCATGCCGTCGTCAAACTCATCCACGTTGAGGACGTAGTTGAAGTGAGAGACTTGTTCTCATCGAGAACGAGGAATATGGGTTTATTTACAGTACCTACATAAGGACGTTGCAGTACATCAGTCTAGCATGACTGCGAGACAAAAAGCCCACACAGCAGCCACACAACAGCTGCTTATAAACACTCTGTCCTCCCTAGATCCCTCGGTGAGGAAAAAACGGCAGTTCACCGCCAATTCGGAGCATCCAACATCATCGTAGCCAACCCGCCTTTCAGGGGAGAGTTACCCAGTCATTTCCGCACAAGTTGTACTGCCCCCACCGAGGCGAGATGGCCTTCGCAGAACTGGGTCTTGCCCTAAGGAGGCGCAACTTAATCCCCGAGCTGACCCCCGCAGAGTGGCCGCCGTGGTTCTACATAGTGTTGCGTCTTTTAAGCTGCGTGAGACGGCAGCGCAAAATATTTTCCAGAGGCTCCCCTGCTTCAAACAGTGGCCACGGCGAATTCATGAACAATACTTGGCCTGCCGACCGCGTTTAGTCATAGCGGTGCCGAGAGGGTGTTGACGCGGCACATTGTCGTCCCTACAAAACGAGTCACAGCAGCAGGTGGGCAAGGGTTCCGTGGTCACTTCTACGGAACTCGCCAACCTCGCAGCTGGTTCTGGCTGAGAAAATTTTGAAGGTCGGTACCCTTGCCAGCAGTTCGTAACAGCTCCTCCATGGCCTGGAAAATCTAGACTGGCCAGCGCTGATAACCGTTGGGCAGGAAGAGAATGGCTGGTGGCAAGAGCGACCAGCTGTGAAATGATGACACCGCCCCAAAATATCCAACAAGGACAGGCAACTGTAAAACAAACTCCACAACACAGCTTTGCACCGAGATGACGTATCTTGGATCTCACATTAGACCCGCTAGGCTTCAAAGAAAACACATATGCATAAACAAAAACAAAACAAGCGGACATTTTTGTGTGACATTTGATTGAGCCACGTCAGAGGACAGTGGTCGGTCTCGAAGATGAACTTCGCTCCGTACAAGTAACACGACAACTCCTGGGCTGCCCAAACTAAACAAGCACATTCCTTCTCCGAAGCGCTGTAGGCTTCCTCTCTTACAGTTAGTTTACGGCTGGCATAGAGGATAGGATGTTCCTCGTTATCGTCACCGACCTAAGTACCCCGTCCATACCCTAGTCGCTTGCATCACACTGAACTATGAATTCCTTTGCGTTGCCTCGCGCACAAAGCACAGGACGAGAAACCAATAGCGTTTTCAAATTATGGAAAGCATTCTCTTTGTCCTCATCCCAGTGCACGCTATTCGGTGCTCCCTTTTGGAGGGCGTCCGTTAAAAGACTTGCCATTTGCGAGTAATTCGGAATGTGCCATTGATAGTACCCCACAATCCCAAAAATGAATGAATGTCTGTTTTCGTGCACAGCAGAGAAAATTCTCCAATCGTAGCTATTTTCAGCTCGTCCGGTCGTCTCGTGCCATGACCGACAACATGGCCCAGATAAGTAACCTGCAAGCAGCAAACCTACACTTGTCCGCCTTCATCGTTAAGCCGGCTTCCCTCAACCGTGAGCACACCTGTTTGAGGTGCGATACGTGCTGTTCCCAGCTGTCCGAAAAAATTGCTACATCATCAAGGTATGGCAAAGCGAACTCCTGCAAGTCCTTTAGGACAATATCCATTAACTTAGAGAAGCTAAACAGCGCCTTCTTCAGCCTGAAGCTGAGTGCGAGAGAGCGAAAAGTGCCTACAGGTGAAATGAATGCGGCACAGCGGCTGGCACTTTCTGAAAGGGGAACTTGCCAGTACCCCCGCACAAGATCTATAGTTGAAATGTATTTAGCAGCGCTAACTTTTTCAATTCGTTCCTCAATGTTGGGTATCGGGTACAGCTGATCCCTAGTGATGGCATTTAACTTCCTGTAGTCAACACACGGACGAGGGTCCTTGTTCGGGGTTTCTACCAGTATTAGCGGTGACGTGTAGTCACTGTCAGCGGGCTCAATAACTCCCAACTCTAGCATGCGCTGTATCTCTGCCTCCATAATTTCTCTGTCTTGGAGACACTCTGCAAGGCTTTGATCTTACGGATTCGGTTGATGTCAGCTCTATTTCATGCGTTATTAGTTCGGCTCTACCTGGCCGATCGCTGAACCTGTCGATATATTCCCCTAACACCCCTTTTAGCTCATCTAGCTGCTCGGGTCTTAGAGCGTGCGAGCTTACCGAATGTTTTACTACTTCTTCTAGGCCGATTTGAGAGTTGGAGGTCGCCTTATACTTTTAAAGCTTGGTACTAGTGCCATCCTGGTCTTTGAGGGTATAGTTAACGACTCCGCTCTGCCCTGCATATGGCTTCATCAAATTGCAGTGATACATCCTCACCTCCTTCCTGCGACCCGGCATTTTCAGAGTAGAGTTAGTATCTGAAAGTTTGTGCAAAACTTTAACGGGCCCATCCCAGTGAACTTCAAGATTGTTCTTTCTTGAAGGTTTGAGGATCATTACCTGGTCTCCGGCATTAAATATACGAAGCCTCGCATTCTTGTCATAATAGAATTTGGCGTTCTTTTGAGCTGCTCCCATGTTCTTTTCGACTAGTTCTTGGGTTGCACTTAGCCGTTACTGACCCTTGATCCACCTTGAATACTGACCCTTGATCCACCTGAATTTCGGTTGGAAACCCAACTCGTGCAAACACTGTCAAAAGCGCGTCTACTACTTCGGTGGAGCTGAGCTCTTTCAGAGGGATTGCTTCCGGAAACTTTGTAGCCGGACAGAGCATGGTAAACAAGTACCTGTAACCCGACTTTGTTTTTGGTAGAGGCCCTACCGTGTCTATCACAAGTCATCTGAAAAGTTCTGTTATTAAGGGCAATACCTTTAGTGGAGATTTCCATGTCTCTCCTGGTTTACCCGAGTGCTAGCAGGCATTGCACGATCTCACAAAGTTTTCTACATCTTTGAAACAGCAAGGCCAGTAGTATTACATAAGCAATCGTTCCTTTGATTTGTTTATAACTACGTGGCCAGACCATCGAGTTCCATGACAGAGACTCAAAAGGTCCTCCCTGTACTTAGTAGGTACGACTAACTGATCTAGAATCCTGCCCTTTCGGTCTCTGTAGTGCCGATACAACAATCCTCCTCTCCCTTGTATTGTCACGTTGCGCCTAGCAATGCCTTCTTTAGCTGTGTGATGTTATTTAGCTAAGCTGTCATCATTCCTTTGCTCGGCTGCCAGTGACTCTCTGTCCACACGTAAGAGCTGATCAAAGTTCTTGGAGGCCGGTGATAGTAACGACCCTGTCTCGCTTACGGTTGCGTCAGCTGGCTCTTCCTGCAGGCGAGAACTTTGACACCCTAGTGATACGCTCTCATTGAGCTGGTCAGCTGGCAGGCTCTCCTCAACTGTTTTTTTGTCCCTCGGGCCTAGCTCGGATTCGGTTATTGAAGTTATCTTTTTTGCTGTTTCCGCTGCAGCAGCTTGCGCATTTTCAGCCGAAAGCGACGCGATTTTACGAGCTTGGCCTCGTGTCTATGTCTGTACTAGGCCCTCTCCCAGCTTAAGCCCTTTTTCACGCAATAACCGCTTTGAACGATTTGAAAAAATGTAAGGGTACTGCAGTGACAAAAATTTGGAAACTGCAGCCTCAGTCACTAGCTCCCCGAATGGTCCACTGATCTTGACTTTGGCCATGGGTAGACGCACGCTGTGTTCTTCTACAACCTGTTTAATCCATGCTACTTCTCCAGTGAAGTCATCTACCATCACATAAGATGGATGGACTATGTCCACAGTGGCGGCACTGTCTCGCAGCACCTGGCATGGTTTGCCATTAATTGCAAGTCGTGAAGATATGGGCTTAAAAGTTGCATATTCTCGTCTTTTTCATCCACGTAGGAGAAAACTACGCTAGGCTTCCTGCAGTCTACCACGATATGTCCTAGTTTGTGGCACTTGTAGCAGCGAATCGGTCTGAAAGATTCAAATTTTCTTTTCTGCTCTTTTCGTACAGTTTCCCTGTTTGATTTCTCGTCGCTCTTTTCTGAGGGCTTTTGCTGCATGTCTACAGGCTCCAGTTGTTTAGTCTGCGAACCCTTTTTGAACGGAAATGGTTTCCGTGGCCCATTTCGACCGTCCCAATTTCCATCCTCGGTGTTCAGCTTTCTATGCGTTGCATACTCTTCGGCTAATTCAGCCGCCCTTTCTTCAGTGTTTACATTTCCTCCGTCTTAAGCCCACAGTTTCACAGATGAAGGGACGCTTATGTAAAGCTGCTCTAGACACATGCATTCAACGATCATGTCTCTGCTGCTGTGCGCTTTCACGCTTTTCAACCATTTGACTAGGTTGGCCTTTAAGCTATATGCAAACTCTGGATATCCCTCGCTATCCTTTTTGCCTGTACTTCCAAACCTCTGCCAAAAAGCTTCAGCTGAAAGGCGGTACTTTTTGCAAAGACTAGCCTTAACTTTCGCATAATCATATGCATCCTGTGCATTGAGTCTGGCGATTACTTCCGCAGCCTCACACGGCAACATAGACAGCAGCCGCTGTGCCCATGTACCCGGGCCGAAGTTCATCTTCTCGCAAGTCCTTTCAACACTTCCTAGGAACAAGCCTATGTCGTTCCCGACCTCAAATGGCTATAACAGCCTGTCCGTGGGGTATGATTCTGCCTCACTTCATCGCTCCAGAGCCCCTTTACTTCCTTCAGCCAACACCAAATGTTTACTTTCAAGTTCAAGTTGCATTTTTCTTTACTAGCGATCTTTCTCGCGTTCCTCTCTCTCTGTCTCTGTCCCGTTCTTATCTGTCCCGTTTTTCTGTCTCTCTGTCCCGTTTCTTTCTTTTCCTAAGAATTTTCAACCCAATTTCAGTGTCCTCCTCACTGGCCTATTCCGAAATCAGCTGCAATAATTCCGGTTTTAGCATTTTCTTGCGTACCTCTAGGCCCAGTTCCTCACTAACAATCAACAATTCTTCTCTCAGCAGTGTCCCTAACTCCATAATTGCTGCTTTACTGCCTTGGTGCTACCCGCTAAACATCCCTAGCTAAACACATCCCAGCTAATAATCAACAATCCAGCTTCCTTACTGTTCTAAACAGAACCACAAAATGAAACCTAGAGAATGAAAGCAAGAACCAACCAATCACTGCAGACAAAGCACCACGTCACAAAGTCTGTGTCACCGATGCCAGCCAGTTGTAAGAGTTGGGGTCGGGCACGAAACAGATGGTAGCTGGCCCATGCCGTCGTCCAAGTCATACACGCTGAAGACGTTATTGAAGGGAGAGACTTGTTCTCATCGAGAACGAGGAATATGGGTTTTATTCACGATATCTACAGGAAGGGTGCAGAATGTAACAATTCATCAATCCTCACTTGATCGTCATTCATCATGCCTCACTTGATCGTACCAGAGCCCCTTCACTTCCTTGAGACAACTCCAAGCGTTTGCTTTTAAGCTCAAGTTGCATCTTTCTTAACTCCCGTTCCTCTTTCTCTCTGTCCCGTTTCTCTCTTTTCCTAAAAAGTTCCAACCAAATTTTAATATCCTTCTCACTAGCCTGTTCGGAAATCAGGTGCAATAATTCTGATTTTAGCATTTCCTTGCGTACTTCTAGGCCCAGTTCCTTACCAACAATCAACAATTCGTCTCTTAGCAGTGTCCTTAACTTCATGATTGCTGCTTTACTGCCTTGGTCCTGCTCACTAAACCTAGCTAGGAGAACACAACCTAGCTAACAATGAACAATCTAGCTTCCCTACTGTTGTAAACAAAACAACTACAAAATGAAGCCTAGAGAGTCAAAGCAAGAACCAAGCACTCACCGCAGAGACAGCAACATGTCACAAAGTCCGTCTCACCGCTGTCAGGCAGTTGTAAGGCTTTAGGGACGATCCCACCACTGCCACCCAGTTGTAAGGATTGGAGTCGGGCATGAATTAGATGGTAGCTGGCCCATGCCGTCGTCCAACTCATTTCCGCTGGGGACGTTGCTGAAGTAAGAGACTTGCTCTCAACGAGAACGAGGAATATGGGTTTATTTAGAGTATCGACATAAGGACGTTGTAATACATCAGTCTAGCATGACTGCGAGAGAAAAAGCACACACAGCAGCCGCACAACAGCTGCTTATAAACACTCTGGCTTCCCTAGATCCCTCGGTGAGGGAAAAACGGCAGTTCGCCACCAATTCGGAGCGTCCAACGTCATCGTAGCCGACCGTCCTTTAAGGGGGAGGGTTACACACTCACTTCCGCACAGGTTTCACTGCCCCCACCGAGGCGAGACAGCCTTCGCAGAACTGGGTCTTGCCTTAAGGAGGCGCAACTTAATCCCTGAGCTGACCCCCGCAAAATGGCCTCCGTGGTTCTCCATGGTCTTGCGTCTTCTAAGCTGCGTGAGACGGCAGTACAAAATATCTTCCACGGGCTCCCGTTTCAAGCAGCGGCCACGGCGAGTCCATAAACAATACCTGTTCCGCCGACCGTGCTTAGTCATAGCGGTGCCGAGGGGGTGTTGACACGGCACATCGTCGTCCCTACAAAACGAGTCACTGCGGTAGGTGGGGAAGGGTTCCATGGTCGCTTCTCGGCAACTCGCCAACCTCACAGCTGCGTCTGGCTGAGAAAATTTTGAAAGTCGGTACCCTTGCCGGCCTCGTAACAGCATGCGTTATGAACAAAAAATTTTCACGGTGCCAAACGACGAGGAAAACATGGCGATACGCATTCCTCTCACCCGCCATTGCAAATGGCTGCTCATTACCATAATTCGCGCAGCTCGTCGCACCACAAATTATGGCGGAAAATCTCTGCAATGGCGGCCCAGCACAACGTCACGCAGCGTCAAACTGACATTTACGAAATGGCCCTTCCTGTGACGCTCCCCATAACACATTCCTTCAGCCAATCAGCAAGCTGGCATGGTGCATATCTTGGATCCCCACCACATATTCGCGAAATTTCAGATGCATTGCACTGGCTTCTGTACGCTACTGCTCACTCTTTTTTTGAAGTGCTAACGTCGCAATATAGCTGTCAAGGACCAAAAAATGTATTAGTCGATAAAATTTGTAGCTCCACGTCTCTTTCGTCATCTTGATGAAAACGCAAAATTGCATTTTGCAGAACTTCCGTTTCCCGGCACAAATTTGAAGGCATGTGAGCTCTCGACAGCCAATCAGAGAGTCAACATGGTGGATAATGGCAGCCGTGCAGCCGCCATGCGTGTCGAGAATAGTACCCCGGTTCACTTCACTGCTTACGTCACGAAATAGGCCGCTCCCAAGCAGGAAGTGCAAGACACTACCTATAAACGAGAGGGTGCTACCTCTGAAGTGTATGTCATCATATGACGAGTTAAGAATTGCAGAATGTTTGTTCTTGTTCAATAAATATGAAGTATCATTTAAATATTGTCCTGAAATTTTCAATTATCATTGCGTGTTGACATATTCTTTTATTGTACATTAGGCAATATAATATTACCATTTGTTTAATCGTTCGTCGCGAGGTGGTAATCCACGCATTAAAAATTGTTACCACTCGAACCAAAGGAAATGGCCCCATCACCATAAGTTGTGCAGAAATTTTGAAAGTTGGTTCTTTATTCTATGATGTCGTCGCACAGGGACTCTTCACGACGGCAAAGGGCGATGGTTAGCTTTCACAGACAATAATGATGCCGAAACTCACCTGTCAGCTCTGATAATGCGTCTAGCACCTCCAGTCGTTGACAGGTCCGGGAGAGCAACCAGAGGCAAAGAATGAAGGGCGCCGCCATGTTTTCATGTGTATGAACTCGCACTTCAAAAATGATCAATGCGCGCGAGCGCGCACCACCCACAAGTGTCCGAGGCGGCGCGGCCATGGTTGCAAGCAAACAGCCAAGCCACAGCAACGGAACCCAAAGCGGACTACCTTTTCGCCGGTTCCACTCATGGCCAACGACGGGTTCGCTTTGAAAATTATTGACAGGTGCGTGACGTGTTCAAAATTTGCGGTACCGCACCGCTGCCGCTGACGCAACCACAATTCTGACAAATAACGTGAGGGCAAGGGAACTGTTTCCCTTTCGGAACCGTTATAAGATTCTGCCCCAGGAATCCTTCGGCGAAAAAGTGTAAAACGTTCGTTCCTGAGGTAAAACGTTTTGGCCCACCGCATTCGGAGAAGCTGTGAACTTCCCAGTTCAGCACTTTTGTGGCAGTCATGTAGATGGCACGAGGTGAAAATTTTGCATGTAAGTGCGAAAAAAGTATAAATTTCTTCCTTTTTTTGCAGTTTGTCGCCGTGATTATACCATATTACAATAACAAATGACCATAGCTGCTAATGTTTGAGATACGAGTCCTTAGATTGTGGTACGGTTTGAAGATTGCGTCGACTTTATCGATGTTACCAGTGGAAAAAATAAGTAAAATTCACGCATCCTGTGCAGCGTTTCTTTTTGCTTTATTGGAAAAGTATGCGTTGAGATTTTGAATTCAGGCTTCAAATTGTCTCATCCAAAACGGCAGGTTCGTACCTTTAGTACTTTCCCACAAAAATGAGCAAAAGTAGGACCAGAATTCAAAATATTGCTTAATTTCGGTCGCATTATTAGGAAAACTTATAAAGGTACATAAATGAAATTTTGTGTTCTAAATGAAAATTCCTTGAACTCTAATTTATCCAAAATTTAGCTTCCTTGAGCATGTAGTTGCCGGGGTGTTTACAACAGAAGTTGAGATATATGGCAATCTTCAAAAGCAAATTATCGCAAAAATAAAAATTCAACATTATTTTGCTGCGTCCAGGAAAGAGATAAATATGTCCTAAAGCTACAGAGCAAGCCGCAATGCAGTAAATGCGGTAGTTTCTTCTAAATATGGTCACAACTGAAACACAATTCATGAAAACCATGTATCTCATGCTTGTTCTAGAACATTTATTTCCAAGTTACAATACTCAATTTCTTCATATTATATATAGTTGGAATCTACAAGAATTAAGCTTTTCTACAGTATATACGACAACTTTATATTCTAAGTAGAAGAGCCACCATGGTTTCTTCAAAAAGTAGTGAAAACGGGGGGCTTGTGCCGCCGGAGTGGGACCGCCACCTTAAAGAGTCAGCATGACAATGCCATGTTCGATGTGCTGTTAGTGGTTTTAAGTAAGGATCTGGGTTTATAGACAAGAGATTATTCTTGAGCGAAAACAGAAATTTTAGTCTTTGTAGTTTTCTTTGTAATTGTAGAATCTGAATGTTATGCTGCGTCATTAGATTAGAGGGAGAGTCACTTGTACGATATTTAGAATAAATGAACCTGACAGCTTTATGCTGTATCATTTCAAGAGCATTGATGTTAGTTTTTGTATAGGGATCCCAAACAATGCTGGCGTATTCGAGTTTAGGTCGAACGAGATGTGTATAAGCCATTAACCTAGTTCTAGGAGGTGCATGTTTTAGCTTATGTCTGAGAAAGCAAAGTTTCCTGAACGAAGAGTTACATATGTTAGAGATGTGAGTACTCCAGCTGAGGCTGTTGGCTAGTGCAATTCTCAAGTATTTGTACTCGCTGACTTCCGCAAGCAGTTCGGAACCTAGTTTAACAACAGTTTACTAATTTTCTTTTTGGTTATTGACATGTATACTGTTTTACTGGTATTTAATTCCATGCTCCATTGACGACACCACGAAAGAATGCTTTGGAGATTAGAGTTTAGTACTAATTGATCTTCCCAGCAGTTAATTTCATTATACAGTACACAAGTCCTAATTTGAACCGAGGATTTAATTTCATTTGCAATGTCAATGATGTATATTAAGAATAGTAAAGGGCCTAGTACGCTGCCCTGGGGCACTCCAGATGATACTGGAAGTTCATTGGATGAGTGATCATTAAATGAAACAAACTGCATGCGGTTAGTCAGATAAGCAGCCACCCAATTCACTAAGTAGGTTGGAAGGTTAATTGATCTAGTTTATTAATAAGTTTGCTATGTGATACGAGATCGAACACCTTTCTAAAATCTAAAAATATTACATCAATTTGACCGGTCCTATCAAGAACACTAGCAAAATTATGGATAACCATTGTTAATTGTGTTACAGTAGAAAAACCCTTGCGAAAACCATGTTGGCAAGAAGAAAGTATGTCGTTATCCCCTACAAACTTAATTTCCTTAGCTATGATATTGTTACAAGTGATGTTTATTTACAGGGTGAAACGAGGTCCGAGAGGGAAGCTACAGGCCAGGCCCAGCCGGTGCAGAGTACCCCGAGATCACGCGCCCCCTCTACTTCCTTCTTTCTCAGCCTCAGTCGCGCAGTGCTGCAACATTTTCCCCAAGGGCAGACGAAGCTCACTGAGCGAGTTAAAGGGACCTGTAATGGTACTGCTTCAGTCTGGCCACGTGAACAACTTGCGTCGCGCGTGAACGCCAATTACTTGCCGTCACTTTGGCGACGACATAGTTCACATCACTCAACCGGCTGAGTATAACGAATGGTCAGGTGTAAGTGGCGAGAAACTTGCAGTACAATCCCTTTTTGCGAACAGGTGTCCACAACCAAACATAATCACCGGGAGTAAAGCTGACAGGGATATGCCGCGCATCATAGCGAATCTTGCTGTTGCCTTGTGAGGACAATGTCCTAAGATGCGCCAGTCGACGTGCTTCCTCAGCACGACACAGAGTTTGGGCGATGGAAGGATCTTCTTGGCACGATAAAGGTAGAATAGTGTCCAGAAAGCTCTGGGGAGTGCGTGCGTACAGCAAAAAGAACGGCGCATATCCAGTAACTTCGTGCTTGGCACTATTGTACGGGTACGTTACAAAAGGTAAGACGGCGTCCCAATTCTTGTGGTCAGCAGCAACATACATTGATAACATGTTGGTAAGGGTTCGATTCGTCCGCTCCGTGAGGCCATTGGTTTGCGGGTGGTAAGGAGTGGAATGCCGATATGCAGAACCACAAACCCGTAAAAGTTCTTCAACGACGTCGGCGGTGAATTGCCGTCCATGGTGACTGATGACAACCCGGGAAGCGCCGTGAAGAAGTATGACGTGATGCAACAAAAATGAAGAGACATCTGCTGCAGTGGCAGATGGAAGCGCCGCCGTTTCCGTGTAGCAAGTAAGGTAATCTACGCATACTATAATCCAGCAGTAGAACAGCTAACGTCTTTGGGAGTGGGCCAAGCAAGTCGATGCCGACTTTTTCAAAGGGTAACGTCGGTGGCCTAACTGGTTGTAAATAGCCTGCTGGGGCCGTCGTCGTTTGCTTGTGACGCTGGCAAACAGTACAGCTGGCGACATACTGTTTCGTTGTTTTCCACAGCATGGGCCAGAAAAATTTGTCTAAGTCGGTGTAGTTGCGTGCGTGCAAAGCCAAAGTGCCCAGACGTGATATCGTCATGCGTGGAATGAAGGACAGCAGGGCACAGGTTTTCGGGCGCAACTAGAAGCAACAGGGGACCATCAGCCGAGTAATTTTTTTTTTGTACAGCAAACCATTATGAAAAGTAAACGGTGCTGGCTCATGTGCAGCTGCCCGTAAGGATTTCAAGGTAGGGTCGCAACATTGCTCGCTCTCGAAGGTACGCAGGTCTGGAAAGTCGGAAGAGATGGAAACTAGGTAGTCATCGAAGTCATCATCCTCAGCTTTAGTGTGAGGCGAAGGGAGACGGGATAGGCAATCAGCATCCGTGTGACAGCGTCCGCTCTTGTAGTTAACGGAAAAGCTGTACTCTTGAAGGCGCAAAGCCCAGCGGGCCAACCGACCAGACGGGTCACGCAGCCCAACCAGCCAACAGAGTGAATGATGGTCAGTCACTATCGTGAATGCGCGGCCATGTAGATACGGACGGAACTTCTGAATGGCGAAGACGACTGCTAGGCACTAGAGTTCAGTAACAGTGTAGTTTGTAGTTTGTCTCCGCTTTTGTAAGCGTCCGACTAGCGTAGGCAATGACATGCTCACGACCACCGCAGAGCTGAACAAGCACAGCGCAAACACCCGCACCGCTGGCGTCAGTATGCAGCTCGGTTGACGCCTCCGGATCAAAATGCCACAGTACCGGTCCAGAAGTCAACAAAAATTTCAGCTGTTGAAACGCCGACTCGCAGTCAGCAGTCCACAAGTATGGGGTGTCTTTGTGAAGGAGAGACATGAGGGGAGAGGCAAGCTGTGCGAAATTCTTGATAAAGCGCCAGAATATGAGCAAAAGCCCAAAAAGCTTCGCAGATCTTTCACCGTTTGTGGCCCTCGGAAGTCGCGAACCGCTGCTATCTTTTCAGGGTCTGGTCGTATGCCATTTTTGTCGACCAGAAAGCCTAGTACGAGGGCTTGACGCTCACCGAAATGACATTTCTTTGAGTTTAAAATAAGGCCAGCTTGCTGGATACAGTCAAGAACAATCGACAGGCGCTGATTGTGCTCATGAAATGTCCGGCCGTAAATAATGACGTCGTCTAAATAGCACATGCAAATTTCCCATTTGAGTCCGCGGAGCACGGTATCCATAAATCGCTCGAATGTCGCTGGAACATTGCATAAACCAAAGGGCATAAGGTTGAACTCAAAGAGACCGTCAGGTGTCATGAAGGCTGTCTTCTCCTTGTCTGAGGGGTGCATGGGAATTTGCCAATATCCTGACCGTAAACCAACAGAAGAGAAATACGACGCGGAATGGTGGCAGTCGATGGCATCATCTATTCGTGGTAGGGGGTACACGTCTTTCTTTGTGACGGTGTTTAGGCGGCGATAGTCCACACAGAATCTCAATGAGTTGTCTTTTTTCTTCACTAGGATCACAGGAGCAGCCCAAGGGCTACATGATTCCTGGATCACTCCTTTCTGTAACATTTCTTCAACCTGCTCGGCGATGACTTTTCTCTAATAATAATAATATTTGGGGTTTTACGTGCCAAAACCACTTTCTGATTATGAGGCACGCCGTAGTGGAGGACTCCGGAAATTTTGACCACCTGGGGTTCTTTAACGTGCGCCTAAATCTAAGCACACGGGTGTTTTCGCATTTCGCCCCCATCGAAATGCGGCCGCCGTGGCCGGGATTCGATCCCGCGACCTCGTGCTCAGCAGCCCAACACCATAGCCACTGAGCAACCACGGCGGGTGATGACTTTTCTCTCTGAAGGTGAAACGCGGTAGGGCTTCTGACGAATTGGCGTTGCTTGCCCTGTATGGATGCGGTGTTGCATACGAGACGCCGGTGGTGTATGAGACGCTCGTTGGCCTTGAGCAAAATCAAACACTGTGACGTAGCGAGCGAGCACAGCTTCCAGCAGACACTGCTCACTAGAAGACAGCGACTTGTTAATCATGCGCTTAAAGTCAGCAGAACTATCATGGTTGGAATCTGGGTTGGATTTTTTTTTCGGCAGTTGACATTTCGACCATTCCGACGCTGACAATGGCTTGTTCATCAAAACTTGCCAGTTTAAGTCGTAGCGGCAATGTTATGGATTGGGTTGAAATGTTCACTGTCCACAAATAAGTAATACCATCAGTGGTGACAACGAGGGAGCGAGGGACTATTAAATTTTTCTTGAGCGCATTGTTATAATCGGGCTCGGCTAAACCACAACAAGAACCTGTACAAGGGCGAGAAGTATTGACAGGTACAAACATTGCAGTCTGAGGGGGCAAACACACATCTTGTGACATGGAGAGAACGTCGGCGGCATCACTGTAGCTATCTGACATTGAACTTCGCGCGTCGTGGCGAAGAGAAATCGCGTCACTTCCACAAAGTTTCTCCCCACTCAC